>NC_068949.1:13804255-14409880 GCF_026419915.1 Harpia harpyja | reverse complement strand
TTCCCCTTTCCATTTTCTTCAGACAACATCACAGTTCAGCTGCAGTTATAAAATGAGTAATGCCACTTCAATGCAAAACAGGATAGTGCTGCTTATTTATGGTACAGGCAGGTATTTCAGATGTTTGTCTCTATTCCATTTACCTCTCTCCATTTCCCAGAGATTTTCCTACTCCCTTTGACTACCTTAAAACAAAAGGATAATAGTGGAAGAAAGTCCTGAAAGCTTTTGTGGCATTTGGTTGCCATGGCAGAGGTCTCTTTTCTGATACAGCACAGTCCCTGTAGCCACAGTGGCCACCTCCCATTGTCAAGACACAGCTTTTGCAACACTGGTAGAGCCATGGAAAGGGCATTAATGCACTGCAAAGTCACGTAAGAGACAGAAGGATGTTTCAGAGCTGGGGATGGCAAGTTGCTTTTGTCGTACTTCCAAGGCATTTGAAAGTGGTCATTGCAGATGGAAAGTGTTCTCCTATTCATAAATATCTCTGCATAGCGTAAGAGGAGGTTACCAGACAAATCACCAGTCCATACAAAATGCTATTTTGCCGCTTGAGTTTTCTGGCACTATAGCAGATGAGGATTGACTAATGCTGTTGTATGGAAAGTTTCTTTCTGGGTCAAGCTACAGCCAGGATCCCCAAGAAGCATGCAGTGGGTAGCTCCTGCGGTCTTAACGCAGGTGGACATTGGTACTGGAATCGCACACAGTTCTAAGCCATTTGTAAATCTCAGCAAACTGTTTGCATAATACCTAGTGGCAATTAGTTCTTCAGCTTAATTATTAATTACCACAACATACTTAATAACCTGTGGCTTTTGTCATCGTGGGCAGGCATTTTGCTTTGAAAGAATGAAGTAATATGATCCCTATGTAATCCCATATATATCTTTTTTATATATATACATAGGAGAATTAAATTGTTATTGTTGTATTTTTTAAAAGCTTTGCTTTGGTGGAGACTCTTTGTTCCCCTGTCCAATCAATTTTGTGCTAAAATTTCTCTGAATCCTTTCTTTTCTTCCTGTGTATCACTTTTGATGAAAAGTGATCAAAACCAAGTACAGTACAAAATGTGAATGTATCATCGATTTAGGCAATGGCACAGTAAGAGTTTATCCCTTCCCTTTTTTGCTTCCTTCAAAAAGTTTCTCTCCCTTAATGAACACTAAACATTAAATCAGAGCATTTCTTGTTGAACAGTCAGCTCCATTCATTTTTAGAGAGTAAAAGTAATTTAAAAGTTCAAGAAATAGGATTTTTTTGACTATTTTTTCCATTAATTTATTGTCCACAATGAATTTTATATTGTGAATTGTGGTTGCTCATCCATATGTTTTCACAGCTCCTCATAAATTTCTCCATTTCTTGACCCATCAGCCTTTGGAGTAAAAGCAAATGCTTCCTTAAAGCCTGAATATATTACATCCTTTAGTGGCTGCTTAATTATATTAATTTTTAAATCATTTGAACAGGATTAAATGGCATGTTTTGTTTTTATTAGAACTGTGTTGCTTCTCTTAAAGCACTTTTTAATAGATAATAAATGTTATTCAAGCATGTTTTTGAACTACTCCACTAATGCCAATATAAAGGTCACTTTTTGATATTTCTGTGGTACCAGCCATATAATGGGATCAGCTACAGTGACACTGTTCTGGCAGTAAATTAATGATGAATGTTGCATTATTCTGGCACTTCTGTGTTTAGTGTGGTAGCTTCTTCATAAGTTTCAGATAAATCACAGACATATCAGTGATTAATCTGAAATTCATCTTTTTTCAAGTTATTATTATTTCTTACCATGCTTTCTTTGAAAAAACGTCATTTTACCATCAGTAAGCCAGGATCCTTTGAATAATATTCTTCCATCTCCCTCCATGTTGAAGAGTGACATGAGGTTGCTTACTGCTTCTCTGAAGTTTTACTATTCTCTTTGTGGTCCTTCTTATATCTAGGAAGCAATCTTCCTTGGCCTTTTAATTTTTTATGAATGTGAAGAAGAAATATTTTTAATATAAGTTTTGCCTAGGGGGTTCTTTTTTTCTTACATCTGTTTTCTTAAACCTCTTCAACTAAAGATAAATCTGGTGTCTTTGGTGTAAACCACCATAGTAGTTCCACCTGGGTGGAATAAATGAGTGCTGCTTTGGCTGAATTTCTGTTAAAGAGGTTTTTGAAAGTTTAACTGAGCTATTTTTGTTTTGTTCTGCAATATGCCTGCATGCTGAGAGTCGCAATAAGGCCATAGCAAAGGAGCAAAATGTGAAAGCCAATTAAAAGTCTGAAGTATAAATTTTAGCTTATTATTCTGTATTTCATTTCAGTCATTCTTTATTCAAGCTATCGTACCTGTTCTTAGCTGTTATTTGCTACATTCCCTTTTACCATCTTTCTCTATATATTATCTTTGCAATGATGCCGGATCACTAGAACGTTTTTATTTTATTTTGGGCCCTAAAAACATACAATGCAGGCTTTAGATGGCTGAGCTGTGAATGCAAGAGCCTGAGGATATGGATCTTTGCTGTATTGTGATCAGGACTCGGTTGCATGGGTAGGTACATCTGTGTCATATGCAACTAGGGAGCCTTGATGTGTTTCCTGCTTATACATCCCATCGGTCAGTGCCAGGTGTTTCCTGTAATTCTTAGTCTTCCTACCTCCAGTACCCCTCTGGCCTGTAAGCTGAGGGGTATGCACATGTGCACACGTGCATCCTTTCACATGACAAAAATGAAAAGTTTAAACGACTTTCAAAACATTTTGGTTTGCTTTTTGGTTGAAAATAAGTGTCAATTTGATTTTATATGGCTTTTACTGCTTGCCTAGTGAAGGTACATAAAAAGTAAATATATCTCAAACACATATGTATGTGTGTGGTTGTGTGTCTTGTACACAATTTTTTTAAAGTTTGTCAGTTTTTCTTTGAATTAAACAAATGATACTGCTCAGCTGTCACAACAGATATTAACAGGGATGTGAAGGATGCTGAAATTGGACAGCAACTAACATTTGATCATAAGGAAACTTTCCATGCAATAAACACACTAATACTACTAGGTCTCCACTCTTCAGAAGAGAAGATTACACAAGTGGAAGAATTTTTGGGAGAGACAAATCTTCCCTTAGGAAAAAGGGATCTTTGGAGATTCTGGTTTTGGCAATCAGAGGGGGGAAACAGTCTTACATCCAGTATTTCTGGGAGTTGAGAAGTATGCACAACTAAGAGTTTAAAACTCAGATTCCTGTTTATGGTAAAATGATCAGACTGTCAGGGAAATAATGCTCTACAGATGTGATGGCACTGGATAGAATGATTTATGTCATAAAAAAATATAAAATTGATATGAGGAGACCTGGTAGACATTGTTTATTGACCACTTACAGTTTTAGGATATAACTTAGGATAGCAACATTGCAAAGTCAAGAAAAGTAGACCTTTTCAAAAGATCTGCTGTCCAATATTGAAAGTCACTGTACAAAGCTCTTCTATATAACATAATGTACAGAAAACTGAGGCTTGAAAAGTAGAATCAATAATGTGATTTTTCTCCAGAAATTGCCTTATAATTGAAATTGAATATTTGAGGAAGAGTGTGTTCCTCAAGTATTACTAAAAAAAAGATGAGGAATGTATGACATATTGTCAGTGCTCTTCTTTTATAAATTCTAAATTTGAAAAGATGATTTACAGAGCAATTCTGAAACAACTGAAAGATGCAGCTCTTTAAAACTAACAATCATACAAAAAAAAACAACCAGAAAAATGCAAGACATATTTTAGCACAGTGATTTAGGCCAAATCTTTTCTGGGACTCCTCTTTCTGTACATCCATCAGGCAAATTTTTGTTGTCTAATAACACAGATTTTGAATAAATTCTGTGTACAGTAGCAAGTGCTGTTGCCTTTGGTCCCATGAATACATATTTTTTAACACACTTGAACTTGGACAGTTTTCTATCATAGGTAGCAAAAGCCTATGTACTGTTTACCATAGAACACAACCTGCCTGAGGTGTGCAAAAATAGGGCTTTTGATGGTCCTTCCCTGCCAGGAACACCAGTGGGACTGATGCCCATCGCCTGTTGTCCCTAACCAGGTAGGAGGCCTATCAGCACCATCGCAGATGCGAAAGCATAAAATGTGAATCGTTAAAGCCCATCACAGGAAGAGCGGAGGGCAAGATGCAGAGATTTGCTGCTAACAACCCAGTTAGTTATGGGTACACGATCATTCAGAAAATACCTTTAAGAAGCACATTTTAGGTTTCCAAGAATGTAGGTTGCTGCCTGAATATAGCCTAGATGCCTTGAGGAATCACTCCCTTGCCATCCTTAATTTTTTACACATCCTCGTGTTGATAGGTTATGAAGCCTTTTCTGGCTGTCACATATAGTGAAGAGTGATTTGTTTGTTCCTTCCTCCTTTGCGCTACCAGTTTAGGTAGACAGTCAGGTATGGTATTACAATGCAGATGTGGAAGTCTTACTCTGGTCTGGTTTCACACTGTGACATTGAAGTGAGAGATATTTTTATGAACATGCTCGTTTAATAAGTTGTGTCAGCTAAATCAGTGTATGATTTTAACACTAGGGTCCTGTGGCTCCTATTTGAATAACTCCAGTAAAGCCCACATTGTAGTTAGATTTTAATGATGTTTTGTACTCATATAGCAATAGTTGCAATAATGCAATTAATATGTATTAATTACTGTTACTCTCAACCAACCACAGAGGTGGCAAAGGAGAAAGTGGGGACAAACCCACAATGGTGACAAGCCCTTAACAAAAATTATTTTCAAAGTGGTCTGTACAGGCTCATTTAAATCTTACCAAAGAGGAAGGATGTAACATTTTTACCCTGGTTTAACTCAGAAGCATATGAATTTGGGGATCTTTGATTGCCTTGATGCAGATAAAAGGGAAGTGGGGGGAAAGAGGTGGATTGTGGCAAGTAGCTTACAGAAAATCCAGACAACATACTTTTAATCTTTGTTTCCCTGGATTCTACCCACTAGAGGATAACTCACCCGTTTGATTTACCGTCATGTTTAAACAACCGTCAGGGACTTCAGAAAGCTATGGTTTATATCAAAGCATGGTGAAGTAAAATTAGCTTAATTGCTCAACTGAGGAATCAAATATAATAAAATAACTAAGGGAGGCTTACAGGTGAATTCAAAACTAGGCTTACACAAAAATGGAAAATATGCAGAAGGATGAGCTAATTCCGTGTCAGAGCTGCAGCCATTTTCTAGGGGAGCTTGGTGATCAGTTCCCATAAAGAAACACATGCAGAACTTCAGCTCCCTGCCTTGCTTTGTTTTGACCTAAAGAAATATCTGAAATCACCCAAGTTTAAAAAAAAAAAAAAAGAAAAAAAAATTCTTGGTAGTCTATATTCCTGACCATTCATTTATTTGCATTAGATGTTCCAGCCCATCTATTCTGTTGTGCTCTATATGTTCACTAGAGACTTAAAAACATACTACTTAAATATATTAGGAAACCAAAGATTACTTTAACCAAACAAAATGATGACTTTTTCTTTACTGAATCCTTATCCAGAGATGTTTCTTACATCTTATGTTAAGTAAGGTGATTTACATTCATCGTATGCACTGCATGTAGGCATTGGTTTGGATCCCAATTAAGACTGACATTTAAGGACATCTGTGTGGGTGTGTGCTAAAATAAAACAATATTTGTCCCAAAACTGAGATAATAGGAGATGCTGGTGACTCTTCTTACCTGTGAAAAAAAGAGGGAACTCCTTAAGCTCAGAGCACGCCTTTTGTTACAGGATTAACATAGCTCTTGGAAGGGGCTTTGTTTATTTACATGTTTATATGAGGAAAACTGCAAAGTTACCATTTTGGTGACTGTGATGACTAGGAAGCATCACTTAGTGCTCATACTGTACCTGTTTAGTTACATGAATGTATGGAACCGGTCACACTCCATGTTTCCCACAAAACGTACATCAAATTTCATCAGCTAAGGCAATAGCTTTCATTTATATTTAATAACCTGGTATGTAAACCTTGCCTACACTTGCAGTTGGCTATGTTATCCTATGTATTCCTATTCAAAATGGAAGACATTTTAGTGAGGTTTGGAGTAGATGAGGTACTGCTGGGAGGGAAGAGCATTAGAAATGTACTAAGATGTTAGAGGTCTACAGATAAACTGTGACCTAAGGAAATACCACCGTGGAGTAATGACAAGCTCAGGGTTTGTTTGCTTGGGTTTTGTTCTACCTAGAAATGTAGTTTAGTTTAGATCGTGTTGTGTTCATGCTGTATTTACAGGCAAAGAAAGGAAACTATGCTTTCCTGTGGGATGTGACGGTGGTGGAATACGCCGCGCTGACGGATGACGAATGCTCTGTGACAGTAATTGGAAACAGCATCAGCAGCAAAGGATACGGGATAGCACTCCAGCATGGAAGCCCCTACAGAGATCTTTTCTCCCAGAGGTAAATTGAAACAAACCTTGTTTTATAGGATTCCTCTCTACAACTAGCAACCATTTGTGGTTCACATTAATTTTGGCAATTATTGAATAAAGGACAGTGAATAAGTGACAGCAGAGAGGTTATGAGTTCCAGCTTCAACAAAGCTGCTGCTTCTGCTCCACGTGCATCTGCTTAGGGAGGAGGAGACTGGAGGGGGTGTGTGGCCTCACATCTCCAGGCAGCACTGCTTCTGGCAGAAAAAGGACTGATGTCCTCAGAGCTTTGTATGGGCTAGGGGAGAGATTGAAGAGAGATATTTGATTCATGCAACGTTTTTCAGGCTATGAAGCAATGTGTTGCTCCCTACAGTAAGCAAGTAATAACACCCTGGTTTACCCTTTAGGGTGGAGAGACAGGTCGAAGGCTCGCAATGGTATAGGAAAACAAGAATTGCTGAGTATTGCATGGGATTGCCAAGACTATGAGACTATAAGACTATGCCATTTAGTGATCTCCGAGCCATCAGCTAGGCATATCTTTTTCATGTGAATGTGTACACTGAAATGAAGACATGCAGTTGTGCAGGCATGTGTGGCCTTAGCAGAAGGTGAGCGGGTGCTCCGCTCCAGGCAGGGTGCTGAAGCAAGATTTCCTCGTCTCGCTCCTTCTTTATAAAAAGGAGTAAAACTCCAGCTGCATAAACAGACACAAAGCTGCCTCAAGAGAAAAGGTTGTTAGTAAACAGCTAAAACAGTTATCAAACCAAATCCAAAATGAATCATTCATGGAGAGAAGGGACACTTCACAAGAGGCAAAACAATGATTAATTAACAACTGTTAACAGAGTAATTAAGGCATGAAGTAACAGCATTGAAATAAAATCTTTTTGCAAACTACATTTGCTGAAGTAAATGAGTTGGTCGCTGCTTAAACAGATTTTTATTAAGTGGCGCACAAATAGTAGCATGTTTAGTCTCACATGATTTTGAAATTATTGTGGGAGAGCAGCAGTGGAGTGGGTTGAGTATTTCGCTAGTGGGACCAGCTGTTACAGCTGAATGTAGCCAGACCAGGCATGACTAACTGGAATATAGTGATTTCCCTTGGAAATGCTTCTTGCATTGCAGTGGAATTTTTGACAGTCTCTTCTTTTTCTAAAGTTACCCATTGGACTTTACCCTGCTGCTGTGAGTAGAAAGAAATCCTGGTATAACAGTTTCAGATGAAGAATACTACACAGTGGTGGTGGTGGGATGGAGTTTTGAATTGTGGGACGGTACATTTAAGAGTTATGTGTGACACACAGAAAAGACCAAAAAACTGTGAAAAAGTATCATTGAAAATAAAACCTGTCTCTTGAAATTTCTGCAGGATCCTAGAGTTGCAAGAAAGCGGAGATTTGGATGTTCTTAAACAGAAATGGTGGCCACGGATGGGACGTTGTGACCTGAATAGCCATACCAATGCACAGACAGATGGGAAGGCACTCAAGCTTCACAGTTTTGCAGGCGTTTTCTGCATTTTAGCAATAGGCCTTCTTCTTGCATGCTTGGTGGCAGCATTGGAGTTGTGGTGGAACAGCAACCGTTGTCATCAAGAAACACCAAAAGAGGTCCATAACTTTTATTCTTATCACAATTAAAAGTAGAAAACACAAAAGAAAGAGAGAGTGAGTGGAAGTTGTGGGATTTTAGGTGCTCTCATACAATAAATTTGATTTATTTTGATTCACCATACTAAGCTTTGCATATAACTTTTTGGGTGGTTGTTTCTAAACAAATAAAAAAAAAACAAAACATGTCTTTTGTGCACATGGAAGGTGCCAAACTGACAGCCCTGGAGACTAAAGTCCTCTATTTATTTATAGAGCAGATACAGCATGGGCAGCAGCAGTGCAAACTTCCCCACATTGCCCCACCAATGTGCCTCAACCCTGACCTGGAGAGACCACCTTTAGGGGTAAGAGAGTAGTTCAGAAACATGCCCTTGGCCTCTCTGCTGTGGGTGACGGGGAGGCCAGTCACGGGCACCCAGTTGGGCCATCTGCGGTAATGTTTTCTCTGATCTGAGACCCTATCCATCAGCTGTGAGAACCATGTCCATCCTGCACAGGCTATGCAGCTGCCAGCCAGCTGGTAGCTCTTTTCCTTCATGGCTGACCTAGGCTGAGTTTGAAGAGGTACACAAGCAATTAAAAATAAACCAGTTAGTTATTAATTGAATACGCCATATTGCCATGACACTGTTTAAATGCTTCCTTTCTTTTGAAATCAGTTTTATTTCTAAAAGTAGGAGCCTCTGAGTAAACTGACCTTCATATGACATATTTTACCTAGGAAAATACATCTGAGAATTTCTTATTTTTGAAGTTTTCATGCACAGCAGTGAGTAAGAGTTAGCAATGCTATGATAGAATAACCAGTCCATACTCAGATCTGTCTTGCATGAAGCCTGTATTTGTTTACATAGATTAAATGTTTAACAAACTAACCTCTTGTAATTTTGGAGACACTGAGGTATTTGTAGGTGCTTTCATCTTGGAACAGATGTTTGTTACAAGCAAATAATAGCAGTGAGCTGCACTACAGCTGGAAAATAGTACATAGCCCATCAATTCCAATCTATGTTTCTCAAGTTGCCAAGAGTACTACACTAATTGACATACCTATCACCTGTAAGCAATTCTGGCAAATGTGATCTGAAGATATATGCTGCAGTCTGTAATGTTGTGAAATATTTATCAGTAAGATTACATTCTTCTGAGTTCCTGCTTCTCCCATTTGAATTCATCCATCAAGTGCTCGGTGATAAACATCTGTACCATGTTTGTGGGACAAAGCTGCAAAGTCACCCGTCTGTGGCTCCACAACATAACAACAGCGAAAGGGAAATTTTGGCAAAAGTAAGCAAGTCTCCGCTTTGCACAATGCAGCACTCCAAAAGCAGGCACAGGGAGAGCACAAGTAGGTACTCTTATGAAAGCTTATAAAGAAGCTTTCATATGAACAGAAGTGCATGTTTAATTGCTCTTTGGTTAAATACCGTAGCATTTTGCCCTGCTGCCTTGTAGAAGTCGCTCCTGCTGTAACTCCAAAGGCCCCACCCCGCGTTAGCATTGCTAAGGCCTAAACCCTAGCAGTAGATGGTTCACTGCCCACTGTGAAAGCCCGGCAGGGCAAGGGGCAGGGACGTTGTCTGAAGTATCCTCATGCTTCGTGTGCACAAGCATTCATCTTGCCATATTCGGCAGTGCGTTCCCCTCTCTACGCTCAGGGACTCGCCTTTGTGCATCTTTGTAGAGTGAGATGAGAATATGCCTCAAAGGCAGTTTCATATAGGCAAGGTGAAATAATTCATTCTTTTATTGCAAGGAGTTTTAAATACCCAGTTTCCATCTCAGAAAAAGGATCCGTCTTCCTGAGTTTAAATATTTTCTTTTTGCCCACCCCCTTCATTTCTCTTTTTATAACTGTAAGAAGGATTATTACAGATCCCTGCCTACCCCATCCCATCTTTTCTGCCCTTCCCGTCCCTCTCCTCCTCCTCCCTTTTCCCTCCAGCACGTTCTCGATTCGCGTTTCTCTGTACATCCTCTTTTGCAGTTTCTGTGACAAACAATAGAATACTTTCAAGCTTCCATTTTTAAAAGTATACTAAAATCACCCATATGGTAAAGCTGGACTTGGGAAGATCACCCGTGGGGGGGGGCTGGGTCTGCCCTTATGGTGCAGCTGGTCTGGGTTAAGGGAGGCAAATTAAACTCAGGCACAGCGCACACAAACAGGCTCAGAAAAGGTCAGCGATGTGAGTGCTACAGAGAGAGCGGGCAGGTTCAGTGGGAGCCCTGGCACAAGTAGGTGTTAAGGTTGAATGAGAAAGTGCGTGTTCCTGAGGAGCGGGCCCAGGGATGATGAGGGCTCACAGGCCGAGCCGGCGAGGAGGAAAGCGTAGGGAGCATATGTGAGGCAGGCGGGATGGAACATAACGAGGGGTCCCCGAAAAAGGTCAGCTGGGTGCAATGAAAGGCAGGCAGCTAGAAGCACCTTTGGATCAGGTCAGAGCAGCCAGAGGGAAGGGCGACTGCCGCCCAGTGCCGTGGGTGGGCAGCGTCTTCTGGGATCCTCTGCTTAAACGTGACACAGCCACGTTGTTGTGACCATCTGAGCTCGTTTTCTCTCGGCCCCTCTGCAGATCGGCCCGTGTAACACACTAACCGTAACCTGAGCTCTAAACGCGCGCCCAGGGCCGGCCCAGCCCCCGCAGGCAGCAGCCGAGGGCCCTGGCCCTGGTCCCGGCCGGGGGTCCCGGCCCCGGGGCCGCGGCGGCTCCGGCCCCTCGCCCCGGGCCGCGCAGCGGGCGGGCCCGGGGGCAGCGCGCCGCCTTCTGATTGGCCCGGGCGGCCGGGACCCCTGGAAAGCAGAAGCGGCTACGTGACCGGCGGGCCCGCGGCGAATGGCCGCCCGCCCGGCGGGAAGGTGCGCAGGGGGCTGGGGGTAGCGGGCTGCAGTCACAGTGACCACAACATCCACTCGGATAAATTAGCAAACGAACGTAGCAGATATTTCTTGGGAGATTAGTGGGCAGCAATATTTTATTTACTTACTACTAGTGAGGAGGGATTGAAGAGGGATTGCTGATGGCCACTGTCATTAAGATAGGAAACCAAATTTCAGAAGAGGTGGTGTAGATTGGTTGAAGTTTTTCAACGTATTCACGAGAACCAAGTTTCAAAACTTTGGGAAGGACAGGATCCAGGGATGAGGGGAGCATTGAGTCCTGGAGACTCCTCTGCTTGAGTCAGGAACAATGGCTGAGCATTGCTTAGGGGACCAAAAGCAAGAAGAAGATTTGATCTCCGGGAGGAGTGTGTTTGGGATATCCCATTTCTGTCACTGTGTATTATCCAGCATTTCTACAGCAATACCCATAATAACAGAGCTACAGCATGCATAGCACATGCAGAACATTAAAATCTGCCTCTTGGGTGCATCTGATACTCCAGCCAAGTCGTTAGTTCAGTAACAGCTGCAAACTTTAGTCATGCTGCTGATTTTCTGCTTTTGGGAAGGCTTTGGTAAAACACGAGTTCTGTGATACCATCAAAAAAATGTGGGAACTGGATTATCTTCCAACCATTTTCTTCTGTGAAGTGCAGAGCTTGTGGAGGGTCACAGAAAGGGCTGATTTTCTTGCAGCCTAAGATTAGACTTTGGTGTCACCTCATCCACAACTCACCTCATGAGGCAAAGGACAAGGAGGCAGTGTTGGGCTTCTGTGTGACCCTTACCCTGTTAGGAGCTTTATAAATCCATTGTAGAAAATTACAGCGGATTCAGGATCAAATGAGGAGTTGTCATGACTTGTAGAGCCCTTGTGTAACATTCTGTCTTTGGCTTGACCCACTTGGTAGGCGGTATCATGCCAACAATTGCCAACTCAAAAACCAGACAGATGTTGGGAAGATGGATGCACGACTGCTGTGGCAGATTTATGACAGGGTTGGACGGCCATGCAGCTTGCTGGAGAGAGAGAGAAAGGATTTATTTAGAGACTGTCGTTTTGTATGTCAAGGGTCTGTGAAGTCTGTGGCTGGAAGAACATGCACAGCCTTCATTAGCATTGGAGAAATGTTTTCAGCTGACATTAAGGTGTTGATATTTGCCAGTTTGTTGTCTTTTCGTCTTCCACTTTGTATTCCTTTGGCTTTTGTGGGGGTTAGCCTGAGCCAATACATTGAGGTGTTCAAGGACTTGAATGTCTGTGTGCTATAAATCACAACTCTTAATTACAATGAGTGTGAAAAACATAGTGTTAACTATGTAACTGGGAGGAACAAGAAGCCTATCTTTTGAAACCCAACAGCGTAACTTGGACTTTGACATGAAACTGATCTACATTTGTAGAGACTTTATAGGAAGAGTTATGTCAGACAGAGACTACTTCCAACTAGAATATTTTTTACACTGTTCACAGATGAAGAAAATCTGCCCTACTCAATTAAAAAAAAAGTATTGTTTCTACCCATTAAGTCAGTTCATTAAGATAAACCTCCAGAAAAGATGGACTTCCTTTTCTTTCCCAAAACCATGGTTGACATTGGTTCACAATTCTATCGTGCAAGGAACAGTGAGGTTTCTTGCTAGAAGAGTGAAGGCTGGGTTGATTTTCAGGATGTTGATACAAGATATTTTTATTCTATTTGAAGCAGATTTGTAAAAATGTTTCTAATGAGTTCTGCTGTAAAAGTCTTAATGTTATTCCTTTTAATTCTTCATTTAATCATTATCAGATCAGATTAACAAAAGAAAGATTAGCTCCGACATCAGGAAAAAATGTATACCTGCAACACCATGCTGCATTCTTCTATTAGGGCTCAAGTTTGTAATCTCATAAAGTTGGAAAGATATATAGAAAGGTTTAAATGTCCTTATTATTTTCTTAATCAGGAAAATTTACGTTTGGTCATCTTTTTCAAATCAGATTTTGTAGAATTTACAATCATCCTCTCCTAAATGTTGTTAATACCCAGCCATCCTATACCCACAGTGAAATTTAGCCAGCTCATATATCTATCTCTATGTGTTAAAATCTTAAATTTACACAGCTGCTACTCAGCCTGCAATACTGATACCAAATCTTTTGACTTTGGTAAGCTTCAGAAATTTGGGGAGTTGTAAAATAAAAAAGGAAAATTGATATTTATTCTAGAATCTCTGTTCAGTCACTCTGTGTCCCTTTTGAATAGCTGAGCAATCCGATAAATTTATTGAAACCTGGTACCATAGAAATGTTGAGCTTTCAATAATTATCTCTGGATTTCTATATCTTTTGGTATGAGCCCTATGCATTTATTTCATGATATCAGTAAGCTATATAATTTGGATCATTTAACTGCCAAGGGCTTTGCCACATTATCGGGTTGTTTGTATCTTTTATTCCATTTGACAGACTGAAAGACAGTTTTCAAATCTTTGTTGTCATTATGATCAAGTGTAGCTGCTTACTGCGATGGACTCCCCAGCATCCTCTGTGCTTTATCAGCTACGTCTTATTGTGATGTACTATTCCCCTTGAAGATTATTACTACTGAGATCTTTTCAGAACTATTAAGAAAGCACTCCTAGTTCATCTGTGTACTATACTCCAAAACAATGAAAACTTAGAAGCAAAGATAAAATATCATATTATTCATGGAAAGAAAGTTAAATTCCCACATTTTT
This sequence comes from Harpia harpyja, assembly GCF_026419915.1. Taxonomy (NCBI): domain Eukaryota; kingdom Metazoa; phylum Chordata; class Aves; order Accipitriformes; family Accipitridae; genus Harpia; species Harpia harpyja. The sequence continues at coordinate 14,396,197 of NC_068949.1, read as the reverse complement.
TCACTGTGCACAAGATGTATTCACTAAAACCAAACCAACGGGCAAACCCACATCAAAGAAAATTAGTCACTTATCCAGGATGATTTTTTTGCTGGGAACTGATATTTTTTGCATCTTCCATAAAAGGTGATATTGATTCACTTATTGTTTATAGAGCTCTTGAAAGACAACGTTACAATGATCTCAAGGAATTCTTGGTTTGATTCTTTCTTAGCTCAGATAATACATATTATAAAACAGAAATGTATTTTCTCCAAACTGGCTGTGCTACTCCTAGCAATGTGAGTGTTTCAGAAACTGTATCTAGTGTGTTTGCAATTTTGTAGTGCATGAAGATTTTGGGTTTTTTACTGGTTAAGGAATAGCATAATTTTCCACCTCCTGAGTTGCTACTAGTCATTGCCTCATAACTTGTTTCAAATTTATAATTCATTAACAATTACAGTCTTCACAGCTTAGTTTGTGATTTCTTAACTTTCTCATGCTTCTGCAAAATCATTTTATTCAACAGACTCTTTTCACTTTTCTGTTCTTACTTTTTATTTTTAAATGATTAAAAGGGGGCAGCAATTCAGGTACTGTCCAGAGTGGGAGCAGACTTGTGTACTAGTAACAGCATCTTATCATTCCTGTTTTCTGCTAGTCCCGGCTTAATAATGTTTTAAATGTTATTGAATCTCAAAAAGTCTAGACTCTGCAATACTTGCTAGCTCTATAGGATAGTGGGAGGTAGCAAAATTACTCTAAAAATCATCACAAATATCTTGGCAGTATGCAGGATGAAAGAAAGAAAACCTGTATCTCTGGCCAGGGCAGCCTTGTATGATCTGCCTTAAGTTCCCCTGTTTCCATGTTTGATGATATGCAAATTCCAGCCTACCTCAAAAATCCGTATTTCCAGCTTTAGCAGTCATTAAAGTTACCCACTAGGACTCTCCTCTGGTATTAGAAGACTATGAAACCCACTGTACCGTAGAAGTGGAAATAGGAGCTAGCAGATACGAGTCCAATGGATCAAAATTTGTTACTGCTAAGAATTGTGGTTTGCACCGTATTCATCTCACTTAAGTTCTCCAACCAGATATTATTCCATGGCAGTCAAGGCTTCCGTACCTTCAGCATGGTGTCAGCAGTGTTGGTTTTGATTATTAAAGAGTCTTATGCTTTCACGATTATTTTCACTTTCCTTGTCTTTTTCTTTGTCACTTCATTTACCTTGTCTCCTTTGTGGTGTTATCTTTTTATCTGAAAATTTTATTTCCCCCAGGATGGTTCCTTTTGAGAATGAAAGGAAACATGAGATCATCAAACTGATATTTTATTTTCCCTTCATTGCATGTCCTCTATATTTTATCTTGTTTTTATTTTAAATTATTTTTTTCTGTATTTTTATGACATGTCTGAAATCTTTGTACATTTTTTGCTCAGTTGCATATAAATGATCATTTGTTTGTATCACTGTATTGTATTCTACTTTTCTAAGAATAAATAAAGTTTTTTGGGGAAAATAAATCATGCAAACACTGGCAAAATAATGCATTTTAATGCCATCTAGAAATTCAGTTTCAAACTAGCTTTGAATATAATATGCTGAGAAACTTCATTTAACTAGCATTTTTAAATCAGCAAAGTGGTGTTAGGAATCAGTCATCCCAGAATGCAAAGTTTAGTGTTGTTTGATGATGAAGTATAAACTGGAAGAATCAGTTAAAGAGGGGAAAAAAAAAAAAAAAAGGAGGAAGGTATAATATGTAAATTGCCTTATACAGAAACTGATAATAGCTGGAAGGGCATCTTAACTAACTCAGTGTTGGCTTTTTACATGAGTGAAGAAACAAGATTTTCTCCTTAGAGGTCCCTAGCAGTGAAACAGATACACTCTAATATCTGGTCACAGTGTGCTCATGCAGAATCCAATGAAATCAGTCAACTCTTGCTATTGATCACCATAGATTTAGGTCAAGGCTATAATGGATTTAAAAGTGACATGTCATCCCCTGATTAATGACATTGGGCCCAGGCTTCTGCTACCCAAAGCAGTGTTGAAACATTCAAGTTTGGTTCCATCATATTTCCCTAGCTGCAAGGAAGGGATTTTTGTGTTTGGCTTAATTTTTCTCAGTCATATAAGAAAACCCTGCTAATAGGATTCTTAGGGATATAATCTGGATTTACTTGGCATGAACCTTGGGGGGTGGGGGGGGCAGAATACTGAACAGAAATAAGCTTAAAAAATGAATGTTGCCATGTGGGGAAGTCAGAAAGAAACAACCTGTTTAAAGTTCCAGTTTGGTAATGAATTAAGTACTTGCTTAAGTTGGATTACATCACCTATCCCAGAGAACTTCTGTGGCTGCTCATGTGCTTGGCATGAGCTTATGTGTTTTACTGAATTGGAGCCTTAATGCATGAGATTCTTTTAGATTCTTCACACAATGTTTACAGAGCTAATGTTTGTATATTTTATCTCAGCCTGCAGTGGTATTTTAAAGTTGACTTTTTGAGGGGGGGGGTTGAATGTTCAGTAATAACAAAATCAGTAAAAGTTTAAAATAAAAACCATAAAATGTGACTGTTTTCTCAATATTTTTTTTACATTTTTTGTGGTTTGTAAAAATGCCTTAGACCTTGATCCAACTAAGCATTTAAACATGTACGTAAAATTAAATAAGAGTTTGATCCTGATCTCACCCAGATCACCAAAACATTTCCGTTCATTTTACTGGTGTAGGATCAAACTTGAGTTGCTTTGAAACCAACATGTATAAACCATAAATTGGAAGTTATATGTGCATTAAAGTGATTTGCTGAAGATTGAACTTACCGTACAATAATATTAAAAAGCAATTTATAAATCTATTTATCCGTTTAATTAAAATAATTTTATAATACCTGAAATAACCTGTGCTCAATATCAGCAAAATATTAAGGAATCACAGGTGCTAATATTGTGGAAAATACATAGAAAAAAAACCAAAAACAGTTTGATGGTTTGGTTATGATTTTCCTTAAGTTCAGAACCTTATTTATAGGCACATATATAGAAAAGACCTACTTGGACTTACTCAACATTAGAAGTACTATTTCTTCAGAAGTATTCAGCATCCAAGAGTTCTCTTTTGGGAAACTGGTGGCCAGATTTTTATTATGCTGAGCTATTTTAATGATTTGGCTGGCCATGTCTTTTCTCATGTCAAAATAGGAACTTGGGCATTTTCCAAAATATAACCCCGAACGGGGGTGCAGAAACCTTTTCAAAATTCATTTTTTAATTAAAACATTTCTGGCTAATAGTCAGGAGTAAGAGTTTTCTAAGGCTTTCTCATAGCTGGAGTGGAGAGAAGAGGCTTTGCAAGACAACTATTGCTGGGCATCACACAGATTGTAGAAGCAACTCCAAGTGTCTCCTGTGCCAACTCGCTCTTGTACTCCTGGCATAATAGGAAAAAATGGGAACTTTTGAGATTTGGATTTGACTAGGCTGGAATGGTGAAGAAGGATGATGATAGAGCAGTCTGTTATGGCTGATGCTCCAGTAGAGTAAATCAGACTGTTAAAGGGTAGCATTGCTTTGCTTTGGGCTCAGTAGAGTGAAAAATTACATCCCTTATTGATTAGATAATAATTTAGGATTTAAAAGCTGTGTAGAGCAATGTAAAGAATCCATGAATTTTTAGTAAGTTTTGGAACAGAACCTTCATGAATTTAATCTTTACTTCATAAAAGAATAATATGTCACTTCACAGGGTCATTTTAGATGTAGTTGAATTTTGAAAACACCACCCTCTTCAGGACCATCCTCTTTGGTAGCGGTGGCTAGAATTCGCTATTTCAAACCAGAATTATAAGAAGTAATAAGTATATGTTTGCTAAAAAGAGTGAAATATTAATTACATTGTTAGCCTCACTATCTTGATCCTTTTTTTTCTCTCCATGTCTTCCTTTCCCTTTCTATCTGGAGATGGCCAATGATGTGAGATTGGGCCTCAGAAGCATGGTGAGAATTTATAATAAACATACAGATAATTGGTTTGTTGTTGAAAATGCCTGTACAGATGAATCCTTGCTAGTTTTCTCCTCATTTTTACCTCTTCCTGGAAATTCCCTTGAACCTAACCTTTGTGTTATGGGAAGTGCCTGTAACTACAATATATGCAGTGTGTGCACAGTAAAGGTTTCTCTATGTGCAAATTCTCCTTTCTCCTAAAAGAGTTCCTTTGCAGAGACATTGGCATGCTCATCAACCAGCACTCATTCAGTACTGCATTTTGCTGCTTGTGTTGAAAAACGTTTCTTGGCATTCTCTTACTGTCCTGTTTATTTTTAAGCTCATGAACACTGTGGAAACATCAGTATAATGTGAACCAGTCATTCATTTTCTTTGTAGTTGAGTTACCAGCTTCTAATGCTTGTGAACCAAGGTTGGTAAGGATTTTAAAGGTTGAATACCTCAGCATGAGGCTGAATGTCCCCTTTGTATTGAATAACAAATAAGGATGCTATCACAGCCTCTCAGCTTGCGAGTTTGAGTCTGCTGTTGGTTGTAAGGACTAGCCAGTGTTTCTCTGTGATTGCACTTAGTTAATGGATTGTGATGAAAGTGGGAGCAGCCCACTGCAAGAGACTGTGGGGCTACCTGCTGGCACCTAATGTGCAATGCTTGTCCCATTGGTACTGTGCCCTGCATATTTATTCACACAGTGCCATAGCATGTGGATGTAGTTGAAGAGAAAAAATAAAACACAGACAGATGTTCAGCTGGTTTAAATTGGTGTGCATTGTCAGCTTCAACAGCCTGGTGGCGAACTTATCGTCTGGTGCATTTCTGGACAAGGCTCACAGGCTCAAAGCATGGGACAGTTAAGCCATCTTAAGAATTAGATCCCTGGCTAGATGTGATTTCAGGTTGGATAAATCTAACCTGGGTAAGGGCAGCAATGTGAGTGTGGGAAGATACGGACTGCTTCCTGAAGCTCCTTGCTACTTGTAGCAATTATGTATCAAGTCACTGTTACTTCATTGGTCTCTAGGGTTTTGGTAATAGTTTCTTACTTTCACCAATTATAGGTATTTTCTGGCTGTGGGTAGGTGGGAATAAACATTGGCAATGTATTTGAAACAATTTTCTATCACGTTAACATCATCTTTGCAGTATTCTGTTCTTTCTCACTTTTTTTCAGGTTTACTTAAAAGGGAAAAGAACATTACTGTCTCTTCATAAAGGAATCTCTGCTCTCTGGTGAAGGAGAGCATCTCCTAGTGAATAAGGTGGCCTCTTGTACATAATTTTTTATGAAGTTTTGTTTCTTTGAAGATGATTACACATTGAATGAAATTAATATATTGCAAGCTTCTTTCATTTATTTTATCCTTTCAGTTGGATAACAGTCCTCAACTGGACCTCAACTGATGTCAGTCTCAATGCATTCTCCTAACAGCTGTTTTATGGATGATAGCTTAGTTAATTGCTAATTTAAAATACATGGTACAGTTTCCACTTATAAGAGCAGAAGCTTGATTGCAGAGTTGGGCCTATTTATAAAAGTAGCTTTCAAGTAGACTCTCGAGGTGCATCTGTACTTATTTCTAATAAGATACTGTTACGGTCAAACTGGCATCTAGCAGAGTACACTCAGAAACCACTCAGCAAATTTTATGTAACATTAAGTGCTATTTGACTAGGTCAGTTGCCTGTGTTAAATTAATGACAGCAAACATATATCATCACTGCATCTGTTTACACGTCTGTCTGCATTTCACTGCATTGTCGACTGTGGAATCTCTAGAATAATGAGTGTGGCAAACTGAGTTGTATTAAAAAGGGGTTATTTGTATTAATATAATACCACACTGTTGTCATTGTTTTGCAGCACATCTATTACATATATTATCATTGCTTTTTCTTCTCAAGCAAGCCAATTATGTCTAGTTTTGCCACTCTGTCAGAGCCTCCTGGAATAAATTAAAATTTCAGCTTTATATATGCAGTAGCTGTAGCTGAAAGTAATGATAATGACCCTGGGTGAATACAGAATTTCAAAATAATCTTAAACGAACGTACATATGCAGAGCTGCTGTTTCTTCATTTCTCCTTAACAAGCTAAATATTTGAGTCCATGATGTCTGAAACCCCATGGGCAGAAGCTGGCAGCTGGGTGGAGCTGTGGGTTTTGACGCTGAGCTAAGAAGAAAATAGCCTGTGGGTACCTGAGCAGGGACGCTTAGCTGTTTCAGTTTTGTCTCTCTGCTTTGTTTTTCAGTTATGCAGTATGTCTGTCTGTGCATGCAAGTGCCTCAGAGACTTCCTTTCTGCCTAGCTGGGTACATGTGTGCCTTCTATCATCTGTGTCTCATTACCACTGATACTTGTATTTTTTAACATATGTGTATGGGTTAAGAGGTGTTTTATACGGTTGGTAGAGGGACTGGCATGTAAGCTGTTCAAGGTCAGAAGAGGAAATGTCTGTCTGAGGCTGGGGCTTGACTCAAATTTTGAACCCCAGTCCTAATCACAAATTGTCTTTATTTTTTTAAATAGTTCTTTCACAGAATGAAAATGTAATACTAACTTTTATGTGTTGGTTTCATTCTCTCACCACAAGATAATCCTTCATATTGTCACCCAAGACAGAAACAAACAAACAAACAAAACAGAAAAGCATCATGATTGATGATTAAGACTATAGTACTTTAAAAGCATTATTTTCTGCATATGTCCTGACGCTTAGTAAGAGCTGCATTAACAGGCTTTTAATACTTGGCACAGTTATCAGCATCTGACCGGGAGGTATTGACGCATTCATGATAGTGCCTTGGTGTATGTGCCTGTCTGCCCATATTGGCTAAGTTTCTGAATTTTTAGTGCTTGATATTTAGGGTCAGGACCATCAGTCTTTATCTTCTCCTCTAGCCTAGTGTGGTTTTATTTGCATGTGTGGGATGCAGATGCAACTTATCACAGCTTTGGTGTAGTTTTAGCATCAAATTTCTGCAGATATTTGGCCTACCTTTTTGGACATTTGTCTCCCTTTTTGACCTTACTGAAACTGCTTAATCAGCTTGTAACATTTTTATCTCTTCAAGTGGCTTCTCTTGAACTTTGTGCTAAGATCAGAGAAATCACGAGTAAGAACAAGAGGCCACATTAGTGTCTTTAATAAAAATATTTTTCTCAGAAATCTTCCCTGTGGAAAATCCCAACCGTTACAATCCTGGCAGCTGAACAGTATCACCTTGAATTAATTGTGTTTAGGGTGATCTAGGCAATTTCTTGAAAACATCAGCCAGTAGCTCCTTTCCAACACTCAGTGAGATGTCTTTCATATTTGATAATGTTAACTGACTCCAAACCTCCCAAGTAGTTTCATATTCTTTCAATCTGACTGCCCACAGGCTTTTATTAGAGCCCACTGTCAAAAGTTGCAGAAAATAAGCTAGAAAAAAAATATTGATTACTCTGTAAATCATCCTGTCTGCATTTATATCTTGCCATAATTTCTCTCCCCATGATAAGGCCAAACTTGGTTAGTCCCGAAAGGAGCTGTAGTTTCATCCAGGTGCGGTTGTGCAGGATTAGTAGTTCCCAGATAATTCTGGTGAGCATCCTTCAAAGCCACACCAACAGTTGCCGTGGTGTGCTCCTGCTGTTGGTCATAGGCCATTGAACCTGTCGCTCATGATTAAGTGCTTGGGACGTATCAGAAACATGCCCTTCATTTGCCCTTCCAGAACTCAAACCCATTGGGGAGGAATGACATTTAAATTGGTATTTATGAATTAGATAATTTCCTGACCAGAAGCAATGTTCGGTTAGCTGTTTTCCTTAAGCTTGACGAGGATAAGCCTGTGTTTATAATTAATTTTCCTTACACGTGATATTTTTTCTTCCCTTCACTGATTAATTTCTTCATCTGATCTATTTGGAGTACAACATTAATAGTGAAAATAGAATTATGAAGGTAGCAAAGGAAAAATATTTTATCTCCTTCTGGCAACACAAGTGTATACATTTATCCAATGTAGCTATATATGAAAAGTGAAGTTGAATTGGCAGGAAACATCTGAGATATGACATATTTATAACATTAACTAAGTTTTACATATTAAGTACAAAAGAGAAAGAGAAGAAGCCTTTGTGTCACAGACACTGAAGTATTAAGTTTGGAGCTCATTCATTCAGCTCTGAAGAGACCTAACTGGAGCTAAGTGAAGCTGAAGCCAGAAACCCTTGTGAAGAGAAGCAGTAAGGCTTCCCCCGAGGGGCTTTCCTTTGGGTAAGGGAAGTCTCTGTGCTGGAAAACCGGCACACCAGCCTCCACTATGGCTCCTGTTTTTTCCTTCCAGCAGCAAGGTCTGGTGCTTCTGCCATGCCCTAGCTCCAAGCTTCAATTTATTAATATCTAGTAATTTATTAATTTTAATTTGTTAATTTTTTCATAGAGGAATGCAAAAATAGAGAACAGTTACGGCATTGGAAAGCTTAAAAATCTTTTGCAATGCTACATTACCATTTCACAATTCAGGTGACAAAGCCTCAGGAAATGAAAAAAATGCAACGTAAGTGCTTAAAAATTATAACAAATGGCTCATGTTTAATGAGAATTATAGAACTAAAACCAAAGGAGAACAGTGAACAAACAAGGGAGCAAAACATCATAACTTTTATGATTTGTTTTTCTGGCTTTATTACCATTTAACCCTTTTTCCATTTACCTTGTTACTTTTCAGTAACATATGCTTTGTTACTGAATTTTCCAGGAGAACAATAAATAAAAAGAAAGATGAGATTTACAGAATTTACAAATTCTGAAAACTTGGCTTGTCAAATAAAGCTATCCCAAAACCTTCAGTTCTGGAAATCTTGGGATTCAAGGCAATCTTCTAGTATGTAACAACAGACTAATCTTTTCAAGGGTTTCTAACTTTTATCTTAGGGTTTTTTTAAAGCATTTGAAAAATCATTCATCCAGCATTAAGATAGTTTCATACAAAGCTTGACATTTTGTTATTTAGCTGCGCTTCATCTAATAAGACAAAGGGAAGAACCTTTAAAAATGTGGTTTTATTATTCCTCAGAGACAGACTTGTTTTCCTTAACCTTTACAAACAGTTTATTTTAACAACAAAAAGAAGGAATAACGTGAACTTCTGGGTTCTTGGAAGCCTTTAAAAACTTTTCTCTGATCTTAATAAGGCCAGAAAGTTGTCCTTAATGCTGAAGAAAGAAGTAGGCAAATGAATTCCCCACCCCTACCTCTTAAAAAAATCCCAAGCGTTTACTTCTCTGCTAACTTCATAAAGTGTTCTGTTGTAGATAAAATGTGACGTCTGTGTGCAGGAATTATGTTTTTCCTTTTCTTGATAATGAAAACTTTAGCACAGTGAAACATAAGGTTATATTGTGAAACCTAAGCAACTGCAAATCCACCATTTTCTTGAGGAATGCTGTCCCAGGGCTGGACTGTGCATAATAGAAGAGGGCAATCCTGTCAGGCCAACAGAGGGAAACATTCCAAACAAGGTGGTCCTTAATAACCCCTCTGGTCTGAAGCAGGAGATGTCTATTAAGAGCATCCCATCTGTGGCTCTTCATGTTTACATCTTAAAAGAGCTAAGCTAAATATATAACCAGGATTAATTCATCCTTTGAATTTTATGACCTATTGTGCATGGATGCTCCAAATGAAGAGCACACTTCATTCACAAATGTATTTTTCCTCTGCAAACAGTTAATGACTGCATGTTGCAAATATTGAAACTCTACCTTTCCCTCTGGCTTGGCTAGTTATCTCAGTCACATTGTATTTGTTCCTGTAGCAAAGCAGGATGGAATGCACTGAGAATGTGCTTGCAATCAAAAAATACAAATACAATTTCGATGTATATTTTCACCTGAAATGATCTGAAGAAGGCATTAGTATTTGGCAAAAGCTCAGAAAAATGCAAATGAGTCATAAACATTTCTCCAAAGTCTTATTTAGGAAAATTTGTTCTAGTATTTGCTCAGTTCTAACCTGAGTTCTCTACTTTTTTCTTATTTTGTAGTAGGGGCTTAGCAAGAACATGGGTCCCAGAAAACTGGAATGCCAACCTAGGTGTCTAAATCAAAGCTAACAGCATTTTTAAGGAAAGAAATAGTACGGGGTACCTAAAGAAGCATTATCTAATGGGCTTCTGGGAGTTAGCTTCCTTAGACACAGATAGCATCATACGTGGTGGAAGCTGAGGTTTGTGGATAAGCAGAACTTTGCAGCAAGCTTTCACTGGCAGACAGCTGACAAAAACACAGCAGTAGGCAGCCAGACATCTGTGCAAAAGCAACCTGCCCATAGAGGTCGAGCCCTTACTCCCAACAGGGGATAATGTAAGGATACTTCTCACACTTGCTCCCAGTCCACAATTTTACTTCAAGAAATAGAAATAAATAATAAAATTATGAATTAAATCCATGTAACCTTCTGGCCATTGTACCACAAATCCTTAATTTACCTAGTTACAGTGTTTATGAAAGAACCTCTGTGTTATCATCTAACTTACTGAATGAAAAGCCTGACAGGTCAGGTACAGCTGTTGGCAAGAAGGACTTAATGCAGCTGCAGGGTTTATCTGGTCAAGTATTGTGTGGTGTCTTTCTGCCACAAAAGTTTGGGGTTTTATTTATTGTCCATTGATTTCCTCTAACTCAAGATTATCTGATTAGAGATTTTCACTAAAAAAGCAGTATTTTCAAAAAAACAGTTTGTTTCTTTGGTGAGGAAGATGATATCCCCCAGGTTTCTGGGAGCTCCATTGGGATTTTGGTGGATTTGTGATGTAAATGAAATAGGAATTCATTTTCTACTGATTAGCGAAGGAGGTGCAACATGCAGCTCAGCCCTGTAATTGTTGAACAATTGTACTCCAGTTGAAATCAATATGGATTTAGCCTAAGCTAAGGACACAGGTTTGAGTTCATCATCATGTAGCACTAATTCATTTCCAAATCCACACAGAGATCAGCAAATCCAACGGTTCTTGAGTAATGTAGAAGTGGTGTTAAATCACAAGTTTAGAATCAAATCTGTAGTTGACATTGACTGGAATCAAGGGCTTTGGAGTTGACTTGTCAATTTACAGGTGAAAGCAAAGTTGCATAGCACTGGGTACCACTGGAATAATATTGTAATTCTCTGTGCTCCACTTGAACACCAGTGGCAAAATATCATGAGGAGTGGGTGGCAGTGGCACCTTATACTTCTCTGTTCCCAGAGCCTAGTTTTTGGCATGAATCAGAGCATCTGTAAAACTGCTGGTGTTGGGTTTAACCAACATTTAAGCACATGTTGATCTGTGGGCAATCAGGAATTACTGGAACACAAAAGTTTCAGGTAGCCCTACTTCTTAGGCTGGAATCTTGCTGGCTGCCTAGTGTAATTACAGGTTTCTGTCAGACCAGGGAATTTCTCCAGTTCCAGAATTGGTGGGCTTTTATAGGTGCTTTGCTACTAGTCTGCTGTATGTTACACTTGCATCAAATGACTACAACTGCGGATCATATCTTTGCTTTATGAAATATACAGAAATGATATAATATAATATCTTTTTACTGGCATTACAATGCTAGCTATTAAAATTCAGTCATACAGCATCCCAGGTTGTTGACTTTACCCTGCCAGTTTTGTTGCTTTCCAATTTGAGCATCCTGAATGCTGTGCTGAGGTGATAAACAGCCCATTGTAGGTCTTTGCTGATTCAGGTTTTAAAGACAACTACTTTTGCTGTATTTCCTCACGAAAGCTAAAATACGTTGAGTAAATGGTCCCAAAAGTCCTGTGAAGAGACCGCTCTGGGAGCCTTAGGCAACACGTTCTCAGAAGATGGTGATGCATTTCTGAAAACCAGCGTTACTTTCCCAAGCTCTGACCACAGACAGACTTTTACCAGATGACATGTCTAGATGACAGGCAGCTTATAGTTGGTCACACAACTGTTCAAAACACAAATGAGTGGTCCCCTCCCCAGGGCTCCCAGCGTAGGTCTTTCTCTGGAACCTGTGTTCCAGTAGGCCTATGGTGTATGCCACATAGGTGACCCAGAGCTTCCTGCCAGGAAGGGAAGACTTCTTCACCATCACAACCCCTGGCCAGTAGATTTTGGCACATGAAGCAACTACCCTGGTGTCAGCTAGGCTGTGCACAGTGTTTTACTGACATGTTCCTTAGAAAATGCACTGCAGCTAGATGAGACAGTGGTGAGCTCTCTTGTGGTTACAAGGTGGCGAGCTGCTTGCTGGAATTTGGAGTCCCAACTCGCTTGTTGACTGCCATGTGCTTTTTTTCTGGGCTTGTGCAAGGTGAGCTAAGGGCTTGTGGGATGTGCTGTTCCCTGGTGCCAGCTCCTGTTAACTGAACCAGAGCCATCTGTTTACCTCCAAGGAGGACGGGATTGACAACATCACAGGCTTTTGCAGGCTGAGGTTGAGGTGGTGTTTTCTTTAGCATGTGTTTATCAGCTGGAGATGTTGGGCAGACCTCAAGGTTTTGCATAGGCACAGATGAAATCGAAGCAATGTAATGAATGAACAGCAACTCCTGTCACACAGAGGAAGTGGAGGGGGGCCAGACGGGATTAGAGATTGTGTTTGGACTGATTGTTCTGGTTTCTTCCCCATTAGGACAAAGAAGTGAACCTGGAGCAGGTCCATAGACGCATGAACAGTTTAATTGATGAAGACATAGCCCACAAGCAAATCTCTCCAGCGTCCATTGAAATCTCAGCCTTGGAGATTGGTGGCATGCAGCCAGCTCAGACCCTGGAGCCGGTACGCGAATACCAGAACACACAACTTTCTGTCACCACCTTTTTACCAGAACAGACAACTCATGGTGCCAGCAGGACACTCACAGCTGCCTCTGGCAGCAACCTGCCGCTGCCCCTGAGCAGCTCAGCCACCATGCCCTCCATACAGTGTAAACACAGGTCGCCAAATGGAGGACTATTTCGTCAGAGTCCCGTGAAAACCCCGATCCCAATGTCATTTCAGTCTGTGCCAGGGGGAGTCATTCCAGAAGCAATGGAGCCCTCGCATGGAACATCCATATGATGAAAACAAACAGTAAAACAACCAGCAGAGCTTTTTAATACAAAATTTAAAAGAAACAAAAAAACACAAAACAGACTCCTACATTTTTCTTGTATATACCTGTAAATAATGAAAGAATGAAGTGGGGTAAAAGTGTATTTTGAATATTCCCAATTTTCGAAGTCAGTAAAAAACAAAACAAAAAACCAAACAAAAATGTATGAATGACTTTGTAAATTTTGTTCTATATGAATAAAAAGGCAAACTACTTGTGATCGTTCTCAAGTGCCAAAGAAGACCAGTTACTGGGACCGAGGGCCGTACATTTTTTTCCCGTGGATTTCAACACTTATTCCCTTACTGTTCTTTTTTGTTGTTGTTTTTTAAGAGAAAAAACATTATCTGTTTCTTGATAGAAAAGTTCACCATGCTCAGATCTCTCCTTTCCCCAGAACCCTATTTTATAGTCAAGATGGCAATTCACTCGGAGAATTTAACAGCTGGTATTAGCATAGTAGTAACAAATGTGTTAAACATGAATTGTAACTAAAATCCAACAAACAAGCAAACAAAAAAAGAGAACTTTTTCCTTCTAACAAGGTTTTAAACTTCCACACGGTTTCTAAGTTTAAGCACAGGATTATCGAATTGGGTTTTTACATGTCTGCTGCACTGTGTGGCTCTTTTATTTAACCTTCTCTGTTTTGTTATATATATAAAATAGGTATTATATATATTATATATATGACATATATATTATATATATAAATGCTTTGATAAACAAAAGGGTTTAGGTTAAGGAGAAAGCTTTTAAGAAAAATTGATCAGCTCTTTTTTGTGTCTTGTGTACACGACTGAAAACGGGGAGGAACCAATGCTGAAAGGAGTGAGACAAGGAAGAGCTTTAATGGGCAGGAGTTAATGGTGTTGCAGTAACTGTGCCCTCTGGTGCCATCTCTTTCTTTAAGATTTCAAGGAATTTGCTGCATAATGGATGCAACACGGTCTGTTGAAGTCATATCCCTGAATGACAAGGCTAAGCTCATGACTATAAGCACAGCTCTGCTATTTTTCCATTGATTTTGTAAAGAGAAACATTTTAATGGCCATGTCTATAATCTTGGTAGAAATGGCTGTAAAATGCCTTTTTTTTTGTCTGTAAAACACAAAGAGAGGACAAAGATAGAGCAACACGAATAGCAAATTTAATGTCTCGTTCTGCAAATATTACCAGTGCAATTTCATATGACAAAAAAATCAAACCAAAACCAAACCACATTGTTTCCTTCCCAAATAGTAGTTTGAATGCCCAAGATAACTGATCTGGCCCCCCCCCCCCACTTTTGCTAATGGACCATCACTGTCTTTCAGAATTGGGATGATTTAGTCTTCTCAAATGTAAGCTTATAGCTAGGTTGTAATTTCCCTTTGTAGCTGGATTTCTTCACTTTGTTAGAACACTGCTATTTGGAAAAGGCTGTAGATCTTGGTGCAGCAAAATCACTGCCTACATGAAGGTCAAAAATTATGTTTGAACAGCGGTAAAAATGCATTCACATCCCGAGAAAGTCAGCAGGCAATCTGGGTCAGGTTTTTGGATAAATAAACATTCAATTGACTGCTCCTAATTTGATTTGCATAATTATGCAACAGGTATATTGATGGGATGATAAAAGTCCCCAAATTTCTACATTTCTAGTTTAAGCAGTTGGGAAGAAAAGTCAAACTGTGATACAAAAACAGCCTAATAGAAGAGCATGCTCAGCATACTAATTTTTAAATGAGGAATATTGATGGTGATCTTACAGAAGGAGTAGTCTTTCAGGGATTAATTTGTCTCTGTTGTCAAGCTGGTTCCTTGTGAAGACAGTACAATTTTGCAGCTTGGCACAAATTGCACTATTTGCTTCAAACTAATTAAAAATGAATAATGCTCTAGTCAGCTGACTAGATTTATCGTGTTTAGAGACTTGGCCCACACAAGCTTGGGATATTTTTCTTTCTTCTTTCGTTGTACTTTTCCTTATCATTATCTTAACAAACCCATGGCCACAGGAAAAAATAGACATTTCTTCCCCTTATTTTCTCCCACCTTCCATGAATACACTGATTAGTTGTGGCAGAAACAGCTGCACAAAAAGACTATGCACACCTAGGTATCTGTAAAGGCACTTAGGAGAAAGCGTGCAACTATTTGCATTGGAAAAAATCTCTCATTTTTATTACCAGTTTAAGATTTAGGCAGCTGCAGAGGAACATGCTCCAGCAGAGGTGCAAGGAGATGCTTGTGTACCTACAAGGGTGCAATCTGCAAGGTAGGGCTTGGCTGGAGTGGGTACTCCCTCCCCAGCAGTACCAGAGTGAGGAGGCCATCGCCCCTAGTGCTGAGCTTCCCCCAGAGCACAGGTGGGTGAGCAGCTCACTCAGCCACCTCGGCAGCATGAGGCAATTGCCCAGCCACATCCTCCCTTCTGGATGGTGAAGGGCCGGGGTGAGCTGGTGGTGCATGGCAGCGTAGCCACTGCTACTGGCTCTGCATCAATGTTGTAGCAAACAAGCTTGTCAGAGGTTGTCTGAGCTGCTCCCTTGCCATTTCCCCACAAAGCATGCTATTTATTTGCTTCAGCAAAGCTCAGAGCAGGAGCTTGAAACCCTCCTTTACTGAGGCATCATTGCTTTCACAAAACATATTAGATCATTTTCGTATTATAGTCTAAACCACTGTACTGGTTAATTTAAACTGAACTGCATTGGTGGAATAAATTGTGAATACAGTATATTTGGGGGATTAACTTTAACATTCTCCATATTCAGTGTTCTTCTCCTGGCTTAGTCTTGCCACGTACTGTAAAGTTTGGAAGTGTGGTTTAACTTACAATGTTGGATCTCGCTGATTCTTATGGACAGAATATGACTTGCCTGTTTGAATGCTCTGCAGGATTACATCTAAGATGATCAGGCTCTTAAAGAATCAAACCACACAGTCCTCTCTCAGAAAAGTATTTAAGCATGTGTGTAAGCCCTATAGAAAGCAGCTGCTTTATGCACAGGTTGAAGTGCTTTCCTGGTTAACAACGGAGTTAAACTGCACGTCTCAAATTAAATATATGGCTAATTTTAAGCAGGTGAGTGAGCTCACCAAACTCCCTAGGACTATTCAGTTGCTTAAAGTTAACAGTTTCGAGTGCTTTCCTGCACCAGGGTCTATACCATAAAAGTAGGAATCCACAATGGATCTGTCACTGTCTAGTAATTATTTGTTTATATAAAGTTAGCAAGTCATAGCTTGAGCCTGTCAACCATGACAGGAAGCTGTTAAATCTTTCATGTGATGGTGGTTTGGTTTTAGATTGTTTAAGCAAATCACCAGGTTCTCCTTGAACATAAACAATGTTTTTTTCCCCATAACTTTCAGTTTTCAAAGTAAATGCAGAATGTATGATTTCCATATTCTGTCTCCTGTTTTATATTTATATCTTCATTTTGACAGATCAAAGCATTCCCTTTCTATATAACATGTATTCACCACACACTCGTGCATATATATACACATGTGCAGTTATTCACAGAAGAAGTGAGAAATATAGTTTCTATGTGATGTAAATGAGCATAAGCTCAAAGCTCTCACAGAGCTGTGCTTATTTACACCACCTGCAGATATGACCCTTCACTTTTAATATCTGGCAAGCTGAAGTAGAAAAACTGGAGAAATTCCTGAAAACTTTGAAGACCAAACTGTGCCCTTGATTTTCAAATGGAACTTCCTGAGTGTGCTTAAAAAAGGGAATCATGTACGATCCCAAATATTCCAGCTTCTCCAGGATGTTTACATTGCAAAGGTGGCTGTACATGAAATGGAAATCGAGTGCCTATACCTTCCTTTTATCGTGCTCTTTTGCTGATGAACTTTCGCGAAAGTGACATCTGTGGCACAGCACTTGTAGTGCGTCTTGTTCTATTGATCCATTAGTTTAGAAATGACTTTATTTTCATACAAAAATGTGACTCCGTTTCTTCTATTTGCTTGCAATCCACGGGCAATCTGCTTGCAATCTGAAGAATGCATTGCTCTTATTTCTTAGTATGTCATGTTTTCCTATTGCAATGGAAAAAGAATAATTGTGCTTTTTAATTTCAGAGTTGAAACTTGATAGAACGTTTTTATGCTGAGTTACAACTACAAGTGTGCAATCTTTGTCTTGCAAAGTGAAATTCCCAATATCTGCCTTGCTTTGATAACCATTGCTGCACTGTAGATGAAGTCTCAGCCAAACAACTCAATTTCCTTTAGTCTGCTGATAGAATAAAACACTTAAACCTGGGTTCTCACCTGTGTAAATCAGCATCCCTCCAGTGAAAGGGTCAAGCATATTGAGTTTCTGTAGGTGAGGATTTGGCTCTTAGTATTGGGCTTGAGAGCACTGCTTCCCATAAACTTGTATTCAATGATAGCTCTGAAAAGGAAAACTTTTTGAGAGTCTGAAAAATGAACCTCAAGGAGGAACATTTATTACTGTTTTGAGCACTTAACATGGATTTGAGTTTAAACTGTATGCTGAAATATCTTAGAGAACAAATTTCTTCTTAAAATCTGTTCAAATTTAGGTATACCTCTCCTCTAAGAAAGGTTAAAAGCTGTTAACTTGGTGGCAAATGGAGCATTCCTTTCAGAGGAAATCATGTTACTGGGACAGTACAGCAACCACAGTGCTCAGACCTTTTTATTTTGCTTTACTGACTTGAACTTATGTTGTGAGCAGCTAAAGAGTGACACAGATCTAAACACAACACATTTGGGGCACCCTGTTGGAAATTTCCCAAAGAATCCACATCCTTTGGCAACCCTGGGAAAGGCAAGGAGAAAGTTAGAAGAAAACTCTGAAGAGAAGCAAAGTTAAAGGTAAAAATGAACATGTGGTAAAGGGGAAGGGAGGAAAGGGTGGTTACAACTCATATGTCTAGCAAAGCTGTATTACTTGTATGAGAAGCCTAGATTCCATCACACAAGCAGTCACCTCAGTTAATTATTATTTTTCTTAATTTTTAGGAAACAAATAAAACCAGTATTTGTTCTACCAGAAACAGTTGTTATACTATTTAAGAGTTGGAATTATTTGTTTGGTTATGCCAGTTTTTTGGCTTGATTCTCACTCAGCTGGGGAAAATCAGCTTCAGTCAGTGATTTGCACCTAAACCAGCTGTGGGATGCTTGCTGGATGACACTCCCAGTGGTTGTTTAGGTCTGCAGCTGCAAAAAGTCAGCCTCACTCAGTACTCATAAACCTCTAACTTCTCTGGCTTGGGGTAAGAGTTAAGGCTTAGTGGTATTAACTGTATATGTCTTTGGATTCCTGGATAAGGATACTGCTTTGCCAGTGCTCATATTGGAGGGGAGCAGTACAGAAACTTGGCTTCTCCAAGTTTGTGAGGTAACTAAAACCAGAAGTAAGTAACGTGTAAGGCTTCAGTTTCTTGCTGAGTTTTATTTTCTCCTAAGTTTACTGTCAGGCTTATTAGAGGGATTTTTTAATTTTATTTTTTTTAATTGCACCCAGGGTACTGCTTGAATTCCTTTGGTTTTTTCCCCCACTTAAATTGATATCACATAGCTTGCTTAGAAATCAATTAATGCTGGTGGTAACTTCATGTCATGTTTTAATGGAGCACCACCATAAGAAAGTTGTTTTGTCTTTTTTTTTATTCCTTTTCTTGTAAGTCTCATTGGAAGATGTCTTACCTCTGGGTAACTGTTCAGTTGTTCTAATGCAGTTATAAAGCTCTGTAGTTTTGAAGGTGTCAGGGTTTCTATCTGTTCTGGTCTCTATATAACATAAGGTGGCGAAAATAAGTCCTTACAATCATAG
The DNA here is from genome assembly GCF_026419915.1 of Harpia harpyja. NCBI lineage: Eukaryota > Metazoa > Chordata > Aves > Accipitriformes > Accipitridae > Harpia > Harpia harpyja. The sequence continues at coordinate 14,377,273 of NC_068949.1, read as the reverse complement.
ATAAATACAGACATGGAAAGTAGCAGGGTAGGGAAAAAACTTGAACAAAAAAGAAGAAAATGTTTGCACGTCTTGCCAAAGCTTCAACTGCTTGGATGACTGGCTGGGACAGAAAATAATTTCTGAATAGTATGTTACATATGACTGACTGTACCATAGAAATCATCTGAAATGTTTCTAGGTGGGAAACCACAAAGCACAGCTCAACATGCCCCCAAGTTGTTTTCAAGATAATGAGCTTTTTTTTATTGTATTGTTATAATGTCATAACTGAAGCTGTATGTGACAGGATACGGAACCAGAGGTTTTAAAACAGCTTTAGTTAATTATCAGATTGCTTTTAGGTTCTGATTCTAAAAAGTTGCTCACTAAAGGAAATATCTTTGAGATTTTCTATATTTTAATATTAATTTCTTTCCCTCTTGTAAAATGTATGTATTTGTTTTCTGATGGAATTATTTTTGAAGTGGTTAAGTATAGCACAAAGAAGCCCAGCACTTCAGGTGAGAATTGCAGCTAAAAGAACAAAAGAGCATACAACCACAACAATGATCTGTGAAGAAGAGAGATCCCAGATTTATGTATTTTTTTCTATATATCAGCAGAAAAAACTTGACTTCTGTTTAATGTACTTTTTATATTATTTATATTGGATCAATCCCATCAAATTAAATACTTGCCAGAAGCAAAATATTCCAGCCCACCAAAGTGCTGAAATGCATATTTGCAAATAAATCTAAGCAGACACTGGAAATGTTTCCCTGTCTTGTATAGAAAGCATCATTTTAATCTGCTAAAGTGGATATACTTATTGGTTAAAGATCTAAAGGACATAACTCAAGCATTTGGTAGTGCTGTCCTGCACCCAGACTTGTCGTGCCCTGGGCTCATGACATGGCGTAGCATGCCACAGCCATCAGTAGCCACACCAGCAGCACAGGGATATGGAGATGAGATTAGGTTTGGGAACTACTTCTTCATCCTGAAATGGAGAGTTCTCACCCACAAATAAATCTGGGATGATAGTAGGTGAAAATCTGCAGTCGCAGACCCGCTTTCACCTTGGTACGTTAGTAAGGATCCCAGAGGCCTGAGGTCGGCCCTTGTTGCTGCCCATCACGCCCAGCAGAAGGGACAGGCATGTCCTGCTCTGGGTGAAGGAGAGGGATGTGTGCTGTGTTGTGGGTGTTGCCCGTCCGTCAGGGTGCTGCTTTCCAGTGTTGGTTATGTTGCTGCTTCTGGGTGGATAATGTGTGACAGGAGAAACTCTCCTGAGAAGTGTTGAGTGTAGGCAGGTATAGCATTTACAAGCTGTTGAAAATTAGTATTTCCTGCATTTCAGCTGCTATTTAAGAGCTGGCCAGGAAAATAAATTGCAATATTTTTCTTGATTCTAAAGCCAGCTTGAGTGATGGTGAGAACCAATTTTTGGGAGGGTGCTTTGGTCATGAAAGCTTTCAACTTTCAGCATAGCAACCACTAACGTAGCAGTAGAGCCCACGGCTCAGCACGCACCCTGCGGGGACCCTGAGACGATGGCAAAGTGAATGTGGAGTGAGGCATTTGGCAGCGTTTGCTGCAAGCTTCCTGGAGAGCTTGTGCCTGCTGTGGTGGTGGGGGGGGAGCACAGGAGAAGCCCAGGGCAGCAGTAGGAGGGGGAGCTGCTGGGGAAGGGGGATGCAGGGCACCCCCAGAGAGCAAGGGAGGTAACTGAGGGGGTCCCAAGACCCAAAGGTCTCCGGACAGGAGTGCTGATGGTGTAGGCAAGGCACTGGGATGGGAATTGCCCTTCAGCAAGGGTTGGTGAGGCTTGGAAATAAAATGGGGGAAAATGCCGTGTCAGACTATGAACATCCACTGGGGTATGAACTGTGGATGTGGTGGTTGCTGGATGCCACTGTCATTGTTTACATAAAGGTTTCCTAAAATCCATGTGATGCTAAATGGGGAAACTTGGGTCAGACTGATCCTAGCACATGGAGAGAACAAATAGCGATCATATTGGGCTGTGCGGATAGGGCTGCGAGCTGCTGTTTTAAGTCCGTGCTGTTTGATTTCCCCTCCTGTTCTGTGTCTGTAGATCAGCTCGCTCATCTTTTGTGGGCTATGATTAGTTGTGCAACGTTTACCCAACTTTTGACGGGGAATGTGCTTTTACAGCACAAGAACAGTTTCCTCTTGCACATTTGCATTCCTGGCTTTGTCTTGTCATTTATGTCAAAATGTCAAGCAGAGAAACATATGCTTTCAAATGGAGTTTCTGCAAACCATTTGGATCAATAAGGACTGCCTGTCTGCATATTTGTAACATCTGCCACGGAGGAATATGAAGCTCTATCAATTCAGTGGCTTAGTAAACCATATTTTACTCCAGACTGTAGCTTGTTTACATTCAGTGACAGGAAAAAAAATCAGTGCTCTGGGCACTGCAGAGGTCTATTGTAAAGCAAGTCCTGCTTTTTGGAAAGTAGATGTCTCATCTTTTGCATGCAGCAAATACATGCCATCCTGACAGGCTGGGCTATTAATCCATCGACGTGTCACTCTGAGCTCCTGACAGCTCAATACAGCTGCTGATCATCCCTGGTCTGCTCCAAAGGCCGGTGCAGGCAATAACTCCAATTATTCTGAGACAGCACCTAAAAAACTGCCAGGGTGTTGGGAAGAGACACCACCTGCCTGTGGACAGCAAGAGGGGTTTGGTGGAGGGGACAGTCTGGCTGTAGTCCGTGGGTGCAATGAAGGTGAAGGCTCCCCAGTGCTCTGTCTAGTGGGATTTGGAGGATGAGGTACACCTCTAAGGGCTGAAATATCACAGCCAGAAAATGGTGGAAGGCAGTGATAGGAGGGAGATCTCAAAAATAGGGAGAGACAGTACTGGAGCATCAGGCAGGTTAACACCTTGCTTGGCCTCAGAGCAAAACTCCTGAAGTGGTGTAGGTATGTTGCCATGAGAAACCATGAGGTTGCAAAAGAAGCATCCTGCAGTGCGAGCTTGGATATTAAGCAGTTGGGCAAGTCCCAGACCTTTTGTTATAAAGCCTGCTTAGTTCTGCAGTATTAAGTGGTATGAAATGTGTATTAAACCTTTTATTAAGAATGCAAACAGTGAAACCACACAAAATGTAAAGTATTAAATTAGACCATCAATTTAATTATTCTTTATCACTTAATCCCTTTACCTGTGTGGCTTGTTAAAGGGAAACCCTTCTCTGCTGTTCAGGGAGGAATTGCAGAAGACAGCAGTCCTACAGGAGGGAGGAAGGGGAATCAGGGAAAGCTGTCATGCAGGGGTGGAGGCAGCCTCTGTTTGCAAGAGACAGACTTGAGCTTCAACAGGACTAATGCATGAGCAGAGAGTGAGGGGAGATGGCCGTGATGGAGGAGACAAACTTGGTCAGCAGTGCACCGACTCTGGCTTTCCAATTCAGTGTGGGTGGAGCGAGGCACAAGGTGCGGTGCCAGCAGCCAGAAGTTACACCACTCTTGACTGGGATCTTGGGTTTTAGTTTTACTTGAAGGTGGGGAATGGAAAGTAGTTCTGCTACAATGCTCCAGCTGTGTCGGCAGCACCTGTCCGGGTGCGCTGGTGCCTTGAGTGGTGCTGCTGCAGGTCTGCAGGAACAGGCTCAATGCCAGCCGCTTCAGGGCTGGCAGTGGATTTACTTCAGCAATTGTGACTCTGTCTTTCTGGCTTGACCTTAAACTGTTATAAACAAGCGTTAGGAACAGAAGATAGATTCTTTAAAAAAAAAAAAATTATATTTCAGTAAAGCCTAAGGGAAAATTCTAGCTTTTTCCTCACCAATAAAGAGCTTATTTTCTCAAAGACAAAAGCTTCTGTATATGTGGGATTTGATGAGCAGATAAGATAACAATGTATTAAGAAAAAAAAAAATCAAAAAAATGTCCTGCTCTGAAGTTTCTTGTGCTTCTGGAGTTGTTTTTGCATTGGAATATATTCAAAATTTTCTTGAGTTGAATTTTCATCAAGTCTTACATTGGAACTGAGCATCTGTAATTCATCTAGTTGGGAAATGCATAGGATTTGGTGTTTAAATTAGCTGGTCAGTATTACACAAATACCAGCAAAAGTCAAAATGACTACTCGGTGAGATGCAAATTAAAAGTGTTCATAGTTATTAAAGAAACATTAAAATTTCATTTTGTTTTTGTTTTTAAAAGAATAATTAATTGGAAACAATTAGCATTAAATTACTCACCTGGCTTTAGTTATGATGGGTTTATTAAGTCATTATTGAGAGATTGAATGGTGGCACATGTTGATTATGTTTAGATGTCACTTGTCTTTATTTTTTCAAGCACTGGAAAGAAATAGCTCAAGTCTTCTGACAGCCAAAAAAAAAAAAAAAAAAAAAAAAGAGATTAAAATTGATGCTATGATTGAGTCTAAGACATTTAAAGTCTCCAAACCATTAAATTTCAGTGGAATTTATAAGCTTAACTCCACAGAACCCCTTTGATAGTCCCTGATCAAAGTAGAAGTCAGCTCACCATTATTTTGTGCGTGTCATGTCAGATGCATGGATTGAGATTTCAAAGCTGTTTCACTATTTTGGATGATTAATTCAAACCCATACCTTAATATTTGTGGCAGGTTTTGGTTTTTTTTACTTTGATCAGTTTTGAAACTTTCATTGTTTTGAATATGTTTCCATCTTAATAATTGAAAAACTTCAGACAACAAGTTTTGCATTCTCTTGCCAGGAGAGGAGAATACTGAAAAGAGGACTTTAAATTGCAGCTATTAACCAAGACCCCCAAAGCAGGTGCCATTTTGTTTTGTCTGTGGGCAGAGCCTCATGGTGTGGGGTCTTTGGTCATCTGCTTGGATCCTCTCTGTTGTGGTCCTACAGATAATATAAAAATAGATGTGTATTTGTGGAATTCTGATAATGTAAAAGGTTTCAGATTCATCAAATCTTCAAATACTTAATGTTTACTTATGCTGGCCTTCTATTAGATATCCCGTATAACCCACCTTTGTGGGTCATGTAGACTTTAAGTCCCATGAAAAGATCCAACTGTTCAGAAATAAAACCCATATAGAAGTCTTTCAGCACTGTAAACAGATGTTACTTCACTCCTAATGTTGTATAGAGAGGGAAAGTACATTTCAAGGACTATTAATGCAGAGACCATTAAATAAACTGCAAGTAAATATTGCTTATATTCTATTAGTGCTAATGTTGTTTGTATTTTTCAGTTGCCTTTGGTTAATTTAGTTCAGTAATTCATGCAGTGTCTGCTATCATATATATATATTTTTAAAAAGAGATTATATTTCTTAGCATGTAAACACAAAGGCAATGATACCTCTTGTGATGGGAGTAGGAAGGAATATTTATTTTTATCTGTATTTGCTGTATTACAGCTCTCATGTTCAAAGTGCAATAATTTTAAAAGCACAAAGAATTATCTTGAGTAACTGAATCAATCTGGCTGAAAAACAGAAAGGATTTCTGAGGAATTGGGCACAAAATAGGGTCCTTTTGCCTGCCTGAACACCTTGAAATTAAAACATTTGTTATTCTCTTCAGGTAGATTTTTAGTTTTGCTGTAAAGTGTGTTTGAAATGTCTTTTTTGGGGGGGTTTTTTGTTTGGTTTTTTTTTTTGTTCTCACAGAGGGAGAAACACAATGTGCAGCATTTCTCTGGCTTTCCTTTGCATGTTTACCTTTAAGGTTGCTTTGATACATGTGGCAATGTGGCATACATAGGTTTTCAGGGGTGCAGGGTGGGTGTATGAGTTGGGGTTTTTTGTTGTTTGTGTGTTGTGTGGGGTTTTTGTTGTTGAGATGAAGAACAATAATGTCCCCAAGAAAATGGTCCCAAGGTCTCCGCCTTACCACCAGGGAATTATTTGCTGTCTAGCAGAATCTTGTACTTCTAGCTGTCATCTTTGTGGCTAAATCATAATCTGTTCTTCTAACTCAAACTTCCCAGAGAACCAAAAATTTTGATCTATTGCTGTGGCTGGTGTAAATAAGGATAACTTTCTATGAAATGTGATCTATCATGTAGTCCCTAACTATGTCACCTTGAGGCTTGACCCCTCTTCACTGTGACAGGCACAGTTAGCAATTTTCTCAGATTTCCAAACCAGAATGAAAAAAACCCCATCTGGTTATAATTGAAGGAAAAGAAGAGCAGTGGGTAAGAGAAGCATTCAACTCGTCCCAATGCAATGGTGTACTGTATTCCTACATATCAGGCATGACTTCTTACCGAGGTTGCAGGTGGATAATGACTTATTTGTAAGCAACATTTGCTGGAGCTGGAGGTCTGTCTTATTGCCCCAGGAAGATGAGATTTTTAACTAGTCTTTTCCTTTTGTCCTTCCTATGTGCTTCAACAGTCCCAACTGCAGATATCCAGGAGAGTTTATCAATGCTTTTTAATTGCTCCTTGCTCCTCCTTTTGGGACTTGCCTTCATGAAAACACTTTTCCTTCCTGAAAGGCGTGGTCCATTCTGCATTTGACGTGGCTCACATAAATGATATTTCTTTCACTGGACTTGCCTGGTTTTTTTCATGGAAGAACTTGGGAACTTAGGTATAGCTATCTTCTTGCTGGCTGATGTATGCTCATGCAGCTGAGGCAGAGGGGAAAAAAGAAATCAGTAGACAATGAAAAGTAAAATCTTTTTAAAAATCTGAATTCCTATGTCTGGGGTAATTCTGTTTAGCTAGTAAAGATTTGCAACTTTGTCCTTTGAATACAATATATTAACAGCTTTACATTAAAATAATCACCAGCGTGAGCAAGAAGATTTCTCAACTTGGGCTATATTTATCCTTGAGTTTGGTTTTGTTACCTGCTGTAACAGCTGCTTTTCCATATTTCCCTGGTGCCTCTCGCTGGAGCCTCTTCAGCAGCAGAGCACAGAATTGCCCCCATGTGTTGCATGGGGTCAGTGCTGGATGAAGTGGTAAGCTAAGTAAGTTGTCAGGCTTCAAGACATAGGAATTGCTACTTCCCCCCCCCACTTATGAGAAGTTATCTTCTCAGCTGTCACACAGTACCCTTTGTTTTGAACACCACCACTGGCAAACTGAGTCCAGGGCTGGAAACTTGGGGGTGCCCTGCAGATGCAGAAGGGATTACAATTGTGTTGGGGCATCCAAAATTGATCTCATCTGTGAATGCTTCAGCACTCAACCTGTTACAGAGGATGGGCAGTCAGCTTCTGTCAACTTCTGACGAGAGAAGGATGGTTTGAATCTTCATCTACCATCCATAACCTAACTCCTCTAGTCTTGATATATAACTTCTTCTGTGTTTTAGATTTTATTGTAGGCAATTATAAGATGTGAATGAAGTCACAGGTCAGGTACAGGTCTCTGTGTTAGCAAGTACATGTGCAGTGTAACTCAGTCCAGTGGATTTATTTATACTGGGTAGCTCAGTTTGCATGTGTGAAATGCCTAAGTTTTAGTTGTGTGACCTTTTTAATTGTCTGGCTTTTACGTGTAAATTGGTTCTATGTCAGCCAAATACTACCTTAATTTGAAAACAAAATATGCAGCCTGGAACATAATGTTTCCATTAGCTTGTTTAAATAGTCTGCAGATTTGGAGTTGGGCCAGATTGTTTATTCAGAGTGTATTTTTAATTGGATTATCGGTATGTAATAATCGATATATCACTGATCCATTAGTAAAATATAGATGTGTTTGAAGGTGTTCCAACACATCCCAGTGGAGTTTAATTGAAATATTTACTCCTATACAGCAGTATAGGCTTTTCTTCTTTCAATGCTAAATAATAAAAACCAAATGGTTTGATGGTATATTTAATATATACCCCTCCCTTTGTCAAAAATAGATTCAAATTTTGCTCATATTTCAGATGTATCTTTAAGCTTTTGTTATGTATAAAGAAAGCTATTGTTTTCCTCTAAACCTTCAGAGTGGATATCCTCATTTTTTAAGTAGGAAACTGAAATAAGGAAATTTTTTGGTCAGAAAGCTAGGTAATTTTTTTTTTCTTGGACTGCACTTGCTTTGAAAACTGACCAATTGTTTCCACTTTTGTTCTTTTTATCTTTTAGTCAGGTGTAAAAAGGTAAGTTGCTAAAAGATAAATCTGTTCTTAATCCAAGAAAAGATCTCTTGCTATCTCTTAACAACTGAGTTGCACTAAGAAGCACTTTTAAGGAACGGCTTCAAATGATTTTTTGAAAATGCACCTTTATTATTATGTCAACTGGATCATCCTTTGTGACCCTTTCAAAAGGAGAATAGATTTAAGAAGCATGGGTTTTACCTTCTGAAAAGGCACAGTGGTTAGTGTGGGGTTTTTTGTCTGCCCCCTCCACACCCCACCCCCCACCCCCCCTTACACACACTTGTTCTTGTATAAAGCCTGCTGATGGGCTCTGTGTGGTAATTTGGGAGGAGGGGACTAGAAAAAGAGCAAGATGTGAGCGTTGCCCTGCTCAGCTATGTCTTCCCCAGCAGCTTGCAGTGGGGCTGCTGCCTCCGAGACCCCTCGGGTGCCTGCAGAGCTGCGCGGCCAAGAGCGTGTGGAAGGTCTGAGCTGCTGGCTCTGCTCCTGCCCCAGCAGAGCCCAGTCCTATGGGAGCTGCACCGGCTTGTGTTCACGTCTGTCGTGACGTTAGGCACTCCTGGACATGCCTGTCTCTGGTTGGCTCAGTAACGCATAACTTGCGGGCCAATGAATAATAAACAAAAATATTGGATGGGATCCTCCTTACTCAATGCAGCTGTATGTCACTGTGAGTCCATCACTTTACTCTCAGCCTTTTCCTGGCTGTAGATGTCTCCCACCTCATAAAGGTCCTGTCCGTGCTCAGTTACCATCCTTTGAACCAACTGTGTTAGTGGATCATTTGGAGGTTTCTGGTCCAAAGGACTTGCTAGCTCAGACGCGAGATGGTCTTTCTGTGAGAGGCGGCTTCTTTCTCAAATCCTTTTTCTCTGTATTCTTGTCTGGAAGGATGTAATCATGCCCTGTCACTCAGAGCTGCTCTGTATTTTGGAGAGAGTAATGGCATTTCACCACACTTCTCTCCTTGAGTGATGTGCTGAATTTTTTTTTTTTTTTTTTTTCCCCCAGTAAAGTTCATGATAAAGCTAAAACTGTTTTAAGCAGGCATTGGTCTCCAGTAACTGTTACTTGCCCAGCCAGAATCAGATGGATTTGTAGTGATAGTGTCATTGGTGTTTTTTGCAAGCAACTATATAAAGGTGTCAGCCTCGTTAAAGCTCTTACAGCAGACTTTGGTAGCTCTTTTCCCAAAGAGCTGAGATGAATGTGTGCCAAGGACTGGAGCCTGAGGGAACAGCAGTGTTGCATGCTCTCTCCAGTGCAGTATTTAAACCCCAAACCAAAGGCTAGATGGAGGTCCGTGTCAGGAGTGTGCGAGGGTAATGGTCCTTCTGTGTCCCTGTGAGTTAACAGCTGGGATCTCAACCACACCTCACTTTGCATTGCTGAGTCAAGAGTGACCAAGAATACTGAGGCAGAGAAAATGGCATGCAGCCCATCTGTCCTTCACTGGTTGTCTTGTGGAAGGAATTTTTGTCAGATGCTGTTGAAAATTTGAGAAGGCTAGGAAGTGTTTTTATTGTCATTTTAGGCTGCTTAGATTTGAAGCTGCTTCTTCTTCCTACCTTGCATATCTTGCAATCTTTTTAGCTATTGACACCAACTGTGTGTCTAGATCCTTTCAACGTTTTCTTTGTTAAATTGAAGTCTTAAATGATTTGTGGGTTTAGGGTGTACTGTTTTTTCTAGTTCCTAGGAAAAATGTTTTTATTTGTACAAGTATCTAATTGGAGGAATTAAGCCTCTTTTCTTTAATAACACCAGTTGCTGAAGACTCGCTGCCCCTGCCTGCAAAGCAGTGTTTCTGATGGAAGGAAGATGAAACATTTTTAGTCAAAGATAATGACAAGTTCATTCCAGAATGTCAGGAATTATTTTCTGCAGTATTGCTTCTCTTGCTTACCAAAGTCACCAGATTCTTCTAGTTTGAGGCATGTCTGAAATGCCTACCCTGCTGTAAATGTTAATTATAGAGGAGTTGGAGCTGGGGACTATCTCTTACTTGGAATGAAAAACCAAAATGCCACCTCCGTAGCTTGTTAACTCCTGTAACCTCCCTGTTCTGGCCAGGATAAAGAGTCATTGCCCTATCTGCCACTTCATTTGACTCGGGTTTCCTTCAGCTAGAAATAGTTCATAGTTGTTGCCTTCTCTATCCCAGTGCAGCTCTCTAAAAGCTGAAGCCGTCTGTACAGTGAGCACCCATGAGTACAAACTACTTGGTTGTGTCTCAGAGCAAGAAACCTTTTCTCTGTTTGAAACGACAGGTCAATCACTGTGGTTCTTGCAATCACAATACTCATTATGGGTGTTAGAATTAGAATACAGCAAAGGCGACCTTTCTGGTTGCTAGTAAGTCACCATGGAAGCTGACTGTTAATGGGGAGAGATAGATACATAGTGTGTATATATATATATTTTTTTTTTCAGGGTGATCTTGCTGAACAGATTTCCATGTTGGCTGTGAAATCTGGGCTTTTATAGGATTCAGAGCCACAACCAGGGTAGTTCCACAGGGTGGAAACTGTAAGAAAATACAGCCATCCCTAGCATACAGATAGCCAGTGCAGTATTATGAGTTATCATGGTTCTTAAACATGAAAAAAACAATTTATGTGCAGAAGGAGCAAAAATACCCTGGAGGATTGTACAAATAGAGGTTTTGGCTCTTACCTCAGAAGGTGAAAGAATGAAAATAACCGAGGCAGCTTTTGTTCACATATGGCATTGATTCACTTGCTCTTTTATCTGTAGTAGTGCCCAATGGTCAATTTGAATCCTAGGTCATTTAAGAGTAGGCAGACCCTCAGCAGTAACATCTCAAATTCAACTTGGTATTTCTGGAAGGAACTACCTTTTGCAAGAAACTTGTTTCCTGGGGGAAGGGAGCAATTAATACCTAATACTCTGCTTGTATTCCCAGATATTAGTATTCTTATTGTAATATGGCATGAGCAATTTAGGATTTAAAAAAAAAAAAAAAATCACACCAGGATAATGCAGAAGAAACATATACAGTTAGTAGTAAGAGTAAGGCCACCAGCATGTTTTGGAAATGTAGGGGCAAAAGACAGCATGGTTTTCTTTCCTGGAGAAAAATTTATGAACTCTCTGCCTTTCTCAATCACTTATTTCCTCTGGAAGAGAAAAGACTCCCACAATCTCCCTGGAAGCCCCTATGCCTGTTCTTCAGCCAGGATTTACAGTCCTTGGTAGATTCCCAGCTCCAGTGTGCTATTTCTTAAATGAATCTTAAAGGACTCATTTCCTTAGTTATATTCCCATTTTATTTAATTACACTTCCTGAAGAGAAGCCATTCTATTTTATGTTTAACACTGCTGTCTGCATGGGAAGTGAGAGGTAGAGAGCTGGTAAAAATCTATTGCAATTAAGCTTTTTGTGACAGTAATGAAGCCGTGACCATACCACCATGATATCTGGAAAATACATTTCTCCAAAATTGTTTCATTTGTTTTTCTTCTTTGAAGACTTCAAGCAAAGTATTTTATAAAAAACATTTAAAAAAATTTTTTAGAAAGTAATGCCTTTTTTTTTTTTTAAGGTTTTGCTTGCTGCAGAATTTCCTCTGCTTCTAACTCCTTTGTCTGAAAAGCTTGAAATTACTTCAGTTTAGTTGAAATAAATCTTTCTGTGAATCTGAAGGGGAATTTAGTGTTTGATCCAAGAGAGACTGTTTTTAACCTTTTATTGCAAGTAAGCAGGCTGGTTAAAGGGAAGATAACTGATCTTTGAGATGCATCACCTCTGGGTTCCCAAGATACAGACCTGTCTGTCTGAATGGGTGAGGGAAAGCAGAAGTTTTTCTTGGTATTTCTGAAATGCCCATTATGACTTTTGCAACTGTTCTGTCCCTCTTTCTCTAAGGTGGTAGCTTAGCCCTCTCTGTGCCAGTTGGGAGTATTACTCTTCCCTGATTTCTTAAGTGTGTCTCAGCTGGGATAAAAAGCCAAGCTTAGTGCAATAAACCTGTTAGACTTTCATCTTTTTAGCCAGGTCAAAGGATTGATATATGGACCATCATTATGCGTTGCTGGCTGTTGTATGTAAAGTGGTTGAAACCTAGAAGTAAAAAGATGAAATTGGTTGTGTAGCTGTAGCAGTCTATCAAAGAGTAAAAGATAAAAGAAAGGACAAACCCATGGTCTTTACCAGTCTGATGGCTTTTCTGCAGCCTCTCTACCAGCGCATGCTCTTGCTTAATCTCAGCCCTAACAGATATTGATCAACAAAATTACTTTTCAAGGTCATCGCTCTGGACAGAGCCTTGCACCAGAGATAAGCAGCCCCTGCTTCGCAGGCGGAGTGATGCCCAAGATAGCCTGTGAGAAGTGTTCCTCCAGCAGCCGTGGAGGCTGTGACCTGCCTTGACAATGCTGGAGGCTCCTGAGAGTTGTTCGGATCACCCAAATGTTGTCTGAGAGCAGGGCGACCCTGTGGCTTTAATTTGAGCTGCATGGAGTAACCCAAACCCAAGCTTTATCTGAATTTAAAGGGACGATTTTGACTTTTTTTTGAGAGTAATTTTTTTGTCTGTGTTTATTTTTAAGGTGAGATGCTGAGGGTGGGGGTTTTTTTACTATACATGAACTATGTGATCTTTCAATTCATAGACAAAAGATATTTAAGTTTTACAAGTTTAGTGAAGAATCTTTAAAATGAATGGTGCCTATGCAAAGTTTGTCTGGGGATAAGCTGAGTGACTTTAGTCACTACTGGAAGACTCCCCCCCCCAGTTAAATGGGGGGCAAATCTAATTTCCTTAGAATGCAAAGTATTGGGAAAACTATTACAAAAGATGTTAGTTTGTTCTTGTATTAAGAGTTAACAATGGAACTGAAAAAAAAAAAAAAAGAAACTTTGGTGAAATATTTTCTGTCTAGGAAACATTACTTACTTCCAAATAACAAACCCCTCTTTATCACTGAGGACAGCTGAACTACATGGGGAGAGACATGAGTGATTTTTGGCTACAGTAGGTTGAAAAGCTGCTTTCTAGTAAATAACGGATACTTGAATAATGGTAGCAAAAACCTCCGAATTTCATTACTAAAGGTTAAGGTTTGGGAGTCACCCAAGCACAGTATTTTGGGAAGCTGTAAAATTTGGAGACTAAACTATTTTCTGTTTTCCCTGGAAAACCACAGTGATGTCACCAACCTTTGCAGCAAAAACATTTTCTGAAATGAGTCCAAGCTGCTTAAGTTATCTTCTGTTGGGTGAGCTGGATGTATAATGAAAATCTCGGGTTAATTATTAAAAAGGAAAAGGACTAGGAAGTCACCTAACGGATAGCATCTTTTGTAAAATCCAGTTGCTTCATTTTGCAGTGAGGGACCAACTGTCCAATAAATGGCAGGAAGATCCTTCAGTGTTACCACGTTATTTTTGTTGCAAAAGGATGGCAAAAGATGAAGAGGTACCAAGCTCAGCCTCTTTCAGAAACTGTCCTATTAGATTTTTGGGTTGGATTTGGGCTTAATGAACAAGTAATGTGTTAAGCCATTTGACAGCCCTATCCCTGGACAGTAACCTGTTTTCTGGGGTAAGCTGGTGCATCTCCAGTGATGCTGTAATTTGTATTAACCTATACTGGTTGTTAGTGTCTGTAATAGCAAATGGAGTTCTTGAGGCTTCCCCAGCATCCCTAAAACAGCTTATTTTCCCTCTGTATGCCTGCCCTGTGAACATCAAGGCTAAAGCTGGCAGGCTTGGGTAGATTTTATAAGCACACGTCCACTTGTGTGTGACAGAAAATCAGCTGACACATAATCAATTTATTTCTCTGGTGCAAAGAAATAATAGGTTGCAACTGGTTACCATTTTCTAATGATCTCTGTTCATTGAAAGAGTCATCAGCTTTGTTCCATGTAATTGCATTCTTTAAATGTGGCTATTTGTGGTAGATTATAGCTTGCAGCTACAAACACATTTGAGTAGACAGCAGATGAAGTCCATTGGTTCTCCTTTTAGCCTTTAGTTTTACCCAAATGCACCTTCCTTGGTTTTAGTGCAGTGACAGACGGCTTACCTCCATGAGAGGAGGTAAAAGCAATGTCTGAGGTGCACTTCAATTCCACAAAAAATATCCAGTTGTCTTGGCCTGATTCTTCTATTTCTTGAGTTATATATTGATATAACTACAGAAACTTCAGTTTCCACTGTTGTGAAATACTTCTTAGAAAACTGCAGAATTAGCAAGGAATTCAATGCAAAATACTCAAGCATCCTTTCATTATGCACTGCATATTTTTTACAAAATTTAAAATAGGACGCAGACCAAAAAAAGATAGCTCCTGTGTTAGTATAGAGAGTTGGGAAAGGTCTTTGCTGTCTTCACTATAGGCTGTATCATTCTAAAGTCTACTGATCCTATTTTCAGTGCATCAGGTAGCTTATGAACCCAAAGAGCAGAAGTTGCCATTTTTAACCTTTAGTTCTTATGTAGTAATACAGGCTAGTTAGCTATTTTTTCCAATTTATTGTAAGACTTGAGTGGTAATTCAGTCTTCATGCTAGCTTAATCTTCAGCTCAGTGACTGCCAATTACTAACAGAAACACATTGATGACGCTTTAGCAATTATGATCTCAAGGTCAAACAGGAATGAGAAGTGACTGCTCTTGTTTCAAGGGGCCCAGGCCTGAGACATGCAGGAGTCATTCCCAAACACTGATCTTGCCTCACTGAAAAAGAGCAATACCCTTCAAACTTTCCCAAAATCTTAATGACCGTCCATCTCTTCTGCTCCAGTACTTGCTTAACCTGTATTTTCATTTTGGATTCTTTTAGTGTACTAATATCTCTCACCTGTGTGTCAGAAAACATGCTAGGTAGATGCCTCTGGCCAGAAGACACAGGACTGTCTCGTACTAAGTTCATGGTGAACCTCTCCCCCAGAAGTAACCAGCACGGTCTGTCTTTTTACCTGTGCACATGACAGTCTGCCTGCACATGCACAGGATATTTAAAACATGGTGAATGCAGTTATTCTTTATGGAAATGAAAGAAGGGTTTTTTTCCCCTATAAAAGAGCTCCTTTAAAAAAACCCAAACGTGTAAATGTTAGGTGGGGTGATGTTTCCCATGTGCTATCATGTTAGCTAGGAGTTATGTTTCCTGACCCAGTAACGGTGCTGGATAAATGTGAGCTCCAGAACATGTTTGACCGGCATCCCTGTGCAGCAAGAGTCAATTGATGCACCTCATTTGAAAGAGTCTTGTGTAGAGGAAACAGGAATTGGGCATCTATCACCTCTCACAGGAAAAGTGTCCTCTCAGTGAAAAGTAGAGGAGACGGCAAATGAAATCCCCATTTATTTATTTTCACGTGCCAAGGGGTGTTGACTCCCTGAAAGCAGGCATCTCTCCACACGTTCTGTGTCTTGTTCTCTGATTAGCAATGACCTGGGCTTACAGCCAGGAGACTTGTCTTTACTCAGAAAGGGAGGCTAATTTTCTACAGCTCTAAAGGAGTGCTCCACTGAAAATTATCCCTATTTTTTGTGCAGTAGAACTAGTATCTCTGAAGGGCAAGCTACTTGAGAATCCAGAGGAAAATATGGTAGTGTCATCAAAAAGGAGAAACTCAAGGACTTTTCCTAAGGAACTTCCAAATGTCAGACCCTCATAGGGGCAGGGGGAGAAACCTAAAGAGTGTGCTCATCTGAGGCTGTGCTCAGTAAGGCATTGTGCTTGGTGCTAGCACTCATGAACCACAAATCCTGTCTCCTGAAACCGCAAGCCCTGGCTTCGTTTCTTACTTTCAGTTTGCTGCCAACATATACGAACATAGGTAGCAAATGCAGTTTGGTTTCTACATGATTGTGCTAATAGGTTGCATGAAAGAAGATACAGCTTGCAGCATGTACAGGCAATTTAGGAACTTTTACAGTGAAATACCATTAGCAGATGGCAGAGGAATGTTATAAATTGCACAAAGTCCAGGTGTAGTAGCTAAGCAACTGTCTTTCATGCTTCTTGCCCTTTGGAGGGAGGATTCGTGTGTGTGGGAGAACAACAGCTCGTGTTAGTGTCAGAGCTAATTTGGCTGACTTCCCCATCCAGCTCCTTCCCTTCTTTTATCCTGTTGCAGGTACCTTTATTTTACCTCTCCCAGATCCTCATGGCTGTTCAGAAGTACTCCCTCCATGCCCAAATACTGTTGGGGGGAATACCATGTGGTCCTGGCTGGAGGTGTGCAGTCCTGGGCCAACGTGGGTGGCTGTGGTGCTCGGGGCTGTACCCTGTCCGCCCACCTCTCCCTGTGCAGTGGCATCTGGGCTTGTGCAAGAGAACTTGTCTCGGTAGTTCCTACTCTCTAAAATTTGGTCTATCTTAGTTGAAGTTATAGCAAGAAAAAAGCAAATGAAATAGTTTCTATTTCTTGCTCTTGGTTTCCTAATCTTTCCTAACCCCCAGTGTGCTGAAGTGCTTGTGTCTGTATTTTGGTTTTATCAGAGGGATGTAGGTGCTTTTGAGAAACTTTACTTTAGTCCATTGTTAACAATTATTCAGTGGGAAGTGACACGGTGGGCGCTCTGTCTGGGTCCTGTCCACCTACCAAGCCTGCTGTCACAGCTGCTGCTGTGGTCATTTTTGGGAGGTGGACATTAGCCTGAGGTGAACAAATTTAATTCTTGTGGGTCAAACACAAAGGTCCTTGAGAGACATTTCAAGGCTGTCCATCTGTCGTGTTTGAAGGACAGCAGAGGAGCAGGAAATGAGATAAAACAACAGTGTTGTGGGAAATCTTATTTGCAAACTTTCTTGTGTCACTCCAATGCTGCTCAGCCCAGCCATGGCTGCGTGCCCCTGTCCTGGCAGTGCTGCTCAAGGGGGCTGTGCCCGTGCCCTTCCCACCCCTTTCCTTACTGTGCAGGTGACCAGCTTTCAAGCCAGTGGATGTTTGGGAAGCTTCTTTCATTTGTGCAGCTTCTGGTGCTTGCGCATGAATTGGCCTCTTCAGCCACAATCGTGTGTCCCTGCCAGGATAGCTTGCTCACCCACCTCCATGACTGCAGTCTTCCAGCGCCCTGAAGGAGAGCGGCAGGTACAAGGAGGGACCACAAGAGTTTAAAGCCTCAAGTAAATGTGCCACACCAGCGTGAGTAGCACTGGGAAAACAGGGAAAATGGTGGGGAAAAAAGGAGAATGCTTAAGCAGAAGGAAGGTCGTTCCCTCTGCCCTAGGCTCGGGTGGCCCTGCTGCTTGCAGGATGAGCAGGCAGCAAAGAGGAGGAAGGTGTCACCTCAGCCTTGCTGTGGGGCCAGCTACAACCCCTTGCTATAGCACTGGTAGCAGCTTTGGTTATTTGGACTTTTCTAGTCAAAAAAGAGGGCTTTGGAACAATTAAAGTCAATTAAAAGTGAATGCAGAAGTGACAGAGGGAGCAGGTACTTGCAGCAACTGGGGAGAGGGAAAGGAGGGAAGAAGGAAACAGGAGGTGTCTGAAGCGGCTTATCTTCTCAAAGCCTCATTATTACCCTATCTCTTTTTGCCCTTCCTCTATTTTTTACTTTCTCTAATCATTGTTTTCTTTGGGCATTGCTCCTTTTGTTGAAGGTAGGTTGTCCGGTCAGGAGCAAAGGCCTTGATATCAGACTTTATGGGACCAGTTGCACACCTGGTGTGCTGGACACCATGTGCTAGAAGGAGTATCTACTCCAGAAGCTTCTGAAAACACCATGAATATTATGTCATCTACCGTTTTTGAATGTGGTGCTGTGTCAGGAGTTTCATGTATGACTATACAGGTATTCCTGTGTGGGTTGTTATTCAGGAATAGTCTTGCAGTAGTGAAGTACAGTAGAGGTTTGGTGATTTAGAAGCATCTTGAGGCTTGTCATGGTTTTTAAAATCTTTATAGAAAAAGAAAATAACAACCACCCAAATTTTATGGTTTCCCTGAGAAAACAAAATGTATACAGACAGCCAGCATCTTGGAAAATCTACAGCAAACCTCACAGAGGGAATTCAGTGAAGTCTTTTCTCTGAAAATATCCATGGTGAATCATGTTATGTGGCTACCAAATTTGATACCATTCCTTTTTAGTAAGTGGCTAAAGAAATTAAATTAACCTAGGCTGTAAAATCCAAAATTAGTGGA
Source organism: Harpia harpyja (assembly GCF_026419915.1). Classification (NCBI taxonomy): domain Eukaryota; kingdom Metazoa; phylum Chordata; class Aves; order Accipitriformes; family Accipitridae; genus Harpia; species Harpia harpyja. Next base: position 14,359,052 of record NC_068949.1, on the reverse strand, counting down.
GTGGGGAACAACCCTCAAAAAACCTACCCCAAAAAGGTACATACAGCAGAAATAAATTTCAAAAATGAAGCTATCTGTTTCCCTGCAAGTTGTCCTGTAATTTTGCAGTAGTAAATCTTTGGTGAAAAGCTTGTACTCATCCTTAGTGCAGGAAAAAAAGATGGGAGATATTTCTAGTCTGTGTTAAGCTATTGCTATTTCTTTACATACTGTTAAATGTTGACCATAAATACTGCATATTGCTTCTAATTATTCATGTTTCACATCAGCTTCAAAATCAGCGAAACTATTCTCATATATAATTAAAGAAGAAAGGCTACAATGTCCTGGGAAGGTACCTCACAGTGCCACTGTCTGCCTTTTCTAGCAAAACCATGAAGTAGGTAGCAGCTCCTGACAGACAGGAGCGTATCAAGATAGATTACCAAACATTTACAAAATAGATCAAGCAGAACAAGAACTTTGTTTGAGAAATGTTATATTAATGCTTCACTGGACAAACCTCGCTACTGTAGAATATTAATAAATGAGGCATTATTTGTTAAATAAAGTATGGGTGGGTGTGGATGTGTGTGTCTGTACCTATATATTATAGAAGAACATTTATTTTATATTATTTTATAGAAGATAAACATGTCTAGCCTTCAGAACAGAGGGCTCTTTCCAATTGACTACAGTCATTTGCTACAGAGATACCCAAAGTCCCCCCAAATACTGTATGAAATGCTTAACTGGGTTATGTGTTAATATTGTAATGGATTGGAACAAAAATTATCAAGTTCTCCAGGTAAAAAAACCAAACCAAAACAAACAAAAAACCCAGGATCTTTTTAGTTTGAAACTAACCTCCAGTGCTGGTAGCTGCCTCTGGTGTTTCCTCTCTGTCCTAGAAAGGGATGCTGCTGTGAGTTGGGGCATGAAGCAGTCAATTGCCAAGCGGTGGTACAGGCCTTTCCAACCCACAGCATCTTCCAGATAGCACAAACTAGATGCAGAAGACTTGCAGAAGTCTTTCATAAGTGAGCGGGCCTCTAGTGTCTTGGAGGGCTAACAGGAATAACTTAACATGTTCAAGGCTTCACTTGAAAGAGATTCATGCACTGAAATCAGTTTGTCAGCTGCAGTGCTGAGCTGGGCCTGGCAGTGGCTGACCTTGTGATGCTACTCACAGATGCATGCCATTTCCAATATTTTTATTTTGGCAAGGAGGAGGAAGGAACAGATATCAAACCCTTTTTTATGTACATCTTTGGTGTTTCACAGTGAGTGCATTTGTTCATCAAGTGTATGTGATTTATAGGTACTGTGCATTCGCAATGTGCTGCTCTTGCTCTGTAAGAGGGATTGCCTGTAACATTGGCAGCAGCAGAAAAGACTGGCTAATCCTGGTAATCCTTCCAACTTGTTTATGCTGTACATATTTATCTGTTGTAAAGGTATGTTTGATAGGCCAGGAGTTCAACAAAAGTGAATTTGTGTCTAACCTTGTAATACCATAGCTGCTGCCAAATTAGTTCTCAGGAGCAGAGGTCTCTGCAACCTTAAACACTGCTGGGAGTGTTGCTTACACAGCCCTGCTAACATTTAAATAAGCCTCCTCCATGCAAACAACCATTCCTTATTGAATGCAGGGTAGATAATTTGTGGTTATGTGTTGGCAGTAAAGCTTAGGAGATAGTGCGCACCTTGGGACAGTGGCCTGGTGTTACGTACAGCTTCAGCTCAGCCTATATCCCAGGCTGGCAGCAAACTCTGTATTACCTAACTTGGCTCAGGCCACCTTTATACCTATTACAGAGATTTACAGCAAAATTGTGCTTCACAGAACTGAGCAGGGTTTTATCGAAGACTCTGAGTTTCTGTTAGTGACAATAAGGGTATTATTGCTGCTAGTCCCTTTCCCGTCAGATGAATTACTAATGTGTTGTTCACCATGCTACAGCATGTGCCTGCAGCTACAAATGGGACAGAGCTGGCTGGCGGCATCTGAAAACCTCAGCGGAAGGCAGATAAATGGCAGAAGTTTAGTTGTAGGCTTGGCTTGGAAACAAACTTCCACTGAACCAAAAGAAATATATGGACTTTTCAACACTTGTTTGTTTGACTTCACTGGAATTAAAACGAGGCATGTGAATGTTGAGAGGCCTGAGGGAGGTCTCCAGAAGTACCACAGGAATTTAGAGCATCCCAGGAATAGGTATGCCGCATTACTAGCAGGTGCTTTTTTGGCAAACAGGTTGGGGTTTAAGTTGTGTTTCCACTCAGCTGCATGCCCTGACTTTTTTTTTTGGGGGGGTGGGGAGGGTGGGGGGGAGGAGTAAGCCCTGGTCTTCATTTAGAAATGCTGTCCTGAGAAATACTTTGTTCTCCAACTGATATTTTCTCATAGAAAGCTTCTGCTTCAATAAATCCTTGGTTTGAAAAGGGAAAGAACAGCAACTCTTTTTTTTTTTTTTTTTTTTTTTTTTTGGAGGGTTTCTGACCTGCTATATTTCAGAGGATGTGCTACTGTGAAGGCTTGGATGTCACAGAAGTAAAGTTCCCACTATTACTTCTCAGTGGATATCCTAAATCCTTTAGCACTTGAGAGTGGAATCAAAGCTTAATTCAAGTGAGAGACTGAGGCTTTTGCTACTGTGGGATGTGATGTTTCTGAGCACCTCACCGTACATAGGGAAGCCACGGGTAAGCTGTGATGACTGGAATTAAAGGCCTGCTCCAAAGCCCAGTGACTTCAATGGGTCTCCAATTAGCCCTTATGGTGTGCTTTTCTCTTGGTGGGGAGTTGGCAAGAGGGTCATAAATAAACCTGGCTCAGCCTCAGGGAGCTGCTTTGGATTTGGTTCCTGTGTGGATGAGTGCTTTCACTCCTCCAGCGTGCTTTCTCCTCTCATAATGTGTATACGATGACCAAAATCTGGGTGCCACGTTTATGAAGAGGTGATGTGGGAAGATCTCTTGAGGACAGGTTGGGAAGTCAAGCCCCATGCCTGATCTGTTTGGTGAGCTGGAGATCCTTATATTCATTACCTGCAGCCCCGTGGGAGAGGAGAGTTTATTTACAAGTTACAATGAAACTAAAGCTGGAGAAAAAAGTTGGCTAAAACCACTGCAACAAGGATAATCATCAAGCTTGGAGGAGCAGGAGGGTTACAGTGTAACCAGCCACTGTATAGTGGTGTTCGTTGTTAAGGGATTAAGCACATTTTGGTAGGTTGATGCAGAAAGGTGACAAGCATCTGAAACCTCCTGTGGGGCTGGAGTTGCTCGGCACCTCCTGGGTTTGGTTGCAATATGTGCTGAGTTTATCTGCATCATCAGCACCTGTCTGACTCTGCTGCTTTGTTATTTACTTGTGAAGTGCAGTAATGCAACATAAGCCTTTATAATAATAATAAGGTTCACTAAATTCCCTGTGCTCTCACAGGAGGTATGGTGAAGGTACAATTTGCATGCACACTGAATTGCTATCTGGAAAAAAAACCTCAACCCCTGCTGAAATAGAAGCATCAGAAAGATATATGGTTATTTAGGCTTTTGGTTAACTTTTCTGTAGTGTTCAGTAATAATAAAAAGATGGTGCTTTGGGGCTGGGGTAGGTGTGTGTCTTTCCTACCAGAAGGAGGAGGAAAAAAAAAAAAAATCTTCATGCATATTAGCTGGTTCAGGTGAGGAAATAGTCAACATCACACTAATTTGCCACTGGAGCAGAAATGTCAGGAAGGATTGTGAAAATGCACTGATGGTAGCAATTATATTGATAACCTACTATTCCCAGAAGCAGAGAAATCAATCTTGCACTGACAGGACTCTGACAAATTTCTATGAAAATCAGAAAGGAATCAATATTCATTGTGTGATAGAAATAGCTGTGAAGGACTTCCTTGTTTTTCATGGTTTTCCCCTTTATTTTTTTACTTCTTCCTCCAAACGGCATGGTTGAAAACACTGTAAATGAGAGAAGTAAGAGAAACATTAGAAGCCAAATGTCATTAGATATGTAGAGTGGCCGCCTGACTAACCTGTCTTTCTTTATTCTTAGCTGTATGTAGTATTTTAATAGCTTTGACATTTAGGGAGAGTGTTCTCTGTGAGTCCCTTGTTCTGTGCTGGGGGGGGGGTGTTGCATTACTGATATTGAGTATTACACTTCCCCCCCCCCCCCCCCCCCCCGACAGCTCTGCATCAGAGCATTAGAAACTATTTACCTTTTGTCCTGACATTAGTTAACTAGATGAGTTTATTGCTCTGTTAAAGGGATATGCTCCTACAACTTTGCCTCCCTGGCTGATCCTTTACTGACAGCTGTGTGCCAGGTAAAAAATTTTATTTGGTAGTGAATGAAAAGTTTTGACACTCCACAAGCTTGTCTTACCTCCCTTTCTTTTCAGTGACGCTACAAAAACTTATACCAGCTCAGAATTTTCTCAAACTCTGGTTTCCAGCCCTTTGGTGTGTCACCAGCCATACACTTTGCACTGCATTTCATTTTGGTTTTCACACTGTAGTGGATTTTATTTTAGTTCTAACACATATGGAAAGGGAGCATTTGGACCTCAAGAGAGCTTTTCATTTTGAAATACAAGTGAATTTCTGATTGGGAAGCTGAAATAACAACAAAGTGTTTTAAACGCACTGAATTTTTTTTCTTCAGATTTTCAGTTTGCTCCTTTGAGATGTTTCTTCTTTAACCCAGTTGAGAGTGGGGAGAACTGTAGAAATGTTCTGACACCTGTGAGCTGAAGTGGGTTATGCAAACTTACAGTGATGGAAATAAGGGAATAAAGTTGACTGTCCCATCTGCATTCTGTCGCTGCCTTGTTACTTGCTATGCTGAGAACAAAGCATAATATTCAGTAAAAAAGGTAAAGTTAACGTGAAGCCATCTGAATCCTACCAGATTAGAAAGGACTGCAAAAGATATGAAGGAGATGGTTAAAAGTCCATGAGCTGAAACCAAATCGCATACTATTAATTGAGAATCTGCCCCTTTCAGCAGTATGTGCAGAAAAACCAGAGGCTTTGGAATATATTAGATTTGGAGCATTAAGTTTAACTAGAAATTGCTGAATGAAATGTTTAATAAAATCTTAGTAAGAAAAGAAAGAACACTTTGCTCCTCGAAGCCATATCTCCTAGGAAATGTATATGAACCCAACTGTCTGGGCAGAGCATTGACCGTGTATTGCAGATTTGTGTGATGGAGATATGTAATGTGAATCTCAACTGCTGGAGAGCCAAACCTACAAAGGTCCAGAAAGGACCGATTTATGCTTGCTGTGAATAATAACCAAGCCAAAGTCATGTACTGTGCAAAATGCTATGTTTCTGCAAAGCACAGCAAGTGCTAGAGGGCGAGAGGAAAGTTTGCTTTTTCATAATGAGGAAATAATGTAAATGTATGTAATCACAAAGGCCTACAAAGGTGTTGGAGCAACACCAAGGGACTGACACTACCTGCTCCTTCTCTTGCTGTGCCCTTGCGAGATGGTATTTAAAAGGGCAGTGAAAAGCTCAGGCTGATCTCTTGCAGGCATCTCTCAGGTGTCTGGGGCTGGAGCAGGAGGATGCAGGTAGCAGGAAAGTGCTCTGGCATCCCAGGAACATCTGTGGTTCAGAGGGTGCCTATAATGGGTACAGTGGCTTGATGTATAGTTGCAAGAATGCTTTTTCCAGGAGCAGGTTTAGTTAAGATAACTCTGATATCCAGTATCTACTGCCTTCTCTAATTCTTCCTCCTTTGTCTTTCTAATGGTTGAAATTTTTAAATAATCTCAACATGGGGAAGCGATAGTGTACTGCTGTGAATGTAGTGCCAAGAAATGTGGATAGCAAAACCCCCTTTGTTCTATGGTAAATGGATTTAAGGGACATGTACTTGCCATAATTAGAATATTGCAACAGTCTTTGCAAATCTTAATTAGCACCACCAGATTAGCAACTCAAAGCAAGCTGTAATGCCAGCACCTAATAAGCTTCTTGAATCAAAGGAAGCTAATCCTAAATTACTCACAAATGACTCCTACTCTGTGAACATAGAGCAGGGGAAGTCACTCCTAAAAAAACAGATGTAAAAGCGATTCTTCATTGGAAATGGGATGAAATGAGTTTAGTTTGCCATGCAGAAGCTTGTGTGTCAGACTTGTGCCTTGGGTTCACGGGCTGGCCTGGCTCTGAAAGGTTTTGAACAAAACTGGTCCCATTGGCAAAATGAATCCTGCAGTGCAAAAGAATTTTTGAAATGAGAAGACTTTTGTTCTGGATCTTGGAATAGCATGAGCAGCCTGGCTTGGAAATTTTCAGGAGTCTAAAATGCCCAATGGTCATGTAAACCAAGTTTATTTACGGCATTTTATTTCTAATCTCTTTAATTTAACCTATCCTCTGAAACAAAAAAAGATGTTCTCCTTCATCAAAAGGAACTGTGTTTAACAGTGTCATAATATCCCCCTCTTTCAACTTTGATATTTTTTTAAAAGACAACTTGCTCTATATGACTTTCTTTCCACAAGTAGCTGAGCTCTAACGAAGTGTCACTTTCTGGTGGAGAAATGTCTCTTTGTAAAATTCCCAAGAGTTTTCACAGCAAATGATGCTCCATAGGAACTAATGCATTGTGTTTTGGCATCCCAGTGCATTTTTAATGCTTTCAGTGAAGCAAAAATGTGTATCGAACTGGTCATGCTTGGAATATTCCATGTCATGTGAATGTTCCTGTTGTGTATAACCATAACTTCTGTGTTTTTCTTGTTGTAGATCTTCCAGCGTGCTTTAGCACTCTTTCTTTCTTGTTGAATGCATGCTAGAACATAAATCTTTGTAACCTGAAGTTCGGAAGTTGGGTTTTTTTCTGTCTGTCTTTCAAGGCAGGCCAATGTTGCTGTCTGAAGCAGCTAAGCTTATCTGGCAGCTGACGGTGACTGGGTATAGCACTGGAAACAGCAGTAGCACAGTTAGTTTATTTGCTAGAAAAGGCATCATCAGCTGGGCTCTAAACTTAAGGACTAACGACTGGCCAAACAGGTTGCAAAAGTTTTTTTATTAGAAGTCTTTGTATCTGGCAGAAAAATGACAAATATGCTCTCGGTGTCCCTGTGAGATGCATGTATTTCAGCATACAGAACATCTCCACATAGTGAAATGCATCTCTGGATTTCCTCAGAGCAGTGGGATTCTTCACATTCTTTCATGCTTCATTCTTTTGTGCACCTCTCTTGCCCAAATATTACTGCTTTTTTTTTTTTTTTTTTTTTAACTGGGGCTGTTTAAATTCCGGGAAAGTAGCCCTTATATTTGGCAGCACCAACTCCTGACATAGGCAGCCAACTGAGTATAGTATATGTGAAGAACATCTTTTATTTTATGTCCATATAAAACCCTAGCATTAGATTTTTTTGAGACTAATAATTTATTCTACTACCAAAAAAAATATTTCATTTATTTTAGTCTTTCTTAAATACAGGTAGTAAAGTTTACTGATGCCCATGCTCATCAAATTGTTAAATGAGTTTGTCCATTAAATATACTGAGTCTTATTTTTAAAGACAGATGTTGCGTTATTATCTTTAGGTTTATTACACTATCTCTTAAAGGTAAGTTTGGCCTTCCTTGACTTCCAAAGCAGAGAAGAATAATCAAAATAATGTTGAAAAAACATTGGATGTTTTCTTTAGTTTTTGTTTTGCTTTTGGGGGTTTTTTTTAGTGTGTTGGTTTTTTTTTTTTTAAACTTGGCTTGTATATCTCTCTGTTGTGCACAGAAGCTCTGAAATTTTTGATTGAAGAATAGAAGGTTGTCAAATACAGAGATGTTGCTCTGGTTTGAGGCCAAGGATAAGGCATCTTTTATCTGTCTTTTGCTAACTCTTTTGCTATTTGGTTACAAATGATGTTTGGCTTTGGTTAACTTTCCATCAAAGAGAATTTTTTGGTTTGTGCTGACAGCTTTGTGCTGTTGCTGAAGCACTATTTTAGCACTTTACAGATGGCATTTGAACTCTGGTAAACCAAAAAAGGGAAAATTTGGAACCCACTGTCTAATCCAACCTCCTGCAGATTCAAATCTGAGTTACAAACTTTGCTCCACTCTAAACTGAAATTTCTCCAGGCTTTTGTGTTAGACCTTGGCCCCCTCTTAAATAAAGAACCCTTCTCTAGTTTTGCTAGGGCATCTCCATTTAACTTTTGGAGCACAGGTATGAAAGCCACTTGATAAACACTTGCCCATCTGTTGACACTGACCATTTCTGCACTTGTGCAGTGTGGGTAGAGTAGTAGCACTCTTTGAGGAGCCACAGCATGTGGTCTCTCAAGCGTTAATCCTGAAGCAGACTTAGAGCCATTCTCCACATTTTGTGCATTTTTGTATAGCCTTATGATGAAATCTTCCTGCCCAGATTTGGACTAAATATTCTTAAATATCTCTTGTTTCCATTTCAAGAAATGGTCATTTACTTTTCTTTCTGAGATGGCTTTTGGAAAAGTTAACCATATGCCTCATTGCTTATAAGAATAATAAATACCTCTGGGCTTTGGCAAATCCTAAGCTAAATGACTCCAGGGTCAATTTTCTCTAATAGACTTAGTCACTTAGTGCATGCTAATTTCTGAAGGAAAAAGAACAAAGGTGATGTATGTTGAAGAGCGACTTTGTAGTGGTTTTCATGAGAGTGAAGTGTCTCACTGCAAATCCAGAGAAGGGACTCTGAGCCCTGATTGACCTGCCTCTGCCTGACCCTTCTTAAAAAGGGTTCCTGGAAGTATGGGCTGATGGTGGTGAATTAAATGCAAGTAGGCACTAACCGGATTACCCCCTTTTGGTGTGCAGGAGCCAAGTGCCCACCACAGGCTGTTGCCAATTCTGTGATGTTTTTAGCCTGGGTGTTGAGGCAAATCAGACCAAGCTCACCACAGGTGCCTCACCTGTACCTGAGAGCAAGGTCTTGAGCTCAGTGTTACCTTTCCCTGTCCCCCTCATGCCTTAAGATGTAACCAAGCCTTGCACTTACCCTTTGCCCAAGGCAAATAAATGTGTTTCAGCTGTCTGTATCTCAGTTATTCCTGCTTTTCTTGACCTGATTAACTCAGTTAAGCCTCACACTTTTACTTGCACTTGAAACTTCTCTTTGAAAGGAAGAAATGCTTGCTGTTTTGGCTGATGAGCTGATCACAAGGAGAGCAGTGACAAATGGCTGCATTTACTGAGAAAGCTTTCATACTTTGCATTTGATGGTGCCGTCAGAGGCTTTGTCAAGAACAACTTAAAGTTTCAAAGGTGCTCATGGCACTGATGGTCAGCAATTGTCAAATAAAATGGAATGGCAGCAAGTGAGGCGGTGCTTCAAAGCAGTCTTTCTCGGGCACAGAGAGATGAGACTGCAGTTGAGGTGCTCCAGAGGTCCTTCAGCTCTGACCTCCTAAGATAATTAGTGATAAAGGATTCAGGATCTTTCCTTTGTGTTCAGACTTTTGTTTCTCTCTAAAGGGATGCTTTTAGTGAACAGAAACCTAAAACAGGCAGAAGCATTGGGACTTGAAGGAAGGTTTCTGAATGTCTATGTAGGCACTCGAAACATTTCCTTGATATTTTCCTTTTTGAAGGAGCGCTCCGGAGGTAACAGTTCCTGCAGAGGTCGGTGACAGTGGGTCAGTGCTTTTGATGCCTGAGTGTCATTAGACCTAGTCCAAAATCCCCCGGTGCAACAGGGGTGCGTCAGTGTGTGAAGACCCATTGGGATATAATTGTCCCAGGGAGACTATTTTGATTGACGAGAAGCTGACAGAGTCCTCTGGCCTCTTGCCAGTTTGCTTTGCTGTGTAAGACCCCAAGATAATGAACAGAGAACTCCTCGGAGGCAGCAGCACTAAGACTTCCCAGTCAGCTGTCTGTCTGGGTCCTCTCAATCCATCAGTGGGTTGAGGGGGAGACAAAAATCTAAAAACTCTGAAAACCAGCGTGTCTGGGGCTCTGGGCTCCTGGACCATTGGAGGTTCCCAACAATTCCAAACTGGAATAAAGCAAAATGCTGAAACTCCCCAAATCTATGGGAATTATTATTCTCTGCACATTGCCCAGATATATTTAGAAAATTAATTTCAGGCTCTTCTGGTTTCAACTTTTTCCTCTTTCTTCTTTAAAAGGCCCCAGAGCTGAATTAACTTCCAGGATCTTCAGCATGAATTCAGCCCCTACTGCTGCTGTAATCACCAGATGAGCACCATGTGAAATGAACCCCTGTTTTCACATGGGTCTTCTCATAACAATAGCCATTGTCTCACCTGACGCAGATTGGCTTTTTCAGCTGGAGTCTCATTAGAGAGCTATGAATAACAAATGAGTCAGGGAGATGAGTTGTCCTTTCCTCCCTATTACAGGATAAGGCCAAGTAGGAACTGAATGTCTTCAATAGGGCAGCAAGGCCTGCTCTCTGGATAAATAAATTATTTCAGCTTTGAGAGTTGTCAAACCAGAACTTAGGACCAGCGCAGAATTCAAATAGGCCCTTTGCATAGGTGCAGGTGTAAAATAAACTGGGGGGGGGATGGTGCCGAACAGTGCAAAAAGCACAAGGAAGCTTGCAAGTTCTCATGCTATGGTCTGTGCTGAGCAAAGCATTTCTTCCTCTTCTCCTTCCTCCCATCTCTGACTGGGGTTGACAGTGTTATATCTCTTAATGGTATTGTAAAAGAGGAATTGCTCAATAGTGGAATGATATGGGAGTATTCTAAAATAAATAATAAATTATAACACTAGGTAGAATATCTGGGAACTTCTTTATTTTTATAAAGGACAGTATCTTATTTCCCCAATGAATTTTCCTGGTGTTTCTGAATTTACCCCGGTAGGGCCAGTTGCATTAGATATAAGAGCTATATTCTACTTCTGCTTTCTGGTAACACATATGTAAGTGAAGAGCATTTTCTTGAGGGCTTTTTAGAGGGAAGACACTGACATGACAGCTTTAGATGGGATCAAAATATATGTGGGTTTATTTTGTTGGCATTGAACTGTGGTACTCTGAATAGTCTGAGTTGCCTACATACCTCCACTGGCTACACAGGAAATTTAGGTTCTTAGTTTTGAAACTATGCACAGGACATTGCCTCCAACACAGTGAAGAGACACTGAGCTACCCTATAGCAGTATTGGTGTGATATGACAGACCAGTTTTGGTCGCTCTCTTTTCTGTTAAGGTACTGCTGTTATAGAGGGGTAGAATGGATTTGTGGTTATTTCCTATTATTGAAGATAGGTCATGTGCTACCATATTTGTATCTTGGCCATCCCTAGTTGCGGATGGGCAGAAGCAAAGAACTGCAGGGTCTGGGGAGAGGGAGCAGATGATATTGCTTTGGTGAACCTCCTGCTCAGGTCAACAGGGAGAACTTTTTCCTCTCTCTGCCTCTCTCTTTTTTTTTTTTTTTTTAAATATTTTTTTTATTATGCTGTTGTGGAGTCTGTGTGAGTTTCAACTTGTAAGTCCTTCACCAGCCTTAAAAATTATGGAGAAAGCTAAGGAGATAAGGAAAAAGTTTAAATAGTTCTTTGAACTGTAAGTGGAAGCTACCAGAGCTAATAAAAATGAAGATGATTATGAATGTTTGTGGGCTGGTGGTGCAGGGATATCAAGCAGGTGAGGTAAGGAAAAATGAAGAAAAAAAAATTACAGCAGCTGCCTGGTCTGTATAGAAATGGTAATAAGTTTCTTCAACTATTCTAAAAAATGTAGAGAAAACAGGAAAATTCAAGGGTTAAAACTAGAGTACAAGGATTCCTCAAATAAAACACTGAGCCTTTTATAAGTCAAGAAAAATACTGTATACTCAAAAGACATGCTCAAAAAAGGATGCACAGCAAACCTAGACATACCATACAAAATAAACACTAAACCACCACTGACCATACTAATAATTGAAGCAGCATGGTTCAAAGGAAGCAAAAAACTAGGAAAGACAAAGCTCAGCTTGAACTCCTAAATAATGGAAATCAATTTATAGGAAAGTACAAGGCAAAATAGGGAAGATTACATTTGCTGAACTTGACAAAGAGCATGTTAGTAATTGGCGTGGTGCAATGTGGTGCCATGGCAGAGCTCCCGGTCTGCTTCTGGTGAGCTGGCATCCTGGCACTGGCTGGTGCAGGGACGGTAGCTCGGGGCTGGGGAGCAGTGCCAGGCAAAGCAGAGTCCCTTTGCATGGGCTGCATATAGCACAGATGTGGTTCAAGAACTTAAAAATGCCATAAAGGATAAACAGGAATATTTCTGTGATAATGGCAGCTGGAGAGTTTCATTTCAGGGTAGACAGAGTTTTGCTGTGGTTGCGAGCAACATGGAGAACCCACTAATTGACCTAGAAAACTGCTCGTGTTTGGTGTCACCCGGTACTTGCAACATCAACTAAGGTGGGATCAGAGTTCCTACTCATTCAGGATCTAGGCAAATAAATAAATATTTGTCTCGAGAGCTGGAAAACATGCTCTTTCTTCCTGACTCTGCTCCAAAGTTAATAGGGGCAAATGGCTCCAAATGTTGTCTGCGCTGGAAGGAGCTTTGATGTTCCTCTATTCATTTTAGAAAAGCGAGGCATCAGGTTGGCAGGCAATATCAACAGTGAAGCTTTTCAGTCTCTTAGGCTGCATCTTGTAGAGGATGTTAGTCACGTCTTGGCTAATAGATGAGCGTTTCTCGGACATCGTAATGCTGGGGGGCACCTGCAGCAGAGGAAAAAAATTTTTCCTCATTATTGTGCGTATGGCAAGGCACAGACAGCGTGGCCTGTGCAGAGGTGTAAAGAAAAGTTTCTTTCTTGTTTGAACAGGTTGTTATTTCCTGATTGGGTTTAATTTTTGTAAGGTTTTGAAACTCATCGTGGGCTGTATTTCCTTCTTCTTGACAAGAAGCCCCAGGCTATGTTATTCCTTATGATACATACATTGCTCACCAAGACTATGACAGTATGTTTTGATCGCCTGCTTCGCTCACAGTTATGCCGTGCTCCCTTGCAGAAGCAGCAGGGTGAGCCGGGGCATGGGGGATTGCTTTTAACCCAGGGCACCTGGGCATCTTCAGGGCCTGCATGGGGGAAGAAAAGGAAAGACCATGGGGATGGGAGGCACAGGCTGCAGAGCTGGGTGGTTTGGTTTTTACTGCACGTCAGTGCAATGAGGAGGAGAGGGCAGCCAGGACATTGGCTTCAGAGGAGATAGCAGGACTTTATTGGGGTCCAAAGTGCACTGTGCTGTGTCTAGTGATTCAGAAAGTTATTGAACAAATAAAAACAAGTAATGGATCTGCCTGAAAAGACAAAGCAGGTGGGAGGACAGCTGGTCAAGCTTTTCTGTGTGTTTTGTGGTTTGTTTTGGTTTTGGTTTGGCTTGGTTTGGTTTTTTTTTCTTTCTGCTATGGTCTACCTTACTTTGAGTTGTATGTATGTCAGAAGTTAATTATTTTAGCTTTTTTGCAAAGTTCAACAAAAAATTTTTATAATCATATCCATTTCATACTTTCAGCCAACTCAGGGCCATGGTAAATATGTACATTCCTAAAAGCAGTCACTCTTTCCAGATGCCCAGAAAGTTTATTTGGAACTAACTGTAATATTATATGTAGCTATGATAATGCTCAATAGTGCTTGACTACTAGAAATGTAGAGTAAGTTGGGAATGAGAAATGAAAGAAGAAACATGTCAAGCAGTAATAACAAGCAGAATAACATGTGAAGAAATCAGTATTTCCCACTTGTATGGCTCCCACATAGGGAAGGAATGTCAGTGATTTTCTCTGTTATTGTAAAGAGCATAAAAATAATAGTTGCTGCAGTAAGGAAAGTATTTAAAAAGTCATGGGGAAATTCAGAGTGATTGGAAAAAAGCAGGCTTCAGGTTGCGGAAAAGAGGCTGCCATGCTACTTGCTCATCTTGTGCATCCCTGACTCGGTCCCCGACTGAGTCCAAGCTCATTTCTTTCTTATGATTACATGATTAAAGCATGAACCATTTTAGCAAGTTTAATGTAGTGATAAGAGAACATTTGACACCATGGAGATTAGGTACATTGCATTCCCAGTGAATTTCAAGGATGTTAGTACGAGGGACTGTACAACAGTTAAAAATCAAGGGGCTTTGCAAAATTATATATATTTCCTCCTGGATTTCAGTCATAAATTAATAGAATATGGAATCTGTATAGTTAAGAACTTCTAAGAAAGCACTCGGCACAAAAGTATTCTCTTAAGGAATAATACAACAGCCTCGTAGAAATCACTGGCAGAGCTTCAGTACAATAGGTCACAGGCATTAGGAGATGAGCTGCAATCAGAAGATGGCAAATAATCCAGTGATCTTTGCAAGCAAGTACATCTTAGAACATGCATACAAGACGGACAATAATATGCTTTTCCATGATGCCTGGTTTAGAACTTTTACATTATAGAAAGCTGAAAGAAATATGGGCATTTAGCATTCCAGATCACCTTTGCAAATCTCTGCTTTTGTTAAAATACAGCAGGAGGGTAAGCAATCAGAATAAGTCACCTCATTCATAACTTGTTGATCACACAGTGAAAATATTTGATGATAGATATATGAATGCAACCTGGGTGCAGAGGAAGACTTGCCCAAGAGAAATGCAGCAGGAACAAATATTAAACTTCCATAGCTTGTTCTCTTTTGCATTTATCTGAGACATGCGAGTTCAAAAAGTTTGAAACTTGTCTAGTCACACCTTTCTTTACTTCAAATCCAGAAATTCTGGAAGATGCTCACTGGGTCATGTAAACCATGAGGAAAAAAATATGCCCAGGTGCAAATTTCTTAAAGTTTGCTCAGAGAATGAAGAAAACGGGGACATGAGACTTGTAGAAACCATTTTGTCCCTGCCATGTTGCTTTTGGCACTTGTAGATTCCTGAGTATATAGGAACCATCTGCAAAGACTGTAATAAGTAGTGTACCATTTTTGTAGTATAAACTGTTTCTTGTTAGATTAGAAATAAGTTACCCAACATCCTGCCTTAGCCACCTTTGCAACATGAAAGGCATTAATAAAGCGTCTACTTTCTCAGAAAAATTGCACAAAGAATTCAGGCTGCACTTAGAGTTTTAAAAAAAAAAAAAATTGAAAGCACTTGTAATGGAAATTAGTTTGTTGTTTTTTTTGTTTTTTTCCTATGCTCCAGGAAGGGCTGTCTGAAGGCACAGCAATCTTGCATCAACATTCTTGGCAGAGATAGAGGTGGCTAAAGAAATCAAGTTCTTATGACCTGAACTATTATTGAAGTAACACTGACAGTCTGTATGAGTGAATGGTTCTTCTAAGAGCCCTATTAATGGGGGGAAAAAAAAAAAAAGTGTTTAACTTTATTTACATAAGATCTTACTACTATTATGTCAAACAGGAGTGTGGGGGAAGGGATGCTCCGAGCAGGAGAAGGGAGGGAAGAAAGCCTATTGCACTTGATGACAGCTCTCTGCCTACCCTTGCAGGCATCTCTTGTCATGTGCTTCCAAAGACCCTGGCAAGGAGCAGAGCTACTGCACACATCACTGTGATCTGCTCTTAATGTAACCACAGAACTGGTGGCAGGGATAAAGATGCCATTAATTTCCCTTTAAATAGGGGTATGTCTTTTTGCACCTTTTGCATGGAAGCAAATTATGCAGACTCTTCTTGGCTTTGTCAAGTACAGAAATGCAATGTTGATCTTATGCTCTCGCCCAGGGTTGTTTATGCACAGTGACAGGCTTCAGCAGTCCCAGTGTTGGGTGAATTTCTGCCAAAATAAAGGCAATCTGATCTGCATGCACACAGTGAAGCCAAATTAGGTCCACTGTGCTTTTCTGCATCCATTTTGGATGTAACCCACAGTAATAGCTTTTTTTTTTTTGTCAACAACATACTAGTATCAAATTTCTGGAAAAGAGCTATTGCTATAAAACCAGCCACATTCATGTAATTGCAGAAGATGCACAGGTTACCAAAGTAATAAATGGGATAATTAAGGAGGGCAGCCACAGAAGGAAGCTGTGGGGAAGGACTTGTCTCTGCAAATGTGTCTCTGAGGCTCTCTGCAGGCTTGGAAGGCTTTGGTTGCCTGCCATTTCCCCTTCTCTGCTCTTTGGTTAAATGCTGACACCACCCAAGAGGGTGTTTGGGCTGTTTCTGCAAAGAGTGGGCTCCTAATGCATGGGAAAGCAGTCATGCTGAGACCCAGCTCTGACCCAGGGAGTGGGAGTGCTGCTGGTGGGAGTTTCTGGTGGATTTCCCTTTGCCTGGGTCTAGCCTTTCTGCTCTCAAAACTGCAGTGTCATAGTTGTGTTATGATGACATCATTTAGGGATTAAAGATGAATTGTGCCAAGACTTGCAAAAATACGTGGTAAGAAGCAGCCTCCTGAAGAACTTGATTCTAAGTAAGAAAAACTGGTGAAGAGTAAGAAAGGACATGGAGGGACAAAGCCTTGCAAAAGGTCTCACAGCAGGGTTAGTGGCAGAGCTGGCAATTAGAGCTGGTCAGAAAAGTCAATCTCTTTCCCAACGAATGTTATCCTTGAAGGCAAAAAGTGAAATTACGAGAGCTTTCAAGGAGCTTGCTGCAAGCTAAACAGCCTGACTGTTTGCCTCCTCGGCTTTCTGTGGTCTCTCAGCTGTTGGAGAGGTATCCAAACCTTGATTAGGAACAAAACATCCCAGTCTGTTGCTTAAAATTGCATCAAAAAGCATATGGCAGGAACACCTAGAGCATTGCTATTTATCAAGCAAATATCTTCACAGATGTCAAGAGTACTCACCGAATACTCAATGTACTGACCACTGTGTTTAGTAAATCATATATTTGTGGCTGGCTAAATGCATATTTTATTATAGATGAGGAAGTATTTTCTGTCATCTTGCTGGGAACTGACTGGCTGTAAGGCGAGTGAGATTCTGTTTCTAGGGGTTTCTGTTGAAGATCGTCAACACAACTGTGAGTTAGCACTACCCAGAAACATAAGAACTTTGCAGCCCAGAAAGCGAGCCATATCCTGGGCTGCATCAAAAGGAGCGTGACCAGTAGGTCAAGGGAGGGGATTCTCCCCTTCTGCTCTGCTCTCATGAGGCCCCACCTGGAATACTGCATCCAGCTCTGGGGCCCCCAACGTAAGGAGGACATGGACCTGTTGGAGTGAGTCCAGAGGAGGGCCACAAAGATGATCAGAGGGCTGGAGCACCTCTCCTATGAAGACAGGCTGAGAGAGTTGGGATTGTTCAGCCTGGAGAAGAGAAAGCTCTGGGGACACCTTATAGCAGCCTTCCAGTACCTAAAGGGGGCCTACAGGAAAGCCAGAGAGGGACTTTTTACAAGGGCATGTAGTGATAGGACAAGGGGTAATGGCTTTAAACTGAAAGAGAGTAGATTTAGATTAGATGTAAGGCAGAAGTTCTTCACTGTGAGGGTGGTGAGGCACTGGAACAGGTTTCCCAGAGAGGTTGTGGATGCCCCCTCCCTGGAAGTGTTCAAGGCCAGGTTGGATGGGGCTTTGAGCAACCTGGTCTAGTGGAAGGTGTACCTGACAGTGGCAGTGGGTTTTAACTAGATGGTCTTTAAGGTCCCTTCCAACCCAAACCATTCAATGATTATATGAACTAAGCTAAGAACATACAGTGACATCAGAGCCAAGGACTTCTCTACCTGACATTCATTAATTGAACCAAAAAAGAAAAGCTCTCCAGGATGGTGGAGAAGGGAAATGCAGTAAAATCCAGGAAATGTGCCTCCGTATTAGGTGAGCAGATTTCACCCACGTGAGCTACATTGGCCTGGGACTTTTGGCCTGGGACTCTTCCCGTAGCTGTGACAGCCTAAGGACCTTGCTAACTATGCTTAACTCCTGAGGCTGGGAGAATCCTACTGCTGTGCAGACTGCTCTCCTGCTCCAAGTGATCCACTATTTCCAGCATTTCTGCTACCTTACCCCAGCTAAATTTACCCCTGCTCAGAAATAATCTGACTTGCAGGAAGGCTTGCATGTGAGTTCTTGCCTCAGCTCTCCCCTTTTGGCAGCCTTGCTGCAGCCATCCACCACCGCTTCGTTAAAACAGACCTTGTCCAGCCACGCACCCCCACTAGCAGCTGACCCAGTAGTCAGTACTTTTTGCCAGCGTATCACTGCTAATTCCTGACTTGCAGCCCTGCCTGCTGCTATGTGTCCGCTTGTTT
The DNA here is from genome assembly GCF_026419915.1 of Harpia harpyja. Lineage (NCBI taxonomy): Eukaryota > Metazoa > Chordata > Aves > Accipitriformes > Accipitridae > Harpia > Harpia harpyja. The sequence continues at coordinate 14,340,857 of NC_068949.1, read as the reverse complement.
AGGAACTGGCTTAAATCCCCGCTACAAACATAAGGTGTGCTCCTGGATAGAGTTTGTAACTTATTCTCAATTTCCCACAGCTGCTGTAATAGGTGCGTTCCCTTCTGCGCAGGGACTCTGTCCTTCAGACTTTTTAGGAGGCACTGTCCTCTGCTGTGTTACCAAAGGCATTAACTGGCTTCCCCAGGTTGTCCTAGGCTAATGTCTGCCTATGTTAAACAATGATTTGACTTTAAATTTTGCTCAGGCATATAGAAACATAACCCTATAAAAAAAGTACAGTATTTCTATCAAAGGCATATTTCACCTTTTTCTCTTCTTTTATCTTTCTTTTTGTCTTCTGAGAGGCCATTAAAAATCAATAGTTCTGCTTTAAATTTAAGCTTTTAAAAGCATCTAGATTTGTTGATACACTGTTTGATAACTGAGATATTTCCGCGAAGGAAATCAGTGAAAATATTCTTCAGGATGATGTTTTAGGCACATCTTTCAAGCGTTATGTCACGCCTTATGCTAGGCTATAAAATGATTTTGAATTGAAACCATATTCTGAGTGGCAACAAGTTGGGTTTTTTGTTGGGTTTTTTTGCTCACCTTTTCTTTTGAACACACTTTGCTGCAAAGTGTGTTCAGCACTTGGGTAACTCCATAAAACTGCATGACCACTTTTCAAGAAGTTTGTAACAGTTTCTATTGGAGAGCAGAAGAGCTTCCCTGCTGTCTTTGGTTTTTGGAAGACCAAGCAGTAACTCATTCCTTCACTGAGGAAGAAGTCCCTGGGAATTTTTATTTTCCTTCTGGTGCTCATCCTTGTTTCTTCAGAGTGTTTCATGGACAGCTGTTCTTGGCCATCTGTTGCACAGTCTGGGGTGCTGCTTGAGCACATATAGATTAAGATATGGTAGTCGGGATTCGGTGGTTTAAGTGTGAGTCTGGTGCTGAGCTCATGACAACTGCCTCCAGCTGAGTCTTAAGTGCATGGCTGGCAGTTCAGAACTGGGGGGTGAAAGACTGATGGATGCAGCTTTAGATGCAGCAGTCCTATGTCTGGTTTCCACAAGCTATTGAAGATAATGTGCCTTATCTGGTCTAACTCAACGGCCTTTCTAGACTTGAGGCAAACACTTGATTTAACCAAGATTTCTTTCTACCTCATGTACATATATATGCTCTGCCACAAAAGAACCGCCATGTGGTAGCGTGACCAGAGTGTTCCTAGGTCTAGATTTCTAGGCAGAGGTTTGCATTCTGTTTGGAGGAATGAATAAACCGTCCCAGATTTAGAGTGGCAGCAAGCAGAGGCTAGTTGCTTGTCTAAAGAAACATCAGGCAGAGCTCCTGCCTACCATGCCTGTCTTGGCCAGCTCTCTCTGTCCCAGGGGCAGGAAAAACCTTGATGTGGTCTAAACCCGCTGCCCTAGATAGGGAATGTATCGTGTGTGTTTTCAGTATTTGCCTCCTTTTCAGTCTCCTGTAAGGATGATTTGCATTTTTCTGATTTGCCTATGCTTTCACAGGGGTTGCAGGGATCTCTGAAGAAGGACTGTCTTTCCTAAACCACTACCATTGCTTAGGACTGGCCACAGGCTATCATCACAAACTGGGTCAGGTTAATCTGGCTCTTCTCAGCATGTTGCCTTAGTGGCAAGGGGGTGGTTCTGCTTTCTCGATAGATCTTTTATTTTTGCTATTTAAGTTCTGGTACCTCAGTAGCTTGCCCCTATGAGCAAAGCAGTGGCTGCCACTGCTGACAGACAGGACTTTCTTGGATTTTAGAAAAGTTCAGGAAAGTGCTAAAGCTATGAAAAATTATTTTAAAATCAATGAGTCAGGCAGAATAATTGGCATAAATACAGTCAGTGTTTACAGTCACATTTGTATGCAGAAGTTATTTTGTGTCACTTTGGTATAAATAACAATGGCATAACTAAAATGTTAATGTTCTTTCTGTGTTCTCCAACTCATTTTCCATCTTGATGCCCTGATCTGAAGTGTAGCCAAGTAAAGCCCTAAGGGAAAAACAGACAATAGTGCTTTAAGACTGAGAAATGCAATGCAAATGTCTGGGGTGCAGACTACAAGGTAGTTTAGCTTTGAACTTTGAGCACAGGGTAAACTAGCTGATGCTGAGCTTCCTGCTTTGGTGTCTTGATTACTGCCTGGGTTTGCACCAGATCTGTTAGATGAGGCTGGGCATTTCTAAACTACACTGCAGATAGGACAGCCCACTTTGTTACCTGTCTGCACCTGAACAGGAACACAAATAGCAGCAGGAAATGGATGGGGCTGCGTACAAAGTCAACACACAAAAGAAGAAAATCGCGTGTCCTTTCAGCTGCTTACTTCTGTGCACCCCCATTTAAATAACACTGATTCAGTCTTGGGAACTTGAATGTGTCATATAGCCAGGCCAATTACTGCACCTTCTGAGTTATAATGGAAAGGTGTGATGTTTAAGCCCATGCTCCAAGAATGCTCGGGGACTTTATTACTCAGTTTACAGTAAGATCCTGAATTACTGGATGAGCTGTGTTTTATTGTGGCTATTGAAGAAGCTATTAAAACTAGACAGAAGGAAAAAGCCCTGTTCAGCCTGGCTATGATGTCTTTAAATTACCTTTGCAAGTTCCCAGACCTAGGGGTAGCTGGAGGCCAGTCTGACCCTCTGCAGGCATTAGAGCAGCCTCAGGGCTGCCCTGCATCCTGCCTGGGGCAGTCAGCTCTGCCCTGCTGCTGCAGAGGACCACTGGAGCACGGTGGTACCTGGCCTCTGCTCGGGCATTAGTCCAGCCTGTTTTTTCCCCTACCCTGAGAGAGTGGTTGCTTGCATTTCTTTTTTTCTGTGTTATTGAAGGAAGTGGGCTCAGGACCCAGAGAGCAGGACACCATTCCAAATTTCAATAGGGTTTTGGAAATAATGCTTAATATTTAGGATGTCTGGATATTCTTAAGCCACACCATATGGTTCCTGTAAAATCTGCTTCTTTTTTCAAGTTTAGTTTGTTGGTGTTTTTTTTTTTTTTACTTAGGTTGGTGGTGTGTACTTCAAAAAAAAAAAAAAAAAAAGACCTTTTTTGTTTGTGTCCCAGCTAGTGTAAATGTTCTTTTTCCCAGGTCTCTAATTCCATACTGTTCTTCCCTTCCCACTAACAACTTTTTGTACCTCCTGCTTTAACTTCTGTTAAAACCCTGCAACTCAGACATGTTTCATGTTACTTTCCTTCCCCCTGTTTCCCAAGGAGTTTAGATGCAAGTATCTAAATTGTAGATGATGAGAGCTTGCTGTGGGAGATGCTTGAAGGGACCCTCTTCTCAGGTGTTTCCAGCTTTTGCAGTCCAGCACCATCAGGGCTCTGCTCTGTTCTCTTGTTGTGCAGTTCCCTATTGTTTCACTTCAGCTGGAAATTAAAAAAGTTCTGAAAGCAGTCAGCTAACTTGCTTGCGGGCTGGAGTGTGGCCATCTCAACTGACAGGTGATGGAGATCAAGAGGCAAAGCATGGGATAAGAGATGGCAGGTGGGAAGAAAAAGCCCAGGATCACATTTTCAGAAGAGTCTGGGGGAATAGCCATTATGAAAATAGTGGAAATTACTCCATGTGCTCACAGCTTGGATGCTGTGTTGCCCTGGCATGTTAATCCTGAACTGCCTCCGATTGCTAATGTAAAGGACACACATTGGATTTAAATGATGGTCAGCCAAGATTCATCAAAGCGTATAAATGATTGACCAGTAGGGTTCAATCCATGCCAATGTGCCAGATTAATTCTTCATAGCAGACTAGATCCTGCTGTAAAACTTCCCATCCTCATATGAACCTGCTGTCCAGTGCTGTGAATGGAACATTTCCTGCTCTGTATCGAGGGAGGATGTTATCAGCTGGCTCTTTAGCCAGCAGTTCAGTTTTTCTAGGGCTTAATTGCTTTGGCTGCCTGGCCAGGCTGTCTGACTGTCAGCCTGGGCAGAGGGAGTGCTTTACCAGGTCTTTTATTTATTTAGCTGTTGGTTGCATCGTGCTTTTCTTTTATTACCTGTCACATCTTGCCCCTTCTTGCTTTATGAGGAGCCCATTCCACAGCAGGACCCTGGGTTCTCTGGCAGGAGGATGGAGGTTTCGCACCATACAGCAGTCAGGAGAACAGTAGCAGTGTGGCGCATGTTTCCATTTCTTTCTTTTCTCCTTCTGGCTGCATACTTTATATCTTGAAAATCACTGGGCAAGAGCACAAGAGCCCAGTTACGCATCTCAGTGATTTGAAAGGTACTAAGGCAAAACACAAGTACTGATAGCTTAAGTAAATTGTGCCTGTAAACTTCTCGAGGATGAATTGTGCTGAGGACACGGAATGAACAACCAGCAAGGAGTGCCAATGCCTACACCCGCACTCTGTGATTTGCAGGTATTTTGACAACAGTGGCAAATCTCTTCAGAAATCAACATAGGCAAGCAAAAGGTATTTCAGTGTTGCAACTGATAATTGGGGAAAAAAAAAATTACCAGGAAATATCTTTATATATCTGGCAAGTATGTCAAAATGTGGTCCAAATCATAGGCCCAACATCAACAGAAGCCACATCATTGACTGGAGTGCCGCTCTTGCTAGTAAGAAAATTATGGACAAATTAACTGATGACGTGCACTCTGCAGAGTCACTGAATCGAAAATGTTACCAAGTTAAAAAGGTGTTTGATGACTAACTTTACATGTGTGTAAGTGGCTGTGTATGGAGCAAACCAGTGGAGAAGTTGGCAGCCAGCATTAGACTCTGTGTGTTGGATTCATCTCTGCCTGCCTGCAAATGCCTGAGGGGTGGGTGGAAAGCTATTGAAAGAACCTCTGTTGCTGTGGGAAAGCAAGCCCTTCCAGAGCTCAAACTGCTTACTTCAAACTAGTCTATTTTGGGTGCTGATTAAGTTGGGTTTTTTTCCTTCAGGAAGGAGTAAAAGTATGTAGACCACTCATTTAGATGGAGAAACCTATATTTAGATGAATGAATTGCACCCTGTGTGCCTGCAGCTCCCCTGAAAACAATGCCAATTACCAGCTCCTGGTGATTTGAGCCTTTGTCTGATGTTTCAGTGAGAAAAAATACCTGCAAGCGTTTAACTCTGAGAAGAATGCTGGACAAATTCATGTATCAAGAAACAACCTCGCTATCACAATTTGGCTAACTAAAGCAGACTGCTCTTTAATTACTTAAAAAAAAAAAAAAAAGCTTGTGTGTACACACTCATCCTCTTTGCCCTTCTTCCCCCATTGTTGCCCTATAGTTGTGATGTAAATTAAAATTGAGCAGGGATCAATAGCTTCCTCATTGACACTCTCCTGACTCAGCTTCTAGGGATTTGATTATTTTAAGTATCTTCTGAAAGCTGGTATTTTCTGATGAAGCCAGCTTAACCATTACATATCCTTTTCCTTTTGGAATTTATCCCTCCTTTAAAAACCTATAATGATTAATGTTCAGAATAGACCATATTTCATCCTGGATTATTGATAAACCTAAGATTTCTGATTGTGTGACCATCCAGAATTGTACCTAGAAGTTTTTCACCTTTGGGAAAGGGGAAGGTATAATTTTCCAGTGGGACAGCACTTTCTTCAAGCTCTGGTGGGTCATGAGTTCTGAACATAAAAGCTACAGCAGTGAGTTTGAGAGATGTTTTAAATTTTCTATACCTCTGAGCACAGTACAGCATGGCTTATTTTAATTAAAGTCTGGTTTGCTGTTGGAAGGGTAGAAGAAATTGTCCCCATAAAATTTTTTAAGACTCTCTAAAAAGTGTCTTATATAGAGTTTTTCCTTTCCTGTAAAATAAGTCGCATATGTAGAATATATGGCAATCTCATATAAAAAGGTTTTATTGGCACTTGTTGTAATCACTTTCATAACTTATTGATGACTTCACTGCTCATGAGTAATTTGGTCATCCAAAATACAGGCCAATAAAACTTTTATCTTGTACCATACTGTCATGTGTTCTACACTTTGGGTGGATAGATAAGCAGAGGCATACCAGAAACAGGTTGCAGATCCTTTAAGGGAAGAATTAAAATAGAATATAAGTTCAGCTGTGATGAAAAGTGATTAGATGAAGAGAAGCTGATAAAAACCACCAAGACCAAAGCAAATGTGTTCTGGTTTTGATCTAATAAAATTGATATAACTTTTTAAAGTGTCTAGGGTTATATGTACTTATGGATCAGAAGCTGGTGCTCCTAACATTTGCTGCTTATTGTTACAGGTCTCCCTTTATGCCTTCCCCTGTCCCGAGTGAGTGGCAGTGGGACAGTTGTTCTTGTGTAACTAGAATTGTATTCCACTGGACTTTTTTATGGACTCTGAAGGTGTTCAGGAGGGAACACTTTCATGCACTTGGAGCATAGATCTGACGTAAATCCAAAATCGGGCTGCCTGCACACAGAGAAAGCAATCTCTCATAAATCTAGTTTGACATGATTCCCTATTTTTAGCTCTGTGGTACAGTATCATATGACTAAGTGCCCCAAGGGTATCCGCTGCTCCCACAAAAGAGGAGGACTCCCACCTCGGGAAGGCAGGCTCATATTTGTTATGCTACTGAAGAAATATAATGAACTCCTGACTACATGACATTTTATAACCAAGAGAGCTTTTAGGTACCTGAGCTTAGAGAGAACGTACTGATTACCACTTATTTAATTTCTCTACCACTTTAAATCAGCGGCACGAAATTTATCATCTTTGAGCCTTCTTTTCTGTCAGACTACTTATGCTGTATATGTCCCTTTCTTGCAGTATATGAAGAGCTATGCTTATAAACTCTAACTTTAAAAAAAAAAAAAATCACATACTGTGTGTATTGTCCTACCCAGAGCAGGGTGGATGTCTCCCCTGCCTGCCAGCCCCTACCTATTTCTGAGGCAGAAGGCTGTTCCTTCTGATGTGGGCAGTATGACTGCGCACCTGGTGCATTTGTAATAAGAATATTGACCCCTTAGCAGCTTGGCAGAGAGCTGCCCCTTTCCCATAAAAGTGCAGTACAGGGGAGCATGGTACTTGCTGACTGCTGCAAGTAAGGCTGATAAAGGGTGTGAAGGGGAAGCAGCATAGAGATGGGTGGTTGTAGAGGTACTTTTGCACGGTGGGAAAGTCTTCCTTCACAGTTAAATGAAGGAAACTTTTCAGGCTGAGTAAAGGGGAGAGAATTTTTGCTTAATGAGCTGAATGGTGCTGCCTCTTTTATTTGCTATTGAGTAAAACCTGATCTGAAGCCATTCTTTTGGAGTGACCGGTGTTCACCATCTTGGGTATGCTGGAAGCCAGGCCAAGCTGTGGAGGGAATAAAAAGCGGGGTGAGGGAGTGGAAATGTGTAACAGTAAGGACCTAATGCAGTAAGTGGGACTGGTTCACAGTTTTTTTGGTAATTATGACAAGAGGGTAGCTTTAGGATCACCTAGCCTGACAAGACTGCAGTTCTTGATTGAAGACAAACCTTGAGGAGAATATGCCCTCAATTAACAAAAATATTAAGATTATTTGCCAACTCAAATACTTTAATGATACCTTAGTAACCCAGGAAGGTCACAGAAAATGCCTGGCTGAATAAAGCAGGCACCTAAGCCTTCGTAAGGCCCTCCCAGTCTTCAGACTGGCGATTCCAACTCAACGCAGTGCTGTCCATCAAGCCCCAAGTGCACATGCGATAGCTGGAGAGGTTTGTGAGTTAGGTCTGTTTTCTGAGTATTCTAGGCATTGAAAATGCTGTCTGGTATTTACAATCCTGTTAAATTGGGCCCATTTTATTCAAACAATTTTTCAGCAAAGGAGACCTTGTCATCTATGGTTCCTTGAATTATTATACAAATATGCACACACATCTACTGTTCCTACTCATGTTTTTCTACAGATCTATCATTAACCATTGTAATTTTCAGTGGTTCTAGCAGAAACTGTGTACATCATGTCCCAATTTCACTGCAATCTGAAACAAGATAAAATTGTATACCAGATAGTTAGTGTATGTATACATGCCACCACATCCTATGAGTTAAAACACAGACACATAAGTATTCATGCTAACTCTTCCTTAAGACAGGATTTTAAGGGACTGTTTAATTTATGTTATTTACTTTTGATTCTCTCTGCTGAGGAAATGTGTGTATCCCTTATGCCTGCATCTAGTTACGGCTAGTACCACTGCACTTAACAAGGTAGGAAGTCCCATCAATTATATTTTCAATACATCCACACGAATGCTGCAGCACTCAGACTTCTACACCCTGCTGCTAGCATGGGAAGTTGATTGTCAGTCCTCCAACTGTACAAGTGTCATTTGCAGGTTAAAATGACTATAAATTAATTATATCTTTCTGGAAGATGGGGGGACTGCATAAAAATGTGTAGATCACATAACTTGTGACAGCTCTCTGCTATCTGCAAGAAGGGTTATTAATTTTCACCTCCTTGCCTTTCCTCCCTACCTCTTCTAAAGGTCAGTAATGAGGGTACTACTTGCAACAGCAAAGTGGCTGTCCTGTTCATTTTGTTGCATATGTGGGTTCTTTTTGCTTTTCTCTTCTGAATATTTTAGATTTTTATAAATGGTGCAGGGAAATAGCATTTGAATGATGGTTTTGTAATTTGCTGCTCTGGGAATGAAGGATGGGGCAAGTGAGTTTCCCTCGAATCTCCTGGTAGTGTCCTGGGCAGAGATCATACACTGGTTTACCCCAAAGCACACCTCATCCTTTGTTTCCCACCACTTTGCCTTCCTTACTGGCAACAAAACACTTCTCTAAATAATATAAAGATTAGATCCACAGGTAGAAGATGCCTTATCTAATGGCTTCTCTAGGTGACAAAGCCTAACACACAAATGAACCATAATTTGTTCTTCTTCACCTAACTCTGGACTACTTTCAATTGTGTTGGTGTCCATGGTTCTCTTAGCAAAACTCCTTCATTATTCACAGTTTTGCTTCAAGGTACGCCTAGAAAAGCCCTACAGGCTAAGCAGCTGGAGCTTAAGAACTATCAGGATCTATAAAACCCGCAAAATTACTTACTTCACTTTCAGATCCTGCTCTGAGAAATCCCAAACCACGTTTACAGGACCAGATCCTGTACGAAATGATGGACTACTGTGTGGTGGCTCACACAAGCTGTGAGAAACCTCCCCAGAGAGTCCTCCTCTGCTGGAGGCAGTCTGGGCTGCTGCTTCCCTGCCCACATGGAAATTCTCATACTATTCAGCTCTGTAAAAATCTGCACCGAAGCTTTCCCAAATTTGTCTGTTGAAGCTTTTTTATTTTGTGTGATGGTAGTGAATATTACGTAGGTCAGGCATATAAAACTGTGAACATCACTGCTGCATAGACTAGTAGGTTTGTCAGGACATTCCATGAGTAGTTCCTCTGCTGGTGTGATATATAGGGTAGGACATTTCAGCATCCACAAACACTATGAATGCTCAGTGAAATTCAGTATTATTAAATTGTTTTTCTGAAAATAGCCCCATTTGCTGAGGAATGCCTAGTCCTTTTGGAAAATCAGGCCTAGCTCACTACCTAAATCATTGCTGAAAAGGAGTGCTTGCTATTTTAAAACACAACTTCATGAAAAAAGATGCACTGAGACGTATTAAGATACTAGAAAAAATAACTAGATAGTTTATATTCTCACTCTCTCAGTACGTTATTAAGCATACTTTGGTGGTGTAGGGAGAGTAGTTCTTTCAGTGTTCGATATAAACCATATTTATTTACTGTCAATCACATTGTGAAGAGAACAGTATCCTCCTCCTTTATACACGTCTATGTTTGGCTGTAGCCTGCACACTGTGAATCATGGATGTGGTAGTAATAATGTTTATTACCAACAACTCATTATGGAATTGGAGTTTCTCTTCCAGAAATACTGCAAGTTTATGCATATTCTTCAGCTGTTACAAATGCTTCTCAGCTGGTGTGTAAATCATTGATAAAACTGATGACTGGAAAATGTGGAACTTTCTGTAAAAACTTCAGCTGAAAATACTTTTTGTTTTCAGCTGCAAATCAAAACCTGACATATTCCAGTTGCAAATGAAAAAAATATTTTAATTCTGAATTACCACTGTATTTCTTGTGGGGAGATGATTTAGGTGTCTTGTGTTTGTCTGTGCCATTCTCAGGTTCTATCTTCAATGATGCATCATGATTTTTCTCTTGTGATGGGACTTAGTGAAGTGTGGTGCTAGATGTATGAAAGTAATTTAATAGCAGATAAAGAAGAGGAAGGAGGAAAAGACACATTCATTTTCCGTGAAGAATTCATTTTTTTTTTTCAGATTGAGATATTTTGCTATTTGTTATTTTGACAAGAAAGTGAACTTTACCAAAGCAAACAACATCTTATTGTTTAAAAAACCCCCCAAACTGCTCAGTTAAAAACTCAATATAAAAAAACATTGACCTATCATAGTGAACAAGAACACTGAGCTTTAAAACTACTGTCAGCATGCAGAACACGTCTTTTGGTCATAATACATATGCATGAGAAAATTATCCTGCGAGAGGCATCTAGTGAAGAAATCTTGATTGCTTTCTGGTGTTATTTATATATTTAAATTAGATAGAATTTTAAAATTAGTATATGCAGAAAACAAAGGGGATATTTAGGACATAGCGAAATGTTATGATAATACCATTATTACTAATAATTACTGTGCTGCAAATCTGATACAACTCAATAAAAGTCACTTAATTTAAACCACTATGAAATATGAAAGATGAGAAACAAGACACTTTAATTTTTTTTAACACTTTTGATACAGTGAAGAGATCATCTCTTAAATCTAATTGGCTTGGATAGAGATGTTGTTACAGCAGGCTGAAAAAAAGATCTTTGGTCCACTGTCAATCTGTATCATTGGCTCTGATATGTTGAATAGAGAGAAGTCGTTCAGTGCTGACTATCTTTCCACTTTATGGAAAGAAAACCTATGAGTGTGATGGGTGTTAGAGAGGGATCCAAAATGGGCCCTGTGCCTCCAGGCCAAGAGTCCTCCTTTGAAAAGTTGTGCAAAACAGAGGTACGTGGAGAGAATGTCTGCTTTGCCAGACTCCGAGAGGAAATCCTTTACCATCCCTATTTATCACAGAATAGTAGCCGTGATGATGTGATCTTATTTTTTCCAGTGTATATTTGATATTGCTACTTGTTCAGCTCTTTCTTATGTTGCACTTTCTCCTCTCACTTACATGAATTTAGTCATTTCAGGAGGGTTTTTTTTGAAATCTTTAATTAAGTGAATTGATTTATACATAGCACTTGTAATCACATTCAAGCGGATGCAAGAAGGGCTTAGAAAGGACTTTCAAAGTGCCAATTAACTGTAAGATATAGACACTGGATGATGACTTATGCATTGCCGAATAAATCAGTCTGCAACACTATAAAATCAATTTTGCTTCATGTTGTTCATAAAACAATTAATATAAACAATCTGACTCCAAAACTATAAAATCAGTTTTGGCTTATGTTGTTTCATAAAGCAATTAATATGAACAATCTGACTTCAAACGTCTGCTGTCATATAAGCCGCTGAATCATTAGTCTTAAAAATGCCAACAAGTCTCTGACGATTTGAACTGAATTGCCAGGTGAGGTAGCACAGGAGATGACGTTTTAGCTATTGATGTTTTTATAGGCTAATGAAAGGATGTAGCAAAAATGATGGTCACAATTGAAGTGAACTCCACTGCTTCTGCTCCACCTGCCCCTGCCAAATTGGGGCCGGTCCCCTCCACGGAGGGTGATGTCTCTGCCTCACCACAGGCACCTGCGCGGCTCCCGGCTCGAAGCTGAAGTTTTGCCCAAGAGTCTCTGCCTTGGGCTTTGTAGCTTGAAGCCCTCCTTTGAGATTTAGCTCATAATTTCTTATTTCTGTACAACCTAGACACTGTTCAAATAATTCTTCAGGCTGTGTTAACAGAGGTAATATTTGAGGAAAGAGAGTATCCTTGCTTTAAGAGAGTTAAATGGACACAAATCAGGAAAAGGAATTCAGAAGAATTTGTGGGTGCAGATAGAAATGCTCGCAGAAGGCTAAGACACTGGTTAAAAAAAAAAAATGAAATATTTAATTTCAGACAGGTCTAACTTTGTCTTTCTCAGCCATAGTGGTGACCCATTAACAGACACTTTCTGTAGGAGGATAACATGTAGGATATACATCTAACAGACTGTAAATGGAAAATTCATGGAGGCAGAGGGCTGAGTGAAACATTTTGTATGAAGCTTTTCAGCCAAATATGCAAATTTGACAACAGTAAAATGTTTTGCTAATATATGTTGACTTTGGTAATTTTTTTTTTTTTTTTAATTTCTGAAAGATTCAAAACTCTAGTTTCAGCACTTAAAAGAACATATCAACTTACGGGCTATATATGACTATATTAGAAAATAGTTTTAATAATATTTTAAAATATGTGAAGTAAAAGAATAATAGAATAGAAAAACTCAGTATGATACGATATTTTTGCAACTATAAATTTGGTACAGATATAAAAAATATTTTTTTCACTGTGGTCTAGTTTGTGTCACATTTGGTAGGTGCCTACAGACTCTGCCAAATTATATTTGTTACTCTAGGAACCAACATAATAATTAAGCATACAAATGGAAAAATAAAGTCTCTATGGAAAATGCTGAAAGGAGAACAGTACCATGCCTGATCTTGTGTAGTGCATGTTGATACCACGTCCAAAAAATCTCATCCAAAGTAAAAATCGTCAGCGAGTGGGTATATATCCTAATGGTGGTACTTAAATGCTGCAGATGTCACCACTGATTGTGCTGATCAGCAGAGGAGTGGGGATGGCAAGGGATGGCAGGAGCGGTTAGAAAGTGTTTTGGTTGCTAACTTTGCCTAAAGCAATTACATTAATGTTGGTTTTCTAAGTAATTCGCGTGGTGTCAGTAAGTCTGTGCTTATTGCCTTGCAGCTGATCAGAGGTACCCGGGAGCCTCCATCTTTCCAACAGATTCTTCGTTCTTTTATTTCCCCTGGAGAAAAAAAAAAGCAATAAAGCAGATCTGCCACCGAAAGCATGGGACACACTCTGAAGGCTTTTTAGGCACAATGACAGATGTGGCAATGTGTTCTCACAGCCCCTGGAAAACCCTTGGACTCTGCTGTGGGCTTGCTGAGGCTGCTTTCGCTAGCTCTGGGTGAGGAAATGGGGAGGTTGCTGGCTGGAAAGCTGTAGAAAAGAAGGGAAAAAAAGCTTCGCAGGCTAGAGCGTGCTTGGTCAGGCGGGGCTGAAACAACTGGCTGGTCAGTACCGCTTTTGCCAAAGGACTGGTCTTTAAAAGGGCATTTGGGTGAAACTTAAGTGCTTAAACAGCTCTTAAAAACCTGTGCCCATGTGTGGATGCAAGTGGAGCAGGCGGTTTTGGGTGTATTTTCAGCAGAGAAGTGAGGAGAGCTGGGAGCATGGCTGCGGGCGCTGGTGGCTGGGGTGTCAGTCTGGAACCCCAGAGAGTTGGGGAGCCCTGACCTGCACAAACCCCATTACTGCTGCCTCGTAAGAAAGGTCTGCACAGAAGGCTTTCTTTTCTGTTGATGCAGGTCAGCGGGTTGGCTGATCATAACCGTAGGCAACACAGATTTGCTGCTTTCTTGTATTTAGGGAAATACATATATTTCTACTTATGTTAGCTGATCTACATCTGGTTTGGGGATTCATAGCATGATCTCCCATTGACTGCTGTTCTGGGTATATTTATAGTACAGATTTCCCAGTTAAATATAAATTAATTATCATTTATATTACAATATTATCCTTGGGCCCCCAAGGCTGCTAGTTCTGCACAAATTTATACTGTAAAAAAATGCTTCATTCTCAATGAGGTTACTATTATATGTAAATCTGTAAGACAAAGAATGTCTAAAGAGGCATTATCATCTCCATTATTTTCTCATCCTTGTTTCGGATACGAAACCTGAAATAGATAGATTAAAGTATTTTTTTTCCACGGGTCTCAGAGAACTTCATACAGGAGACTAGGAATTCAGCCAAAAATGTATCAGATTTCAGACCATGTCCATAAACAATTAGTTATACCAACAGTCCACACAGGGATTGATCTTGAGTATATGTAAATATGTACAAATAATAATAGAGCAGTGCAGTACCTGATTCTAGAGTAAAGACGTTACAGTGTTTTAATCTGGAAGTCTAGAATCTAAAATGTGCTTTCTGCCATTTTACAATTATTAAAGTTCAAGTTAAAAGTTCTAGCTATATTTCCTGGGTGGAGGTCTGTGTTAATGAATATATGCTACCTGAAGCTAAAAGCTGAGCCTTGCAGAAATAGATTACCTTCCTAAACTTAGCAGTCTTTCAAACTCTTGATGGATATGCACAGTATACAGACTTACCTGAAATCATTTGCAACAATATCAGCTGGTGATGATGATATCAGCTGGTGATATTAAAAACTTTGTTTTCAGATGCTGCTGTCATTTTTACTAATTATTTTTTAATGCATCGGAGATAATTTTTGGTTTGTTCTGGCTTTGGGATAGCCTACTGTCTTGATGAGGGACTGCAGTCCTGCTGCAGGGGAACCAGGGAGCAGGGAAGTGCCTGTCCCAGGTGTGTCACCCCATGCGGCAGGTGGGAGGGCTCCCAGGTGGGTCCCTGCTGCAGGGCTCTGCTGTCTCCAGCAGGGTTTGGGCTGTGGCATCCCTGGGGTGTGGTGGGAGGCTCTTCGCCTCCCCGGACCGCTCGGGTCATGACTGGCTTGAGAACGCTGCACAGGATGGGGATGGGAAGCTCCAGTTATCTGAGGATCTTCAGTTAAAGATAAATAATATTTTTTCTACATGCTTTCAGTAGCCACAGGAAATTTTAAAAGCCCTAGGTTTCAATCTAATCAGAACGATATTTGTAAAGAAGAATGGGGACAGCCTGTACTATGGAAACCTTGGATCTCAGTCTGTTTTTTATACCACAGATCAGTGTCTTGTTTATAGCTGAGCTGATTAAACTTTACCCATCCATTTTAATAGAACCTCAGTAATAGTTTCACTGAAATCAGCATGAGTAATATATGTCAGGTATGACTCAGGTGGAGATGTGCGCATTTCTGTGGGAAGAGGCAAGCAAACATCTGGCTTAAAAATTTTCCGAAAGCAGTTTCAATTGTGGACTGTTTATTTTGTTGGGAGGGCAAGGCTGATAAAGACCTGCTCCAGGTTTCAGTTAGTGAATTCCTGACTGAAGAGAATCTTGGCAAGATGCAAAGTAAGAGATGCAGTAAGGCACTCTGTTGTAGTTTCTGGCATACTGGCAACATTTAATTTCGAATTATGCAACCTATTTCACTCATATACAGTAGTTATGTTTTTACTTTGTGGTTTTCCCCAAGTAACGTATGAAGGAAATTATTATTACTACTGAGGTCTCTGTTAACAGAAGAGAAGTTAGGATTTGCAGGGAAATTTGTACTAACCAATTGTCACATTCCTGTCGTCTGAGAGAAATATCTCAAGTCTGTGATACCCAAAAGGAAATAGCCAAGGTCATATACCCTATAAACCTGCCAAACAGAAACACTTGTTTTGGCTAATTTTCCCCAATAAAGCTCTAAATCTGGAGGGCTTTAACAGAATCTCTCTGAGTAGTGAGTTGGTTTCTAACTTTGAAAAAAGGTTAATGAGAAAAAGGGGAATCACCAGGAAGGCAATTGGTGGTGTTAAAAGTCACACTTACTGAAAACTGAGTATCTGAAGTCCTCACAGTCTTTCTAACTCTAACCTGCTGGTGTTGGTGAACTAGTGACATGAATGTCCTCCACAGCACTGAAATTCAAATATGACTCTTTACATTTGCTGGACTCCAGACAACCAGTAGCTGCTTTACAGGAGGTCTCTTGCACTGCTTTCCAGCCCTTTAGAAAGAACTGCCAGCCTCAGTGTTAGAGACTCAGTTAGGGCTAATTTTAGGAGTTTGATGAACCATGGTTTTCTTTTCATTTGCTCATAGGGGTTGTAAATTGCTAATGATCTGCAGCAGAAATTAATTATTGCTAATCATTCCCTTCAGCCACAGCTCAAATCTCCTTTTAGCGCAGTGTGTGGATGCAGGTTAAATGAAGTCCAAATCTCATTCCCTTTTCTGTCCTTGAAGTAAACAACACAACCTGCTTACTCTTTGCATCCAGATTGGCTCATGCAGGAATGCACAAGGGAGATGTTGGTCATGTTTTGAGAGGCAGAGAGGATGTCTGGACTTAAAGCCTAAAATGGGATTAAGGCCTTCTTTTGCCACAGGTTCTCTCTTGTCTCTGGGGTGTTAAGAAGGACAAGGTGAGACTGATATCTCTTCCAGATAAATATACTGAGGGAGATTCTATTTATGAGGAGAACAGTGCATCTGACTTCATGTAAATGAAGGTCACAATAATACTCCACGTATGCTATGCAAAATGATGGTATTTTCTATGCAGTCTGCATAGAAACAGTTATGCTGTTATTGAAAAGCATAACCTGCAAAATTTAAAAGATGAAAATTAATTATATAAAGTGACTCCAGGATAACTGATGTTGAACGAGTAAGGCAAACTAAATGAAGTGTCACCCAGTCCATGATTACCTTGCCTAAAATGGACATGTGGCTTTGATCAACATAAGGGGTGCACTGAAGCCGTGTATTCCCACTGCCTCTGTTAGCTGAGTCTGGAGAGGGACAGGGAAACCTGAAAACACCTACCAGCAAACCACAGTATTTTCAGGGGGGAAAGAGAAGTCAAAGTATGAGGTTTTTTCCCACCCTGTCACAAAGTTAGTGCCACTTGGCATTGTAGTAAACCATCTTTAATGAGGCTAGCATGTGCTTGCTGGCAGGGTGATGGTCTCCCATGTCTAACCTGGAAACGCATCAGCTCTAAAGGCACTTACAAAAGTTTGCTGGCAGAAAGGCAGGTGCCTCAATTTCTGCATTTCATCGCATGCATAATTGCCTGAATATTGAGCTACACAGTCATATGCAATGGCAGAGCCCTCTCGGCAGCAAATGTGGCACTTTCTGGGGCAGGCCAACACAACATGCTTTCTTGTTACAAAGCAGTGCTGAGCTGCTCTCCTTTCACTTAATAGTCCAGCACGTAAAGGACTCCTGGAGTTTGCAAAGGTGTTTTGAATCTCATCTCTCTGACTCAGAGCTGTGATTTCAGCTAAAATAAGGTAATGATCTTTGAGATGGGGAGAGTTCAGGTGGTTTTCTTAGTCTGTGGTAGAAGCAGTATGTGATTTGGTGAGGATTTCTGCAGAGGAGAGGCGGGGACACGAAAAGCCCTGTTTTTAGGTGCTGTCATTTTGAGATAAAGGTCCCCCTGGTGAATGTAGGCTCCTGTTGACTTTAAACCATCAAATGCAATGCTGTTTCTGCTTCTTTCACCTGTACGTGGCAAGTCCTCACATAAATCATTTGATGGCAGTTGTTTGCTGGTGGGAATTGTGATAATCTTGTCTCCCATTGCGTTTGAAGTTGCAGGTTAAACATCATCTCTCTGGCAAATCTCATCCTTTTGACACAAACTACATAGCTAGAATATTCATTTATTAAAAGGGACACCCTTATTATCTGAACAGCGGCAGTGAGAGCTGTTAATTCCCACGTGCTTCTTAATGACACAAATCCGCTCTAAAGAGCAGGGTTTTTATTCTGTGGAGCCACATCTTCTTCACCTCACCATATATCTCTATTATAAAACACAAAGAAAATGGAGCATGCATTGGTCCTCAGCATCACCTCTTGTAGTGTGGAAGGTACAAGTACCAATCCCTTCCTCAGAGGGCTGTTGGGGAGAGCAGCGGGCTTTCGGCTGCCCTGTATCACTGGAGGTGTGATCGCTCAGGCTGGTGAACAATTAGCCGTATGCTGGGACATCTCCTCTTCTCCCTCCAGCACCTGCTGCTCCTCCATAAGAAACCTGAATAATGGCCTTCCTACTGAGGTGCGCTAAAGAGAGTCACTGTACGTAACTATGTACCTTCAGAGCTCATCTGCATTCTTTATTACAACAATTACTAAGGATCATTTGACTGTAAATGCTGGCTCTCTCTTGCTATGAATCAATCAGTCATTAACCTTAGTGGTATTGATGTGTTCGCACTATGCATTTCAAGCAGATTAATAAACAAGAGAAGAGTTAAGAGCCTATTCTGCATGCTGCAATGTATTCCTGCGTTACTGGATCTGGATAAACACAGTGACACTTCATTGTACTGTGAGAGATTTATGAAGGCACTACAGTGTGGGAGAGAAGGGGAAAGAGAGGCTTGTGCTGAGATGTGCTGATAAAGAAGCAAAACCAGACAGAGAAATGGAAGCAACATGCATACATGTGCGCATCTGAAAAGCAGGTATCTCTGACAATAAGCTGACGTGCTTTCAAGGTAGGAATCGCTTTCAATTTCTTCTGTCACGTCACTGTGATTCTCAATGACTTTGAATCATTCTGGGAACAATCAACATCAGTATGTTGAAGGGAAAGGAGGAAAAGAAAGAAGAAAAAAAAAGAGCACATGCATGAAAGTAGCTCTTTTTGACGTGTCTTTTTAGGTGACCATAGTTAAGACCATATGCTTGTGTCTTGCTAAAGTATAGTCCTGTGTATTTTGAGGCCCTTAACTATTTTAAGATGCTCTTTAATAATAATAATAAAAAACCTACCAGGAAACAACCATTGAAAAATCCAATTTCTGACAGTGTATAAAATGACTTGGAGGTCTCCTCTCCCCCCTCAAAAAAGTCTTGAACATCTTTTTTTTTTTTTTTTTTTTTTTTTTTTAATTTTTCCTGACCAGCAGTGCCCAAACAGTGGTACTGGCCAACATGATGCCTGCGAGGCTCTTTGATATTTGCTGGAACAATATTTCTTGTGAACAATCCAAGTTGAGGAAATATGATGTTACATGCAGTGCTGTTGTTGCTCGAGCTTTCTGCTTGCAACAAGAAAGGGTTGGGGATCTCTGCTTCAGGACATCACAGCCCAGCTGGCAGGTGCAGTAAGGATGATGTGCAGTTGCTGGGAGCAGGGGCAAAATTGGCCATTGTGGGTCAGTTCTGCTTGCCAGCTGATTCTCACAGCAATGCTGTCACCTTGTTAGGCAGCGGAGTCCTGATGACTCCTGGGTAAATAAGGAAACAGATGTGACAAGCACAGTGGACCACACTGGGCTCTTCCACTCCGGGTTCTGCAGCTGGCTGTAGGAGCAGCCAGACGTTCCAGCTCCAGTTGGCAGAGAACAGGCACCAGCTTTGTAGCTGTCTAAAACAGGAGGTCTGGAAAATAATGCCCTTCCTAGGAAATATGAAGCACTTCATTGAGCCTCCTGCCTAAGTAGTAGGACCTGAGTCTGCAAGTCCCCAACCTGGAGCAGCCTTTGTGAATGAACTACCTCCACTGAGTAGCCACGGAGAGAGGTGCCCAGATGGCGTCTGGAAAACCTGCCCATTTCAGTGCCCATGCACCAAGCATCCTGGAGCTTGACAAGTCACCAGAGGGCTCAGCAGCTTCATTTTTCATAATTCCTAACATACGTAGAATTTCAGCTATGACACAATTAATTTAAGCCATTAGTGAGAGCTGGATGTGGGCCTTCGCAGAGCCGAATGACCTATATTTTGTGTTTTAGGAATGAAATGTTTTGCTGCTTCTGAACAGATGTTACAAGGGACTAATCTAACTTTGGGACTATTTCCTCAGCCAACTTTAAGCAGGCCTGCTGCTGGGTGGGTACCCCACATCCTCATGACTCTGAGTGCATGTGGGTCTTGGGGACACTCAGTAGCCCATTCAGGAGTCAGCAGTTTGCAGGCACAAGCCCTCTAAAAAATTTCAGTTAGGGAATTTTTTCCAAGCAGGCTGGTCTAAAGCTCATTGCTTTGTCTCCTTTATTTTTATTCACCTTTTCAAGCGTGTTCATTCAGGTCCCAGGCAAGACCTTATTAATGACCTGTTAGCTTCTCTTTCATGAATGCGAATATCTTTGTGCAAAGTTTTGCACATTCAGCTTCATAAAAACATGGCCTTTAAAATCAGCAGTTTTCCAGACCCCAACAAAGGGGTCTGGAAGCTTTAAACAATCTTCATGTGTACTAAAGAATTTCAGTTCACTTTTAAAGTTCTCAAATACTATTTTATATTCTAAATTAATATATAAAAATATTTTTTAAAATATATCTTCCTGAGTTTTAGACCTAGTCAGTTTTATTGTACTGTCTCAGACTATGTAAATTTATATATATTGGATGTATTTATAGAATAAGTAGTTATTACAGCTGAGTATTTAAATAAAAATGAGTAATTAATACCGATTTTCTACTTTAGACTTCCTTAGAAAATTATAGTTTTCTTTATCAATTCAGTGTCTTGTATTACCTTTATGAAACTATACAGATTATATGGGGGGGGGGGGGGGGGATAAAAACAACAAGAAAACCCCTCTGTGAGTATCTCAATTTTTAATCAATCTATACTGATTAGTTGTGTTTGGTCAGATGTGTAATATGACATTGTTCTTCTGCTGTGACTGGATGAATGCATAGATAATCATGATATGAATCATTACATTTGCAAAGCAAAATCCATTCTCTACTAATTCACTTCTGATGAGCATTTTTTATAAAGATGAATTGCTGAAAGGCAATATTTTTTAATATGTTGGTCATTTTTAAGTGTCTCCCTTGAGCAGCTTTAGAAATTATTTGCACCTGATTTTAAATGGAGTGAAGGAGCTAGGGGTCTGACTAGGATGCCCGCAGGTGTTACTCATCTGGGTCATTGGAGTCAAAGGTGATTAAGTTGGAGGAGGGGGCCAACCTGGCCTGCCCCATCCCATCCCCTCCTACAGCCCGGGGACTGACCCACTCCAGAGAGGCTCCCTGAAACCCATAGGGGAGGTTGGAGCCGTTGCTGAGTGCGGGTCTGCAATGTGCCCCGTGGCTGTAGAGGCTGACCCTGTACGTGCCGCGGAGCAGCAGATCCAGGGAAGCGACTGCTCCCCCGTGGCTCCTGAGACACGGCACCCCAAATGGGTCATCCCTTGCTTGCAACGCGTGGCTAACGGGGGAGCTTGCGGGTGCACTTCAGAAGTGCTCTTCCAGTCCAGACTAAAACACTCGTGCTGCTGTGGTTTTGTAGCAAATGTTTGCGCTTCTGTAAGTGGAGATACAGTTTAATGAATGATTTCCTACTGAATTCCTTGTGGAAGGGAACGCTGGGAGCAAATATTCCTATTTTGTCAGTGTTTTCTGCCTGAACTGTCTTCAATTTAGAGGCCTTTTGTCATATGTTTTTGGGGATGCATTTTCCCCTGTAGGTTTACCTTGGTGAATAGCCAAGCTGACGGCCTGAGCAAGCTAATCTTGAACAAGTTTGCACACGGATGAGAAGACGCAGGGGTCAGAGAGCTAGATTAGATGGTCTCGTAGTTACTGCAGCTCACGAGGATCAGGCCTGTTTCAGACACTGTCTCCGGTTTCTTGTGTTATGCTGGGCACATTGGGGATTAATGTTTTCCTTCTCTCAGCCTGCCTGGTCTGTCTGTCTAGGTTGTCAGATGTGCATAGCAATAGGAATTACGTAGCTAGAACATCTGGTGCAACTGAGACCCAATATCACAAGGTGTCATTAGACACCGTAGTTATGCATGAAATGGCAAAAACAAAGTGCCAGAGCAGATTAATGCAGAGAGAGAGACACACACATAAAATTAGAGTGCTGATAGCCCTGTGCTGA
Organism: Harpia harpyja; assembly: GCF_026419915.1. NCBI lineage: Eukaryota > Metazoa > Chordata > Aves > Accipitriformes > Accipitridae > Harpia > Harpia harpyja. Next base: position 14,319,078 of record NC_068949.1, on the reverse strand, counting down.
TAAAGATGAATATCTCACAGACCTCCGTGAAAGCAGAGAGAAATTCTAGATCTTGTAAATTATTTGCAATGATAATAGCATCTTATTGCTGTCTTTAAAAAAAAAAAAAAAAAAAAAAAGAGAATTTCCCAGATAATGTTGAGGTTTTCCGGTGCCTGGAGGAAAGAGATGAGAAAGTGTTTGGCTGTGAATACACACAGCGGTGAAATCGTCACCTCGTGGTACATCCCAAAGAACAACTTCAGGAAACCAAGCACTTGAATTAATACTACAGAAGCAGCGTAAGGCTTTTTAAGATGTCGTAGGTAGTTAGATGCCTTAACCTCCTATGGATTTAACCCTAAGTGAAGTACTTGCAGGTTTAAAAAAAAACCCTGCTCTGCTCAGGGAGCCAGAGAGATAGCGTGCAACGAGAGCTCTCCTCAGCAGCCCAAGCACATGCTTTGCAGAAACCAAATGGTGAGCACAGGGGGAGAGTTTCTGTGGATGGAGAAAGTCCTGGCTGAGGACAGACCAGCATGAAGGAGTTCAAGGCACTTATTAGAAGGTTCTTGTTCTGCCTTTCATTGAGAACAGCAAAAGGGAAAAAGAATTTTAAAACCTCAAGAACTAGAGGAAGCAAATTAAATTACTGTATGAAAAGAATAATTGCTGGTAGAAGTGAGAAGTGTTGATCTTATGTATTTTTTGCACACTGCAGAGATCCTTAAAGGCTGTCAGCATTTTAATTAAATATGACAGCTTGACAAAAGGAGCAGCTAGGTGTGAAATGCATATACTGCTGGAGGGAGGCTTTCTGCACAACAGTGACCTGAAATTGGGAAGTCGCTGACTGTGACCTTCACTGTGCTTTGTGGAGCAGCCAGAGCTGCAGGCGGGGTTGTCTGCTGTGCAGTCCCCAAAACTGACACACCACATTCACTACTGCAGGAGTCAGGCATGGTGTGAGCACCGCCACTGCTGCTTGCTGCTACTCATGCTGGCCACACATGAGTAGAGAAAAAAGCTGACCCTTCCCCTTGACATGGAAGCTTGGTTTCTTGTTGGTGCAATGGACATCACCTAAAAAAATGCTGAGGAACTCTATTTTTCCAACCTTCTTTCTGTTGGGGAAAAAAAGAAAAAATGTTACTTGTAGGATTCTGATGCTTAATCTTATCATTATCAGAGACCAGCCATGACTGTAGCCTGTAACTAAGTTCTTTCTACTATTACATGGCTTTTCCATTAAATATTCCCTCCAGTGTAAGGCTTCATCACTCAGTAACACTTTTCTGCATTTCGGGCATCTCTATTATTAATTAATTTGCTATTCACTGTAATAAACCCCGTCACAATGAATTTATTTAGCACAATGTGGATATTCATGCCTTCTGATTATGCTTCCTTGACTGTTTCAGTTGCAGGATTTCCCTGCTGTCAGGACACAGTACCCTCTGAAATCCTGATCAGCAGATCCTGACCTGTACTCTATCAACAGCAGATGACTATAAGAAGACTTGAAACCCACTCAAGAAATGGAACTGAAAATGCTTAAAAATTTTCAGTCCTGTTTCAGATTTTGGAGGGTTTGGATGTTTCAGGATTTTCAAGATGAGGGCCAAGTCTGTCTTTTTTTCTTTGAAGGCCAAGTCTCTGCTTTGAGAGCAGCCCTGAGGAGAAGGACTTAGGGGTAGTGGTGGATGAAATGCTGAACATCAACCAGCAATGTGTGCTAGCAGCCCAGAAAGCCAACCATATCCTGGGTTGCATCCAAAGAAGCGTGGCAAACAGGTCAAGTGAGGTGATTCTGCCCCTCTGCTTCGCTCTGGTAAGACCTCACCTGGAGTACTGCATCCGGCTCTGGGGGCCCCAACATAAGAAGGACAGGGACCTGTTGGAGCAGGTCCAGGGGAGGGCCACAAAGATGATCAGAGGGATGGAGCACCTCTCCTATGAGGAAACGCTGAAGGAGTTGAGGTTGTTCAGCCTGGAGAAGAGAAGACTCTAGGGAGACCTTATTGTGCTTTTCAGTACATAAAGGGGACTTATAAGAAAGATGGGGACAGACATTTTTGTAGTGCTGGTTGCAATAGGACAAGGGGTAATGGTTTTAATCTAAAAGAGGGTAGATTTAGACGAGATATAGTGTCCTGGTTTCAGCTGGGATAGAGTTAACTGTCTTCCTAGTAGCTGGTACAGTGCTATGTTTTGAGTTCAGTATGCAAAGAATGTTGATAACACTGATGTTTTCAGTTGTTGCTAAGTAGTGTTTAGACTAAGTCAAGGATTTTTCAGCTTCTCATGCCCAGCCAGCGAGAAAGCTGGAGGGGCACAAGAAGTTGGCACAGGACACAGCCAGGGCACCTGACCCAAACTGGCCAACGGTGTATTCCATACCATGGGACATCCCATCTAGTATAGGAATGGGGAAGTGGGGGTGGGGAATCGCCGCTCGGGGACTAGCTGGGTGTCGGTCGGCGGGTGGTGAGCAATTGCACTGCGCATCATTTGTACATTCCAATCCTTTCATTATTGCTGTTGTCATTTTATTAGTGTTATCATTATCATTATTAGTTTCTTCTTTCTGTTCTATTAAACCGTTCTTATCTCAACCCCGGGTTTTGCTTCTTTTTCCCAATTTTCTCCCCCATCCCACTAGGTGGGGGGGAGTGAGTGAGCGGCTGCGTGGTGTTTAGTTGCTGGCTGGGGTTAAACCATGACATATAGGGAAGAAATTTTTTACAGTGAGTGTGGTGAAACACTGGAACAGGTTGCCCAGAGAGGTGGTAGATGCCCTATTCCTGGAAACTTTCAGGGTCAAGTTGGATGGGGCTCTGAGGAACCTGATCTAGTTGAAGATGTCCCTGTTCCTTGCAGGGGGCTTGAACTAGAGAAGCTTTAAAGGTCCCTTCCAACCCAAACTATTCTATGATTCTATGACTTTGTGTGACTCTTGGGAAGCTGCAAAAACCACAGCCAGGCCGACCTTGGCAGAGCTGAGCGTACTGTGCCTCGTGAAACTCCCGTGCTATCCTGGGTTCAGATCTTAAGAGCCACTCCTAAGAGCCTGTAACTTTCATGAGCAGTACTGCTGACATTAAGTCAACTGCTGTGATACATTACATTGTAGAAATGTTTTCTTCCATGTAATTTATGAAGTAAAACTGGGTTTAGATTCAGAAAAAAGTCTGGATCACTCAAGAGTACTAGGGTGTACACTAACTTGCAGCTCACCTTGGTCACTACTGTGAAAACTTTTACGTAAGAAGATGTATTCAGAGGGGACTGCATGTTCATTAACATCCTGAAAAGGAATGAGAGGGAAATTCTGCAGAGGAAAACTTAATATTCGTTGTACTTAGGTGAATGTAATTGAACTCTACTTCCATGGTGCAGAAATAAAATCTCCCATGCCTAGAAGCAGTTGAAGAGTCCAACTAATTCCTTACAACCGCATAATAATTTATCATTCATTATTATCCCAGTGGATTTCTAGCACTCATTCTGCCATAATTTGTCCCCCTCATATCCTCAAGCATAAACAGTCATTGGTGTAAAAAGATTTGAAACAAACATCCTTTGAAAAGAGCTAATTAAATATTACGTGTCAGTAACATATGATTCAGTGATACTTGTTACAAATCAATAAGTACATTGTTTATTTCCCTACTTCAACATATAAACAAGGTGATTAATGACAAAATCAAATGTTCCCATTCTATTCATACACTAATAATCATACCTAAGACAACATATGATTTGTTTCTAAAACTCAGAAAAACAGTGTACAACAGAGACACATCCAGCTGTGATGATGGAGGTGTGGAGATGAGCTGGATGGGGCTAGGAAATGCAGTGGGAGCTTTGCTAGTGGAGTTCGAGGTGAACTGTGTTAGATGTGGAGACTTCTTGATCTCAGAGGGGCTAGGCCAGTGCCACTGAAAACAGCAGAAATACTCATTCAGTGCCTGGTGACTGTCAATCTGGCCCACATATCCCTGTAGCCAGTTCAGAAACTCATAGAGAGAAGTGAATAGCACTGTACAACCCAGCATGGGCAAGATCAAAACAAAACGTGTTCAGCAAGATGATCAATAAATGTGTTGCAATGGGGCTTGACAGCTTAGCTGGTCATTTTCTGCCTTCCTACTGTTGAGAGAATTTGGGGGGGAAAAAAACCCAAAACAAACCAAAACCCTTTTCTGAAACTGCAAGTAGATTCAGCTTTGTAGTAAAAAATCCCTGCTATTTCAACTATATCAGCTTTCAAACAGTTTCAGATTATGAATTTACCAGGTTCATTTCATTTGTCAGCATTTTTGTTTCTCATTCTTATAGACTTATTTACAGGATGATAGACTTTTTATGCTCTCTCCTTCATCCTGGAGAAGATGGCTTCTTATTGGGGGCTTATCTCATTTGTCTGCTTGCACACTGGTCCATGTAAAGCAAGGAATCTTTTATAGTATATTGGTGATTTTGAAGCATTTGTGTGTAATGTGGCTATGTAATTGAACAGCCAACCATTATCTAGTAGTGTCAAGGTATGTAAAATAAATACTAATTCTATCTATTTCTTCAGCTGTTATCATGAGTACAGGTGTATATTTTTAGCTACGATCATCGTCCCCTTTGGGAAAAGGAACCCAGAAATCACAGACTGTCGTTAGCCTGACGTGAACTCCAAAAGCAATAAAACCAGGTTTTAGGTTGGACCCCCATTTTTGTTTTACTCTTCTGCATCCTCTGTGCATGAGGTTAAACACACTTAGCCGTGCTACTTGGGGTGATTTCCTCTCAGTGGGGGGAGAGGAGAAATGAGAGAAAGAGTTGAAATTCAGTAGAGCAGCTTTGGATATAAATTCATTTGCAGAAGCAGACTGCCGCAGTTGAAAAGATGTTATGTGTTTAACTGTGCTGAATAACCCAAGGAAGTTCCTGTTATGGGTGCGTTTCTTTGGAAAGGATTTCTCTGGATCTGGGAGGGAATGTGGCCATATGGGTTAAGCAGAGTGTTAGTAATGATCTTCTCTATATATGGACCTAATCTCACTTCTCTGGTTTAGAGGGCAGGGCTCTATAGTTATGAAAATAACATAACAGACAGACATTTTTTCTTAATTGTGCGTGCCTGGCTGGATTGTGGCGTACAAAGGAGGAAATAGCTGTTATCACAGACAGCTGATGGAAATTTCCTGTTGTATGTGCAGTAAGAGAGTGGTGGGACCCAGCTGAGAGCTCAGGTACTCGAGTTCTACCTCAGCCTTACTCCGGCTGCAGAGGACTGTGCCTGTGAACCTGCACTTTCTATACACCTAGTCAGCTGCTATGTTACTGAACTTACAGTCTGATCTAATTCTCCTGGAAGAACTAGGTTACTCTGGATCCTTTTCTTAAGCACTGGTTGTTTGCTCAGACTGAAACCTGACACATAACTTTCAACTTCTAAAGGTCATTTCTGCTCATTCCTGCTACTAAAACACAGTTGAGCTTTTTAGAAAAATAACGGGTTTTATAATACTAGAACAAAGTTATTGAAACAATAATATCTAAAAATAAACTCTACTTTATCAGAAATCAAAACAACTTCTAAAAAACTTAACCTGTACATATAGACATCTGAATATATTATGCTTCTGTTTTCTCCTGTCTTCTTAGATAACGTTAAAAGGTGCAAAGGAACCCAGTATGACGTTTAGGAAAGGAGAAGACTTCTATTTCTTCTGATGTATTTAAAAGCTACCGTGGTGGCGTTTTTTGAGTGTTGGTTCTGATCCTGAACACACTGGATAAAACAAATGGGAGAGCTGCAATGCCTGTCACTGCCTTTACCCCAGAAATTTTTGGAATAACCTATCCTTCTCACCTCCAAAATCTCTCCCATATAGGTTTTCATTTAACTGGAAAGACTACAAAATCTATTTCTAGATGAACCCTAGCAGTAAAGGTTACTACAGTAAAGGTTACTAAAGAAAGCTGATCACCTTTTTCAGTTTAGAAGGCTATTTTAAAGCAATGGTTGAGCCAGGATTTGTATCACTTGCAAACTTTCATTCTGCTTGAGATGGTAATTTTTTATCTATTTCTAATTGAACTGTTTTCTGTCAATAAAAAAAGCAGGAATTTTTTTTTCAAGTTTCAAAGAGTGAGAATGTGTTGAATTCAAGATAACTTTGATGAGGAAAGTTTGGTGGGTTTTTTTTAATTTCCCATTTCATTTTAGTGAGCCCAAACTAGCTTGTACCATCTCTTCATTGGTCTAATTAATTCTGGGGGTTTTGATACCTACAGCATATTTGCTTCCTTTTCTATGTTTTCCTGAGCCACAATTTACCTTCCCAAAGTACTCCATCTTCCATTGCTCTGAAGTTAAATCATTAAATAAAGATCATAAAGAATAAGAGTAACTGCCTTGGTTCCCTCATTAACAGTGTCCTCTGGCTTTCCCAAATCACTTTTGGTGCGTGAAAGGAGAGGGAGCGAGACAGCACTGTCACTCGCTCTTTCCCCAACTCTGAGGAAAGGTATGGGGAAGGAAACCCATGTCTTGCATCTCCATACAAGCCCTTTTTTGGACCTTCACCTTGTAGCTCTGCAGGAAGGACGGACATGCACGTAAAAAACCATGGCACGTAGTTAGAAGCAGCCCAAGAACAATGATTACTGTCTCCTGCACAGTGCATCCTTGGCAAGCACAGCAGCAACTTCTTACTTGTTGCTGCTGCTCTGGGCCCTGGAAGCCAGCCAGGAAAATATCATCTTGAAGTGATTTGCAAGCCCTGGTAGAGTGCTACTTAGAGAAAAACTGTTGGCTCCAATCATGGTCTTGCATGAAGCCTCTGCACATAGCTTGGTTTGAGCAAGACATTTTCAGGAGGCTGAGCAGAGTCAGACTAATTTTCAAGGCCAAGGAGGGAAAAATGACGAGATCTGTATGCTCTCGAAGGGTGAACCCAACTTTGTGTGATTTGAATTTGAGTTCTTTCTTGGTGAGGCTGGAAGTGGTGTTCTTTTAAAATATCAGTTACAGATCATGTGGAAACTCTCAGGGGAAAGATGGGTCTCAGAGCCCACCTCCATCCTTGGCCCCTGAACTCTGAGGAGTGTATCTGTGTCGCAGCATACCTCCTCCTGATCTTGATCACCTGATCTTGACTGCAAGCCCTGAACACCCTTCTTCAGGGAAATTCCAGCTGGGCACAGTTTCTGGTTTGTCTCTAGGATGATAAACTTGCATGAAAGCTGAAACCACCTTGGGGAATACCAGAGGGGAACTCGGAGGTCTGATCACCCCCTTTCTTCCCATCTTCTGGTCTCTGTAAACTCGGAGATTTGGGTGGTTCTGCACCTTTACAGTTCTAACCTCAATTTATCCTAAGCCATGTAATTCACGCTGGACTAGAGGAAAACATTTTACTTAAGTATTGAGCTATCTGGGGAGGGGGTTGTTTTGCTTTTGCTGGCAGAAGCATTTTTTGAAGTTAATTTCTGATGATTGATTTTAATTTTTTTTTTTTTTAATGATAGCTAATTAACAGGTGTTTGGCAGTGGAGCTGTTTCTACGCACATTTGTCTGAATAGAGCCCTCTCAATTCTTCAAGCAAACCTGGACAGTTCAACAATAATTATATTTAAGGGAAAAAGCCTCATCTGCTGCACAAAGGTTAAGTGCTCGGGAACCTGATTCTCTCCAGCCTCTGCTTCAGCGACATTTCCTCTCCCAGCACTGCGGACCAGTGCCTGCTCTGTGTGCCTTGCACCCCTCACCTTTGCACGTCACCCCACCTCAGCTGCGCTCCTGCAAATGCTTTCCCTTAGCAGCCGAGCCTGGCGTTGTTTGCTGCCGAGTGAGTCTTGCTGCAGCATCCTCTCTATATGCACAGGTAAGTTGCAGGATTTATCTGTGCAGTTTCTCTGTGTCCCATTGTTCTTCCTACATACAGCAGAATAATTACATCCTAGCACAAAAATTGAACAGAACCAGAGCTTTTGTGCTTACCTCTTCCTGCCTCCCTGTTTGTTCTCTTCTTATTCACTTGTGTTTGAAACAGTTTTCCCTTAAACATTTCAAAACCCTCCCCATCTCCTCCCCTCATTTTTAATCTTTTTTGTTAAACATTATTTAACAAGAATCCCCACAAGTTGATGATTTTTTCTTTTTCCTCAGAAAGACCTCCAGATTTGAAAGAGAGGTCCATTTTGAAGAAATCTAAAAAGAAACCCTCAGGTGTTTGAAATTTCTGTTCAAATCTGCTTTTGGTGCTTGCAGTGCCCTCCCAAGAGTCAGGGCAACATTTACCCCTGAGGTAGCAATTAAAGATGGAAACTTTAAGTAGAATTAAACTTAGTTCCCAGGGAAAGTCTGACTCTCTTCTTTGACTAATTCCCCATATTATTGGACAAGTCATTTTGCAAACCCCATTATTCTGGATTGTTTTTAACACTGGTTGTATGGCTTTTTGCTAAATTCACCCCAGTCTTTCACAGTCAAACATCTAGTCATCGCAGTGAGTGAGTAGGGGAATTTAATGAGAGATTAATTTATTAATCCTGTGCAAAGCAGTATGCAGGTCCCTCTCCAGAAAAGCACCTTTCCAGCAGATGATCTGGAAACACTTCTGATATCTCAGTCACTTTATTAAACAGGAAAATAGGAGTCAATTGTTCACTCAGAAGAAACCTGGGATTGTCTTGAGACTCGTGGCAGTCTGTGTAAAAAAATGATATTGACACAGGATCTGTAGGAGATAGCACTAAGTGAGGGACAAGTTTAAGCTGATAGTTTGAGCGACACAAACAAAATGAAGCATAAGGCATATTCTGTGTGTGTTGAGCTTAGGTCATTTACCTCTCGGTGATCCTGTTAGTAATGTTCTTGTTAAGGAGTACCAAAAACTCTGGTAGATTCTGCTGGGATTAGCCCAGCTGGAGTCATCAAATGTTGTACCCTGTATACTGTAGGGCAGATGCAGCCTGTACCCAATGTGCATTTCGTTTAGTTCTCAAAGAAGCCCCAAGGTATTCGAGATTTAAAGTCCACAGATATCAGAGGGGGGAAAAAAAAAAATAAAAAGCCCCCTCCCGTAGATGGTAAAATCCTACCATGGACTTTGTGTGATAGCACTAGATAAGTGCACATGCTCACGCATAGGCAAGCCGGGGCTGTTGGCAACATGATGCAGATCTCAGCGTCTGCACTGCTGTAGTGCTTCATGCATGTATTCAGACAGCTCCCTTTTCGTTTATTTCAGCCACTGTCCAGGCAATGGCATAGTTCATACCACTGATATTTTTCCCCCACAGACTTCAGAATAATTTTCAAAGTTTTTCCATAATTTCTGGTCTATTATTCCTCCTCACTCCTTAATGTATTCCTTCTTTAGACTTAGTCTAAAATGCTGAGGACAAAGTTTTTATGAAGAACACTGCAGTTCTGAGTTTTGTTTTGTTACTTTTCATCACTGTACTTCTTTAAATTTTACATGCACTAAATAGAAATGTCATCCTCTGGTAGGCTTTGAGCAGAGACAAAGCTTTAGTGCAGTATACTTAGGTTTGCTTTCGGTTGAGTGGGTTAAATAAAAAGAAATCAGCATTTATATCTGACTACTACTCCAAACCCAAAGCAAGCCTTTCAGGGGCTTCAGAGTTGTTTGGTGAAAGCCGAGAGGCGTTCTGTGTTCTCTGGTTCTGTGAATGTCTCAATTTTATGAAACAGAAATATCAAAAGAGCATGTCTCTCCTTACATGAATTCTGACCTGTCTAAAATCAGCAGCCTGAGATTCAGCTACTGGACAGCTTGTGATACAATCTGTATCCATACAGGCAGCCCTCTGCTTTCCAGAGAAACAGAGGCTGGGTGAGCTTGATAACTATCCAGAGTTTTAGATGTTTATCCGAAAAGAAGCCTTTGAAATTCATCAGCTGCTATTTGGGATATGATAGAGACTCCTGCTCTGTAAAATATGATGCCACCCATTCAGACTTAAAAGCTTCCTTAAAAATCAAATGCCAGAAACTTAGAAACTCCGGGAGGAAAAAAGGAAATCTGGGCAGAAGTATCTTTTACATCTTTAATTGTATCCCCTGCAAAGATCTATTCCTATAATAGAGGGCATATGATAATTAGCATAAAGAGGCAAACTACAAGTGAAAAGTCAATGGAGTTGTGTTAAAGATGGATATAAGTTTTCTTTATACTGAGTTGGAAAGTCCTTTTTTGAAGCGTTTATTGCAGAGTTGTAAAAAATAATCCATAAAGGAAAGCAATTTTGCCCGGAAAATGATGTCTTAAAAGCTGTTTTCCACTTTACAGTGCATTGCTTTTCTTTTGTTATGATAAAAATGTTCAGCAGGTTTCGGGGTCCATACTTATTTATCCCTTCTTCTACTCAGGAAATGTCAATAATCCTCAGAATGAGATGGAAATGTCAGCAGTGCCGTTCTTGGCAGGGATTACACATTTCAATAAGTAATAATTTTTGGTATCTCATCATAGAGGCAAACTGGTATCTGAACCCCTGCAAACAACCTGAGGCAAGTTTTTACAGTCATCAATGCCAAAATTCACACACAAAAAAACTTTTCTCAATTTTTGACCACTAATTATAATTAAAGCCAGTATTCTTCTTTTTTCTAAACAGATGGGAAAAATCAAAATGTTAAGTAGCTTCATTTTCACCACAGGGCTCTTTCAAAGGCTTTAAACTTCTGGGTGGCAGCCAGATTTTCAGTTGGGTTTTTCTCCTTGTCTTTAGTCCCTACAGCTCTAAAGGCATGAGAAAGGAGTTACATGCAGCTCCCCTTAGTATGCCCTGCTTGCTTTCTCTGCTGCTCCGTTAGCAAACTTTACTCAAAGTAGGTTAATGTTTCCGATGCACAGCAGGCTCCAAAACCCAAGCTTGATTTTTACTTTTTTTTTTAAAGCTGTCAGCACTCATTCATTCAAGGACCTATTCTATCTCTGTGTGTACCTACAACAGGACATTTGAAAATTAAAGTCTCAAAGACCTAGGCACTATTTTTAGAATTCAGAGGGGTTACTTTAAAGATAATCAGCCATTTTGTTTTTCTGCAGTGACAATTGTGATTTATCTTATTGCTAAATAAGGCTTTACTTGTGAGAATTTGCATAGGGAGTCATCCAAGAAAAACAGGAAGCAGTATCAGAAGGCAGGTGTATTTTTGGGTAGTTCTTGTTTAGCATCTCCCCCTCACCATTACACTTCCCTAAACTTTTCAAGCTCTGAAGACTTTGGACCTGGGCTCTGGATCAAGTCTCTGCCATGATGGGGATGAAGGCAGGCATAGGGCTCTTTGTGGCAAAGAGAAAGGGGATGCAGCGTGGAGGAGGCAGTCAGTGTGTGTATAGATATACACCCTTTTCTTCTTTCCTTTGAAGTCAGAGATATTTAACGTCTCCTTTCCTTTCCCTATGTAAAAGCGACTCAATGCAGGCAGGTTCCCTGGCACTGTGGTGCCAAGGGGTGCGTTGTCTGTAAATTTGTGTACGTTTTGTTGCATGTGCTTTCTGTTACTTGCCAAACCCACGTGCATCCTGGGCAAGTGTTTGTGGTCATTAGGATTCTTTAGGAAGAACATATGGAAACTAATAACAGGGTTTGGGGAGGACAGGACTGTGTCTCAAACCTATCTTTAAGAGGTAGGCTCATTTGTCAAAAATGGGAGGAAATAACCTGTGTAAAATGCTCATTGCAGTGCATCAGGAGCTAGGAACTAAAACCTATTAATGCAAGTATGTGGCCTGGAGGAGTAAATGTATTAAATAATCTCCTAATGGATGATTTGAACTTTAACTTTTAACTTTGGGGCGGGGCAGGGCAGGGAGAGAAGGGAGTTTATATTGCTTACATTTCTCTGAGTTATTTGCTTGACTTTGATGATAAGTTTTTCTCTTTCTGTGTCATTGTAGTGAAGAATCACAGGAAGTTTCTTCATCTGGGATAGGAAGAGACTTCATGCTTCACATTTTAATATCTCTGCTCTTATGAAATATTTTGCAACTTGGGTACTTCTTCTGAGAAGCCCTAGAAAGGAGCAGAAGTGGTTTCAAAGGCAGGAGGAGAGTTAAAAAGTACCAGTGCTAAAAAAAGCAGTCTGTGTAAACCATTTTACAACTTAAGAGTTATGCAAAGCCGTATCTTACCTTGGCCTCACACCCCAAATTGCATGTCTGTAAAGCACTACAACCCTGCATTGACACATTTTATAGTATACTTCAGTTTTGAGGAAAATAAACTAGTTGTTAAAATGCTTCTGCAAGTCCCATAGTCTGTCCCATCAGCCTGTGGACAAGTGGACCTATGAGAATGTCTCATGTGTATGTAGGATGAGAAGTCTTGGGGGCTTATGTGTTTGATGGTGTTTGTACTATAGGTGAGGTGCGCTCACTATTCCCAGTTATAATGATGTATAGCTGTACAGTAAACATGTGTTCCCCACTACCTGTGATGTAGTTATCCAGGTGATTGCATGTAACTAGTATTACACAGCCTTATGAGATTGCTGCACTGTCTGGTGTGTAGTCTAATCATAAGCTGCAACAGTTGTACCATAACAACTGCATCTTCAGTTTAGAGGGGTTGCTTGTAAAAGATGAGATTGTCAGCTTCTAGAAAAGCAAAAACGGGATCTAAATCATAATTCATGTGAATAATAATGAATAACTTATCTTCCACATGGTGTGTAGGTTGTGGTGTCTTAATTTTGAGTGCCTAAATCAGAACTCCTTCAATGGTTATATACATTTGTAGTTTTATGCATACAACAACCTTACAGGAGAATCCAACTGGTGCAGAACCCTGACGCTCTGGCAGGAGACAGGCAACAAAACGTGCCGAGTGCGATCGTCTGCAGGCGCTCCACTAAAACACCCTTGAGACACATTGTCCTGCCCACTGTCCTCAGGGGTCTGTGGGTGGGAAATTCCCACAGCGCTTCTGCGCTTTTACATCTCATCCAAGATTGATCGCATGTTGCACGACGAGGAGGGAAAATTGAAAGCTAATGAGAAGAGGATCTCAAAAGCAAACTGCTTTTTATCTATGAAGGGCTTGATCCTCATTGCACCAACATGTTTCTTGCAGTGCAAAGGAGGAGCTGATGTGTGAATTAGAGCAATTTATGCACATTTAAAGAACTTTATGATTCTGCAGTTAGATGGGCATCCCTACAGGAAGTACTTGTCAGCAGCCTAAATAGAAGAGATGAGAAAACTGATATATTTTATGTTGTTCTCTCTCTGTCTTTTTTAGATCCAGTGCACAGTCCAGCTAAATGTTTCTCTAGATTTTGTTCCTGTAAGAGGCTCTTACTACAACAGCATCCTATTAAGAGGGTCTTTTTATTATTATTTTGAGGTGTTTGTGTGCACTGGGATAGTGCCACTCTATAAATAGAATGCTTTTTGCTTTGTTTTTAAAATAGTTTTATGCTTTTAATGAAATAGTTTTTAAATAGTTTCTTGCTTTTGAAAGAGCAAAATACAGCTGCTACTGGCATCCGATTAAATGCTTGCTATTTCATGATAACTGTAATTAAATTCAGCTAATTCTCCACTGCAATATTTATGGGAAACAAAGACCAGAAGCTGTACTTCAACATTTATGCTGGAGAGTATAAGAGCACAGGAAATTACTATGAAAAGCTGTAGGGCAGGGGCTTGGGGTGGCCCACAGGGAGCCCAGAGCTTTCCCTTTGCATTGTACTGGGTGATGTGGAGCCAGTACATGCATACCCTCTGTCATAACATTGTCTTCTTGCCTCCATTTCTTTTCTTCTGCTATGAAGGATGTGTCAGCAGGGAAAAGAGGTCTTGGGGCTGTGTTGCAGAAAAGATTGTTTCCAACTGTGCCTCAGCCTTTACTGCTGTGGAGATGCCCCTCTGACTGGGCAACCATCAGGGGGATTTACAGCCGCCTTTGTCTGCATTCAGTTTAAGATTTAAGAGAAGAACAGAGAAACATCATTTCCCTGGAGAGTGCTTTTTGGTGACAGCTTCTGAAATACCCAAGCTCTGACAAATGGATGTGGTGGCAGTTCACAGATATGTTAGTGGTTACAGCAGTGCCACTGCTTTCAGCTCATCACACAGACATGAAGCAAGGACAAGAATGTCTCCAAAACTGTTTTTTTCTTCCTATGTGGCTGTGCCTGTCCAAACTGATCATAGGAATTCAGGTAACCAGCTTTCCAAATCATTACCTAAACCCTCTGTTTTACTACTCAGTAGGCCACTGTTCTGTTAAAACCAAGTTTTCACTTTATGTGCCCCCAGAATGGCAGCATGGTCTGCAAAATGGCAGTTAGGTAATCCTCCACAGCTAACGTGGCCAGAGGAACATAGCCTGGGAGAGGCTGACTGCAGGGAGATGGTCAAAAGTGCTTGTACACCACGACAGACTCACCTTGGTTTTCCAAACAGGTTTTTTGGAACAAACGCCAAGTATGCGTAGCAACACCGTGTATCTCGAGGGCAAACACAAAGTCTGTTGCTCAGAGAACAAATATCGCAATAAACTATTGGGACAGGAAAATGGACCACTAACTTTGCACACACCCATGCGGTAAATTTAAACAATGCCCTCTCCCCGCCATCAGCTGCTGTGCTTAAACACTAATGATACTTTTCCCAAGCTTAGAGCTCCAGGGTGTGATTTGTGAGCAAGCCTTTGGCTTGGTCTCACCCAAAAAACAAGTCTTGTCTATTGTACGAATGATGGATGCATGCCTGGGTTTGAAATGGGAGAGCACGTACATTTTGAGGCATATGCCAGAGAGCTGCCTATCCTAAAACGTCATCCCGAGTGTGCCCATAAGTATACAGAGGAACACATCATTCTGGTTACATACTAGGTGAGTATCTTGTCATGCAGCAGGAGAGTGGTGCTTCAGTGTTGCTATAAGAGGCGATAGAGGCTGCGTGGTCTGAGAAGGCTGCTGAAGTAGCCTGTACAGTTGCTGTCTTCCAGCTACCAATTCTCTCCTAGCGTTTCATTGAAGATGGATCAATGGTTCAAATGTAACTTCAGCCTTGGGATATCTTAGTTAAATTTCAGCCTTGCAGTAGATTTGTGGGTACCAGTTACCCCTGTGTAATGGGGGATTAAAGTAAATCTATTAAAAACATTTCACTAGGTTATTTCCTCATCCAGACAAAAACACCCTTTCTAGAGGAGAAAAAAACCACCCCACCACCAAATATTTCTGATAAGCCTGACAGGTTTAGAATAGAGTATTTCAATTTTTAGTTTCAGTACTAGACGCTTTTTTTCAGTGCCCTACTTTCTCAGGCTTTTTTGTAATGTTATTGTGTGTGGCTAAGAGAGAAGAGCTTGCTTGTCTTCCTCAAGTTTATTTAGAGCTTTTCATTGACTAATGCCTTTTGTCACAAGTGACAGTGAAGGACCTATTTGGTAATAGAGATCAATAGAGATGAAGGTGACATTTCAGAGCAGCATTTTAAAACTAATGCATTGCTATTTATCTGACCACAGCACCTAGGAGCACTGGCTTGCTGTCTAAGAGCATCATGACCCTGTAACTTCTGTCCCTGCCCATGTCCTCCTAAAATGCACATTTCCTTTTTCTGTCACTGCTCTCCAACCCAGTAGTTTTCAAATTTCTTTTTGCCTATTCTAGAAAACTCCTCGTCAGTCTCTGCCCCTATGAATTTTTTAGCAATAAACTTCTCACGCTATCGGTGGCGTTAAGCGCCTGTTGGCCAAAGTGGGGCTTTATCAGCAACTGATTGGTGACTTGCTTCCCCTGGGTAACTGCAACCTTTGATTTTGCAGGGATGGGGCCTTTAGTGGTGAGGAGGTCCAAGGGCATGAAGGGTGTCACTTCCTTTTATTCCATACCAAGAAAAGTGTGGTGTTGGCACTAAGCAAATTAAGAAAGTGTGATTTCATGCTCCAGCTCTCTCTACAAATTCAAATGCACTAAAGATACTTGTGAAAAGTGCTAAGGTGATAGACAGTGAAGAACTTAAGGCCCCTTTTTGCTTGGAGAAGAGGTACAGCAGAAGCTAATTGTCATCCTACAGTATATGCTGGAGCAATCAGCTTTGAGTATACAGCATAGTTCGATTCCCAAACACATTTAGGATTTAATCCATATCTTCTTTGCTGAGAAATCCAGGAAGGGTGGCAGCTTTCAACTCTGCAGTGATCTGAGACCACCATATACTCTAATAAGTTTTAAAGTAGCTGTCAAATTAAAGCACTACCAGTGTTGACTGGATTTGAGTAAATATTTACTACCTTGTGTCCAATTACTCCTCTCTCTTTACATGTAAGCTTCACCATCTGTGTCCAGAAGTACTGGCTTTCGTGGTTTGTTTGCTTGACATCTTCTGCACTTAATTCTAGAATAAGAAGGTCAATTCAGATAAGGCATAATGCAATTACATATAAAACACAGTCTCAGTAACTTCTGTACATAAATGAAATGAAAACATATTAATAACCTACCACACATTCTGCCCGGTTGTCTCACACAATGTCGTGGCAATGCGTTTAGTACAGACCAAGCAAGAGAAGACAGATTGCTTTCCCAGAATTCACTCAGTTAATGGAGAAAAATCCACCCTGATCTAAGCTAGGTCCAGCAGTTTCTTCAGAAATATAATATCTCAAGCTCTCATGCCTTTAATAAAGTAAAATATAATGTATTTCAATGGAAAACAAATTCTCCATTTCTCCTCTTCTGCCATTTGGTGCAGCAGATAGCTACAGTACTGGTTTCAAGCAGAGCATGCTGAGCTAATTTTATTTCTTCTAAACACTGTTGATTTCTTGATTGCTAATGTGGTATTTGAGAGTCAGTGATTCTTAAATGTCAGCTTAAGAATCCATCTTTACCAGTCTGAATCCCATAAATGCAGGTCTTGTTTTACCAATATTCCCAGTAAAGAATTACTCTCTCTACTGCTTGTCTGGCAAGCAAGACAAATAACAATTTCCAAAGGCTGTATTTTTTTCTGCACCACATCTAATTGGTGGGAGCATGGAGACACAGAAACATTTTCATTAATGCTTCATTATTAATCAGTGAAAGATGGATGCAGCACTTGAGGGAACCACTGAATGGTGAATTTCCTAAACAATTTACTGTAGCTTCCTTCAAAGAAGCAGCTCTTTGAAAAGATGGACAGCCCTATTAGTGCGAATGTTGCAACAGCACAATGACAATGAGCTCCCCTTTTAATGTGCTTTTTATGAAAAGAGAAAAAATCCCAATAACTGGATAACTCTAAACTGTTTCGTAAACAAATGCAAATGTTACTTTTTTCCTTGATTTTGCTAAGCTTCTGTGGGCATAGTATGCATACAATATTGCAACACAATAGTAATTAAGCGTGTGTTTCGATTTAGATAGAGATGTCTCTAGACGTCCTGCAGTGAGGGTCTACCATCACGAATCCCCCCTCAGAGGAGGAGACTGCTGTTAAGAAAAACAGTGTCTCTTATTCCTAAACTTGCTCTAGGCATGCAGCTGAGCGGCATGCAATGTCTCGAGCAACAATAGCAGGGACTGCTAGGTGCAGAGCCATATTTGCGTAGGAAAAAGGGAGGGAATGAAAATGGGTCCCTAATTGCTGGCATGAAAGTACATGAAAAAAGTTTTGAAAAGAAATCTGTATACGTAAATTGTTTTTGAGTCCTTGCTATAAATCTGCCTATTTGGGAGTCTGTAAGGATTGGTGGTGGGAACAGTGTGTGAATTTCGTTGCTCTTGTAAGCAGAACTCTTGATTTTTTAGGAACTTTTCAGAAAATACCTTGATTACTTACCGAAATCTTTTCTCACTGTGAGGAAAGAGCCTTTGTGCTACTACCAGCAGTAGTGCAGAGTCTTAGGTAGCATGGCATCCTTTTTCACTGCCTTAGTTGCACTGGCACCTCCAGGCAATAACAGACTGATGGGATGTGACAGATGGAGCTGTCATAAAACAGTAAACCATGGGGGTGTTACTCCCTGTGGTCCCAATGTATGCCAAATCCCCCTGCTCCGCCCATCAGTTAACCAGCTAGCAGCATAGCTCTGCAGTCTGGGATACGGTCACGGTCTACTGGGGCCAGACATGTTGAGCTCTGCCTTTTTGCAGGAGGTCATGGCCTGAGTTAGGGTTCTCCTGGCATCAAGAGTGAAGGTGATGGCCAAAACAGCTCTCCAGTATCTGGCACGTATTACTGGGTGCTGAAGACAGAAGAATCTACTCTTCGGTCTCACTTTATCTCTGTGCAGCTTCCTGAAAACTTTAGCTTGTCTCCTGGTTGAACTAAATCTCTCAAACACTGCTGTCCTCCTGATTTGCTTGATGCTGCATCTTCTCCTCTTGTGTATCTCTCTGGTTGGGTGCTATCTGACTTGCTTTATTTCTTCTCAGCTGATGCTTGTAAGCTTTTTGGTTTCTTTGGGAGCATTTGTCCATACTGAAATATGACATGGGGGGAGTATCCCATTATGCTATTGCTCAATCAGGTAGTGTTCAGGCATGAAATGCCAACAACTGCAGATTTGTAACCATTTTTACCCCTTTGACTGAAAATATTTGGGAGTGGAGAAACTGAGGAATGCAGTTAAATTGAAAATATGGCACAGTAAGTTCTCATCCAACGTGGAAGAATATTGGCTGATTGAAAAGAAAAGAGCACATCTTTTTGCCTAGTTTTCTCTCTCATAGGATTTACTTTCTCAGCAATGCAAATCAAATCAGATACATCCATGAGACTATTTACAGCTTTCAGCTCAAATTGGAAGGGCAGCAGGTAAGAACTGGTATATTTATTTTCTGTTTATCTCTCAGGAGCAAGTCACAAACCTGGGACCTATCATGATTGACATAGCAAGTCATTAGATAATTACATGGAAACCCCTTTTATTGAAACATCTGTGTTAAAATGTGCATGCTAAACAGAATTTTAATAGGCTATGAGTCTAACTCCCTAAGCTTTAATTTGGTAGCAGAGAAACTTCAAGCATTTTCAGCATTATTTCAAAAACATTTTAAACAGATCCTATTATAGGGCGAGATTTTTTTGGAGAGAGACTTTATTTTGCTTTGGCATCAAAGCAAATGTTTGATAAAACGCTTATTATGACATAAAGCATATGCACAGTTTCAAGCTATAATGTCTGTGAGTTCTTTTCAGTTTCAGCCTTCCCCTCCAGTTCCCTCTTCACCTTTCTGCCAGGTCACCATCTCTTTCCTTTCACTCTAGTTCCTTTACTGTATTTTATTCTTTTCCACTGGCTGAAGAGGGATCAAGCCTCTGTGTTGTTATTTTGATGCTTCACCAGGCATTACCCTTCCAGGTTTCTTAGTCAGTGAAGTCCCATCCTGCAGACCTTGGGTCTTAGCCCAGTCCTGTATCCCAAGAAGTCCTCGTTTCTTGGACTATGCTGACATTAGCAAATGAGTTCAGCCCAGAAGAGCAGATCTGCAGAGGACAGCAGCTGGTGGTTGACATTCACCTTGTACACATTTTAGGAGATTTTGCTTTGGGCAAGTTCTAATCTGGGCCTGTGGTGACCAGCTGGAGCACACCTTTCAGTTTAAGTTCATCTGAAGAAAGTCCAGTTTGGATGTCCTGAGACTGCTCACTGGTAGAAACCTAAACACAGGGATTTGCAGAGGTAGAAGAGCAGTCTGAACTAAAACACTAACATAGGTGCCCCCTCACTCTTCCCTGGCTTTTAATTTCAATATCTGTCCTTTCCATTTTCCCTTTGTCTCGTCAAGGGAGGCTTTTTCTACCTCCCTAGTTTATTTCTATCTAGTTTCTATCTCTCTAGTTTATTTGTGCTTAATGAGGGTCTCCCTTCCTGACATGAACTTTCCTGGCATACGCTTCCTTCTCCCCGCTGCCTGAGTTCCCACAGGAAGAGGCGGAGATGCTCTTCCAGCTTGGCACTTGCCAGGAAAGTCCCATACACCAAACCCTGGAGCACTTGACAGCATATCCATAATTTCTTCCTATGAAGAAGACTGTATTTCTATTCCTTCTTCAAAATCATGAAGGATATAAAATCTCTTGACAAAGTAGTTATTAAAAAAAATTAGTTGTGAGAAATAATATTCTTTCCTTAATCTTAAATTTAGCTTTTTTTTTTTTTTAAATTTAACCTAAATAAGGAAAATTTAATCTCAAGTTCTAGGAGTTCAGCCACAGTATGAAGTCTGAATGTACAATCCTATGATAGGAAATAGCAGACATCCCTAAATTTAGGTATCACTACTCTTTCTTGTGATACTGCATCCTAGGAATTCTCCACATGGCATAGGTCTAGAGCTGCAGTTGATCATATATTTATTAATGTTTATGCAGCAATATAAATATGCTGGGTTTTTTTTCTAGCAAGTCAACATGTACAACCGTCTCTCTCTTGTAAATCTGTCAAAAGTCCTTATGAGACCTAGACTCACAAGGCTCCAAGTCTAAGGTGCTTATAGTAAAAGCTGCTTCATGAAAATAACTTGAGTGACTGACTCTACTGCTACCTTTGGAATTACTTGTACAAAGGAGAATATTAGAATGGTTTCACACATTGGTAATTGATGTAGGTGTCTGTGTGAAGTACCTTTATCTATTAACTTCCCTTTCTTGTTTTCTTTTTCTCTTTCTTTCTGTTTTTTTCCCTCTAAAGGAATACATAAAGTTTTCCAAGGCTATAAATCTAGGAATTTTTTCTTCTCTCACTTTGAAACAAATGCATGATGAAATTTTGCCTGTTCTAGTGTTTGCCCAATAGAGTAAACCTTCCCATAAGGGTATTCTTCTAGCCAGGATCCAAATAGGCCTTTTAGATGTATAAAATCTCAAGTATCCCATAATATCTATTTATTTTTTGCATATTAGATGTAAATAGCAACAGATGGAGAGTGTAATAGCCACATGAAAATAGGAAAAAAGGTATAAAAAGTTTACACGTTGCAAGAAGAGTCAAGGATCTTTGGAAATTGCATCTTGTGTGAAAGTTACAGCATCATCATTCTTTCTGGGTGACAGTCATATTCAGTTATCTTGCTTTTCAGAACAACTGTCGAAATCTTTTGATGCATGCCATATAACAATTTTGTTCATATTTCTTTGACTTTAGTTTCCTGGCCACATACTGTACATTTGTGAAACAAAGCTCTCAAACCTTGAAAAGAAATTTCTTCCTTTTCTTTTGATTCTGCTTGTGGGAATGGAAGATTTATACGTGTTGAAGAAACATAGTCTGAAACAGCCATTAAATAAAATTCACAAAGTGGCATCACTATTTAAAACCTGTAGGTATTATATTTAAAGAACTAGCCAGTAGCCAAAGAAAATGAAGGGACAAATAATAAGCAAACACTTTTAGATGGAATCCACTTCTAAATAATACCTCTGACATGAAGAAGAGTTTTCTGAATCATCGCCTTCATACAGAGATGCAACCATGAGGCAGTGGTACAAACCCACCAGTTAAAACAGTCTCTTTGTATAACAGAAACCAATTAGAAATATTAAAACTTATCGGGCCTATATTAGCTATGAGACAATAACTATCAAGATAGTCATAACCAAGAAAAATCAAACACTGTTTTCTTATTAATAAGATTTTTTTTAAAACTGTATTGATTTTCTATTGTTACATTATTTTCTCCATGGCCAAACAGGCAATAAGAAAGATGGACTTCATCCTTGTCTCAGGGAGTCCCCAGCTGTTGGTGCTAGGTCTTACCATGGCTTACACACAGACCTAAAATATCAGATTTAATTGCTTGCTGTGTAAATGAGTTATTCCTCCCTGGGTGAAATCTCTGGGACAGGCAGGATGCACAGGATGCACCTAGCAGGGGGCACGCACATCCCAGCAGTGCAGCTGCTCCCCTGCCCACGGCCACCACCCGAGGGTAGGAAAGAGGAAGGTGTTCCCCATGTCATCTCTCCTATTGCAGACGAACTGCCACCTTTACACCATTTTAATTCTCTCTAGGCTGGGTTACCTTTTCCAGTGTCCCTTCCCCTGCTCTCGTGTTGCCAGTTTCAGCATCTCGGATGCCAAATGGTCTGTGGAAGGAAAGCACCACGTCTGGTCCACTGCTGCTTGTGCACTGGCTTGTGGAAATATTTCATTTTATCTTGTCTGGTGGTAGGGGCCATGCTTGCCATAGCCAGGTTCATCTGAAATGAAAATCTTTCAGTTACCTAATGCCTCAGTGCTGCTTCTTTGTTCAACAAAGCCTTAAACCCCCCCCCACATTTATTGTTCTATATGCTTATCCATTATAAATGTTGTCCCTTAGTAATTCTCCAGGACAAAAATCGGTTGTGCCTAGGTAATTTACTCTACTGAAGTTTTCGGCAAGAACTATTAGGAGTATGTGAAATGAGTACGGAAAGACGCGGTGGTCCAACCTGCTTGTTCCCTTGGCATCCCTATTGGGCCCAGGCTGTCTACCTCTCAGCAGATGTCTTCCTCTGCATGCTCATACAGCATAAAATCAAGCAGGACTTGGGTCTAAAGTACCTTTATTAGTGTTAAATTGGATCATTTAAACTATTAGCTTGACATACTTAATTTGGCATTTGTGTTTTCCTAAGAGCATGGGTTTGGTTTAATTTGTTTCATTTCATCCTGTACCCAGCTGTCTGTAATTTTACTATCAATTTCTATACTTTTGTGGTGACTTAGATAAATATTACTAAATTATGGAGATTTTATAAAAGCCAAACAGGTAATGCCATTAACCTCAGCCAGTCAAAAATAATCCTATTAATTTCCAGTCAAATTGCCACGTGATGAATGTGCAAACTCACAAAAATTAACCATTTCACTGCAGATCAGTAAATCATGTACTGAATATTTTTTTTTTATCCATTGCTGTAACAGCATGTCACCACAGAGCTGTCAACAGCCAGTGGATAGTGATACAAGTATGTTCTGGTCTAAGGTCCACCTTGAGGCCACTGTTGGTTTTTGACACCAGCAACTACCTGCATAAATACACAGTCACATTTGCACTGCTTCCCTCTGGCCATAGGAATGGCTTCACCAAAGACCTCAAAGGCAAATGAAATAAGAATTGAATTTTTTCTCCTGTTTTATTTGCCTCAATGGACAATCAGTTTTCTACACTTTGCATGATTTCTGTTCTGAAAAATACAAGACTTAGACTGATCAAGCTATACCTGCTCTTCTCAAGACTCTAGTAAAGCTATTGGACTAGGAAATTGAATCAGTACAAAGAATTTCCATATGGAGATTTCTATTAATAGCTTTGTATTTTTATTAAAGCGGGATAACTCTTAAAGCCTCAGAAATATTGATGAGCTGAAGAGCTGAAAGAGAATTTGGTTGGCTGGCAATTTCTGCTTTGTAGGGGTTTTCTAGGGGCTTGCCTCATTCTCTCTCTGGCTGAGTTCTGGCTGATTAATCCTGGATCATGGGAGCTGCACTGTACGATGGCTGGATCCAGCTGGTGCCTGTCAGAGCCTCTGAATGATACAGTCCCATACAAATTTGGCAAGTTTTGTTTCTTTAAGGGTCTCTTAGGGCTTAACATTTCTTAGCATAATTGGGAAGAATCACAGCTGATATTCATAATGGAGCATTTGTCACTCCAAGACCCAAAATCCCTGGATGATAGCTCAATGCATCAAGTGACCTTCATCTCTGGATGAAAAATGTGAAATAATTAGCCTGAAGAGAGGTATGGCTGAAAAATGTTCCAAATGCTCTAAATTTCCAACCTGGGCAACTAGTGCCTCTTTTTACCAGGAGCCCCCACCTGGGTATTTCCCAATGTGAAAAGCCTGTGAAAAGCTCTCAGATCTAGGTCTGGACCTCAGTGTGGGCTTCTCACATTCTCCACTCCCCCCCTCCCCCAGTGAACTCTCCTCTCCTCCCCTCCTTGCCCCAGGACATGCTCCTGCAGAAGCAGCTGATACGGAGGGGGTGAAAAGCTGTGATTTCAGGCAGCTGTTCCTGCTTTCTTCAGCTTTTTTTTCACTCTGTTCCTAGCAATAAGCAGCTCAGTCCTGAGTTTTATCAGGACTGTCTACATCTCCAGCATCTCTGAAGAAACAGAGGAATGGGGGGAAATACCTGGCAAAATAAATTTATTGGGGAATGGAACAAGAGAATTGCCAGCAAGAAAATAAATGTACAAGGGAGGAGATGGAGGAAGAAGAATGAAAGCAAGAAAGAGGATAAAAACAGACATAAAGAATAAAGAAAAAAAGAAGAGGGGAAAAAACACACAAAAGGAGAAATGGGAACACATGCTGAGGAGGGGGTATGAGCCACCCAGGAATTTTTTCTTACACTACTAAGGGACTTCAGCAGAGAAAAAACCATGGGAAATACTGACTCAGGACTCTCTCCTCCCCTAAGCTGTTTATGACACTGATTATCATTGCCCAGATTGTTTCTTACAATCTTTGCCAGTAAGAATATATTTTTCTTTTGTCTCTATTATACCTCTATCTTATATGTCTTCTATTATTATTCTTGTGGTAAGTACTGTTGAAGACACTGCTATGTTTTCCTTACGAATGTGATTTTTGTCTCCTTCTGATTCCTATTAAAATGCCAGTGTAGCTACTATTACTAGTGGAGAAATGTGGCACTTGGTTAACTGCTAGCAGTAAAGCAGCAAAATCTGCTTGAGAGTTGTGCATGCAGAATGAACACACAAGGCCTCTAAAATATCTCTCTAGGATGGGAGTTACAAGGAATAAAGCATAGTTTCAATATATTTAAGTAGACAAGGATAGCACAGTACTTTCAAGGTACAATACTATCCATTTAAAGTATACCAACCAGCCTGTTAAATAAATCCTTTCTTTTAGTACACAGAGCTAAATGTACAAAACTCCGCAAACCCCCTTCTCTTTTCACAGCCTATAAATCACGTGCAATATCTCTGCATTATATAGCCTCCATCATGGCCACAATCATGTTATTGGAGCCTAGCCTCAGCGTAATCATTATCCAGCATCCGTCTTATCTTTCACTGTGCTGCAAAACCTCCACACACTTAAATTCAGAAATTATTTTATCCATAGAGAAATGAGTAGCTCCAAGAAATGTCACTGTTCCCAGCCATTCTTCTTGAATTTAACCTACACAGTTCTTCCTTTTCTGGTGTGTATAAAATACTTGTTTTCTTTACAGCAGATATGAGTCAAAGATAAATCTAAATGTGCTTTGTCGGTTCAGCTGGGAAAACCCTGGCACTCAGGGTAAGCTACACATACTCACTGAGGTCACCTTTTGTCTCCATCCTCTGCTGATTCATTTTGGAGATGTCAGAGCGCGATGGCTGAGCCTGTGCCTTCACCTGCGGCGCTGGTGTGTCTGACTGCTGAGGCAGAGAGATCTCCTGGGCTGCCCAGCGGCGGCAAGACCTGCTGAGAGCATCCCCGCCGTGCACTTTCCTAAAGGTTTGTCCTCGGCCTGTATGACTCCAGGCAGCTGGCCATATGGGAATCCACATTCCCATCCAACAATGCGGTCCAATGTTGTCTGTCTCTCACTGAATTTATCTCCCTATTGCCCCAATTTCCAAACAGCTGCTTTCACTGTCTAATTCTGCATGGTGGCCCTAAATGGAGTTTCCAGTTTTCTTTCCTCTTTTCCTCCAGAGACCATGCCTTCTTTCCAAAATCTCTGTTTGGTTTGGGGGATATATTTCCACTTGGGGTTACCTACATTTTGCTATTTCTGTAGATATATTTATGGCATATGGCAAATGAAAGATGGAAGTATATGTTAAATCTGTTGCTGTCTTATCTGGACTCTAGAGATTTCTATTCTGTTGAACCCTTGCCAGAAATTACAAGGTATATAAACATGGCTGCATAAAGAACCTCTAAAACTGAGAAACAGATTTGTTCATAACGTGCAAAAGTGGTGGGGAGGGGACACAAGCAGGTTCTTAAGGTGCTAAGCTGTCAACTGACAAAAATCCCCATCATTTCATTGCCTTCTGATCTGCACAGAAGTTCAACATCTTACCTTTGGATTTATTTCAAGAATGATGTAAGCATTTCGATTTACTTATTTTTCTGCTTCAGTTAAATTAACCTTAATAAACCTTTTGGCTATTGCCAAGTTCCTAGTTTTATACATAGAATATGTGTACTTTACTCCTCACAGATTTATAAGTATTTTGAAAATCACATTCCCACAACAAGAGAATAAAATCTGTCTGTTATCTGTCTAATGCCATAGGAACTGTCGGTGGCTTAATTAAATCTTAGGGCTCCTGATAAAACTGTGGAAAAGTGTAAGGGCCTGACTTCTTGTAGAAGCTCTCAGCAAACAAGAGCTGACTCAGAGGAAGTGCACAGCATCAGAAAGGGATAGCATAACACTGTCTCTCACTAGAGCTTCAACTGAGCTCATTTATTGCCTACTTTATGTACTGTTGGTTTTGCTTTTGCTATAGCTTTCAGGGCCCCTGCCTGACTTCAGGCTTCCCGTTGCTCCAAGCCCCAAGCAAACCTCCAGGCATACGTGCCTAATCTAAAGAGACAAGGTTGGGAAGAATTGCTGTTACACCCGAGTTGGACATACAAGGCAAGGGAAAGTAAATCTGTTGTTTAAAGTATTATTTGGCTCTTAGTTTTACCTGAGGTGATATATGAAGTCTAGGGCAGAGAAGGGAGATGAACCTTAACCTTCCATTCAAGTGCATTTAACCATAAACCTGTCATTTGTCATAGCATGCATGATGAATACACAAATACAACCGCTTTCCCCATTGCTCCTCATGGAGGATTTTACAGTCATGACACTGTACAGGGATCAACTGGCTTGATTTAGTTCCCTACATCTGCCGTACAGCCTCCTCAACACCGTGAGGAACCAGCCCTCAAGGCTGACGTGCCCCTTCTGAGACATCGTAAAAATGCACATATTTGCGTTTGGAAAGCTTTGTGGTGGGAGGATGCCAGGGCCAGTGAGATAGATAAAGATTTTTAAACCGCTTTCTGAAAGCTGTTTCTGGGAAGTCTTTCTCTGCAGTATTCAAAAGCTCTCTTAAGAAATAATACAATCAACATTGGCTGAAATTAAGAAATTAAATTAAAGCATATGCAATATTAAAAAAGCAAAAGCTCAAAACAAAACGGTTGCCTAAAGAGGGAGTTGTGCCTCTAAGCTTTATGTGTTTCAGATGATAGACTGAATACAACTCATACCAAATGTCTCAAAATAGTTGGAGCCTCAAGGGATCCGTAGAATTTAGTGAGTAACTGTCATATTATTCCTGTAACCTACATCCTTCTTGCCTTTATCCCAACACTAACGTGATGTTCCGAGCTTCCCGGAAACAATTAAAAAAATTCCACCAACTTCAGTGGGCCCAATAGCAGAGTTCCTGATGCATATCCTCATTTGTTTTACATGTCCACTATTCAGATGGAGGGTGCTTCACAGTGGGCTCCTTCCAGGATCCTGCCCGTCCCGTGCAATTGAGCC
The DNA here is from genome assembly GCF_026419915.1 of Harpia harpyja. Taxonomy (NCBI): domain Eukaryota; kingdom Metazoa; phylum Chordata; class Aves; order Accipitriformes; family Accipitridae; genus Harpia; species Harpia harpyja. The sequence continues at coordinate 14,291,609 of NC_068949.1, read as the reverse complement.
CATGCAGCATCCCTCCTCACTGCTGACTGCACTTGCTCTGAAACGAGGAGGGAGCTGTGCCACCCGTCCAGTGCCAGAGCCAGCTGTCCTCAGGGGCTGGGGCATGGGGGAGGTGGAGAGACCTGATGGCTGAGGAGCACTGCCAGAAGAGAGCAGCTGTAGATGAATCAGATCTTGAGTTAGCAGCTCTGTTAAGTGTTTGCTTTACCCCATAAATAGACACAGTTACCCAAAGGGTCACTGGCGATTGCTGTCCTTATGACTGTGAGTGATGCAATGAGATATGTGCAATGCTAATACTTTTGCAGCGTTAAAAATAAGGATGGAAATCCACTTTTTTTTTTTCTCAAAAGCATAGATAGGAACCAGGAGTGCTGGGTTAAATTATTAAAACTTCCAAGAAACTGTAATTTAAGGAGCAAACATCCAGTCTACTCTTCACTTGAGATTGGTACCACGCGGGCATTTTGGATTTAATTGTCCTGGTCCATTTAGTTCTAGTGACCTATTTCGTCTATGTTCAGTGGCGTTTGCTTTCAGATTCTATAGTTTAACACCTTACTACTTCACATTATGCAGTATTCAAAGCTTTTTACGTTATCTTATTGCAGCTTCAAAAAAGGCAAATTATTCAGTACGTCAAAGGAAATAGCTTCCATCCACTGCAGCCTTGGGCTGAAAGCAAAGGTTTGTAATCTGTCCTCAACATTATTAAAAAACATAAGGCATCAGCCTTCATGTAGCTCAAATATATTTCCTTACATGGTGACGTACCATGTCCAATACCAATAGAATGAACTTGATACGGCTTTCTATTCAGTGCACTCAGCATACTGAATATTATTTAATTCTCCAGTGCTGTGTGATTGAACACACCGATCATGGAAACAGAATACTTGCTCAGCCTTGCACAGCCTTGCACTGCTTTCCTTTTCTCTCTCTTGTTTGGGTTTTTTTCCTTCCCTCCTCTGAGGGTTGAACACTGCATTCCCATGACCAAGAAGAATTTAATTCTCGGACCCATCCTTGGGACCCCCATTGTCCAGCCCTGCCTTGGCAATAGTTCAGCAAATGTCTCATCCTATGCAGCAGCCATCCCTCTCTCTGTACTAACATGCTTACACACATATTTCTATACATATGTATAGAAAAGTAAAAAAACCTGATAGTTTTAATCCATCTGAGATTTCTGGTTTGCACTGTTCCCAAGGGACTTCTGTGGTGGTAGCAGGAGGGCTCTTGTGTCACTGCTTAGTCTGGGGTCTCAGTGGCACCCGTGACTTGGTGACATCCAAGTCTCGCCTGTTGGCTCTCAGGGGTATATGACTTGCTACCATTAAGTTTTCGATATGAAGTACATAGGGCTAGAAATTTGGGACATCTGTGCCCAGAGACTTAGAACAGATATTCAAGAATTAGGAAAACAAAATGATTTTATGTAATTGGGGTAGAAGCTAGTATTGAGGTTAACAAGGGAAATATAGTGTTTTCTTTTCAAGCACAAAGCTCTTATTTCTCAAATGAATCCAAGCTATTGGCTTTTCTGGAGAAAATCTCCAACTGTGTACATCTGTTTCTAAGACAATATCTGCGCCTGATAGCATTGGTTTTAACAGTTACAGCTGGCCTAGAGGAACATGGGAAACGGAAAATTTATGGGGTATCAATGCCCATGTCTGCTTCAGGTGCTGTGATCAGAAAGTTGTTTTGTATTACAGAGGATAAAATTTCTGCATTCTCTGTCATGTCTTCTACAGATTAAAGGAAAGATAACCTTTCCAATCATCATTATACGCTCAAAAGCATAGATGGAAAAATCCATGCGTATCAGTTCTGTAAGTATCAAGGAAATTTGCAGAGGAAACAAATGACCCACAGTGAAAATGGATAATACTTCATAAAATTGGTACCTGGGAGCCATGTGGCTAAACTAGCAGTAAAAATGACCCATTCTTTTCAACATGAAATTAGTTCTCTGCTGAAGTATAGAAAAGAGATTTTTTAGGCTGTTTTACCACCTGCTCCTCATCCCTGGGATCTGTGTATTCAGTTTTGAATTATGAGGGAAAGCGGGGGGAATCAGATGAATTTTAAATGGCATATATCAAGATCATAGTGGTTTGGTCTTTTCTTCCAGTCTATATATTTTTTTTCAATCCCATTTTTGTGCGATAGCAAAATTTTAACTGGTTGCAAAGCCAGAGAATTTTTGGTTATTTCGCTTCCAATGTTTTGTCACTGCTCCTCTATCAAGCAACTCTTTTGCTAAAAAGTGAGCTATTTGATATGCAGTGAGGCTAGCCAACAGATAATTTCACCACAGGTCAGATCAACTGTTACAGTATCTTTTGTCTTATTTATGTTAATAACTTGTATGTTTGTGTACATATGTGCATATGACTGTATTTAATACTCCCCCAAAATGCCAATCTAACTACCCTGTCATCAGACATGCTGTGCAGCAGTGGCGTAATTTTGCTATTGCTCTTCAATATGTGAAACAGAGTATGCTGGACACATTATAAGGCCATTTTAAAAATAGAAATAATTTTTTTGGTGAGTTAAAAAAAGATAAATTGTCTTACCCTCATGGAAAGCCAGGAACCTAGGTGTGCAATTTGCCCTCAGAACTTCTATCAAATGTCTAAATACCTCACAGATTCATGCTTCTGTCAGCCTGAAGAGAGACAGTATAATTAAAAAGCAGAAATAACTTGCCTGTTAATAATCCTTACCTGTATTACTAGCTCATCTTTAATTTAACCCTAGTAAAATTTTGCTTCTGTTTTACCACGTGGAAAAAAGCTGTCTTGGTCCTAAAAAAGCAATACTGTGTTGACAATTAATTATACAATTCACTCCAGTTAGGTCAGGGAATTGCACACTTTTTAGTCACTGTGCACTAAGGGGATCAAAGTCTATTTGACAGTGCCCACCAGGAGACAAAAATAGGAAAGATCTGGAGTCAAAGCATTGCAAATGGGGTCCAATCTCTCCATACAGGGGAAAAAAAATGCAGAGTTATGTGTACTGTGAGTATACTTTCTTCTTTATAGATGAGAAATTAGATATGCGGTTTTTAAGGAGAGGCCTTACTCTTTCTGGACCCAAGCATCTACTACTGATGGTTAAAATAAGGATAAAAATGGAGATGAAAAAGGCAATAGAAATCAATAGAAAACCCTGTTTCTCTGCATGTAACTAAATTAGATGACATCAAGTTATACAACCGATATTTTTAGACAATCTGGGAAATTTGGATATAATTAATATCAGGAATCAATCAGTGGTAAACACTACTGGTCTTTGGAGATAAAATTAGGTACAGCTTCTTCAGAGAAATCTTTGAGAGAAAATTACTATTGAAAATTCTGCTGAAATTTTTTTTCTTCTGTAACTTTTTTTCTGTTTATTACTATAACTTTCTTGGTCCATGTTCTTGACTAAAAGTTTATCGTTTCAATTTTCAACTCAAATTGTGTGTCAGGAGTAAATATCATTCTTCAGGACTTGTGAATAGAGAAGTCTAATGAATCAGAAGAACAGAGTCTTTATATAGACTTAGTTTTAAATATGATATCACTGTGTGTTTTACCAGAACATAATTTTTCTCACAGTAATGCTGTTTTTCATGTTGCTCATTAAAAACATCCTGATGGCTAAAAATTACTCTCCCAATCAAGAGGTCAGGAAACTAAGAGAGCAAGAATGAAGAGCTCCTGCCCTGAAGATGCCTCTGTAGGTACTAAAAATATAGCAGTCCTCTGGGGTATTTTGTGACAAATATCTGCTTTTGAACCTTCTTATTGAAAGTTCTTGTGTAACTCCAAACTAAATGTTATTTGAAACTGAAAAAAAAGTTTATTTTTAAGAGATGTTGTTTTGACTTTTCATCTTTCCATATCAAGAGAATGTCAACTGCATGACAGAAATGCAAGTCCAGGGTGGAGAAATATATAAAATTTATAGAAATGTCTTTTCTGGAGAATACTGCCTTTTGTGTTACTCTTTGTTTTGTGAGAATTGTGATATAGACAAAGTGTTTAAGAGAATCCCTTTGCTAGTGAGTAATTATATCATGGACTTTTATCTTTAAAAAGAGAAAAGCCTTACAAACAACCAATTCTAAAATTCTATCTTTGAATGAGTTTAGAATTCTACCTATATCTTTGAATCTTTAAATAAATAATCTCAGTCTTCTCTCTTTTTACTTTTTTAATATATGTGAGACCTAAATAGATATGCTATTCTTTCAGTCTCTGTGAATAAATGTCTGATATTTTTCGCACATATCTTAAAGCAAAATTATTATGGACACTGACCGTTGCACTGTTCCTCATATACATCTGGGTCTGAAATTACTGTTATTAAATTACTGTAGGGAGACATGTTTTACTTGAAAAATGGCTAAATACCAGAATGTTAAACTATGTTCAAAAAGAATAAATTCTAGTCTGTTTGTTTAGGCAGTTATGCTTCTGAATGGATTCTTGGCATGCGTAGGGCATTTACCAAGGTGTGAGTTATTGCCCAAGAAGTGTGGATTTTGATCTTGTAGTTCTGGATGTGCTCCAAATGTTAATGATGTGTTTGATCAGAGGAATGAGATATTACTTATAAGGGAGAGCTAAGTGTAGAGAAGTTTCAGGATTAATGAAATACACTCACCTATTTCATGGGTGTATAATTCCTGAATATCATCTGAGAGAAAAAGTGAGTTTATAAAATAAAACAGAGCGATTCGGATTTTCACAAATATAGCAAAGGATTCTTTTACAGTCTTTTCACAAGCAGCTGGGTTTAGTCCTGGCACAGCCCTGGTTGTTGGCTTGCAAAGATCTTGTCCTTGTGGAGTTTGTTCCACGCTTCAACGTTTTTTGTGGATGGTTGTGGTCCCACACACCTTGTGGTTCTTCTGGGTTTCTCCTTTTCCAGAAGATCCAGTGTGCACTTTTTCCCATGTACTAGTACTGGCTACAGAAACAAAGCAATACGTGCAGTTGATGCCCTTGGTTTGACTCGGAGCTTCTCATTCACGCAAACAGCCTGTTCCAGCTTCCTCAGACCAACACGGGAGTTAGCTAAATAAGGCCAAAGTCCCATAGGTACATTTCAGGACCTGAATCAAATCTAATTTACTCTTTTATTGATCTATATTGGGTATAGTTATCTTTAAAAGTCAGGTCCCTATTTTGGCTATAAAAACCTCATCCTTCATAGTTTTTCCATCTTTGCTTCTGCTTCTTTATCACCATTTATCTTTATCAGTTTCTATGGCATTATGTCCAGAACAGTGCACAACAGAGGAACACATCTAGTCTGTGATGAAGGAGTGAATATGATCATGCAGGGATGCCTAAGTATAGTAATTTACAAAATAATCTGTTCACTCTCAGCATTTCTCACTTTTAATGTAATATTTTTTATGATATTCTTTTACATATTTATTCTAGCCTTCAGAAACATAGTGTTTTCTCTAATAAGGTGAATGTAACTTCTTTTTTTTACATGATACAAAGTACAAGATCCATACTATATATATATATGTATATATTTGTCAGTACAGTGCTTTTTTTGGTTCATTTGGTTTTGGGTTTTGTTTTTTTTTTAACTGCAGATTATATTAAATATCAAAATATTCACCAGAATAAGAAGAATGAAAATGTTATAATTCTACAAGCAGGATGTTTGTTTGCTCTGCCCTGTTGCTATTAACATCACGGTGTGCTTTAAGTGCTAATGAATGAAAACTGGAATTTCTAATTGTGATGAGACTTTCATAAAACACTAGGTAAATAGTAGATACTAAAGGAAAAAACAACTGAGAGACAATGTTACATTGCACTTGAAGTCTTCTAAAGGGACAGGTTACTATTATTATTGGGCACATTACTTAGTTATCATCATCTATCCAGCCACCTATTTTCTTTTTCTCAAATGAAAGAAGACTACCTTCTTCAAAATACGAAGAAAAGACTTCTAGGGGACCATGAATGTGTAAATGCAAAAGAGAGAAAAGTCTCAGCATTTTGCATAGCATGGGTAACTATTCACAGACACGTTTTCTGGAATAAAAGAAATAATACGATCAGATGAATTCATTTGAGGATGGTTTTCACTGATCTCTCCAAGTGTTTTCATTAGGGCCTAAATTCAGATTCACACTATGTAACTATGCAAGAAATAAATTATATCCCCTTAAATCTTTGTGCAGACTACCTGGAGTAGGGTTCATTGCAGTTAGGGTACGCAGGGTGCACGGATGTACTTTCAACGTACGGGGTAGAGAAAGGAAAGGAAATTTAGACGAATATGACAAAGTCGTGGTACTACTTAACTACCAACTTAGTATAACTGGGAGACTTTATTACTCATAAAACATACAGGAAACTACCGAGCTGCTGTAGGAAATCAGGACCAGGAAGGCGAAAGCAAGGGATTTGCACACTTTTGCTTTTGTGCATCTCTGTACTACTCTTGTCCTAATGCCCTTTAAGTGATTTAAAAGCAGCTAAATGTAGCTTCTGTGCTGCTCTGTACTGAAGGCTGGGCCTCAGTCAGCTCTGGCTGATAATCAGGGTAGCGTAAAGCCCTTAAAAGAGCTGACAAGCTAGGGGGTTAATCTGCAGTTCTTGAAAGGAAAGTGTCCGGTACTAGAGTCCTGCAAAAGACCTGTTAGGACTTCTCACTTTTGAATCTCTCTTCTGTCTTTTTTCCTCAGGAGATTTTTTTTTTTTTTTTTAAATGGAGTGACATTTCCCTCAGTCTCTTTGGATCTTGCATTAGTCGTGAGCATGGTCTGCAGCAGAACTGGAAGTATGATTGCATTCCCTATTTTACCCAGACCATCCGTTGAACAAATCTGCACCAAACTTGATAACATCAAGATAAAGAAACACAGTTTAGCAGAAATATATGTGTGATAATTTTAAATAGAAATCCAGGATGGTCAAATAGAATTAAAATTGAATTTTAGAGTATCCAGAAATTAGATGCCTGATTTTTTTACTATAAATAGATCTATCAGACTTTCCAACATTCAGATTAAGCACCAGTGCTAATTGATAGCTGCATGCTGAAAGAATAAGAATTTATTCCAGCTCCTCAACTAGAGACATTAGGCAGTCTTTGACAGAAACAGAAGAAGTTTTATTTTTAAGGCCAGGATTGTGAAGGAAGGTGGTGTACGTCTAGTGCAGAGGGACCAGTCCTGTGCAGGGCTGACAGTAAGCTGAGACAAAGGTTCAAGCAAGAAGCTCAGGGGCAGATCGGGCTGGGTTCTCAGGGATTAAGACTAAGGCAGAAGCAGGAGACGGGGTTATGGTTTAGACAGCTGTCGTAGCTTAACCCCAGCCGACAACTAAGCACCACTCAGCCGCCCGCTCACTACTCTGGTGGGATGGGGGAGAGAATCAGAAGGGTAAAAACTTGTGGGTTGAGATAAAGACAGTTTAATAGGTAAAGCAAAAGCCATGCACACAAGCAAAGCAAATGAAGGAATTCATTCACCACTTCCCATTGGCAGGCAGGTGTTCAGCCATCTCCAGGAAAGCAGGGCTCCATCATGCATAGCGGTCATTTGGGAAGACAAAATGCCATAATTCCGAATGTCCGCCCCTTCCTTCTGCTTCCCCAAATTTATATGCTGAGCATGACGTCATATGGTCTGGAATGTCCCTTTGGTCAGTTGGGGTCAGCTGTCCCAGCTGTGTCCCCTCCCAACTCCTTGTGCCCCCCCAGTCTACTTGCTGGTGGGGTGGGGTGAGAAGCAGAAAAGGCCTTGGCTCTGTGTAAGCACTGCTCAGTGAGAACTAAAACATCCCTGTGTTATCAACATTGTTTTCAGCACAAATCCAAAACATAGCCCTGCACTAGCTACTATGAAGAGAATTAACTCTATCCATCCCAGCCAAAACCAGCACAATAGTGAATAGCTAAGTTAACTACCAGGGTAAGCAAATAGGCTTGATGCTAGGGCTAAGAGGGAAGACGTACACAGCACTCAGGCTAAAGCAGCATCACTACTTTCCTACGGCATGTGGTGCCAGACCTCGAGCTGGCGTACAGGAACACACTAACAAATGTGCTGGCACAGCACTGCCGTGCCATTTACAGCTGCACTCACTCGTTACACTTGGAACTTCTAATCAACAACCAAAGGTCCCAAAAGACAAATAACATCACTATAATGTATATCAGCTAGCAGATTCCCCGAATAACTCTCTTTGCTACAGCTGAGAGGATGGAAGGATGGATTTCAAGAACATTTATTGGACATATTCATGCTTTCTTCTCCTGGAGTAGTGATAAGTTTAGAGAAATTCAGTAGATTATATTTACACACTGAAAGGGCTTTTTGATACAAAGCAGTCACGGTAGTATGAACTAAGCATTCACTTTTTTTTCAGGCAGTTTAAGCTGAAAGTCAAATATTTAAGACACAGAATGTTTAGGTTTTAATTATGCAACCCAAGTAGATGTTGTTTCCACTATCAAAATACATTGGCTAACAAAACCTCATATGAAGAAATGTACAGAAATCAGAATGAATTACTGTCTGCATTCACTGAGGTGATAGCTGCCATAAATGCTGCAGTACTGTAAAAGTATTATTTGTCATTTTGGGGAAATTATGTCTCGAGAGCAGAAGCTCAAAGCTCATCTTGTGTTGGTATCTGTCTGTTAGAAGGTATTGGGGAAAAAAAAAATCCTTTTATTCATGAAGGGTCCAAGAAATTGAAAGATTTAATGGCTGGGTCTACTGTCCTTGGAGTCACTGGGACATTTTCTGTTGATCCAAGTGAGCTGAAGTCAGGCTCTGCATGATTTACGCAAGATACTGAATAGGCCTACTACTGCCCCAAATTGATTCTTGGGCTACTTCTTCCCCTTTGCTGTAACGGTAAAGGGACAGTTAATTTCTCACTGAATTGCCCTACTTCACAGCCTGCTCTCAACCATCTCTGGAAGGCCTGCTTCCCTTAGTTTGCTGCTGTGTGCTGCATATCTAATGGTTTACAACATTAAAAATTACACCCTCCATGTACCACGTGGCTGATGCCATTATACTAGTCTAATCACTGGTCTACATTTTACTGAAAGCTGACGAAAATATTGGGTTATTGAGGTTCCATTTTAGCTTTGACTATAGATGATTTAATGTAGAAAGAAATCAGGTTAGGGAAAGCTCTGAATATGTATTTTCTAGGGGGAACAAAAAAAGTTTTTTCTCGCCTCCTCTCACTGCCTCTCAGTCATCAAGAGAGAAAGAAATGATGAAAATGACACATGAGCTGCTGCAAAGCCTAAAAATAAGACAGCTTTTATTTTATATTTGGAAAGGGAGATTAGTTTGTTCTGTGGCTATTTTTCTTTTCATTTTTGTTATCTTTAAACAAAGTGGCATCTAAAGTAGACATTCACCATGCTGAAAAAAGCAAACAAATTTATTGCATATTATTGCTGGGGAGGTGGATAATGGGAAAAGAAGAGAAAAGTGGGGGAGAGGGGGGAAAGTGAGGGCACTTTTATAGGAAAATGCATTTGTGTGGGTTGGGTTTAGAGTTTGAGACAGGGAAGTAGTTAGTCTTTTTTTTTCACATTTACACCCAGAAATGAAGAATAGCCTTTCTCTTAAAAGGAATTACCTATGAACCATCCTTGAAGCTAGTTTTAGGTAGGCAGGACTGAGGATGCTGCTGGCAGGAGGCTAAATGTGGGAGTGTTAATTGTGGCCAGACGAAATGTGTAATCTTCCAGTTCAGCACAAGTAAAGGTCCTGAGATTAAAAAAAAAAAAAGAGGACAACTGAATGCTAAAGAATTTTTTTTTTCTTTTCTAAACTATCTCTATAAAATTAGTCCTGCTCCTTTTACAAAGAGTTTTGACATCATTGGTCTCAGACACAAACTGCAAACATAAAAAAATAAAAGCCACCGATTTCATGCTTTGAAGAAGTTCACTAGGATTAGCCACACAAGTGCAAATTCCAGGAAGAGGAGGTAATCAAAATGCAAGCAAGCGATTAGATCTGCATATTAAGTATGAAAATACACAGTGATGGGTTGCATATTAAGCTTAGTACAGTAACTTTGTGCTTCTGGAGCCACTTGGTGAGGTTACTGTGCAAAGCAGCTCAGAGGCTTCCCCTCCCAAGGGGAAAATTGCTTGCTTTCAGCTATAATCATCGATATGGTGCTTGTATGGTAAATGTACTTTGTGCTTGATCGTGCTTAGCAAGCGGGCTGGGGACAGCAGGCAGCAGCGAGCCCTGCCCAGGCTCACGAAAGCCCAGCCAGGTGTGGTGGGCATCGGAGAAGGCTGTGGGACCTGCGTGGGGCGAGCGGCCGCCCTGGGGGGGTGCTGTCGGCCAGCTGGGGCAGATGCGAGACGCCTGAGTCATGGGGCACGGGGAGCTTTGCAGGGCAGCTGCCCACACCGTGCTTGACTCGCGACTCTGCTCTGAGTCTCTCACTTTCTGAATCATTAAATTCACTTCGGAAAAAGAGAGAGCAGCAGCCTGGGGAATTTTTTTATTGTTATTATTGTAGTGGGGTTTTACTGCAGTAGAAGGAGCCTATTCTAATTTTGGAAACCAATGTTACTGGAACAAACTACATTTTATCTGTAATTATTATTTTTGTTAGGTTTTTTCCTTCTCTCTTTAAAGTTGAGAACTGGGATTTTCAAATGGTCGTGCAGCTGCATTGGGCTCTCTCTGCTCTCTGCTGTTCCTCACTGGCAGCGACTGCACAACTGGCCATCCACGCATCTATCCAGACATCTTGCTGTTCATCATTCATTGCCAGCATAGTTCACAAGTTTCTAAGGTTAGAATTACCTTACTTGTGAAGTTTTAGCATAGAGCTGCTACCCTGGGCCCAGCTCCTGTCCCTGATTGTCTGTGCACACTCAGTAAAAGCCAAATGTTGATAAACCCCATATTAAAGGCCTAAACACATTTGCTCACCCAAGATCCTGAATTCTTCTATTGGTTAGGACCCAAGAAAAAAAGAAAAAAAAAAAAAAGCTAGTTGCCCATCCTGTTTTCAGAATGGCTCGAGTGTCCAGCGGATCACTTGGCTCATGGCTGAGTAAATGCTTTCTAAAATCCATTGGCCAGCTTCACATGGAGGATAATTGAGTGCTTCCAAGGGAGATTTATCCTCACCCCCTCAAGAAAGATCATTGGCTTTTACTGAGAAATATGACCATAACAGAAGTCTGAGATCATTTGACAGTCTATGTGACATGGCACATATGAAATAGAATAAATGCCACTCTGTCCTTCCTGTCCGAGTCCTTAATTTCTCTATGTACCTCTAATCCTTCCATTTATAAAAGTCTCTCAAAGACGAGGTACTCACTCATTCAAAGCTTTTTTCTTTTTTTCTTTTTTTTTCTTAAGAGCTTGATATTGTGGGAGGGAATGAATGTAATAAGAAAAGGGTGGGAAGAATGATCGCCTCCAAGGCAAGCGGCTTACTATTTCAGGAGCCAGGCAAAATCATTTTGGATGAGCATCAAACATACCACACAGCCAAAATGTTTTATTTTTATCTTTTTTCTCCTCTAAAATAACATGTTTGTCAAAGCTGTCCCTTTAAATCTATTCTTAACTTTCTCACTTCACCAAGTTTGAATTTGCTGTATTTCTCAGCCCTGTGTGGTGGTGTGGGTGTCAGAAATATGCAGGTGATGTCATTTTTCATTCCCTAACCGAGGGTTTAATTGACACCATCATTCCACACACCTCCTCCCACCCTTCTTCCACCTCTTCAGTTTAAATCTTGTGCTCCCAGGCCTTTTGGGTCAACACACTTCAAAAATGTGTAACCTTCATCATTTAAAGTCTTCTCTAAGAAAGGGAAGCTTCATGACTCCTTTTCATTTTTACATCCCAGTTGATATGGAGATGAAAAATATGTCCAGTATGGTTTTACTTTAGTAATCCTATCCAGTGATAATCTCTTTGGCACAAAAAATGAAGAGATGGCACAGTATCAATGGTGGAGAGCAGACTGGCCATCAGTATACTTTGAGTTATGAAGATTTTTGCCTTCATTTTATTATTTTTTTAATAAACAAAATATATGCCTTATACCTTATCTCTTTTGCATAAAATTTGGTGCTGGAATATCAATTTTTTATATAGCTATATTAAATAAAACATGGCAGTACCACCTTGGGTAAGGTATTTTGTCGTACCTTTAATTCACTCAGCAAAGATGACAGGGTAAACAGCAAAAGTTTTGCCTTTTTTTCGCCCAGTGGGATATGTCATTACTAGAGGAAATGAAAGTTTAGAAGAGAGATGGTTGGGAGATGTATAAAAGAAAAAGGCGAGAACTTATTTGCATTGACAGAGAAAAGGTCTCAGTAGCCCGGCTCCTCTCTTCTTCAGAGGATCTTCCTGCTCCTAGTATCCTAGGGGCTCTTCTGAAAAAGGAAAGCAAAAGCCCTAAGACCAGCAGAGATACATGGACTGCACCATAGACAAGTGTCCTTGGGATTGTACAGGGAAGCAAAAGTCAACCTGTAAGGCAAAGCTCTTCCTCTGCCTTGTCTTCACCCAAGTGAATGGGAACATGTGATGTATTCAGCTCTCCTTTCTTGTCCCCAGCTTCGTCTGACTCATGAATGTAGACACAAACAAAATCACCTACTCATTTTGACAAAGCTGTGAATGTGCTGGCTGGGAGGTAACAGGTAGCATCTAAACCACTGGAGTAACTTAGGACCATAAGCCAGCCCTTTCAAAAGCTGGGCCTTCAGGCTTCTGAAATTGTTAGGTAAAGGCACAGCCTAGCCTGTAGTCTTTTAGCTTAGTAAGTATCTTCCTCATTATGGTTACATTACAGATAGCTGTCTGTGATTACTTACTGAGTCAATTAATGAGACAGATAAAGTAAAAAATGTGAGTGAGAGCATATTTGGCAATTCAAAGGTTGAAAGGCTGTATTGAAACACATCTGGTCATAATTCTTAAGATTAACTGTACAATTTCATCTGGCCAAACGTAATTACTTGCAACTAAATGTATCTCAGCATAGCTGATGATTGACACATATACTATATAGCCATCATAAGCAAGGGACAAGATTTACTTTGCTTGCAGGAAAAAGTAAAGAGCATGCTTCCAGGAATCGGGGGGAAAGGAAAAAAAAGTAAAAAAAAAAAAAAAATATTGCTGCCATTTCGCTTCACACAGAGTTTAAGATCCAGTTTTTTAAAAAGGTATTTCCCATCCTAGAGCAAGGTTTTCTTTTACTTTCTTCTGGACTGTCTCTTCTGTCAAGTTAAATGCAGGTATAATACATAGTTACACTGATTATGGTTTTGTCCTTTACTATGATCAGCTAATGCTATGAATGGAAAGAGTTACTGAAAAGAGGAAGGAAAATGGTGTTTTTCATGTATGCATGACAGGAATCAGTAGAAGTGACTGATGGTATATGGAGGAGTTGGTGATTTGCCAGTGCTAAACCGATATTGAGCCGATTAGAAGTGATACCTACGTGTCCTGCTGCACAAGGTAAGTCTTCTCCAAAAGGAAAAAACCTCTTTGAAATGTGATCTGAATAATGTTTGTAACCACTACTACTTTCCCCATCTTCTCTCTCCATCTACTGAACTATTACTCCAGTAAGTGTTGCGGTTGTGCAGCCATGTGTTTGTGGGTGTCAGGCACAAAGAAAATTGAAGCCTTGTTCCAGGATTCATCAGAAGGAGTTGGAGAGAGGAAATTCTTAACTGGAAATTGCTTTTCACTAAATTTTTCTTTGCCAGGAAAGGCTGACTTCCCACAGACGCCATACTTCACCATGGGCTCTGTAATGATGCTATTTTTACTGAAAATTCAATCTCTTTACTACAATAGAAGCCCAGTTGAGCTGCCATCCATAGCAGCACTCAACTAACCCAATGCAAATACTGTGTAATTCATTGATTATTGTCAAATGAACTTTTGCTTCTAACTTTGAAAAAAATTAGAGCAAACTCACTGTAAGGGCAGCTAAGCAGATTCAGTTGTAAAGATGAGAAAAAGGAATAATTACAACTCTAAGTTGTACTGAGGAACAGCTGGGCCTACAGTGCTTTTTTCTTAAATATTATTTAGACTCCTGCAATTTTGTTTACAGCACATCTCAACATAAAGTGCCATATGGCAGTAGATGAGTGGATGCTAATAAGAGCACATGTGAGACAACTGTGTCTCTGGGTACCCCTTTCCCAGTCACCCCAGGAGCACTCCCAGTTGAGGCTCTAGCCTAGAGACAACTGAAATTTGCTGTAGACTTTTCCTGGTATCAACCCCGGTGTTCGGATGGCCATCTGGCACATGAATAAATTAATGAACATTAAGACTATTCCAAGCCTGTGTCTTTCAGGAAGATGTATCACCAGGCTGCTTTGTGATACTGTTAATTACTATAGAGGACTTACTTAGAGGCTTTGAATCTCAGATTGTCACTGCAGGTGATGGTGCAGGTCTAACTGCACTCGGTTCCTCATCCACATATAAGCCACACAGCCAATGCGTAACGATGAGACTGGGCTCCCGTCTGGACCTGCCCCCTGGAAATCCAGCTAAGCATGGGGAAAGCCTGGGGCACTCCATCCCCATCTCTCCCTGCACTACAGGAATAGCTGGGCTGCGGCTGCCAGCACTGGCCTTTGGTTTTGTTTCATTTCCCAGTCTTATATCTCTTGCTTATTGGCCATGCCCCATGCCTTAGTTGGGGTCTGTGCTAAAGGCAAAGCCTTCTTTTTTTTCTTCCTGTTCCTCAGAGCCTTTGAGGTGTGCTGCCCAGGTATCGCACATGTGTGTATCTGAGATACTCCTCCACACATCAGTCTGAGAAAGATGATCTTTGTGGCCACTGCTGTTGCCATGACTTGAAAGCATCATTTAATAATGTTGATTCAGCTGGAAGCTTTACTGCATGTATTACACACACACACACAATATTTCATCATTGTCAAGGAAATAAGAGTCCAAAATGGAGATAAATCAATAGCCAATGGAATGGATATTGATTCCTTTCCTCACCTTTGGAATGAATACCTTCTCCTCAGTAACCAGCTATGGGGGGAAAGCCATTGTTCATCTCAGACAAGCAAGGCTCAATAAATCTTAATCCTGCTAAAAGATAATTCTGAGAGGAGCCCAGAGATACTACAGTTCAGCATCCCTGCAACCAAACATGGTAGTGCCTTTCTCTTTTACTGTTAAGTCTACCGCTTGGGCTATATTTTTAATATCAAATTGTTTAAATGTGGGACTAAATTCTCATTTTAATAGCAAAACTGTTTTCATACATTTGTTCTACTTATTCAGGGGAATTCCACATTTCTTTCATTGAACATCTGACTTAGACCTATCACAGCACATAACTTATGCCATTCTTGTCAAGGCTGACATTGAGTGTAAGAGCTTCCAGCGGAATATCTCCATGAGGCTGGGCCAGAGGTCCATACGATCTGGTACGGTTGCATATCATAAAGTACAGAACAAACGTATAGGTACTCGTTCTTAATAGTCTTCCCTTCTCTAACCATTTTCAAGTCAGGGGACTGCCTGAGTCAGTTTGTGCATGCAGAAACCCTCAAAGGATCTCCCTTCTGTTAGCCCTGTCTTGTCTCTGACCCCTGCAAACTTCTTGAGACAGCTGAGAGCAGACACAAACCATTTAAGAATACAACTTGGTATTAAATACAAACCAAAGCAAAAAAGCAAGGACAATGGAAAGTATATATGAAATTTTAAGTTAAGTGGATCTCATTAAGCTCAGAAAAAGACCCCAGATGAAATGCAGAAGGATTTGTCTCTTTGTGCTTACCTAACCTCCTGTTGGGTACTCTTCTGTCTCAGCTGGGGTGAGAAGACGATTGCTGTCAGATATAGCTGCACATCCATGGCTTTAGTCTGACAGCCACCAGAGCCCTGGCAGCCCAGAGAGCCTCTGCACCCATGTGCTGAGAGAGGAGGTGTCAGGGTCTGCATAGCTGCGGTTGCTACAGCCTTATAGAGGGCACTGGGGCCAGTGTTTCTCCAGTGCTGGTGTTGTGTGACCCTGCAAAGCAGTAGTGCAGCAGGTCAACAGATCAGCTACACAGACATTGAAATAACAAGCCCACTTCCATGTTTCAGCTCAGGCCCCCACAATGACCCAGGTCCTCAGCCTTATTCACGTATCATCTGAGCTGCTGAGGACCTAGGCCTGTCTCAGGAATTTGAGGATCTGCAATCTGACTGCAACCAGGTGCTTAAACCTGGAGAAATGTGTCAGTAACTTCCAGACCTGGGCCCCTATTCTAAGTTCATGCTAGAAGTATTTCCTATGAATATTTTACAACCCTTTTAATATGTATTCATTTTGCACAAATACCTTTTGTATTTGCTTCCCATGAATATTTATGCAGCTGACTTTTGCTGTGCAAAATTTGCATGGAAAGGTATTTTAAATTGCTCTCTGGGCTGCTCACACTGGCACTACCTTCACACACTCCCCATCAGTGAGCAGAA
Organism: Harpia harpyja; assembly: GCF_026419915.1. Classification (NCBI taxonomy): domain Eukaryota; kingdom Metazoa; phylum Chordata; class Aves; order Accipitriformes; family Accipitridae; genus Harpia; species Harpia harpyja. Next base: position 14,275,081 of record NC_068949.1, on the reverse strand, counting down.
ATGGCATGAGGTGCCTTTTGGGATCAGCTGCTGCTCACTGTCGAGCTGGGATCCTCATCCGGTAGCAGCGGTTTCTTCTCAAATGCCCATTGAGTCTGTTCTTGCTACCTCTGCGTTCCCAGGCAAATAGCATCCAAGTCTACCTTTCTGGCTAGTGCATTGGCTGATGCAATGGCAAAGAAATGGCATTCAAAACAAGTGCAGTTGGACATATCTTGGGGTTTGTGGTTGGGTGTGTTAGGAGGTGCCTAAAATAAGGCTCTTATTTAAAGCATTCTTTTTACCTGCTTTAAGACATTTGCAGTGAGACCATTTAAATTATATATCAGATGACTGACACAGAGGTAAATCTGTGTCCAATAATCTACAATAATTTTTCTCCTGCTGCTACTCAGTCTTTGTTATTCTGGCAAAGTACTTCCTAGTGGGCAATTAGGGAATGACCTGTGTGTGGAAGAAAGTACTTTTTCGCCAAGAAAATTATCAATCAGTATACCCGTAGAGCCTGATGACATCTCTCTTCTTCTGTATACATCTTCTTATTGTTATGTATATGTATGATATTTGTATATTTTATAAATACCTACGAATAATTAATAATGTGCTCTATTTGTGTTTATATGTTTATTTTGAATATATGTATTTTAGACATATAGTTCAACATCTGTATTCTATAAAAATAGTTTTACTCATATAATTTAAAATTATAGAGAGATTACATAATTCCATCTAATATACCTAGGGATTTTCTTATCCCCCTAAACTTCCTTTCTTTTATTTCCGCATAAGTCTCTGTCACCTGTGACTCTATGTGGCCAAAAAAAATTTGTGGCTAACATATTAAGTCTCTGTTGGACTATATTTTTAATTTTTTTATATATATATACACACATACATATAATATTATATGTTATATGTGTATATAATATACTGTATATATTATACATAATGTATATATATAATATAATGTGTTACAATGTAATATAGTGTAATGTATGGTATAATATAATACATTAGAATATAATATGCAATATGTCATATAACAACATATAAAATATGTAACTTACAACATATAACATATATAACATAACCGGTAACATGTAATATAATGTATGATATATAATGTACAGTCAGTTTAAGCTTTACTATTGCTGTCACCTACCATAATTAAATCATGCTTTGTTTTTTAAAATCTCACTGAAGAATAACTCTCTGAGAACAAGTATGCCATTACTTATTTTGTCTAACAGGAGCTTGTTCTGTCTGATTTATCTCATCCATGGTAAACAGGTACTGTCATTTCACATTCTCTCCCTATGAAAGTTTTTCTGTGACACCAATCATTTCATCTCCATTCTCCGAAGACCTGTTTCTGCCATTCATATTTTTGAGATGCAGCCAGCAGAACAGTCTATTCAAGATCATAGAATCATAGAATGGTTTGAATTGGAAGGGACCTTAAAGATCACCTAGTTCTAACCCCCTCCCCCCAAGGGCAGGGACACCTTCCACTAGACCAGGTTGCTCAAAGCCCCATCCAACCTGGCCTTGAACACTTCCAGGGAGGGGGCATCCACAACCTCTCTGGGAAACCTGTTCCAGTGCCTCACCACCCTCACAGTGAAGAATGTCTGCCTTAACATCTAATCAAATCTACCCTCTTTCAGTTTAAAGCCATTATCCCTTGTCCTATCACTACATGCCCTTGTAAAAAGTCCCTCTCTGGCTTTACTGTAAGCCCCCTTTAGGTACTGGAAGGCTGCCATAAGGTCTTCCCAGAGCCTTCTATTCTCCAGGCTAAACAGCCCCAACTCTCTCAGCCTGTCTTCATAGGAGAGGTGCTCCAGCCCTCTGATCATCTTTGTGGTCCTCCTCTGGACTCACTCCAACAGGTCCATGTCCTCCTTACGTTGGGGGCCCCAGAGCTGAAGGCAGTACTCCAGGTGGGGTCTCACGAGAGCAGAGTAGAGGGGGAGAATCACCTCCCTCAACCTGCTGGTCACGCTTCTTGTGATGCAGCCCAGGATACGGTTGGATATCTGGGCTTTGAGCGCACATTGCCAGCTCATATTCAGTTTTTCATCCACTAATACCCCCAAGCCTTCTCTGCAGAGCTGCTCTCAATCCATTCTCTGCCCAGCCTGTATTTGTGCTTGGGATTACCCCAATCCATGTGCAGGATCTTGCACTTGGCCTTTGTATTGGTTTTGTGTGGCAAGGTTTTGGTAGCGGGTGGGGTTACAGGGGTGGCTTCTGTAAGAAGCTGCTGGAAGCTTCCCCTGTGTTCGACAGAGCCCATACCAGCCGGCTCTAAGACAGACCCGCCGCCGGCCAAGGCCGAGCCAATCAGCGATAGTGGTAACGCCTCTGTGATAACATTTTTAAGAAGGAAAAAAAGTTGGGACGGCGGTATTCGGCAGCCGGAGAGAGGAGTGAGAACATGTAAGAGAAACAACCCTGCGGACACCAAGGTCAGTGAAGAAGGAGGGGGAGGAGATGCTCCAGGCGCCAGAGCAGAGATTCCCCTGCAGCCCGTGGGGAAGACCATGGTGAGGCAGGCTGTCCCCCTGCAGTCCATGGAGGTCCACGGTGGAGCAGATATCCACCTGCAGCCCGTGGAGGACCCCACGCCGGAGCAGGTGGGTTCCCGAAGGAGGCTGTGACCCCGTGGGAACCCCGCGCTGGAGCAGGTTCCTGGCAGGACCTGCGGATCTGTGGAGAGAGGAGCCCACGGAGCAGGTTTTCTGGCAGGACTTGTGACCCCGTGGGGGGCTCACGCTGGAGCAGTCTGTGCCTGAAGGACTGCACACCGTGGAAAGGACCCATGCTGGAGCAGTTCGTGAAGAACTGCAGCCCGTGGGAAGGACCCACGTTGGAGAAAGTTCGTGGAGGACTGTCTCCCGTGGGTGGGACCCCACGCTGGAGCAGGGGAAGAGTGTGATGAGTCCTCCCCCTGAGGAGGATGAAGCGGCAGAAAATAACGTGTGATGAACTGACCGTAAACCCCATCCCCGTCCCCCTGTGCCGCTGGGGGGGGGGTGGTAGAGAATCCGGGAGTGAAGTTGTGCCCGGGAAGAAGGGAGGGGTGGAGGGAAGGTGTTCTGAGATTTGGTTTTATTTCTCATTACCCTACTCCGGTTGATTTGTAATAAATCAAGTTAATTTTTCCCCAAACTGAGTCTGTTTTGCCCGTGACGGTAATTGGTGAGTGATCTCTCCTATCCTTATCTCGACCCACAAGCTCTTTGTTATATTTTTCTCTCCCCTGTCCAGTTGAGAAGGAGGGGGAGTGATAGAACAGCTCTGGTGGGCACCTGGCATCCAGCCAGGGTTAACCCATCACAGCCTTGTTGCACTTCATGAGGTTCGCATGGGCCCACCTCTCAAGCCTGTCAAGGTCTCTCTGGATGGCATCCCTTCCCTTCAGCGTGTTGACTGTACATACAACACAGCTTGGTGTCATTGGCAACTTGCTGAGGGTGCACTCAATCCCACTGTCCATGTCACCAACAAAGATGTCAAACAGCGCCAGTCCCAATACCGACCCCTGAAGAACGCCAATTGTCACTGGTCTCCACTTGGACATCAAGCCATTGACTGCAACTCTCTGAGTGTGACCATCCAGTCAATTCCTTATCCACTGAGTGGTCCATCCGTCAAATCCATGTCTCTCCAATTTAGAGACAAGGATGTCATGTGGGACGGTGTCAAATGCTTTGCACAAATCCAGGTAGGTGAAATATAGTACTGATTTATAAAATGGCATTCTGCTTCTTTTTCTATTAATCCGTATTCCTTTTTTACCTGTGTTAATATTCTGGTTGCCATCCGACCACTCTTGTACATTGAGCAAAGCTGTTTATGACTACACATCCCCTTCCTCAGTGATCACAGTTAATGCAGACTCCAAATGGGAGGCAGCTGCCTAAGTGTTTCCTGATTGGTGTTGCTTAGGATGAAGGACTGAATATCAGATTGCCCAATACACTGGGGTTGAATTTTTTTTTTTTTTTTAGTGTCCACTTCAGTCCCCTTAAGTGGTGGCTGATTTGAAATAAAGATGTTTTTTTAATCTGCATATTTCATGATTTTTGTGGGTTTTACTGTTTTCTAACTTGGTCAAGTAACAGTAGCTTTAATAAAAGACTCCTGTCTCTTATTCTGTGGGCTCCCTATCAGGGTTTACATGTAAGAAATGCTCTTCCATGCTACAACACCAGCTTGTTCCTCCACTACAAAGAGGTGCTGAGATGCTAAGGCCTCTGATGGAGGAGGGATGGACCCTGTGTGTCTCTGGTACCGAAGCACTGAGGGGGTTTCTCTCAGCAGCTCCCAGGCAGAGGCCAAGAGAGCTCACAGTGCTTGAATTTCATGTTAATGGCGCACAGAAGGCCAAGGAAGCAATGGCAATAGCTCCAAAGCTGTATTTGCTAACCAGAACGGCAAAATGAAACAAATACTTCTTAGTGAAGTTAATACTGCAGTAACCTTGTCACATACCAGATTGCTTCAAGAAACGGACCTCAGGATTCCCCCCATCCCCTGCAATGGATGCCAGAAAAAAACTCTCTGTGTTCAGCATTGCCAGGGACAGGCTTTGCCCAACCAATTTCTGCTCATAAACTGACTGACATAGTGTTTTCATAAAGGAAAGCAGCTCATATGGTTAAGTTGTCCACATTAGTCTCACAACATCCCACTTTGGCTGTGTGATTCAAAGAGGCAACCCTCTGTGTTGTGGAGGATATTTCTCTGCAAATGGGGTGTTATGTATATCTAAGTCTATAAGCTGTAAAGGGAAAACACATTCAAGTAATGGTTAAAAAAGAAAAAAAGGAAAAAAATAAATCAAGCAAGCAAGCACCATTATAGACTTATTTACATACCATAGTGATGCATGGCAGGAAAGTTGCATGTGGTTTGAATCTAAAAGCTCTTGCAAAAAGTAACAAACACACTGTAGGGCCTTGATTCTGACACCACTTTTAGTTTCTGTGATTTTTACGCAGAGCAAATGTTTTCACATTCAGTGCTGAATGGTAGCTAAGCTACACTTTCAAATCAGGGTAAGTATCCTAAATGACCCACCGCTTCCTTACTCAGAGCAGCCCTAGGTTTAGATCACCTGCCAGGGAACACTGGTGAGTAAAAATAAACTTCCATTTTCTGCACTTCAGGCTTGCAGACTTTTTGTTGTTGTTCATTTTAGAGAGGTTTTTTTTTTTGTGGGAATTTTTTTGTTGCTTTTTTTCTTTTTGCAGAGCGCACATTACTGTCAGTTGGAATACTAATGGACATCAACATAAACATCATCTCCAGGGCTGTTCAATGAAACTATCTAAGGCTGATTGTCTTGAAATTAGCTTGACTCATCTGAAAATTGCCAGTGATTAGCTGATTATGGTTTGAATTGAACTCAGATTGCTACAAAAAGCTACAAAAAAGTCATCCTCAGATATATTCTAGTAAATGATGCCTCGGATGCCTCAGTTGCTGCCAGCACTTGCATTAGGGATGAAGGTCTATTACCACATCACATTGACGGCAGTCATTTTAAAATATATATTCTGCCTGGGAAGAATCTGTCTCCTGGGGAGAATTCTGGCTTTTTACTTTTTAACCTACTCACTAGGTGAAAAAAAAAAATTGAGATGTCACAAATAGCAGAACAGATTAAAATATCCTCTCTATGAGAGAAACTTGTTTCCCTTCTGTAAATACAATTATTATAATTACAGAGTAGTTCAATCCTAGGGTCTTACTAGGAATCATCCCTTCTATACTGATAGTATGTGACATTTAATATAATTTCAAATAAATCAAAGGCTGAAGTGCTAACAATTCCAATAGATGTCAGGTCTAAAAAAAAAAGAAAGAAAAAAAAAAACCCATTATTTTGTCATAATTATAAACCTCTGTGAACACTTCTGGTTTGATTAAGTCCTGTGGATTTAAGGACTTTTTGATAAAAACAACAGAAGACCTTATCAATTCCTCTGTCCAAATACAGTTCAGCTTCATGAAGATAAGCAAGTCCCTCATTTCAAAACTGGTCACTTTTGAGCTATATGTCTCCACATGGTTGACAGTCTGCTCTGCTCTCAAGTGCCTAATTTTTTTTCACCCCAGAGGAAAGTCCCTTACAGTCTTTAAATGTGAAAATGTATTTGAGCTCCAGTTCTTCTTGCATTACCAAGCAAATTGCACAGGGAGATATTCAAATGATATCTGCAAGTCAGGAGTGATGTTTTATTCACATAAAAGTGGGCAACAGGATACTGCCATGCCATTTCTTACAGGTATTTGATTTAGAATACTTGCAATCAGTACTTACTTCTTTTTTTTTGATGCATATTTGTCTTCCCACGACAAAAAATATTGTTACATGGTATCTCTGGTGATGTGAGAAGATGCTAATGAAGGTCCTGCGATGGAACCACTCATTTGGGATGTAAGGTTTGGGGTAGGGATTAGGGCAACAACAAAGACACTGTTGGACATGTTAGTGCTAGAAGCCATTATGGGACAAACAGATGAACACTGGTTGCCAGGACCAGGTGGCAGTCGCAGACCTGTAGGACACCTCAGTTGAAAGGGACCCCGGGAGGTCCCCCTGCTCCAAACCCCGCTCTGTGCCAGGCAGCAATGATGATAGACCAGGTTGTTCAGTGCTTGTCAGCCATCGCAGGAACCCAAGGACTGGGTGTCTGCACACCTGACTGCCATGTACAATACACAGCTTAACACTGTCCTGGAATTAGAAACTGGAAAATGGAAGGCTTCACATCATCCTGAATTTTTTCCATTTCCAGGCAAGATCCTGAAGAATAAGGTCCAGTATGACATGTGAGTGTCAGTTTTTACAGTAGAGATGAGGGCTACAGGAGAGGTTTCAGGGACCACTGCAGGCATACAGTCATAAATGACCTGAAAAGTGGCTTAATGGGCAGGGGATGACATCTGCTCACGATAGTAACTGTGGTTCTTGAAGGAGAGGGGCACATGTTCAAGACCACAGACAGAACTGCTGAAACTTAGTGGCTCTTAAATGATTAAAAGAAAATTATTTTTAAAAGAGATAAAAAAATAGCAGAGGAAATTCAGTGACAGTAATGAACATGGGAGGCCCTTCCCACCTCCCTGCAGCTTTTCATAAGAAATGATTGTTTCTGTACTGTCTCTAACCACCAAGAAATGCCATACCTACAAGCTAGCATTAAGGCAGCATCAGCACAATGCTAATGGTCAAACAACAACAAGAAAAAAGGAAATCTGATATTAGGAATCTTAGGCCAGGTATGGAGCACAAAGAAAGGCCATCATAGGTATTATATAAATCTCTGGTTTTGTCTACATCATAAGTACTACTTGTGGTGTTGCCTTCCTCCCTCTTGTCCATCTCATAAAAAGGTGTAGAGAAACTAAAGGTGGTACTAAGGATGATTGGATATCAACCAGCTTCTCCTGGAAGGACTAAGTAAACAAGACCACTCCAAAGTGTAATGTGGCTAAGTAAGGCTTTGTAGAGGATGATAAAATCTGGGCAACAGGTGAGGGTGTGTGTCAGGAATAGTCAGTTATCTCCAATACAATGATTAGGAACAATTGAAGGAAATAGGCAGATGGCTGCTACTTTCAAAACAAACAAAAGGAAGTGTTTCTTTTCTTGGTATGAATTTACACTGAGAAAAAGCTTTGCTCTAGGTGTTAAATGGCTGCAGAGAATCAAAAGTGAACAAGACACAACCATGGAGGAAAAAATCCAGTGAGGACAAAGAAATTAAAAGATGGCACGTGTGGCTCAGAAATTAGCTGCCATATAAATTCTTGATGGGTGGCAGAGTACTCTGGGGACATCAGTCTGCACTTGCCTTGTTCCTAAGCTCATACCCAAGTGTCTACTGGAGATATGATAAAGGGCTATGTTGAGCTAATACAGCCTGGCCAGTCTCATGTCCTCCTTCAGACCCTCACCATGGCATAACCAGCAAATGAAAGGGCTTAAAAATATTAAGGTTGCTAAAACTATTATCTTCTGCTTGGATGGAATTGGTGCTTGATGATACCAGATTTGAGAAAAAATATGTGATATCTGTGCTGTTAAAAGCACAAGGTGGGCCTCTTAAAAGATACAGTTTATAAATGCGTTCATGCTATTTAACACCTAAAACTGAATTCTGACCTTAGTTATGTAGTATATATTCCTTGTCTGTCCACTTGCAAACTAACTATAGTAACTGTCGTGGTTTAACCCCAGCCAGCAACTAAACACCACGCAGCCGCTCACTCACTCCCCCCCACCCAGTGGGATGGGGGAGAAAATCGGGAAAAGAAGCAAAACCCATGGGTTGAGATAAGAACGGTTTAATAGAACAGAAAAGAAGAAACTAATAATGATAATGATAACACTAATAAAATGACAACAGCAATAATGAAAGGATTGGAATGTACAAATGATGCGCAGTGCAATTGCTCACCACCTGCTAATCGACACCCGGCTAGTCCCCAAGCAGCGATTCCCCCTGCCCCCACTTCCCCGTTCCTATACTAGATGTGACGTCACATGGCATGGAATACCCTGTTGGCCAGTTTGGGTCAGGTGCCCTGGCTGTGTCCTGTGCCAGCTTCTTGTGCCCCTCCAGCTTTCTCGCTGGCTGGGCACGAGAAGCTGAAAAATCCTTGACTTTAGTCTAAACACTACTGAGCAACAACTGAAAACATCAGTGTTATCAACATTCTTCTCATACTGAACTCAAAACACAGCACTGTACCAGCTACTAGGAAGACAGTTAACTCTATCCCAGCTGAAACCAGGACAGTGACGAATTATTTAGGCTTTATGAATAATTTAAATTACCGTTAGAATCTCTCCTGTTATATTAAAGAAAATGGGACTGTCCCCTAGTCTTCATATTAAAGAAATAATTTTAAAAATTTTTACACTTTCTCTGCATGCCCCCAAAAGTTGCAAAGCCCGTGCAAAAAAAAAAAACCAAAAGAAGAAAACATATAGCTAGACTTTAAACATCTGCCTTTTAAAAAAAACCCAAACATTTGCTCTGCTAATTAACACCTAAACAAAAGTCTTGCAACAAAGATGAGTCTGACATTCCCAGACCTTTCTGTTCAGCATCATGATGGGAATAAACTGATCTTTTATTTTATTACTTCTTCATTTCAAATTAAATTTCTTGAGTACAGGGTAGCCTTAGTATCTTAGGCTTTTGAAACGGTCTACACAAAGAAACCTACAATTAGAATAACAGATAGATGCATAAAATTCACACCTAGCTCTGTAAAAAACAAAGAAAGAATGCAATACTAATTTGACTCTCTTCCCCTAGTGACTTTCCTTCATTATCTTATTAAACAGTAGAAAAGTGAAAGACACAGACCGAGAAACTACAGGCAACCTGGAAAAAATTCTAATTTTTATGATGGCTCAAATGATCTGCTATTTTTCTCCCTGATTGAAGTCTGACTCCTTTTTTCACCAAGAAGGGAGATGTTGCCATGAGCAGGACTGATGCTTCATCTCAAGGGCCTGGGGAAAGTCTGTAGCAGGCGCTCAAGAGCCTCATCTCCTGCACCTGGTGGGTCTACTGAAATTCCATGAAAGCAGCTCCAGGGCATTTCTCTGTGTGCCCAGGGCACCAGCAGCTAGGCCATTTATCCTGGACTCACCCATGGGTGGGAAGAGCTATAGCCCTTAAAAGGGTGTTAATAACCCATATTGTGCCTGTTTGTGTGCATCAGGTGCTCATCTGTGGGTGCAGGACGACAACCTGGGCTCTCAGAGGCTTTAGCTGCCTCCAGAAACTCAGCTGCCCAGCCAAAACACTGGAAATAAGTCTCTGTGGAAGTGCCTTGCCCATGCAGTACTGGGGTGCTGAACTGGCCCTCACAGTGGTGGTGATAGTGCTAAGAAAACAGTGAAGAGTTGAGATCCCCCCAATACTAGCATCCAACTCCAGTTCTGTCAGTACCAATTATGATACATTAACAACTAAGTCAGGATGGCAGCCATTTAGCAAGCTTAAATATTTAATTTAGGAACAATAGCAGGTCATTTAAATAATTAAATTCAAAGGAACACTCACAACACCATAACAGTTTCATTTGTTTGACATCAATGTGTACATTAACCACATCAACTAACAACTGCAGGTGCTCAAGTTACTGCCCCCTACACCTATGTACAGAAATACACCAGCTGTGCGGTGCTGTGTCCTTTGCTTTGGCCAGAGTTTGAAAGAAAAGAAAGAAAAAAGGAAAAGGAAAAAAAAAGCAGGCTACTGCTGTTGCTCTGCTGGCTGCTTTTGGAGGACCATCCCTTGTCTTGGCCCTGGGATGCCTCAGCTGGCTGGAGAAGTGGATGCGAAAGTTATTGCTATAAGTCACCATCAGTCTGTACGTAAAGGCAAAAGGAGTACAGCCTCAGGCACTGCCTGCTGAAGTGGGTAAAGCAGCCCTTGACACTGCTGCCTGTGTGGCTCCTCGCACCGCAGTGCCAAAAGCAAGAATGGCTGCTCCGCCAACAGCTGCTTGGGAAACGGTGTAAAAGTGTCTAGGAAACATGACGACGGGCTCAGGGAGTTTCAGTTTGCACGTGTGTGCCAACTCTCAAAAAAGCTTTTTATTTTTAAAATCCAAACTAAAATAATTAGTAACCAAAGTCTTTACTGACTTTTAGACTCAAATGGATTTGGTACGAACGATATTGATGTCAGCTAAAAAGTATATATAAACATAAACTAATTATATATGTTAACTATTTCAGCCTAATTACTGTTTTTAAGTAAATACTTGGTCATAGGTAAATAATGTTTGGGAACATGTTCCCTTAACTAGGAAGTAAAACACACACACCAGACTACGTTGTCTGTGCAGAATTTTCTATCTCTGGCACAAGGCTTGGACATGGACGTGGAGCTGAAATGTTAGCTACTTGCAGGTCAGAAGGCAATCTTTTGTGCACTCATTTGAAATATTAGCTTTTAGATCAAATGGCAGTGTGAAGTAGCTGTGGACTGCAAGTGTCCTACCAGCAACTAATGACAAGCTAAGCTAAAAGCTAATGAAACGCTGAAGAGGAGTCCTATGATGCCAGTAGCGAAGCAGCCTGCTGCACAGTCAGATGTCAGTCTGTTCACATCACCTACAACTGCTAGCCCATTCAGGCACAAGGACCAGCTTAACCACTGCCGTCGTGTCCTGCTGACTTTCCCAGCCACCACTGGAAAGACCCCAGTCTGGGCAATCCTTGGCCTACTGAGTCACTCATCTACTGGGTGCCACCCTTGCTACACGTGGGCGACAATTGGGGATCCTGCTTTCTTACAGCTTCATGGCACCTCAAGAGGTTGCTGCCTCAGTGGCCACCTTCACCCATCTGCAATGTTTGCCACTCCCTCAATGTATTCTGCAGGGTGGCCCTTTATTTGCTATAAATGAGTGATGAGTCAGTAGGAAATTTCACACTCAGAGGTACAGTGGGTAAGGGCCAAGCATGAGACCTCTTCGGCCATTTATGTTGCGGAGACAGCAAACTTCAATAAGGCCAGGAGGCAGATTATACCCTTGTTAGCTGTCATAACAAAGTCTAACAGTGAGGCAAAACCCTAAGCTCCATAGCTAAGGTACCTGATGCGTAAAAACTTATATTCTACTTTTAATGAAATTCCATATTAAATATAACATACTTACATAAACTTAATTCTATAGGCTAAATATATTAATTTTCAATAGTCAAAAGAGTGTCATTGGCAGTCCCACTCCTGCTTACTTCATTTGCATCTGTTTGATTAGGGAAATAGACCTCCAGCATCTCTGCTGTTTTTTATATTTCTCATCTTCATGTAATGCTGCCTGAATTCACGGGCGGCCTCTCTGGGACTCCACGTTCCTCTCAGATGTCTATCAAGACATGGCGGTTTTAATGCCTAGTGGAGGCTGTCGGGGAAACTTGCTGACTCGGTGAACCTCCTGGTATCATGACTCCTCGCAAAGCCCTTGTGCTCCCTTTCCCATCCAGTACAATCTGATTTTCTTCTCCTGGACAGATGCAGCCTGCAAGTTAATGGCAAAGTGAAGGAGACTGCCTATTTCCCTGCCGCTATTGACAGCTTGTAAACTCTGCACCCCCGAGCAGCAGCTCTGTCCCCAGACACTCGGCAAAGCTGCCTTTAAGATTATTTCTGTTCTCTTTCCATCAGAAAACCCCTTTATCCTATCATCCTATTAGCAATTGGATATTTTACTTTACGTTCAATTATGTTCTCAGAGAAAGAACAAGTTATGAAAGTGCCTTTTGGACTAACATCAAATGTATTTCTTGATGAATTGCAACCTGGTAAACTGCTTGGAAGCTTTTGAAACGTAAAGTCTATTAAGCCTTTCAATAAAATAATGCTGTAATGTACTGTACTTTTTTTCTCCAAGGCAGGCAAACATAATAGAACAATACCTGCTACTGACTGGAGCTTGCATTTGTCAGTGCGTGTTTGTGTTTTCAATCCTGTTTTTCATGGGATCTCAAAACCCCAATTAAGTAATGATGGACCATCACTGTGACAAATCCTACTCAAGTCACAAGTGTAAGTAGAGTCCACATGCCACTGAAGGGGCTATCACTATAAATACAGCCTAGTGGCCTTGGTTTTAAGCACAGCTCACCAAACTCTCCAGTCCACATCTAAATAACTAATAGCAAACAGTTGTCTCTTTCAACTAAGCTGAGCAAATGGACCCATTTTCTGGGATCTCTTGGGCAAGGGCACTCATCCTGCAGGACAGTCCTTAATGTAGGTGCGATGGTCTGACAAATTATAGTCAATGTCTCAAACATTCATTAAAGAGCTTTGGTGGAGAAAACGGCCTCTGTAAAAATGCTGGAGTTTTGTGAACAGGACAATGTGGCCGGAGGAGAGGGCCCCATGGAGGGTGGGACCGTGCTTCTCCAAAGCCACAACCCGTTATCTTAAGTGACCAAGAGAAGGAGCACAGCATATGCGCCTGGAGGAGGAGGCCCCACGGAGGATGGGACTGTGCTTCTATCTTAAGCGGTCATGAGAGCAGGGAAAGAGAAGCAACTCCGCAATGAACCCCCCCAAAGCTCACCAACCGATTCCAGAGAACCCCAGGAACATGAACTGTGCATGTCGAGACCACCAACTAACACACTATAAAAGAAGGGAGAACAAGTTCTCAGCATGCACCCTCCAGAACTGGATCTCTACGCTGGCTGGACCAATGCTGGACCCAGGACTGGTGAAACCCTTTTCTTCTCTCTCTCTCTTTCTTTCTCTTTCTTTCTTTCTTTCTTTCTTTCTCTCTCTCTCTCTCTCCCTCTTTTTCTTCTCTCTTTTCCACAGTCCCTATACCTCATCCTTTTAAACATAAACCGTTGACCAAGACTGAGACTAGAAGTGGATCTAGCTGCCCCTGGGCTCCTCTTTGAGGAGTCCAGAAAGCAAGGGGGTCTTCTCTGAACCTCGTGACTCAACGGGAGGGCTCTCCTTCTGACAGAGTTTCATGTTCTTTTTTCCATTTCTTTTTCTACACCTCCCATCTCTTTTCAAAGAGCGGCTTAGTGACATGTTGCAAGGTTCATATTGATAAGTTCACTTGTACTTGGGCAAGGTTAGCTAGGTTGAATAAATGTTGATTGTTGTTTGAACTCCCCTGGTGTCGTTTCACCTTAATTCTGACAAAGGAAATCCACGAACCTGAGTTGCTCCAACTTTGGGACGCAACAGTAGGTCAGCTCACATCTGCCAGAAACCAGCCACAGCCCTGGCTTAAACCCTGATGTGGATCCTCAACTAGAAATACTTGTTAAAATTGAAATATTGCTTGCAACCACCCTTAAATGTAGATGACTAAATATGTTTAAGCCTAGTTTAGGTGGAGGATGTGACATTAGCAAGACTAAGTGTCCATCAAAAAATTATGGGCAATTTTCTGCAGTAGACAGAGAAATTAAACTTTGCTGTTTTTCAGCTTCTGTTGTGAATACAACCTTAACATTAACCCTGATATAGAGAGAAACCAGGCAAGGCACTATAACCTCAGCTCTAACAATTTGTCTCTGAAGGTTGATGGCAAATGCCCTTAACCTTACTCAACAAGGTCTTTGCATGTAGTTAGAAGATTTTTTCCAAAGCATCTACAAAATTAACCATATCCTAACTTTGCCGTCTCCAGCATGAAGAAAAAGAATCCCCCAAAACATAATTTCTGAGATTCCCTGCAGAGCCTGTGACTTGCCCAGAGGATGCTGCAACAGCTAGCAAGGGACTAAAAAATGGGAAAAGGTGTCCAACTCTTTGCAACATGTTTCTGAAACTGTTTTCCTAGAAGACCTATTTTTTATAGTGCAAAAACACAGAAATAGATTTGAAATCTATTTTCTCATTTACTGTGTTCTGAGATGGGTTGGGAAGGGGGGTGTTAAAACATTTTTTTTTTAAAAAGCACATTGAATTGAAACAGCATTAACATAGAAACTGATAAGCTCTTCTTAGTGGGGGCATTACCCACTGAGCTGTAGAGCTCCTCTATGTTCTCCATCGACTGCATTAACGAGGTCAGTTCTGCCCTTCAGAGAAACTCGAATGAAGACAAACTTCAGTCATAACCTTTTCTCCCAGACTTGGCTGCTTTCAGGATTGTGTGCCAAGGATTAATCTTTTCAGATAGCATTCCCATTTTCCCTGACTGTATGGCTGGACTAATGAATTTTCTGCAATAATGAGCTGTGTAAAGAACACTTCAACTGTGTCACTAAAATTGCTGTTTTTTTAAGAAGGTGGAGTTTCCAAGCAGCATACGCGTGAGGCTTAGAAACCAACAGCAATAATCACCCTTATGCATAGGAAGCTATGTCCAGTGGCTCAAACTGCAGTGGCCATAAGTAAAAAAAAAGCATCGTGCAGGCAGGGTTATAGGTCACTGAAGAAGTTCCCTTAACAAATAATTACACAAAGGAAAAAAAAATCAATTATATAAATTTAGGTAAACCTCAAACAATAAAAGAAAAAGGTCATAACAAAATCAAGCAATTTTGCAAATAATTATGCAACAATAATCCCCATGAGAATGGTGCTCTGCAAGCAGTTGCTCTGTGGTCAAATTTAATGTCATCTAACAACATTTTAATTTTTATTGTGCTTGCATACTCTAACAGTCAAGTAAAAACGGTAGAAAATCAAAGTGTGTTTAAAATTGTCTAGGGTTTTTATATGTGTGTATGTGTGTATAATCCTAGATTTTTCTCCTCAAAGTACTGTGCTTCATTTACCATGAACTAGAAAAGGATACACATCTATCTATAGACCCTAAGTAGAATCAAGAGGTTAAATCATTAAAAGACCCTTTCTTTGAAGTGGCTGAGTAGTGATCCCCTGGAGACTCCAGATATTTTTTTTGCTCAAACAGAGAAGCACAGAATGTCATGATGTCATTTTTGCAACACTTGATCTAAAGTGTCCTAGATCAACAAGACAGTTATGGGAGGATTAAGTAAACAACCAAACAAAACCTCCAAAAATACTACAAGTCATATGCTAAATCAGGACAAACCAATTAAGAGCTTCTGAAAGCTATTTCAGTTTACACCAATAAAACTTGAAGAGTCCACAAGATCAGAGACAGCAAAGGAAGCTTTAGAGGAGGTCATCATTATCATTTTTGGTGACCAGGGAGAAAAAAGGAGGAGGAGTATTCTGCCAAGGTGTACTAGGAAACAGATGAAAGGACAAATATAGACAAAATTTATTTGCATAAGCTTTCTACTCATTAGTCTTTCAAATGATGCTCTGAAGTGCCCCCAGAATGTACAGAAATTCTTAATCAATTTTAAAGTAATACCAAACAAAAAAGGGGGAAGAACCTTGAAAAGATGCAACTCTAAAACAGTAGACACCTTTTCACCTGTTTGCCATTTATTTAATTTCTTCAAAAGATTTTTACAAAGAAGAACCTTCTTGGTGAAATTCAGCTATTTACTGAAACTTCAAGGCAACAAAGAGCCAGTACAAATAAACTCTAGTGAGAATGTCCTACTTAACATATAAGAAGCAGAAATCAATACAGCTGGGTTAGATAGTAGAGCCTCAGAATAACTCTTTCATTAAGTGAGGAAGAAAAGCCTTTCTGACTGCACTTCTGTACTTAGCCCATTGTATTACTGGATGTTTGGCTCCACTAATAAAAAATTATATATGGTGTGGGAGATGGGAAAGAAGGAAGTGGCAGATAAAAGTATCATCTCAGAAGTTTATGGAAGTGGATAGAGGATGGGCATTAAAGGCTATTTCCTTGTAACAGTACCTTTTATTATTTATAATTATTGACTTTTTGTTGCCATATTTACTGATGTTGATGCTCTGCTTTCTCACGCACTAAGTTTTCTCCTAGTTTCACTAGCAACTGAAGAAATATGTCCAAGTAAACACACCCTGACTAGGTTTTGCTAGCAACTAAAACAGAGCTTCAGCTGAGTTAATTTAGAATTGTAAGTATAGCCACACCAACCAGGGTTTGCTTGTGCTTTCAACTTTTGCATAAAGACTTGTTTGTGAGGTCTGTGCATATTATGCTGAAACCCAAGACATAATTTAACTGCTCAGTTAAAATAATAACCATACCCAGGAACATAATCATGTCTTAGCCTATGCCTGTGTATGATGGAAATATTGAAACAGTTATGGCTAAATTCAGCCATTGATGCAATAACAGTTTGCAATAGTGCAGATGATACATACTGACTATAATGGGCATAATCTCAAATGCACTATATATGTAATGAAATAGTTTGAAAAGTGACAGAAATCTGAATGACAGGAGAAACACAGATATGACACAGAATGACAGGGTAGGTCCCCCCTATCTCTTGTATAGCATCATGACATACACAAACCTTTTATTGTTAAAAACATTTTCAGCTTAAAGCTATTTTTCAATAAAGTAATATTTTAAAGGTACTGATCACATTCGTGTAAAAATAAATGTAGAATTAGATATTTTGTAATGAGCAGCCAGATATCCCCCAAGTTTACAACTTTTGCAGCCATACTAGAAAAACACTCTGGTTTAACTCAAACACCATATTTTTTGATACAAACCCACTTTGTCAATGTTGAGGCTTAAATCAATATAAGTAATAGAAAGTCATTGTTACCATACACTAAAGGAGTGATGTGGAAGTTTTATGCAAGAATTTTACATCAGCTGTTATTACCAGTTTTGTTAATATAGACATGAAATTCTCTTACAGTTAGTTTTTTAGAGAAATGTCATGTGAAATACTACAAAAAATATACAAAGTATTTGCTGCCAGCTAGCTGTACTGTAAAAGTACGCTACAGAATACATTTTTTTAAAGAAATTGTACAGAAAGCTAAAATTTTTTAAAAAGACAGTATGTTCTCCTTGTTTTATCTGCTGCCTCCAGACCAACTTAAGCTTTGCAAGGAGGAGGAGAGAAAACAGTGGTCTCTCTGGAGCCACAGAACATGCTAAGGCTCGGGGATCCCACCCACAAAACACCTAAAAGGAGGAGAGGAGCTTGCCACCATGGGGGTTACACTTACAGCCAGCTGCAGAGACATGGTAGAAACTTTTCTAAAGGCTTTAGACTAGGCGTATGCTTGAAAGTCCCCCAAATGTGCCGGAGTTTAATAAACAGTGGAAGAATAGCTCTTGACTCTGCAGTTAGAAGTCTTCATGTGGTGGTCAGAAGATAATTGGTTTTCAGGCTATTTAGTTCATCTCAGCCATCAACCCAATTTAGAGAGTGGCATTATTCTAATTTGCTCTATGATCTTACCAAAACCATAGCTCTAAATATCAGAAAGCGCTGGGAGAAGGACCCATCACAGTCCTAGTCTTCGACTGAGTTTGAATTTCTTTAGTGTGGACTGCTGACAATTATAGATTATTTTGTAGGAACTGATCATTAAAAAAGAGACCACTTAAAAAACAATTCATTTTAGAGGTTAAAGTGTGACTGGTTGTT
Organism: Harpia harpyja; assembly: GCF_026419915.1. Lineage (NCBI taxonomy): Eukaryota > Metazoa > Chordata > Aves > Accipitriformes > Accipitridae > Harpia > Harpia harpyja. Next base: position 14,257,062 of record NC_068949.1, on the reverse strand, counting down.
TTAATTTGATTGGTAGTCTTCAAAGAGACAACATTTTAATTTAAGGGTCAACTTTAAGGCTAACCAATCATGTAATCTAGATAAGTCTCAGTCAAAATAGGATAAAGATGGCCATGCATAATTAAAGTATTTGAAGGCACCTTTGTCAGTTCCCTGCAAGCTTTTAGGATGCCTTGAACCATACTAAAGGAGCACTCATTGAAGCAAATAGTTTAAGAGATCTATCATACTAGTATGGGTAGTGAATCCTACTTTACACTCAGAACTAATTTTAATGTAATCATCCCTATGTGATGAGAATTTGTAAAATAGATTAGCAAGGTTTGATTATCTCTACTTGAGAAAACTTGAAATGTTCCATGTAAAATTTGCAAGATTAACTCTATTAGTCTCTTACAACTCTTCTGCTTTTACTTCCCATAGCTTCTTCTCTAGTAATGTCACTTAAGAAAGCATAACAGTTCACATAGTTCTACCTTTAAACACCAAGAAATCTAGTATGCTAGTGAAGAATGTTTTATAAGTTAATTTTTATTTGCTTTTCATTACAAAGTCTTCTTAGGTACTTTGCACATAAGTACCCCACTGTAATGCAAATTTCTTTTTTTTTTTTCTTGTTATTTCTTACTCAGAAAGCAAGAGTTGTCTTGGAAAAAAATGAGCATAGAAATTATAATCTTGAGTTTTGAAGGTCCAAAAAATAGAACTTTATTTACCTCTTCTCACCTATAAGCTATTTCTGACAACACATCTCTCAACTGATACCTAAGGGATCATCTACTTTGTCCGCCCCTCCATCTTTAAGTAATTTCAATTAACCTGTTTCATATGCAGTGTGCCTTATTTGCATAGCAAGTGAAGGAAAACCAGTTTCTTCCTATTTACAGAAACTAAGAAAGAAACTTCATCCCAGCCCCCTGGCTGGAAGTGGAAAAATAAACACATGCAGTGGACACTTGCTGGCTGGACAATGACAGCAATTTAAATCAGACCTCTTGACCAGTGAATCTAAGTCCCAGAGCCTCAAAAAACTAACCCCAAATCTGCCTTTCTGTCACGAACACAGCAGCAAAGGAGGAGGAGTTTGCCAGTCCTGAAACAAATGAGTGGTGTGATACCCAGAGCAGGCCCTGTCTGATGCTATGAAAAGAAACAGATGATCTAAGAGGAAAGGAAGGTCTATCTTCGAGTAGTAAACCCCAAGATTATACCAGAATTAAGTCACAACTAGCAAGGCAGTAACCTAGAGACTACTTGAAGTCTTCTCTGTAATTCTCTGCTTTTCCTTTCCAAAGAAGAGGAGGATAATCTTCACAGGAGACGTGCTACATTTGTGGTTAGTCCTAGTAAGCTCATTTTGGAGGCCAACTAAGGTAAATTACCATCACTTAGTCCCTGATCCCCCAAGGTGGTTCTCAGGCTTCCTCCATGCAAACAGAAAACTTTCAGTTCTTTCACGAGGTGGCGCAGAAATAAAGCAAGCTTTCCATAAATCACAAAAATGTTCTAAATTTGCACATAATGCTGACAAACAACCCAGGACCAGACACTGTTGTAGTTTAACCCCAGCTAGCAACTAAGCACCACGCAGCTGCTCACTCACTCCCCCCCCCAGTGGGATGGGGGACAAAATCAGGAAAAGAAGTAAAACTCGTGGGTTGAGATAAGAACGGTTTAATAGAACAGAAAAGAAGAAACTAATAATGATAATGATAACACTAATAAAATGACAGCAGTAATAATGAAAGGATTGGAATATACCAATGATGCTCAGTGCAATTGCTCACCACCCACCGATCGACACCCAGTTAATCCCTGAGCGGCAATCCCCCACCCCCATCCCCCCCAGTTTATATACTAGATGTGACGTCACGTGGTATGGAATACCCTGTTGGCCAGTTTAGGTCAGCTGCCCTGGCTGTGTCCCCTCCCAACTTCTTGTGCCCCTCCAGCTTTCTCGCTGGCTGGGCATGAGAGCTGAAAAATCCTTGACTTTAGACTAAAAATTACTTAGCAACAACAGAAAACATCAGTGTTATCAACATTCTTCGCATACTGAACTCAAAACATAGCACCATACCGGCTACTAGGAAGACAATCAACTCTATCCCAGCCGAAACCAGGACAGACACTTACTTACACTTAAATTCAAACTAAACACTGACCACGTCAGTTCTTTACTACTCTCTTTCTGATAGTCTGGCTCTATGTCTTCAGAAGAGTGAGAGGTCATGTTATACCTGAAAACTCAGGTAAGCTAAGCAGACTAAACATGGCCCATATGAAGTATTGACCAGAGAGCTGCTCAAGCCTAATCTTATGTTTAACTAAAGAATTTAATGTGTGTGAACATGATTTTATATGGAAGCCAGATTCATATGAGGAGGGGGTCGCTCTTATTAGGCCAACTCATATAATTTGAAAGCACAGAAAAATTTACACAGGTCCTTCTTCAGGTCTGAAAGCTCTTTTCAAGGTATGTCAGGGCTGAAACCAGACTCTGACTCCAAACTGATTGTGCTTTATATGGCTCTCTGCCGATGTTGTGATTTGATGGTGAGCCTAATTATGATAGATGTGGTCCGTTGTAGATTTAAGGTACCCAATGCAAATGAAATAATATTGTAATAATACCAACTCCTTTCCCTAGTGGTCATTTTGGGGACTTCCATACTCTGGGCACACAGTTGACAGAGCAAAATCTGTTACAGTGAAGGGTTCATATTAATAATTATGGTCATTGATATAAAAATAACTACAGTTGTATAACCGAGCTTTTTATGTTAGTAAGATTTATAGTGAGAATTATTAACTCTAACAGCTATTTTATCTAAAGCAATGTCCATGCAATAGGATGACCTTTTATCTATTACCTGTTGGGTTTACAACATCTATGAGTTCCAGACTGATGAGTTTCAGACTCAGGCCAATTTCATTACATGTTATATTTATACCACAGTTCTTTTTTTTTTTCTGGATTATTGTTTTCTTAGGAAGAGAAAGAAACAAACAAACAAACCCCAAACCCTGACATGTTCATGGCATGTAAATTTGATCAGCTAAAAACAGTGGTTATCAAATGCACAGTGACTCTGAGCCCTTGGATGGGGAGATGAAGCACTGAACCTAGCAACCCAACAGGTTAACAGTGGTAAATAATACTGCATTATTTATCATAACACATTCATTTAACACATGATGAGATAAGGCTCCTGTGATTGAAACTAAAGACATCACAGGGATGTTTGCAGGCTTTGAAAAGACTGAAATTCATAGAACAACTTTAGTTTATTAAGATTACAGCCAGGGAAGATGGCCTAAGCAAGCACCAAAAACTTTCAAAATGCTTCCTGACTCTCAAGGAATCTTCCTCTCTGTGTAGATATCACTGCCTAGGCTGCCACATGGCAGACTTCATCAAAACAAAGACCATCCCTTGTTTTGGACCTTAAAGAAATAGCTGGAGTTTCAAAATGCTCAGCACCAGGCAGATCCAGTTGGTACTACAATTGTTTGACAATCCAGCTGAAGGATGCTGAACCAGATGAATGGCAAGTAATGAGAAAGGTTACTTTAAAATACATGATGAAGTGGCTGCTAGAGCATACAGAAAAACTGTAACCACTTTGCCATGTTCTCCCTTCAGAATATTGCTCGAGTGCTTTCAAACCTGCTCTCACAACACCTCTGAAAGTCCAAATGAATTATAAAGTACATCAGTCATACTGTGGTTGAATGGTTTTAAATAAAATTGACTATTAAAATGATCCAGTCCCTCTATTTCTCCTACAATATCTTTATTTCCCCTCTGAGATCCACAAATCATGCCTCCCCCTACTTTGCTCTCTCAGGCTCTCCACTGAAGTACAAAACCTTTAATTGGAGTATTATTTGATCCTTTATAGCCCCAAAGTTAACTTTTGCTGACTGGCCTCTTAAAATGCTTCAGATGACAGAAACGTTGCTAGACGTCTCCATGAAATAATGAATAGTGCTGAAATTCGCACCATCATCATTAAACCTTGGGACTAACAGCCAGCTGAGATAACTGAGGCCTTTTGTATTTTTTGTAGATTAATTACTTTATGTCTGCTGTGGGAGAAGATATATCAGCCTGAATTCCTCTGCAGGTGGAGGAGTAGCCTCATGGTAAGTACAGCTAGAATTTCTTTGCATTCTTCATAACACTGTTAAATAGTGAAAAATTAAGAAAAAAACACCCAACAAAACAAAACAAATGAAAAACCCCAAGAAAAAGAAAAAAGTCAAATATTTCTAGAGAATTTGAGCAGAATACGTACAGTGGCATCTGTTTCCCTACAAATCAGGGTTGAAATGGACATTGTGCCAGCTCTGACAGAGGGAGGCTCCAGATCAACTTACGTCAGTGGTGATCAAAAGCAATCATATTTCATAGCTGTATCATGTCTTTGACATGATAAACTAGTAAGCTCATCCTAGCTGTAGCAAAGAAATGTTCAAGCCAGAAATCCATAACAAGAAAGACTGAAGATGGAGCTGAACAGTGAAAGATGCTACCCATGTTAATCACTAATTGTGTGGGAAGAACATGTGGTTATTAAAAACAAACAGACTTTAAAAAAAAATGGAAAAAGAACCAAACCCTAAAATTGCAGCAATGTAAAGCACAGCACAAAAGTTCATACACACATGCCTAAGCACACATCTCCAATAAATCTTCAGCAGGTGTAGAACAACTCCTACACAGTGCTTCACACAGTGGGAGAGGTGCTGAATTCCATTAGCCGGGCTTCATGGCAAACTCTTCTGAAGAGAGTAGGTGATACCTACAACATTAGGGTCACAGTCTACTGCCCTTGGAAGAGGGCAAAAGCTTTGAAGGCAAGACCATTGATTTATGTTAGTGAGAGGAACACCCATTTTTCCTTGGGTACTTGGTATGGATTACGATCCAATGCAGCCAACTAACAACATTAGTCAAAGAAGAAATTTACGACTTTTTACATCACCCCTATCTGGCCACCTGCTCTGAATAAAACACCTCCTTACAGTTTCTCTTCATTTTTCTTTCTTTTTTTTTTTTTTTTTTCTTATAATACCCTTGTCAAGAAAACTGTTTTGCATATACTCTACAACAAAAGCATCTGGTAATTCTAACCTGGAAGATTAGCATTAATATTATTATTATTTTCAGATACAACACCCCAGTGTGGATATAGCCTAGTGTTTCACACACACCTGTATTTAGTCTATTGTGACTTTATTTCAGTGCTTAAATAAAACGGCTTCATATTCAAAAGTTCTGATTACCTAGCGGCAGCTCGTGCTGGCTTTTGACTGACTTTTAACTTTGTGAGGGCCTTCATTTCCACAATATGTCTTTTCTTTCTAAGCAGCAAATACTAATTTTTACCATATACACCAGTGGTTAGGATTTTATGCGCTGATGATAGCCCGCTTTGTTTTAAACCATACCACTGCTCTGTTTGTTAAGTATAAAACCATAGAGCTTTTTGGATTACTGATTACTTCTCCTAAAGGGCATCACAGCCTCAAAGAGTTCTCTCTTCCTAGGAGATGAGTAGAATCCACATAATTTGTATATTTCATGACAACACAACAGCTCAGACTCTGAATTACTAGTGTTACACTCTGATGCGTGTCAGCAATGGCAGTGCAGTGCTGCCCAGTTATTTAACAAAGCTAAATTAATTTGTAGCTGTCAGTCATGTTTGCCAGATTTGCTTATGTTCTGAAATTTATTGAGAAGCTATAATAACTGACATTTAAATTGTCTGTTCTTGTAGAAGCAAACATGAAGCATGGACCTAAAATATGACATTTAGTTCTAATCCCTGTTGCAAACAGAGAAGAGAAGGGAAAAGAAGGAAAGAGGAGAGGGGAGGAGAGGAGAGGAGAGGAGAGGAGAGGAGAGGAGAGGAGAGGAGAGGAGAGGAGAGGAGAGGAGAGGAGAGGAGAGGAGAGATATCGTCTGCTGTTTCCGTAATTCTTCTATTTGAAAGGGATATTCTCAAACAGTCCAGCATCCTTTTAAAGTAGCATTTGAAGATCTTAAATTTACCTCTTCCTGAAATATTTATATCTATTTCTCAAATTCCTTGAATGCAGTTGATTTTATTCCGGCAGACAAGTGCCAAATGTTACATTCATCCCTCTCTGTACCTATACTGGCTCTTTCAAATCATAATTAGCAGGCAGTTTGATGGTGAGGCAATTGAGGGGACCTGGCTGCATCATGTTTGCTGCTGCCACGTGGGAACAAGACTTTCAGTTTCTTGTGTGCCACTTTCCCTCTCTACGTGACTGCCCTGATGCTCACACATTCACAGTAATGGAGAGGAAAGGAGCAAAAACTCCTGCTTCCTCCACTCCTCTGGCAAGGTGTTCGAGGGAAGAGGGCACATGCCTTGAGACAGTTTTGTGCCATGGTACAGAGTCAATCATAACATGGCCCTGATGATACATCAAGGGCAACTGTATTATTAAATGGTGACAGCAGTGCTATAAGCATATTACACAGCAAACATCTAACAGGAAAAACCACAAATTGAAAACCTTTTTTTATTCGTCTTCATCTTGATGCCAAATAATCCCCATAAGACAAACAGCTTGATGAGCTTGCCACTGTCTTGTGTGCAAACCTCAGGTCCTTGCATGACTTCAGAAAAGTCAAGAACAGAAAGGAACAGTATGTTTCTTTGCTATTTTAAAATAAATGCTTCACTGCAAAACACACCCAATAATCCATGTTAGAAGTCTGTCCTTCCATACTGACTGTAGTATAAATCACTGAACTTGAACATATATAATAGATAGTATTACCAGTCTGAAGGGTTTGGCATTGAGGTTTGGCTCAGACACAGACTCAGAAGCAAATTTGCTCAACTGAACTTGAACACCTGAACAACGTAATCTCTCATGGCTGTGAAAGCAAATGAAAAAATTCACAGGAATTGAATGTTCTTCCTGGATTTTGGACAATTGGCTTTTATCAGAACCTCAGACGGTACACACAAAGCAAAGGGAAAGAGTCAGACTAAATTGTCAAGGAAAAAAAAAAAATCTGAAATTAGAACTGGGAGATGGGAGTGCAGGCTTATGTCTGACCTGCACAGTGCCACCCCTCCACCTGTCTGGATAGCTTTTTTGATGGCTCGCCCTTTCAATCCCTCTGATTGTAACTGCCAGCATGTAAAATCAGCCCTTTGTGTAGATCGCTTTTAGCTGATTATTGTAGAGTCTCCACTTCAAATAAGGGGTTAAATCCTCTTTCTGATCCATGAGAATGTTTTTCTTCAAGGGGTTTGATTGGCCTGATGCTCACACATTCACTCGGTGGGGAAGGACTGGGGCAGTGATTGCAGAAATCACACCCAGCACAGCTCCATTAAATCTACTATTGTGTCAGAACACAAAGAACAAAACTAGCTCCTGGTTGCCTTAAAACCTAGAAGTAATATTTTCTTTCTTTTAATAGTGGGCACATTTTTGAAAAGCAACAACATCTGATGCTTTAAGTCCTTCACTGGTCCCCTAATGATGACCAACCGGAACATTAGAGCATCCTTGGCTTCCCTTCAGGCCTTTTAACTACTCCAGCTGGTCACTAACTGCTCTGTAAAAAGACCTCTGTGTGACACATTTGTACACAATATGGATCCTGCAGGTTCTCTATCCCCACGGCACTAGTTAGGCAAGTGTTCCCTTCATGTATTGGCTATGCCTTGCCTTTCAGGCATGTATATATATATTTTTCCCTTTTTTCCAGCTTCTCTGACTTCTATTTTTAATATTCAGTTAACTTTGTAGAAAGTAATTATATTCTGCTCATTCTACACCAGCTGGTATTTACTTCATCCTCCATCAGGCATCAACAGAGCATGGGGCTGCAAGACAGAAATATTACTCTGGCAAGCATAAATATTTCATTTTTCACACCACAAATGCGTTGATGATTTATTAATTAGCCTAAAGGCCTGCTGCTTCTGCATAGCTGAGTAGCAAAATAACTCAGCTACGACGACTGAGAAAGTCTATGGCTCACATCCCATTGGAAAGCTTTGACCAGCAGCATGTCTGAAGGCTAAAAAACATTTCCAATGGGCCAAGACCAAAATTACCAAGATAAATCTTGGCCATTACAACCTTTAGACTGGCTTTGGAGAAATGCCTTGTCGAATTTCAAGCAGTAGTGGCTTAGATGCTGGCCTCGTGATGGTTCTGCAGAGGGAACCTGTCTGGCTGCTGTCAAACACATTTTCAGCAGAACTGATACTCTATAGCAGCCATAACACTCAAGCAAGCCAATAAAAGCAGGAAACTGAGCAACAGCATGTTATTATACCTTGGTGTTCATGATTTCAGATCCAGGCTGGCAACCATATCTGGCTTTTTGATTTAACAAAAAAAAAAAAAACCCCTGAAACTCTCCTTTAAAAATTCAAAGGATCATTCTTGTGTCTTAATATTACTTTCAGACCAGGCTGAGACAGTGTCTATTTAATTTTATTTAAAAATATAATAATTTAGAAGTTGATTCTAGCAATCGCTTAATTTTAAGTGAAAAGCAGAGAAAGAAGAGTATGCCAAAATAACTTATGCCAGTTTTAAAGTATGATAAAACACCATTTCAATTCTGGAAAACATGTCAGTGTTCCCATTTTGATTCTGTTTGCCTTCATTTTTAAGTATATTAAAATATAAAATATAATGATTATATTATAATCACTATAATAATTAATTCTCTTTAGGCTCGGGTAAAAATCTGAACTGGACTGCTGGGTTTGAGTGTGCAGTGGTTCAAGCCACTGGCCAGTTATGAGTGGCATCCTTAGGAGTCAATAACAGGGCTGAAGTATCGCCACCAGGGACCAAAATAACTGGAAAAAATGCACCCTCAGCAAATCTGCGGTGCCACCACATTGCAGTGCGCAGAGGATCTATTGGAAGGCGGGGCTGCTGTTCAGGGAATGTGACAAGGGGCAAGGATGGACCCAGGGGAGCCTCAAGGAGCTCAGCAAAGACAAATTCATGCCCTGCACCCTAAACCTGGGCAGCTTCAGCAAGAGAGTAGCCAGCAGTTTGGGAATTAATTATTTCCCTCCACTGGGCATCTGCAAGGCCATATCACACACACAGTGTCCCAAACACTGTCTCTCACTACGGGAGAGGTATTGATACACCCATGGAGGAGGCTGGAGCACACAACTTACAGGAGGGGTTGACGGAGCTGGGCTTGCTCAGCCTCGAGACTGGAAGGAGAAAGGGCAACTTGCTATGGTCTTCAACCACCTAGAGGGGGGTCCAGAGAAGACAGAGCCAGACCCTTCTCAGAGGTGGGCAGTGAAAAAGTGAAGAAATGTTCATAAATCATAGCAAGAGAAATTAGAGCTGGGTATAAGGTGAGGGAAAATAACCCAAACAAAACGCCATGAAAAGGTTAAGTACTGCGTCAGTTGTCCAAAGAGGCTGTGGAGTCTCCATCAATGGAAGTGTTCAGTGCTTGGCTGGATGAGCCCCTCAGCAAGCTGATTGCTCTTTGAAGCTAGCCCAGCTTTGAGCAGTAGGTTGGACTCTTTCACCCTCCCAGTGGTCCCTTCTAACCTAAATCATTCAATGATTTCGTGATTCAAAGAATTTAGCAGTAATTGCTATTTATATAGCTTACTTAATAATGGATGTTATTTGATGTTTGTATCATAATGTTTTGAGCCTATTCCAAAAAGATATGAGTCTTCTTTCCCTGCAAGGAAATATCTTTTACAGTCTGGAAAATGATCTGACATGACCAAAACGGCAGCAGTTCCAAATACATCAGGGGAGCATTTTAGTGTAAGGTTCTCAAAATGTAGCCTTTTGTCCAATTTGGATTGAAAACACATTTTAAAGTATCAAAAGTTTCCACGGAGTTAAATGCTGCCTTGCAGTCACAGTGCACACACACACAGACATCACTTTAACTCTTGCTAAATTAAAGCCTGTGCTTTTAGCTGTTGTCCCCTCTTGCCTCTTATTAAGACTTTTTAGCAGGATGTTTGGAAAAAGAGTTATTGAGATTGGTCTCATTAGCAATTTCCCTTTAGTTTTGTTATTTACCTGTTGCCTGTAACCAGAGACCCCAGTAGAGGTTTGGTAGGTGGTGTAAAAGCATGCAGCAAAGAGCAATCGCTGCTCAAGAGAGATGGTGTATGACATGCCAGGTACATGGTAGAAGGATTGGAAAGGGTACCAAAAACATCAGAGCTGGGAATACAGTCTATGTCTCTGGGCCTCAGTACAGTGCTATCTGGTAGAAAAAAGCTGGTATGGGGAAAAAATAAAATCATTGAAAAGTCTCTTGCTGACAACGGTCTGCCTGAGGTTAAAGACAGAACAAAGTCGGTGTTAGACTTCTTCCCAAGAGTTATTTTTAACATTACTCCTGCTCGCTAGATAAACATCACGGACTGACACGAGGGAAAAAGTAAGGGAGACACTGATGTCGGCTTCATTCTTATGCTGGCGGCAGGAGACTGTTTGCAGCCAGGACAGTGGGAAGTGGCAGCATTTTAACCTTTGGCGGGTGGTGGTGCCCAGCACCTGCCTGGCCTTCCCGCCAGGGAGAGGTGCCAGTCCCTGCAGCCCCCCGTCTGGCAGTGGGGCTGGGGCTGGCAGAGCTGACAATCGGCTGGGCTGAAAAGGGCTGGGCATTTAAACCTCAAAAACCAATTGTGACAGGATTCAACAAATGTGACAAAAACAGACATAAACCCCTCCTTTTGGAGGATTTCCTAAGTGAGTTATGCCTTGCAGGGGACATACCACTGCCAGAAAATTCAAAGTCCACTGAGACGTCCCTGGACACTCAACATTTTCTCTAAAATATTCATAACAGACTCAGCCAGCTCTGAGCATTTTGTTACCAGTGTTTCTGTGCATGCTGAAAACACGGTGGGTGGTTCATTACCGAGCAGGCCCAGCCAAGCATCAGGGGAGCTAGGGGCCTGCGCTTCAGTTTCATTAATTTGTGAGAACAATATCTTTACCATGCTTATTTGTCAATTTTACACTCTATGTTTTGAGATTAAAAAAAAAAAAAAAAACCACGGTTTGGCCAACTTAAACATATTTTGCTTCAGCATGGCTTTAGCGGTAAGGGTCTTCTAAAAGGACCCCTGACAACTGTGTTTTAAAGTAGCAAGAATTGAGTTATGCCTGGACCCATTTCTCTTGACACTTTCTAGCAGTCCTTGTCAAATGCTACTTTATATATTTATATTATTTCACTTTATTGCGCATTAATAATGCATGTGTTATTATTAACATTTAGTGAATAAATGTAGCTTTATTAAATTTTTTATTTGCATTACAATGAATGTACATGTTAATACACCGGTGATTGCAAATGATTTTGAGATGGTCAGTTGTCCATTAGCTTCTCAAAGAAGCGGTAGCACCACTTCATTCACTTACACAGGAAGACACTGAATGTTCAATTCCCAAGACAGAAGTTTTTATTTTCTTTTGTTTTTTTAATAATCCTGGCAGTTCTGTGCACAATAAAAATACAGAAGTTGTTATTATAAGGAAAGAGGTAATGCAAAAGTTTCCTGTTTTGTTTTTTTTTCTCTCTCTGAAAAATTCCAGACTTTTCATTTCAAGTTGCTGCACTAAAATGTCTGAGATCTCACACATTTAAGACATCATCACCTTTTCTGTCAATTTTATACTTATGAGCCAGAAGGTAAGCAGCATAAGACATAGGTTGGTTTGCTTATTTTTAACTAAAAATGTCAATAAAATATGATATACCTGAGAAATCTGCCTCTCTGCTGCATACATTCAATATTTTACTCACTGCTTCTAGGAAAACCCCTTGTCCCATGACACATTTTCAAATGGTAAATACCAGGGGAATTACCTCATGAGCACCTTTGCCATTCCTGTCAACACTTTGGTTGCCTTATGCCCTCAAAAAACTTTGCTTAAATCAAGAATTCAAAGTTATTAATTGCCAGTGTGCCGACTTTTTGGGCTGCTTTGAGCATATGTCACTTATTACAATATATAATGCTTTGTAGCTGTGAAATGGAGCACCATAGCAACAAGGGCATGTAGGAGAGGGCTATTAAACCAGAGAGGTAGGTGTGACAGAAGGCCTGGGGTTTGTCAATAATTCATACTTTATGGCAAGAGGAAATTGATAAAAGGCATTTAAAAAGGGGTAAATCTATTTCTGTGATCACGTAATACATCCTTCATGAAGATGTGAACTAACACCTCTAATAAAAGGTAAAGGACACACAATTCAGCAGCTGATCACTTTGATCTCCATTTCCTTGCTGTTTCACACAAATCAAAATGAAATACTGTCCTTGAAGGCAAGACACGATAAGTAGCTTCCCAGAAAAAGAAGGGACAACAGCCAACATAATAGGGACAAAAATGTTCAGCACGCTTGGTCTGACTCTGCCTTGCTGTTGCAATGCCACCCTCGTAATTTGTGCAAGTGCTTGGCCTTGCAGGAGCCAGGCTGAGGGGCCTCCGAGTACCACAGGGATGGAAAGCACTGGGGCGAGATCTAGGACTGAACAAAACAGCAGACTTGAATATGGTTACCTTCTATAACTACGTCAGCAATCTTGCCCAAAGATCAGACTGTGTAGGGACAAAGCCAACAACAAACACCAGATATGGGTAGTGTGTACATCCAGGACTTAAATGTCAAAGCAGCTGAAAAGCATTACTTCCCTGTAAAGTATGATTTATAAGGGACATAAATTTGACATGTTTGAGTTTTTATTGCAGCAGTTGTCTGTTCGTAATATTTCATTAGCACACCACTAGAAATAGTGTGAATGAGCTCTTCCTACATATTCCAACTTGATCTGGAAAAGCACCTTTTGAAAATTATGTTTTGGGCTGATTTGCTCCTCTGTTGTTAACAAAAAGAAAAATATTTCTCAATGGGCGTAACACAAGGTATACCATCCAAAGAGAATATGATGGATGGACAGTGAAGTGATGATATATGGAGATGTCTCTTTCCCATGTGCTGCATGTAAGGAAACAATAGTCACAGGGCCAGGAAATAGGATGGTCCCAATGTGGCACTCCCAGGGCAGGTGAAGAGAGCAGATAGTTACAAGGGGAAGGAAATAATAGCTGTGACCTGCCAGATGCAGTCAACAGTAGCTGAAACCTTTGCCTCTGGCACAGCATGACCTCAGCCACATTGCTCTGCAGTTGGATGAAGGAGAAAAAGAAATGGGTTTATGGAAGGAAGAAAGGCCTTGATGAACATTGCCTGTGTTGCATGTACTTGTTGAAGCTACAGGAAGCGTGGCTGATGCTTTTCTATCAAGAGACATAAAAATTTCCAAGTCTCCTCTATCTTAAAAGGAAAAAAAAAAAACAGTCTCCAGGACATTGATGTCATCAGCATTCGGGACAAACATGCTCATCAGCTTTTGTGGGAGCAAAAGCACCTAATATTTTGCCAACATACAGTACTTAAGCTTATTGTGGCTGAAAGATTTTCTGTCTTGCAGAAATGAGTTAATCATGAGTAGTGCTGCTGGAAATAATGGAAATATTTAAGTGGGCAAATACTATCATGGGAAAAAGATGGCTTAGTTTAATAGCAAATAATGAAAAATTGTGAAAAAAGTGAAAATATTGAAAGAAATGAAAAATTCATGGTTAAGTGCCAGGAGAATTTTGTAGACAAAATATAGTGATAAAAGGTCCTCTTATGGACACCAGATTCATAGCTCTTCATTAGAATGTTAAAAGGAAAGTTGAGGCAAGGAAAAAAATAAGGAAAAAAAAAATTAAGCAAGGACTGATTTAATTAAGAACTTGGGAAAAAATGCCTTCGTTAAAATGCATTTCCATTCTTGTTTAGAGCAATGTAGTTATCCAGCAAAATCTAAAAGTTTTTCTGAGGTGATGTTGCCAGTGGTGGCCTTTAGAAGATTTTGAAAAATACTTTAAGAAAGACAGGGAAAGGAAAAGTCAACCTAAAATTAGATTATTTTCTCGAGTGTATCCAAATGAGATTATAGCGTGAAAACCTACATATGTTCATCTTTCAATGCACCACTAACTAAAACATGCAAGACTTACAACATAAAACTAAGCAGGTGAACAACTGGTGTAAAACAAAAGAATCCTCCTCAAATGTATCAGTCAGTAACACTGTTTTAGCTGGAAATTCCTTTCGCTTTGATATTTGTTGTGCTTGAGAGTCTTCAGTGCATCCTCTGAATAATTTCACCAGTGGTAAAAGCTGAGACTTTTATAATAAACTACTACTGAAAAAAATTAAATTATTCTAATCTCCCGTTCTAATGTAGAATAAAAATCTTTGAGGTCTTGACTATAATCTGCATGGTCAAACACCTCAAATCTCTTTAATCTCAGCACTGTCTCCTAGCTGACATTGGAGCAGCACAACTAAGAAAAGCAACAAAACCCACCCTGAAATGCAATTGGATGGGATAAATAATTCTTTATTCACAGCTTAGGTGCAATATCTGGCAAGGAGAACTTTCACCCTCCAAAATTAATACTGCTCCATGGAAAAATGGCTAAATCAAGAATGCTTTGTGCCCTCACATGGGGGTTAAATATATAGAGATATATTTTCAAGTGTCATAAAAACTATAAAGCAGGTCTTGAAGCATTCTATTATTTCAAGGTATTAATGATTTCAAGCAATATTTCAAAGTTGAGAAATAGTCAATTTAAGGTCTACAAGAGACAAAGCCACATACCTTTTGCAAAGTGCTGACCTGGCTGTGGGCCACAGAGGTACAGATAGGGGCTTTGCACAGGTTCCCTGAGATTATTTCTAAGACACAGCTCATCTGCTACACAGGAGACTCAAGGATACACCCAATTGCAAATCTTCATGCAACTACTGAACCCACTTCCTTGCTATACAGGCAGGAGTAGGAAAAAAGCAAGGGGTTTTAACAGTATAGGAACCACACAATGATGTTACATCAATACTTTTGTCTTAGACTGACTTTAGTGACTGAACATGCCCATATTTCCTGGCTCTCAAAGGTCAGGAATTTCCTAGGAGTGTTATAGAAATGGGGTGTTAGAGAAAGAAAAGTGGCAGTTTACAAAACCCTGATGATGTTCAATGCAGCTATCTATTTTCTGCTGCTGAGCGCTACCAAATATTCAGTGTGGGGAAAAGGGGAAAGGCTTTAGGGAAAAAAGGCAGAGAAATCTTTTCAGTATATGTGGAGTCAGCAAAAACGCCATCTATAACTGAGTTTAAAAATGAATTTACTTGTCCAGAAATGAGAGTTTAAAAAGCTAAACCTTAAACTTTTCGCTGAATGTAATAGAATCATTGATGCTTTTTTCTGTCTTTTTGTTTGTTTTTTACCTTTGGCAATCTCAATTTTGAAAAGGACAACTGAAAGATGGTAACTTTCCAAAAGCTCAAAAACTTTCTTCATCTGAGTTTCATTTTTGCTACAGAAACAGAGAAGGGTTAGAAAAGCTGCAGAGTAGCAACAGATGAGGAAAAAGGGTAAGCAGACAAAAATAACTGATGAGGAAGAATAGATATCACTTACTGCACACAATGTCAAAATAGAAAATGTGTGTGTTTGTGCCTATACCTTCCCAGGGTTTGCTGGGAGAAAACCATTAAATATTGAAGCACCTCAAGATATAATTTATTTCAAATCCCATGTTGAGAAAACACCCAAAGAATAAACAGAAGAATTTTTAAATTCAAATACCTTAAAATGGTAACCACCTCAAGCATCTGAGGGGGAAGGTGAGCAGGGAAGAGAAGTGTAATCGCTTCTTGAACAAGCTCGGGGTGGGTCTGTTATTTCCAGCTGCCAAGGTGAAGGTGGCTGTCTTCTCTTCCAAAGGAAAGGCAGGTGATGAGCACAGCTCTGCCGGTCTGTAAATTCATATGCAGCACTACCGTGCACACCGTTTCAAGTGCCACCTGGCAAATAACCTAAATATTAGTCCCACAGGCCCTTTGGCTTGCAGTCAGGGGCTGTGAAAACACAGGTTTGGCAGACAGGGCCTGGCAGCCTCGGGGCGGGTACAAGGCGAGGAGTCGGGCCATGGGGCCTTGTCACCAACAGCAGTCACAGCTCGTGCAAGGCAGAGCCAGCCCGCCCTGGCCTTGCCACAAAGGCAGGGAAGTGACTGTGCCAAGAGCAACGCTAAATACCCCACAGATATTGGTTTAAGAAGCAGAGGAGGAAAAAGAGAATCCCTGAGGATGCCCAGAGGGACAAAGCACAGAACAAACTACCCATACAGCCAACTTTATGAAAGCGGCTTATTTTGAGGCTTAGCTTTTGCTGTTGTGCACAGAGCTACCAGCAAAGTGGGTACAAGAGAGCAGATGATACTGAATTATCTGAGCTCTTGCCTGTGTCATGCATGAGGTCCGAGTGCTCTGCCGGCGGCTGGCTGGAGACACAGCTCATTGCCATTGATCCTGCAGCACCGAGAGGTGAGCAAATCCTATTTTTGACACCCTCCAAGTGCCCTGTTCTCCATTTCCCCAGCCCTCGCTGCTCTGGGAGGAACGATTTAAACCCATGAATTTAAGAGAAACGAACAACATTTTCTAGCAGTAGCAGAAGGGTGATGAAACCATCTTTTCACTGCAGTCGATCCTGCACAGGTCTATTAACTTTATCAAAGAGAAGACCCAGCTGTTTAAAATAACAGCACAACAGCTTTTCTGTCTGTTCTGCTCCAACAGCAGTGTGAATCCCCCTCAATGCCTCCCCTTGCTGAGCTCTGGCTGTGAGACGCTCCTAGGGTAATTAGTTGTAGATTGGGAATTTGGAAATACTATTCTACTCTTTGGAGGGGAAAAAAAAAAAGTGGGATATCGTACGGACAGAGAAAAGTAATGGTAGGTTGACATAAGGGAATAGACCATTTTCAAAAGTTTATCTGCAGCAGATTATAATTTTCAAATGTAAAAGCCATTCAATGAGAGAAGAAATCAAATAGAAATATACTGAAGAACATATTCCCTGATCTCTTCTCAAGAGAAGAAAAGAAAGTGTATTAGAGCCGGTTGAACAATTTGTAATGAATAATGTAGCTGATGAATTCTACCTTTGCTCTGTTTGTGTGTATTGTCAGTGAACACAGGGTTTCTCAACTGTTCATTATTCAGAAAACATTTGGCAAAAAATTCGTGTGCATAATCAGTTCTCAAATAGGAAATATGCCCTCAATATGACTACACATTTACAGTTTTGGAAAAATACTGGGGCAATGCAGGTATGTCTCGTGGTTTGCACAAGTTGCTTGAAGCAAAGCTCGCATAGTAAATTACCATGATTTGTCCCAAGCTGTCATTCAGTGAAGATGGCTGGGACCTACCTGCTGAGAAAGGCAAATGAAGTAGTACAGCTTGGAGGGAGCCTGGCACCAGCCAGCCAGCCAGGCCCTGAGCTCTCAGGCACCAAGCCACTACTCATGAATGCAGGGAGACTTCTCATGGTTTTGCAGTTAAGCTCACAGTAAAATATAAATAAATAAATAAAAAATTACTGGCTTGAACTCAAGCTTTTCTCTAAGAATATAAGATAAAGTACCTCCTATAGCCACCACTCTGCTATTTTTCATTATTTGCTGCCCCTTTCTGACCTTCAGTGAGTAAATTAGAGTTATTTCTCTCCCCACTATTACATTTCAAGTCCAAGCATGTTACAGAGCTAACACATTTACAGACACTTCCTGAGCTGGAACCTCTTCATTCTTATATTGACTCCAGTTAGTCTCCAAGGAACTTGCAGCCCACAACACATTAGTGCTCAGACCCTAATGCACTGGGCAATCACCCCCATTCCTGCAGGCAAGGAAGATGGAACACAGAGGTTAGGTGCAAAGGTATCTCTTTTGAGGACACAGGGATGTGGCTGCAGTGTAGTGAGTAAAGATACGGCCCAAGAAGGCTGGATTTCCTACACAGGTAATCCTGTCACGTTCTCCAAGAAACTGTGATCTGGTCTCCAACCACCAAATTTCTACCAGTTTGTTCAGTCATTTGGACCAAATCTACAGTTTACCATTGCTTTATATCACCTTCAAAACATGACCTAGGGCTCTATTTGTGCCGTAGTTTAGGAGAGATGAACAAGAATGGACAGTAAAAAATTATGGAAGTAAAGCCACATTTTCAGATTTTTTCAGTGTCTGCTGTAAGTCTGAAGAGAGGATGGACGGAGCCTGTAAGAGCAGCACATCAATTATTTTCTTCTGCTTTCATTACGGGGAATGGTTAGAGGGAAAACAGACCTGGCATCACCCTCGATCAGCAGATTTAGCTCTTGCTGGAATAGATGAGAACACCATAAACTCTGATCCTGTTAGAATGAAAGAATGTTTCTCTGCTTAGAGAAGAAAAAACAAATCTCCCTGGATGTGGCTCTTTTAAGAGACACCACAGGCTTCAGAGATAAATCTACCATGCTGAATAGCAGCATCAGAGTCCCAGTGGTGGGGAGGTCAAGAACATCTAAAGGTATAGTATTCCCCCTTTTTATTACTAACATTTAGGAATACAAACCCTTAATCCTATTGCTGAACCCATCAAGAGGGAAATCAAAGGGTAGTACAAAAGTACAACAGTAGAGGAGGTGTTCATTCTATTCCCAGTCTAAGTCTGCACCAAGCTTTGAGGATGTATAATAAACTACTTTTGTGCTAGACCAACTTGATTTGCTAGAGAAAAATCATCAATTTGGGTGACTTAATTCATTTGGGAAAAAAAAAAAAAAGATGATTTTGCATTTAGAAGACAAAGGTTTTTTTGGATGAAAGTAGAGGTAGATGACAACACCAAAATGTTTTGGTAAAGCTGCTGGGACGCATGGGAAAATCGGCACAAATGCACGTTTCATTCAGTCCCCGATTTATTGCTGTTAGTCTTCATTTCTTCAGCAACTCAAAATACACTTAAGTAGAAATAATGTTTAAGAATAGTTGTTCCACTCTTCACTACAGCAGGCTTTCACAAGACATGGGCATGACCCTAAGTCAATTATTTTTTGCTTCTTTTTCTTCTCTTTGCCTGTGCTGGCCTTCTCTGCTCAGTCAATGAAAGCTGTTATACAGCTGACAGGAAATTTCCCCGTTGAAAAATATGCTGAGTGCCAACCAAAACTTGCTGTGTTATTTCATCAAGCAGCCGCTGTGCCTCTTTACAGTATAAATGATAGACTGAGGCAAGAGGCCTCTGAGAGGCCCATAGTTGCCTTGGCCTTGAACTTTGTTTGCCTGCTCTTAAAGTATCTTGCCCTAAGTACCAACTATTATTCAAGAAGTCTTTGGAAATTAACTCTGTCTTTTCTGGTTGTGGAAGTGTGCTTTCAATTTTTTTGTGTGTGGGGAATGGTAGCACCTTACTTGTTTAATACAGTAAGAAAACACGAGTCTTCATCAGCACTCCACTCTCCTGTAAACTTTAAGATTTGAAGCATGAAGCTTACAGTGGTGACCTGTTCAAGGTACACACAGAGGAATAGTAAAGTTGGATAGGCATCTGACAAAGTTAGGCTCTTAAAACCCACGCCAGGGAAATTAAATATCTCAGAGCTCTTTGCTTTTGAAAATTTTCCTTGGGGATATAACCTGTCAAGCATTTGCAGAGTAAAGCCACCCCTATATGCCTTCATCATTCAGAAACTATTTAAATTAAGTATATGCAACTTTCCACTGAAGGTTCAGGGGGACCAAACAGATCAAAACTGGATATGAAACAGGATTGTTACCAGTTGTTAAACTCTGCTTTTCTATCTGTTCACCCCTGCCCCCATCACATCAGTCTTTCACATGTAAATGCCACCTGTACCCTGCTGACTGAAATGAATACTTTATGTCCATAAATTCCTTCCAGCTTTATGACTGATCTGTAGATTTTACTGAACTAAGCCACTTACTTACACATCTGATGGGTTTTGTCCACACTTACAGGAACTGCAGTCACATTTCCCAGTCTCCCTTTGTCTGAATTTGGCTCAGACAGAACCACCTCTCTGTACAAGCTTAAAAAAGTGGAGTTCCTGTGCCCTAAGGTTACAATTTTGTCAAAGTTCACATTCTTGACATAACTTTCTAAGGCTATAAAACATTCAAGAAACTGACAGCTCCAGACTACATTTGTTTTAGGAGAACAACCCACAGAAAAGTTACAAAGGTTGCTTCTAGGCATACAGTTTATATTCTAAACTTGATTTACCCCTGAACGGTCCTTTGTAAGCCATTTATGTTTCTCATTTAAAATAGAGCAGCTCCAAATTCTTCCGTTATCTAAGCATGTCAGAAATGAAAATTAGATTGGCTTTTTGCATTTCTTTTATCATCCTAGCTCGACTCCATGCCACACATGAAAGCTTGGTCTCTGCTTTCTTCTAGCCAGAAGCATTTAATCCTCTTAATGGGTGACTCACCCGTCTTACTTAGTCTGGTCAGATAGGAAATCATCTGCGCAGCCGAAGAATTACAAGTATGGAACAACACTGCATGAAATTACCTCAAGGATTTCCATATGGATCTTGCTGTCTACAAGACTATCCTACCTAATAAGCCCAGGGGATTCAGATAACATATTTACAAACCCTACTTTCATTGATTTTTTTTACTCTTTTCCTCTCCTCATTAAACAAGACAGATACCCAATTTAAAGTCACTAGTTAACAGCTAAAAGCAACTTTTATAGGTTTTGTAGCAAGTAGGAGTGACAAAAACACCTCTTCTATCACTTTCTGTAGGTCAATAAAATATAACATGATGAACCATCTGCTGCTTGTATAATGGGTAAAGGCTGAAATAACACATCAGAACTAATCTAGTCTTTTCAGGGTTGTCTTCATGAGTTTTAAATGTAACCCTCCCACTGGCTACGTGGAAGAGCTTCTGACTTAGCTCTGGGATAGCTGAAGGCACTCCCTGCGCTAACAATCTTCTCTGCTTTCATTCTCACTAAAACCAGCTCACCAGGCAGGGAAAATATAAATTAAATTACCAAAAGCACCTTTATATATTTCTCACAAGTCCACAGAATAGACTAGTAGTTTAACACCACAGCCAAAGAAGTAAAAACAGTGAAGATATAATAACAGAATCATAGAATGGTTTGAATTGGAAAGGACCTTAAAGATCATCTTGTTCCAACCCCCCTGCCATGGGCAGGGACACCTTCCACTAGACTAGGTTGATCAAAGCCCCATCCAACCTGGCCTTGAACACTTCCAGGGAGGGGGCATCCACAACCTCTCTGGGCAACCTGTTCCAGTGCCTCACCACCCTCACAGTGAAGAACTTCTGCATTACATCTAATCTAAATCTACCCTTTTGAGGTTTAAAGCCATTACCCCTTGTTTTATCACCATATGCCCTTGTAAAAAGTCCCTTATTAAGGGCAAAATATTGGATTTGGGATGTTCACATCTGGGAGAAAATCTCTGAGAATAAAAAGTCAGGGTACTTACATGCTACACAGAGCCAGATGGGAAGTCAGTGATGGGCTGTTGTGAGCAACAGGCAGGGACTGAAGAGACCTCGTGCCGAGCTGTAGGAAGCTGCATGGCCTTGGCAGGGGTAGACGTGGCGAGGTGCATGTTGTGGAGCAGGTAAGGGACATCCCATCCGCCTATTTGGCTCCAGGAGACAGGAGATAATACAGAGGCTAACACCTGTATCCCAGACATGCACTTAACCTGGTAAATTTGGAAACAGCTCAGCACCTTGCTGTGAATACATGCACCTTTCCAGAACCTGTCCTGGCCCAACTCAGGGAAAACTCCCACAAGCTGCTATATATGGTTATCCCTTGCCTCTCCTCATGTCACCAGGCTCTGCAGAGAATACAAGGTCTGCAGAGAAGACTGATGGGATTTTCCATGATGCTTTGTAACACTCGTCTGTGCCTTTCAGCTCGTGCAAAAGCAGAAACATAGGAGATTAAACTCTTACTGCTTTTATCTTCTGAAGAATAAGGGAGGGGGGTAAAAAAAATAGAGAGCTGCAATGTAAAAGGATGTATTTAGATGTCCTAGCTTACTTAGCAGTTAAAATTACATTTAATTAAGAAAACAATAATCTTCTTGAAATAGCATTAACTTTAAACCAACCAAATCCATGAAATATCTTCAGCTTAATTTCTAAATACTATTAAATAATTACTGTATCTCTTCTGATATCAATATAAGCAGAATATTTAGTCTCTCGAGGCATGTTGGACAAAGGCTCAAACAGCAGCTTCAATACCTCCTTGTTATTTCCACAATTAGCTTTCTTAATACTAATCACTGGTACTTTCTGTAAGTCTTAGCTTGCTTTGAGTTTCTCACCTCAGCTGAAATTCAGAGAAAACAAGGAGCGTTAATCCAACGAGACAAACGAAAATAACACAACTTCTCCCATCAACAGCTGGCAAATTAACAAACCAACTACACTGAAAAGAAAGGGAAATCCTTGCATATGTAAATGTTGTAAGTCACAGGGGTTTGGGTTTTTTGCTTTATTTGCTCCCATGTACAGTAATGGCACACTTACACCTCCCTGGAGGTAGACTGTTAAATGTTCAGTTAAACTGTGGCTTGCCAGAAGGAGAGATACTCAGACTGTTCTCTTTCAGAGACATTTCTCATGGTAATTCTTTATTTACTTCCTCATATTGATATATAAACCTAAAGTAAAAATATTTTAAATATTCTATACGCCAATACAACACGGCTCAGTTTCTGAATCAAATTTGCCTAAGCTCAGATGGGATGATCTCATGCTTATGTAAATTAATGAAACTGTGGCAGTGACATGCCTAAGGCAGAGTCCTAAAGGAGCTGGGAAGTCCTTTACACGTCTAAATGTAAAGTGCCACACACATCTGGCAACAGTCCCATTTCAGGGAAGACAGATGTTTCCGCATTAACATAAGATTGTGGCCCTTACGAAAGGCAGACCTGATCTATCAAGAAGAATCAAGGCAATGATACAAATCAAAAGCTCTGGCAACCTGGTGTCACTTTATCACCTTTCTATAGTGAGGTGGCTGCTGTCACCAGAACTGACATGATCCTTGGGCTCAGAGCATGCTCTAAACATGCTTGCGACTTAAGAATATTTTCTGTATGCCAAAGGAAGGATGTCTTCTTCCTCGCTTTTTTTTTTCCCCCATATATCACTTTAATGTTAGACCCTGTCTTTAAGCTATTTAATCCATCCAGCTAAGGGACATGGATCTTGTGTCTCACACTGACCTCCACATTTTGGAAGAAAGTGCATCTTGATATCATCTGTGCTGACCTGCAATTACGTACTTCCCACTCCGTTGCATTTCAGGGCATCCCTCTACCCTGTGCGGGACTGTCACACATTTCTCCCCAGCCTACTAGGCCCCACGGCATTACCCCACCTTTCTGTCCCAGGGGTTGCAGAGTGTCGTCAGGAGGGCTCTGCCCTCAAGGCAGGGACATGTTTTTCAGAGCACACAGCAACAACAGCTACTGCTGCTTCTGTGCAGAGATTGCTGTGGATGAAGAGCACCCTGCCAGGGATAAAATGGTCCCTGTCAACTGCTGAGATTCAGCTTCTGTGCAGCACACTTGCTTTGCAAAAAAAGATGGTTTTTTCCTAGGCAGTTGGCAGGTTTGTCCCTCTCAGGAGCCACCTTTCAGCTGAATCCAGGCCCTCCCATCATTTTGACTGGTCTTAGGAAAGAACCAGTATTTAAGATGACAAAATGTTGGCTGTCAGACACGTAGAGGGAACCATATCACTGTTGACAGGGTCTCATGTCA
The DNA here is from genome assembly GCF_026419915.1 of Harpia harpyja. Lineage (NCBI taxonomy): Eukaryota > Metazoa > Chordata > Aves > Accipitriformes > Accipitridae > Harpia > Harpia harpyja. Next base: position 14,233,261 of record NC_068949.1, on the reverse strand, counting down.
CACTCTAGTAATAACAAAATCGACTCATTTTGAATAATTAACTTGTAAACCAATTTTTTGCTAGGAAAGATCTCTTCCTTTTCAGGACTTTCATCCTACTGAATGAAACATGGGCGTGGGGGGGCTCCCCTTTCCCCAGAAGACCAGCCTTCTTGAGTGGAAATGACCTCCCAGTCTAGACAGTTGTACTGCTGTACTCCAAACAGAAGCATTAGGTGTTAGGATTCTGGGACGTCCGCCCATAGGTGCTCTGCACTGAAGCTGAGTTACCATGCATTATTTCTGTAGCTAAAAACATTTAAGTATTCTTCAAGGGTGTGATATGTTGTCCACAAATAATTGCGTGTTTTTCCTAGAAGTATGTGGAAAGAGCGGTTCAAAGAACACCAAAGCACAGTTGTGTACTAAGGTTTAAAATACTCAAATCCCAACAGCATCTTAGCTGACTACCACACCAACATCAGAAGCTTCTTCCCAGCTCACAGTTTGGTCTTTAAATAGGTTTTCTGAGTATTTAGTAGTGATGGATATTATATATCCTAGTAATGGAGGTATGTGAATATCAACAAGGAGCAATGTATAATCCAAAGATTTCAGTTACCAAAGTGAAATGTCAAAGAGATTAACATCTCAGGGCATCCCAGACCTAGCACATGTAGCAGCCTCAGAAGAGTCTAAAGTTTTGCTCCAGCTCAGGCAATCATCCATATACCTGGAAACACGTGCATCTACCTCATCTGCAAAAGTTGGGCTGAGATGATAAGCAGAACATATCACCTTCACCCAGACAGTGCAGGAACTAAATGCATTTCATTCAAAGTTGCAAGAAACAGGTATCCTGGTTTTGGCTTGGATAGAATTAATTTGCTTTCTAGCAGCTGGTATGCTGTTATGCCTTGGATTTAGTATGAGAAGAATGTTGATAACATGCTGATGTTTTCAGTTGTTGCTAAGTAGCATTTATACAAAAGTCAAGGATTTTTCAGCTTCTCATGCCTAGCCAGCAAGAAGGCTGGAGGGGCACAAGAAGCTGGGAGGGGACACAGCCAGGGCAGCTCACCCAAACTGACCAAAGGGGTATTCCATACCATGTGATGTCATGCCCAGTATATAAACTGGGCGGAGTTGGCCGGGGCAGGGTGGATCGCTGCTCTTGGACTAACTGGGCATCGGTCAGCGAGTGGTGAGCAATTGCATTGTGCATCACTATTCCAATTCTTTAATTATTGTCATTTTATTATTGTTATTAGTATCATTATTATTTTCTTCATTTCTGTCCTATTAAACTGTTCTTATCTCAACCCACGAGTTTTACCTTTTTTTTCCCCAATTCTCTGCCGCATCCCACTGGGTGGGGGGGAGTGAGTGAGCAGCTGCATGGTGCTTAGTTGCTGGCTGGGGTTAAACCATGACAACAGGAAAGACCATCACCACATGGTATTTCTTTCCAAACATTGCTATTAAGTTAAACCAGTTTTTTTTGCAGAATCCTGTTCTGCTTTCACCTGTCAACAATGCTGTTTTACCCCAGTTGGCTGAAATATTCCTTCACTGTATATCCTACTGCTTCTCATTTGCATTTTAGACTAGGTTAGCTTTTTTTCCCCTCAGGTGAAACATTGATCGTGTATATCCATGCCTAAGCCACATAATTCAGGATTAATCATTCCACTCTGCTAAACTTCATTGACTTCTGCTCATTTCTTCTTCAACAGTTTTTTTACTTAAGGGCTAAGTAAATGGTAATACCCACGGATAGCTTTATCCTATACTTTAAAAGGGCACCTTCCTTTTTGAACCCTGAGGACAATCTTATGCCAAAGTATTCCAACGTAATTGAAGAAAACGCACCAATTAACATATATTTTATTTCTGACTTCAATAGTTACTTTCCATTCTCCGTTATCTATTTCTTATTTTTACAGCCTTACAAAGAAAAATAATCCAATGTGCTTTTCTAAAAAACCCAAGTCTTCACAAAACAGGAAGAAACCACCTGAAACTCTCCCTCGGCAAAATTGGTGCTTTACAGAATTGGCAGGTGCACGCAAGGAATGTGACACAAAGTGCAGTTTGTGTAATGTACCAGAGACGAAGGCTTGACAGCCAACTGCTGCCTCCGTCAGCGGCACCGCTGCCTTTCCTTCCCATACTCACAGGCAACTTTGACACTCATCTGCAGAGCCCTGACCTCCTCTGCAGTTTGCATTTTGCCCACCTATGATGTTTGTGACATAAAGGCATAGTAACAAGCAATAGAGGCAGGGCTTCTGATCAGGGTATGGCACCCACTGCTTTAAAGTGAGCTGCTTCAGGCTCAATACTGGTCTTTGGCTCATAGTCACTTTTCTGAAAAACTTAAGCAGCAAAGTAAACCTGACTCTGCTGGCTCTAGCCCTAGTTCTGAGCCAGGGCAGGGAATATGAATGACAGCAATAACCTGTGTTGAGGGAGAGGGGCAGAAAGGGGCTGATCTAAGAACACGATGGCTGAGTAACATGGCAATGACTGTGCTGGTGCTCAGGCTTACGGGGAATTGCGCAATACTCTTTGTAGTTGTCTTACACAGTTAAAGCAAAACAAATTAAATAGGAGTTTTCTCTTTGTAGCAAAATCTGCAGGGCCATGTCTCAAATGATACACATTTTTTCCCAGGAAGGACTTGGGCAGGGACAGCAAGTAGCAACTCTTACAAGGCCAGGCTTCTGCCTGAGGGATGCACCTTCCTAGCTGGCTCCTTGGAGAAGCCATTTTGTGGCCATTGCTTTTCTCTGCCTAGGCTATTGTTGTTTGCCAATTTTTTTTTTTTTTTTTTCTGAAGAGTACTAATATGTCCTGTGAAACTCAGGAGTTTTCTTCTCAGAAATGTGATTTTTGTGGATATACAAGCAGGGTTGCATTTGCCTGTATGTAAATGTAAATTGCTAGGCAAGTTTTGTTTAAAAACTTCTACTTGCTTGGAGTTATGACTTCTTCTGTCTCACAGTGTCTTAAAGAAATAAAGCTTAAATATTTTGACCATTTTCCTTGAGCTGCTCAACCCTAATCCAAACTACAAAGCTATCTGCTACAAAAAAAGCCCTGGCTACAGATATTGCAGTACATAAAAGCCAGTGAGTTTGCTCACATGCATGTGAGCAGAGCACTCTTGAGTAGAACAGACATTTCAGAGCCATGCTGCTGCCCCAGTTCTGGGAGCAGGCTAAAATGTTTACAAGGGTTTTAGCCTGAGTTGGCAACCTAACCCTGGGAAATGCTACGCACTATCAGAACATTATCTCATGGCTTCAATGGAAACAGAGGACACTCAGGCTTCCTCAGAGCCACTTACCCAGTCAAAGATCAAATTTAGGGTTTTTTATATGTGCTTTGAAGAAGAAATATGAAAATATTTCAGACTAGGCTGTTCACAGAAAAAACCTCACATGCATTTGCCTGAATCAATTTGTGAGTCTACAACAACTAGTCAAGCAATTTCAACAGATCAAAGCAGTAAGGAAACAGAAAAAAAAAATCAAGGCACCAGCTTAGAAACAGAGTACTTCCACATGAGAAAAGGAAAGAAGTAAATTTGAATGAATTTCAAAACAAAATTCTTCTGAACACAATCTTCTGCTCCCCACAGAAAGTAAAATACTTACTTTGAGATTGAAATAAATTTGCTAGTTATTTGTAGTGGGTTTCGTTTTTCTTTCTCACCCCCTCCCCCCCAAAAAACCCCAACAAACCAAAACAAACAGAAATTTCATTCCCATTTGACCAGAATTATTTGTCTTGTCTGAGTCACCACCTGTGTGAAAAACTGACAAAACCCTCCTCTTCCCTACCACCCTTAAATGCTTATTTACATCCACATATTTCATAGGCTAAAAGGGAAAATACCTTTTCTGCTTCAGCCTAGCAAAAATAAGCTTCCCTGCAACAGAACACACATATGAACCCCAAACCAGCTGACTTGAGAGGCCGGTAGCTGAGGTGGTGTCCTGGTTTCAGCTGGGATAGAGTTAACTGTCTTCCTAGTAGCTGGTACAGTGCTATGTTTTGAGTTCAGTATGCGAAGAATGTTGATAACACCGATGTTTTCAGTTGTTGCTCAGTAGTGTTTAGGCTAAAGTCAAGGATTTTTCAGCTTCTCATGCCCAGCCAGCGAGAAAGCTGGAGGAGCACAAGAAGTTGGCACAGGACACAGCCAGGGCACCTGACCCAAACTGGCCAACGGTGTATTCCATACCATGTGACGTCACATCTAGTATAGAAAGGGGGAAGTGGGCGCGGGGGAATCGCCGCTCAGGGGACTGGCTGGATGTTGGTCAGCGGGTGGTGAGCAATTGCACTGCGCATCATTTGTACATTCCAATCCTTTCATTATTGCTGTTGTCATTTTATTGGTGTTATCATTATCATTATTAGTTTCTTCTTTTCTGTTCTATTAAACCGTTCTTATCTCAACCCATGGGTTTTGCTTCTTTTCCCGATTTTCTCCCCCATCCCACTGGGGGGGGGGAGTGAGTGAGCAGCTGCGTGGTGTTTAGTTGCTGGCTGGGGTTAAACCACAACAGTCCTTTTTGGTGCCCAACGTGGGGTGTTATATACCTCCTGCCCTGCCAGCTTTTTTCTTCATTAGGGTTGATGATTGGTGCTTTTGCAGCTGAACCTAATTAAGGGGTGGTGCAGACCTGCAAGGCCCAGCTCTGAGGGTGGTTTCCGTGCTCCCTATCTCCTGTTCCCTTGCAGCTAGTGTCATGCTGGTGAATAGTGCAATAGGAGATTTAGTGTGCTCCCATGTTTGAGTTCTATTTCAGAGCAAGACAAGTGGTGCTATGCTTTATGTTCCTTTTGAGTCTAACCTGCCATCCCTCTCTTACACATAGATATGGAAGGCCTCTTGAAAATGAGGCAGAAACTCATAAAAATAGATCACTTGTAGATCTGCTTTAGCACTCTTGCTGCAATATGAAATTATACTTGCGCCTTGGCTTGTGATTGCAAAAGCAATGCAATTACTTTTCCTTGGGAAGTACAAAACCCTGAGACAACTGGGTCTTTTAAAAAATTCATGTCTTTTTTGTGTACTACTTTTTTTTCTTTTCCCATAATTAGTAATTATTTTAACATGTGGTTCTGTTCAGAGTGTGACACTCCTGTAAAGTTGATGAGTCTGTGTTGAAAACACCAAAATAAAAGCAACAAGAAAGAAAAATGAAGAAACCTCGTATTATTTGACTTCCCACCTACAGTGCTGTGTGCTTATGAATCCATTGATATTTTGCTTGTTTCTATTTAATATGCAACTTCTACATATTAGATAACACACAAAAAATGGTAATTTATTTTGTTTGGAGTTCTTTTATATAAGCTTCAGGTTTAAGTGGGGAATGTGACTTACATTTTTGGACATATGAAGAGTGGAAAAAGCCTCAGCGTTAAAAACACAACAGGAACAATTTTAAAGCTGATAATTTCCATAAAACATTTAGATACATTTCAAATCTAAATGAACTGCTGATGAGAGTGCTATTTTTTGTGTTATGTGATAGCAGAATCCTGAAATCCTTGTTCAACCATGACTCTCACTGAAATTTAGGAAAAATTTATCTGAGTCAAGACAGCAGGATTCAGACCCAGGGATTTTTCTGCAAGGCCCTAGGGCCAAATTCATACTTGATTTAAATCAGGCCAGCAGAACTGAAGTCAATAAAATGCCACTGATTTATATCAGCTCTTATTTATTGCTATAGCACCCATGCTTACTTCTATGCCCCCATTGTAATTGTTCTCCACCATTCATTAGGTGCATATATAAAAGCTGTCACAAAGCACTAACTAACTGACTGCTCTTTGTAAAACTCCAAATGTCAGATTTCCCTCGTTTGCAAACCAAGATCTTGATCTTACTAATGCTGGTGGAAATAAGGATTCCTACAACTCAGCCCCATGCTGCTCCATTGGGATAAATGAGATAAAAATCAAGACTGGAATGCAGAGAAGATTTCAGTTACTGTGGGCATTATTGTGTGCATTGTTTTTGAGGTGTGACATGCAGGGAGTTTTAGGGTTGCCTCTTTCTGGCTTATCTTACTCTGGTAACTTCAGTTCTATTTAATAACATGAAACCTCCTAGTGTCGTTTCTAGGCAGATTCCCTGTCATTTCCTACTGAGTTGCTTTAACTTTTTTCCTTTTGTTGTTGTTCCACAGAGATGCTCAAAACTCATTTACATCAAAATGCCCTATCCAAAGAGGACCCACTGCCTCCCCATGGCTCTTCCAGTACATGCCTAATACTTCTTCCTTCCATAAAGCTTCAAACCACAAAACCTAGAGGCATTTATCCCCAAGGACTACTTATATCTCATCTGGAATAAATCCCCCAAGACATATATAACATAGGTATGTAACAATTCCACATGAATTGTTTTGGTCAACTGACCCACTCCTCTTAAATTGAATTGCAGCTAATATAGATATAACCACTCTCCTGTGATCTTTTAGGTTCCTTCTCCAGGAACTCCAATGAAACTCAGACTTAATTCATAATGCCCCTGGTAATGTCAAAAAAACAACAAAAAAATCATTCTTGATCTACAAACCCAGTGTGGGAATTTCTACCCAACTAGGCTGCTGTCTTCTTTCATTATCTTAGTGGTTTGCAGCAGTACAAAGATATAATTTTAATACATTGATCATTTATCCTTTACTCCAGCTTCTGCTAATTTTGAAGGAACAAGAAATTGTAAAAGTATAGTGTTGTGATTTTCATCTTGCTTCCCTTTTTTGTTTTCTTTATTTTCCTTAAGAGGTACTACTGAAGCTTCATTCAAAACAGGAAGATCTTGTCTTATATCCCACTGCTGCACAAAGAATTGCTCTCAACTATGCACCATACGCTGTGCCATTTAATTTCTTAGGCATTTACTGCTTTAAACAGATCACAATCTGAAAAGTAAATCTAGAACACTTTCAACCTGAAAATAGTCTTACTTACCTGATAGAGTCATCTTTCACATGGGCTGAAGCACAAAACATTTGGTCTAAGTTCATGAAGTACCGATTGTCTTCTGAAAATTGCTTTTTGTTCTGTGCTAACATGGTTTTACATGAGTAGATCACATTGAAAGATGGATGAATTGTTTGTAAATAAATGAGTCAATATGACTGTGAGATAGATGACTATTCTGGTGACTAAGTGCTGTAAATCATGGGAAGACAATGGAAGCCTAAGCTTGGAGAGGTTCTTCCCCTTTTTTGTCCAGCTAGTTGTAGTTGAATCAAAACTAAATCCTCTAGGTGCATTTCAGTATGGGGGGCTTGATTCTGATAAATTAGGTCACCATAAGGATGACATAATCCAGCAGTTTGTCCAGCAGCAATTACCCACCAGAATTTTGGACCTGATTGGAATTCCATTGAAGTTAACTTGATTTCATTGACTTTATCATTGATTTCAACTCGACTTGAATCAAGGCATTCATTACTGCCTTGAGATATTATTGAGCCAAGTTGTTGTGTATAGATACTTCAAAAGTTAAGAAACTTAAAAGAATGCCATCTGAGCATAACAGAGCTGGGCTGCTCTTTGTTCTTTTTCAGACACATATCTAATCTTTTTAAAAAAACATCACTGAACTGCTTGCCTTATTAATGTCTTGAGGCAAGGAATATAATGTATTAAGATGGGTTGATTTAAATCTGTTGATTTCTTTGAGTGTCCATATCTGTAATGCACTAGGGTAAATAACACACGTACAGCTGTGTTCTCCATCATATATATTAAATTGTCTTTTTTTTATTATTATTCTGTATCTCTTGTAAATGTCAAAACTTCACAGCTGTCATAGTCAGATGCAGAAACTTCTGCCTGAAATGTAGTTCAGTAATGTTTGTCTGAAATTGAAAGAAAGACATGTAATCTTAATTTAAAGATCAAATCCCTGAACTCCCTGTCCCAGTGACTTTGTATGTTGTTAGACTGCTTCTATTAATGTTTTTCCTGCAAAAATGATCTAGATAAAGAAAGTAAGATGAAAATGTGGATGCTTAAATGAGGCCACTCATCCAGCTGTCTAAATGGGCTTTATATTTTCCATGAGAGCAAATCCATATTTACCAACCTGTACACCTATTTTCTAAGACACTTCGCATGCATAGTTCTCACTAAAGCAAAGAGAACGTGTTGTTGCTCATCACTTAAGAGACAGTGTCAAAGGAATTTCTCTATACAAGTTCCTGCAATAATCTAGTAATCATTGCTCAAGGCTTTCTAGCTCTGCTGCCATATGATTATCTGCAGGGAAGAACACTAGAGTTGAATTTGGTAGTCAGTGTTTGATTCTTTCACAGGAGAATCCTTCATTGAAGCAGATAAGCATATATAGTCAATAGTCATGATGGCACTGTTACGTTTCCCTTCCTGCACAGAGTTTACCTCTTTGCCAAGTCACTCACCGTGATGGGACTTCCTTCATTAAAAAAGCCAGCTCATCTATAACTCATTTCTTTACAGTTTGTGTTGCATTTTTATTCCTCTTAAATGACTTCTGCATCATCACCTCCTCTAATCACCTTTGCTCTGTTAGATCCCTCTTGAATTCCTTAAAATTCTTCTTAGAATTCATAAAACGAATCAATGTGTATGGCTGGGAAATGACTCTACTACTCTTGTCCTTGCAACGCATGGCAGAAATTACGTTTGTCATTTTAAACAGCCTGTGTAATCTTGAATACTTAATGTAGAAAGTCCTGAAAAAGCATGTGAACAATGGCTTGCACTTGAACAGAGGGTATTAAAAGGAACAATGCTATTGCAGAAGGCAGTCAGTCCACAGAAGAGGAGACAGATGCATCAAAGGAAGGGACCAATATATCAATGTGTTTATCACCATTTGTCTGGGATGAGGAATATCAGCTGTGAAAAAATGGACTGCTCCTGAAAAGCCACAACAGGTGGACTGCCTACACAGATCAAATTTACTGAAAACAGGGGGGAAAAAGTCACTGGATGTCACTTCTTCTCTGCAGAAATCCAGCTGAGGGAGTACTATGCTCCATCTGGCAGAAAAGTAGTCAGAACTACAGAGGAGGAATTTTGACTGTGTTCACTTGGGAGACATTGAGACATACATCTAAATATGAAAAGCCTTTCACGAGAAAGATGAAATTTAATTTGTTGCTTCTTTTTCCCATTTATTTTTTCCTTCTTTTTCTCGTGGGGGTGATTTTCTTCATCATTACTCGCTGGTGTGAAAGCAGTGAAATATCTAGAGCCTTCCAATTTTATCCCTAAGGGTCATGCTATTTCAAAAGGCATTTTATTATCATGATATGTAACTATTTTGTCATTTGTTTAGCTCTAATTGTGATATGCATCTTATTTATTTTTTTAATTCTCTCTTGTTAAATTTTCTTACACATGCTTGAGGTGACCTAAATGCTTCCCATTTGTCATTTCTTTATTTCTACTCTGTAGCAGAATAAGAATCGGAGAACATCACATCCTCTCTAAGATGTCCTGTTCGTTTTTTTTTTCTTTATGTATTCTGAGTGTGGCCTTTCCTTTGTCATATGCAGTGCTCTCTTGCAGCAACTTTTAACAACTGTGATTGATTTCTTGGCTTTCCTTTTAACCACAGTCTAAAACTTCTTTAGTTCTCCAGCTGCCACCATCCTTCAGTTTCCATATCTTGACATTTTCTCTAGGAATTTGCTAAATGATTCTCAAGAATCGACATTTTGAAAATTCTTCTCTATATATCTTTATATACTGTGCTTTATATATATATATAGATAAAGCATTGAGACAATAAATAAAAAATTCAGAATTCTCCATAAATATTAAATAAATTTAAATACTTCTGCCTTTCATATTGCTAGGGACAAATGCAATTACCATAAGCACAGGAAGCACATGCTTTGCTTCACCTGAAATACCAGCGCTAAGTATGTCATGTCTTCATTCAGACGATGAGCTTTTTTTCTTAAGGAAAACCTAGGGAACATGGAGGCATTGATCACCAAACTTTATGGTGTCACTGAGAGCACATTACAACTATATAATACCTTCTTGTACTCACAATACTATTATCAGTATGATATTGAGGATTTAAGGCAGTTACCTAGGCATCCACATTTACAGAATTTTTAAACGTCTTTCTTTGGCTATAAGCAGGTGGGACTGGTAGATATGCCATTCATCTAGAGGGAGACATGAAAAACACTATGACAGCAAGGCCCATTGCCTCTGATTTTGTTCAGAAATTAAAATCCTAAAAGATTTAACGGCATCCCTTTGCATTATAGTCTTCTGTGTGAGTATGCCAATTTACTGTAGAAGTTCAATATCAGAGGAAAACAGAAATAAAAAGCATTACCCAAGACAGTTACATGCCCAGTCAGTATTGCGTTTCAGTGGTGAACACAAAGGAGAAGCACATGTGAATTGTTCCTTATTCTTCTATTTTAGGCAGGGCAAAGCAGCCATTGCATCCAGTTTTTCCAACATCAAGGATGTTAGTCTTAGAAACAACTGTCATATCACATGAAAATTAGGAAGCAGTTGAGAAGCTGGTGGCAAAGGAGAGAAGTTACACAACTTTCTCATTTGTAATTTATGTGCCTGATGATAGGAACAATCTTATGGCAATTCCCACAGACACATGAAGTAGGAGTTGCCCCACAGCCACGGGAATGTTCACATTTTTTCTTTCTTACAAAAAGAAAAAGAGAATGTAATAAAAATAAAATATTATTAAAGCAGGAAGGTTTATCTCATGATGAAATCTTAATCCTCTTTCTGAATCATTTTGCTGCAGTTTATTTGCATTTTGTGATATTTCACACAAAACAGGATATTGACTTATTTTAATGCATAGCTGAAAAAGGCAAGCAGAGGAGATGGGGATAAAGAGAAGAAATTAATTATGTAAGATAACCTAACCATGCTTTGCAGATGTATAATGCTAAGTACAATGCCCAGGTGCTGGTGGTCCTTCATACATTGGATTATAAAACTCCAGAGTTCAGTGAAGATTTTGGATAAGAATAACAGAGGAAACGTTAGTTCCTGCCAGTAGTGAGAATGCCCTAAGGGAGCAGAAGCTCTTCAGTGAAAAGCATCAGCTCCAGAAGAGATAATGAAATGTGGTGTTGGTTGACTGAAGGAATTCAGCTGGTACTTTGCCTGGTGCTCAGTTTTATTGAAACCTATAGAGGTGGGTGCATTTAACCAGGTGAAAACACTTATGTATGAGTTTAAGACTTTAAAAGACAGAGTGAAGGAATTAACTGCAGTTGGCAGGGGTATCTGATGCATGTACAAATGGATCAATGTGTTTTCTTGTCTCTCTCCAATACCATATAAATCTCAATAGCAGTTGGACGAATCAGCAGAAGAGAAGACCTGAAAAATCAGTTCCTCATTGACCTAGGAACTCCAGGACTTTAGTTGTTCTTTTGGCCTTTAGTGTTATTCAACGTAGCCTATTTGAAAATTAATTGTCAGTAAAATTCAATCCTTTTGGAAGTTTGAGCTTGATTTCAAAGCAAAAATGCTCATTTAAAACAAACATTTGCACATTCACTTTTCAGCAATCAGTTGAACCTGAATGTGTGTAAACCCAACACCCACAAACTGAGCTGAAACTCATTGTGTGTACACATATGAAGAAGTTCTTCACTGAAGACACTATGATTAATTAAGTAAGACAAAGAGTAGAGTAAAAGAGTATGGTTTCTGGCAGAGTGATAAGGACAGATAAACATGGAGAATTAGGCACATTGTTAATCACTGCATAGGGAATATCTGAAAAAGCTAGGGATTCTTCAGTGCTAGCTTAATTGTTTCACCTGAGGAACACATTTCCTCTTCAGCCCTGAATTTTTTTCAGTCCTTGACTCTGGGATGCCCCTGAAGTCAAGTAAGATTGAATGAACAAAAACCAAGGGAAAGATGTTCTAGATAACATTGGTCAAATTATTTATCATTATCATCATCGTCATCATCATCATCATCTTTCAATCAGGTAAAGTATCAGAGATAGCCAAACCTCAGAAGAGATTCAGTTCAAATTTTGCTTAATTTCTAAGTACAGGGTGGAGCTGTTCCCTCTTTTAGTTAAATGATTTCATAGGCTACAATATGTTTGACAGGTAATCATCTAGCAAGCCAGGTGAGGTGAAGGATGAGTGGCATCAGTACTATCCTGACTCTGGTCAGAAATGCTACATGCAGTTTTCATGTTTCTCATGAATCTGTGGGTGCCCATCCCACCTTCTTCCACCAACCTGTTACAGTGCTCTGCTGCAGTGTAGGTGAAAAGGAACGTGTGTAGAAAAATCCTTCTGGAAGAGGAAAGGAGAAAGAGCAACTGTATCTGTATTCCCATGTAACCACACATATCTTGTGGAGACCACTGAGATCAGTGTTGCAACTGCTTAGAGTCATGAAGGCAATTGAAATAACGTGGAGAAACAAGTCATTGAAGAGAGAAAATTTCCATCATCATCATTATTGCAGTTCTTAAGCTCAGCTGCAAACGCAGCAGAAATTGTATTTCACTTATAGAAATGTCCGTCTGAAGGCATGTATATTTGAATAATAATGCAAACTCCCCAATCCATCAAATCATTTAAGCCAGTTCTCCTCAGCCTTAAACTGGTGGGACCTTGGACCAAACCACTTACACAAAACCACCAGGTTATACTTGTGTCTACTTTAAAACTGAGAAAAACAGAATTCAGAGAGATTAAATAATTTGCTCAGGGAAACAAAACTAGTCAGCTACTGAGCTATGAAGAAACCCATTCTGCCTAGTGTCCACAAAACAAGATGACTGTGTTAGCTTTATTCATATAAACTAATTTAGAACACAGACCTTTGGCCATACAGGAAATGCAGTGGATAGAAATACGTCAGGAACAGTAGACATTAAGGCTGCCAACAGCTAGCTGTGGTTTACTTTTTTCTCCCTCTGTCAGGAAAAAGGCCAGATCTCTAGAAAAATGGGGCTTTGTATGTCAATATGTACAATTTTCTGAGAGAATATGGAAAGGTAATATTCATTTCTTACACTTCTTTGTAACATTTTCCTGTTCGGGTACTATTTCTATTTATAAAAGTTATGACATCAAATAAGACAATAAAAAGCAGACTGTGTAATGAAGAATCAGTCACCCAAGTGTTGATCCCAAACATAATACAGGTATGAAAACAGCACTTAATCTGGATGGTTTGCCAACACTTAAATAAACATATGTCGTCATAAAACTGTATTGCCATCTTTTCTTGGATGGTAAAAAAAAAGTCTAAAAAAGCTGATTACGTTGTTGATTGTTCATTTATAGAAAAAAGGCAAAGGAAAGAGTTGACAAATCCTTTTTAGACTGCTCTGTCCTTGATATCTACATGGGGCAAACTCACTGTCAGACTAGGGGAAAAGAAAGTCTATGAAACATTCCTCTCCCATAAACATTTGAGAAATTAAACCACAAGTGTCTACTGCAGCCTATAGTGAGGTTTTCTAACTAGGTAAAAGCTATTATTCATCAGCTTCCTTTATGTTAAAAAATTAGAAGTTTATTTAAACTGCTGTTTTTAGAATGTTTTGGTTTTGAACACACAGTATCTAATGGGAAAAAAAAATTGTAAAAGTTTTTGAGAATCCCTTCCACAATTTCTCTCTTTCTTATTTTCTAAAAGAAGAAGTTACATGGGTCCTTCTCTCTCCTTTCTGCCACCCAGCATCTCTGATCTCTGTGAGCAGAGGCAGGAAAGAAGGGAAAGACGACCACTGCACCTCTGCACCTTTCTCCACCCCTTGCTACTCCAGCCCTGAGAAGAGGAAGATCCGCTCTGCTGATATAACAGCCTGTTCCTTCCTCTCCTCAGAGGGGGAAAAGATATGAGATCTTTCTGGAGAGGAAAAAGAAAATTAATTCTGCTGGGGGAAAGCTGCAAAAATATAAGCCCTAAACATGAATTTTTAGGAAAAGGATAGAATCCAAATTAGGATCTTTAATTGTAGGGACCATTGGACAAACCTGGATTTAAAGCAATCAGGGGAGATGAAGGGGCTCCAGGTGACTCTGTCAACAGAGCTATTAATAAATGATGGGTTTCTCAGATATGATACACAGAAACAAGAAGCTGCCTGCTGCTCATCTGCACACTGCTGAGAGCAAAGCATATTTGCACAGACCATTTTTGGCACTTAGGAAGGAAAAAATCTAGGGTTTGTGCTGAAAAATGAAATGCTTTGTTTCCAGATCAGCTGCTGATAGCATTCTGTTCCTAGCAGTAAGAAAAAGAGGGTTTAAACATGGACGATATTTCTTATGTTCTGCATGAAAAGTAAGTGGATACACTCCTTTCTCTCCCTTTATCCTTTCCTACCTTAGCTTTTGCTTTTCTTCACAATGTTTTTTTCCATTTCAAAAGCAGGGAAAATTTCTATTTCCTCAGTTGAAGCAATATTTATATTGAATACCTTCCCTGATTTGGTCCACATTTGCAAATTGTCTATTCAGTTTTATCTCCTTGCTTTCATAACTCTCTGTTTTGTTTAATCTGCAGTACACAGGAGACTGGTAGGATTACAGGAAGAAAATGAGCTGCATAATGCAACCTGAGGAGGGTGTGGCAAAAGGGGACTTACTGGCAAATTGATCCAAAGGGATTATTTTTAAGTCATCTTTTCTAAAACTCTATTTTAATGGAATTAGACAGATGTCTGATACATATTTGATTTCACCAACCTTTTAGAGACCCTTGCTTGCCTATGATATCTCTGTGTTGTAAAGCATACTGCAGCTATGATATTTGTTTTATTTCAGGGTAAATTCCATAGGAAAGTAGAGTATTTTAAAGCTGTGCAAAAGATGTCAAGAAATCAGAAAATACTGACATTATGGCTTTATAAATATCCTCTTCCTGTTTCTTTTTTTTTCTTTTTATTCATCATTGCAGCCTACAGTTACAATACCTAAAGAAGTGCAACGCTTTCTCTTATATATGACGTTGATGTACTTTATCAGATTTTCTGTGTTGCTTTAAAATCTACAGTAATCTCATTGACATAATTGTCAGTATACTTTAATTGACTTAGATTTCTTGGATGAGATCATGACTCTGGTGAAGACAGTGGCAAAACTACAATCCCTTAAGTTTCCATCTTTCTAAGTACTACTTTAATAATCTCACCACTGATCTTACTCGCACATTTTCTTCTCAGCTTTCCTCATGCTTTGCATAGAGCTGCCAGGTGAAGCGCTCTGTCCCACTGGATAATTCTCCGTGAATGCAGTTTGCTGAAGTACACAAAACAATGCTTCTGACAATGCAGGTTGTACACAAGGCAATGCTTCTGACAATGCAGTTTGGCGGGGCCCCCGTGTTGATCTTGCCTTCATTAATTCTGGCATCTCTTTAGATTGAAATGTTTACTTCTGCAACATGAAAATTTTCCTAAAATTGCCATCTATTCGCATTTAAAACCAAGGAAAACTGTTTTACGAGGATTTGAAGAAGGCTACCTTATTCCAGCCATTACTAAATGAAGATAACACATCCATGACAATCAAACCGAGCTTAGCCCTGGGGCCGTTTTATACAGCAGTCCAGTCTAGGTAGGTATTTCACAACACGCTTAGCATTGAGCACGTCTAGTCTCACTGGGCTGGGGCTACCCAACAGAAACACAAACCGACTGCAATTATTTCTGTGTTACGAGTTAAGTGTTCACTCAGAGTTTGGGTGGATTTGGCCCCAGGATTTACAACCAGGTAGGGGTCTTGCACCCGTTTCACACAAAGAAAAGAATCCAGGCAACACAGAGGAATATTTTTGTTTCTCTCTTTTAGTCTTCTCTGAATATATTTTACACTGTGTGGCTAAACAATATGAGACTTGTGGGGATAGGAGGAGAAGTGTTTCACAGAGAATGATAAGATTATTATGCAAAAGCAGAGACAAAATAAGTCTATTTATTTATTTAAATTTTACAGTGTTCCACTTTTTTACACCAGACTGAGCTCAAGAGGCTAAACAAGTGGCTCATCCTAGAACAATGGCCTTAATTTACTTCACAAATGAGACACAGGAGCCCCGGAGGCAGAGAGAAAACACGAGATAGGCTGAGGGGAGGTTTCAGTGTAATTAGTTCTGCTTAAAGTACTTTCAAATTTAGTGTGGGGTTCAGCTTTTCCAGTTCACCTTAAAAAGGTAATGGGGCCCTTTTTAAGCTGCCAGAAAAGATTTGGCTCAGGTACTGAGGGGCCTCCAGTGCAAATTTACTTGTGTCATTAGAAAAGCCATTTCCTTTTACGTGTGAGCCTAATGAAAGTACACTTAATTTGTAATTTTGTATAATTATAGATCTTGATGAGACAGATGAATGTGAATTCAGTATCAGCTAGTGAGTTCATCATTCCTTGTATCATCCATTCCTCAATTATCTCTAATGGTTGTCTTCACGAGATTTATATCTTGTCATTTTCCTGCTAACCCATGTAACATATCCTAGCAGAATTGTACCAGTGATTTGTCCTAAGGAGACCAATTTCAGTGTCCCACATCAAGTTTCTGAAGGTTAGGCTTCTAAAATACTTCCAGACTGTCTTCAGATATTTCCAATGTATTTCCAGGATTGCCTTCCAGCTCATGGTATTCCTATTGTTTGCTTTCCACTTCCAGAAGAACAGCCAGGTACTGCAGCACTGATGTCTTCTCATCTCAAATTTCCATTCCCTTCCTTCCTTTGAAACATTGTTCCTTCCTTTGAAACCTTGCTCGTGTACATGTTAGACTTTAATCATAGAGCCAGTTATTTCTACACACGCTTCTTTTTTATACATTTGTACAACTTCCTAAACGTCCTGTGGCATTTTTCAGTTCTCTGCTTTCTTTTTTTCCTTTCCTCTTATGTCCTCACAGATAGTTCAATGGCAAAGTGACCTCCACCCTGGGCTCTGGGCCATATATCACAGGGGCCTTCTGGGTCTCTCATTGCTCCTCTTATTCATAGTAATCTTTTCCTCACAGTCATTTTTTTGTGTGTTTTGTTTTGGTTTTTTAACTGCTTAACTTACTCCCAGGAGCAATGCTTACAGGAGAACTATAAAGCTTGAAAGTAAAAGCAAACATGAGACACCCCAGGGAGGGCCTGCATGCTTTTCAGAATTTGTTGGTGGTTCTTCAGGGAGCTACATGTATCTGAAAAAAATGTGTTATAGACAAAGACCAGTGGTTCCTCTTCCACGAATCTCTCATTAGGAAAGAGGCCATCTGAATCATTCAGCTACAAATAAAATAAAAAAAAATCCCATGTTTCTGATCTCCCTTTTACCCTTTTTGTGGTCATCTCCAAATATTCAGGGCAAGGATTCATTTCCATTTTGAAGTATAGAAAAAGTAAGCTCACATATTATGGTGGCTTTTCTGTGCTCATTCATCTTGCTGACTTTCGTCTTGAAAGCTTTCAGGATTAACAGAGAATGTTTTTTTATTTTTTTCATACTAAGTTAATGGAGGCAGCAGCCTTAGTAGAAACAAATCCTCTTCCATCAGAAAGAGAATTGTTCATAATGCAGCTCTGTTTATCATCCTACAAAATAAGAAATACTGCAGCTACTCTGTCTGCCACTTTGAAACGTTCAGTACCATTTATGCTTTGTCATTTCAACACCTACCATTATTTGCTTGACCGGGAAAGTATTTCAGTGCTCTCATGATAAATATTTTGGTTATGAGCAATGTTAATTTTGCAGTGTATGACATAATTGAGTTCCCTTAAACATCCATAAATCGTCAAGCACTCCAGGTACCTATCAGCAACCTGTCTGATTATGGAAATGCTTGCAGGTAAATTTTTTTTTTCTCAAATTTAATAAACATAGTTTTATGAAATACATGAATAAGCAATGTTTAGAGATACGCAGATTTGAACAGGTTGGAAAGACATTAAATAAATGTGAGGCAGATTACATCTTACAGTGCAAGAAAAGTTATAGGTGACTTTCCATCACCTGCTGATCAATCCTTATTGTATTGCAAATGCTAAAGTAATTTTGTTCAGTTTTATGAGCAATAAGCTGGTTGCTCAAAAGTACAAAGGCTGGGCAAAGATAAGGAGGGGACAGTGCCTTTTCCAGAACAGAACTACTTGATAGGACTGGCCTTGCCCTGTCTTTCTCAGAGAAACTATGATTGATGTAAGAATAACCCTAGACCAAAAGCCACAGTATCACTCTATACTTCCAGCAGATGCTAGGAAATAAGGTTTCCTATTCTACTTAAGAATGAGGCAGAAAAAATAGTTTTCAGACTCACAGGATAATAAGATTCCCCAAGGGCTCTCATAATGTAGCTTTATTGCTAAATCTGGTTCGTGTTTGTACGGTATTTAGAGGAAGCTCTTACGTGAGGAAATTGTGAGCCCTTCAGTGCCTGACTATGGCATACTGGCCTGGGTAAGATCTTGCCCTTGCCAGCAGATACAAACTGGCAAGTGGGTAAAGGCCTGTCATCGTGCTCTCACCTGTCACAGCAGCTTGGTTTAGGCAAATTCTAGCCTGAGATGTCTTCATTTAAAAAAGCTTGTAGTACTGCTAACACAGAAATGAGGCATAATTTGAAGAGACAGAAGTGGCAAGGGAAAGACTACTGCTTAAAAAGAAATATGTATGGTTACATAAATGAAGAATTACTAGAAAAAAATTTACAAGGAAAGAATATGTATTTGATGAAGTTCTTATTGCAGGGTAGAATATGGATTTCAATGTAGTTTTTGTAAAAATGTATTTACTGCAGTGTTTCTTAGCTTAGTAGTAATTTTTGGATGTACCTGGCTGAAAATTGACCCTGGAAGCCATTTTCAAAGAGATGAACTTAGGGTCAGGTCTTTGGCTACTACAGTGCTACAATTCTACTTTGGACAACTGAGTCCAACTCACTCCCTCCCGCACAGGATCTGCTCTTCTCCTCTGTTACAATCCTGGTGACTAAATAGAAGCAGAGATGGAAAAAATTCTCAATGAATTGTGGAAAGAGGTGGTATGCTTCTTGGGAATTGCTCAGGCAATAGCAGCAGTACACAAAACTAGATCTGGGAGCTGGATAAACATCCAGCTTCTAAGTCATGTCTCACTTCTGCAGTAAAAGTGCTACATATTTGAAGAAATACGGAATGAGAAGTGATTTTTCTTAAACTGAGAAAAGTACTACTCAAGGTATAAGAAGATCAGCAGAACAAAGAGTTTCCATGAATCACAATTTCCTCTGTTCTCATCTTTTCCTTCTTCTGTTTATAGAATGAAAATATCAAGCATGCAGATAGCTTACCTGTGTAATGTTTCATTCCATAGTTTTTTTGAGAGAAGGCATTAGAGGAAAAATATAATCATCACATCTTGCCTGTCATATCATAATCATTTTGTAACCTGGAAGATTTAGAAAGGGGACCAAAAACCTGAAATGTTTAGAAGATTGCAATGCATGGATGTGTATGTACAAATGAAATCCTTGGCTAAGAAGTGATGTTTCTCACTTTTCTTTGCTAAAATGTGGTGCAGACAAGAGGATTTCTATGTAAAGCAGCAGCAATAATCTCCGTCCCCTCAACTGCCACAACGATTTACAGCCATTTACAAAGTAGGAATTTCTTCTGGATTTGCTGACCTCCCCACAGAGCTCATCATATGGATTTCAGTAATTTTACATAGCTTTGTTTTAGCCTTATATGCTGTGTTCTCGACAGTATTGGCACACAGTAGTGGCTTAGAATATAATAAGGTGTTAGTTTTTGCTTGTTTCCATCCCTGCTGCAGTCATTGGTGAAGATAATTACTGTATTCCGTTCTCTCCCCCCCTTTCTTTTTTAAGCCCATTGTTCCAACTTCTGGCAATGGAGGAAACGCTCAGGATGCCAGCTTTGCCTCCATTTTGCTGTTGCACTGCTCTGACTCTGTTTCCACGAGATGCTTATTCTGTCTCTCTGCTGCCCAGGGAAGATGGCCAGGAGCAGAAAGAGGGATGCGGGAACCACAGAAAATAACCCTGGATAGGAGGAACTTTGTTAGCTCATCTGGCCCCATTTTGTGGGCAAGTGTCACTGCTTCCAGTGGCTCAGGCTTCAAGCCCTCCTGTAACTTTATACCTCAGACTTTACACCTTGCTCAGGTAAAGGCTGGGAAGATCATCTGAGCTGCCTTTAACTTCATTTCTTTAGTCAAGGCTTTAGGGAGGAAGAGAAAACCACCAATTGTTGTTTGCATCAGCAGACTCAGTTAATAAATCCCATCGTGACGTAATATCCCTCTTTGCCTTGAAACACCCTCCTATTCCTTACTCTTTTTTCTTCCTTATTTATTTAGCGCTTGGGTTTTTCTCTTTCAGTATGTTAACAGAAAGTGAAAAAACATTTGAAAACACAGTATAAAAAAGATCAGCTACGAAAGTCATGTCTGGCAAGAGATATGACATCATCACTATCCTGAAGTCAGCTTAAGTCTGTCTTTCTTTTGAAACAGAGGCCTCTGGAGAAAGCCCTCAAGTCCCATATTGCTTTTAACTTTTTTAATCCCCACTTGCTTTAGCATTGATCTGACAAACTGTTCTGCTAGTGCTGAACTCACTATTATTGAATGATTGATTGGCAGACTTCTCCTTTCTGAGATAGTGTGGCTGCTGCTGAGCCTGTGTTCCTTAGACTGAAAAAGGACCGATGAATTTAGAGATGCTTTGCTTTCTGAAGAGCCTCTTTATTATCCTCCAGCTGTTCTGACACTTCAGAAATACAAAGTCAAGTTTCCCCTCTGCCTTTTCCCTATTTGTAATGATTGTTTTGTTGCATTTTGACTGCACAAAGGATTGTAGTTCAAAAGTAGTACCAACTCTGTTAGATGAAAGGTAGTGGTTAATTTACATCCTTTAGCACTGGTGTAACAGAGCACCAAAGTTCACCAAGTGGTAAAGACTGGGATGGGATTGGGAGTGAAGTTGGGATGAAGATACAAACCTCAAATTTTTTACACCTCAAATCCTCAATGAAGCCTTGGCAGTGGAACAAAAGGAAGGTGTAGGTTTATCCCACCCTGAAAGAAAGGCTTCATTTACAACAACTGGGTCTGGATTGATCTTTGTTGTGGACTTGGGCTAAAACCTTGCTCTGCTTTCATCTCTTTTCTTCCACATTGCTATTGGCATAAAATGTAATTACCCCAAAGATATGAGACAGGAAGATCACCTATGGCACTGGGAAGATCTACTTCCTTTCTTCTGGAAAAACTCCTGAAATGGATGCTCAAGATCTCTGAATCCATAGATACTTGCTTCAAGTCCATTTCCACAAACAGCCCCCACTCCAATGACAGCTGCTGTATTTGTGCCAGAATGCTTGATAGATTTAGCAGCGAAGCACATATGAAGAGACAGCACCTGAGCTTTTCTGAATTCTGTCTAATGCAGACTGTTCCTTATAAACTAGAACATTTAGCCTCTGTGTAACCCCTCCAGAAGCAAAGTGTGCTAAAAAAGTTCTTTAGTGATGAGAATGACTTATGACTAGCACCTTTCATTTCAGAAGCTAGCAGCTACTATTTAAAAACACTTTAAGTAAATATGTATTACACTCATATGTATTCCAATTTTACTAACACAGAGCTACTGTCACAGTGGTTAGTTCATCTGTTATTTACATTAATAACAAGAACAAATATTATTCTTCAGCTTCAGCATAGACTATATTTAAGTATTTTTAAAAGTTTGACAAGTATTAACCCTTACACTACTCTCTAAGGCTGGAAGGTGTTATCATCCTCCCTGTGAAGAATAGGAATGTCAAATATATTAAGAAATTTCTTCCAAAGTTTCTCACTGAGATATCTGATACTTTCTAGCTTATTGTCCTTTCTCTTAACCATTACATTTTATTGATTTTCAAGAAGCATCTAAAAACTGAAGGTAGAAAATAAAAACCAAGACTGTTTATGTGTGCATCCTGCTTTCAGCTGGAATAGAGTTAATTTTCTTCCTAGTAGCTGGTACAGTGTGTTCTGGATTTAGTGTGAGAATAATGTTAATAACACACAGATATTTTAGCTGTTGCTAAGTAGCACTTATCCTAAGTTAAGGATTGTTCAGTTTCCCATGCTGTGCCAGTGAGGAGGTGTATAAGAAGCTGGGAGGGAGCATGGCCAGGACAACTGACCTGAACTAGCCAAAGGGATATTCTGTACCATAGAACGTCATGCTCAGTATATAAACTGGGGGGAGCTGGCTGGGAGGGGTGGATCACTGCTCAGGCATCAGTCAGCGGGTGGTGAGCAATTGCATTGTGCATCACTTGTCTTTTCCTGGGTTTAATTTCTCTCTTTTTTTCATATTCCTTTTCACTAGTAGTTTTATTATTGTTATTATATTTTATTATTCTTATTGTTGTTATTATTATTTTATATTTTATTTTAGTTATTAAACTGTTCTTATTTCAACCCATGAGTTTTACTTTTTTTTTTCCAGTTATCCTCCCCACCCCACTGGGATTGGGGAGGAGTGAGCGAGCGGCTGCGTGGTGCTTAGTTGATGGCTGGGGTTAAACCACAACAGTATGGTAGAATAAAAGGAAAATCTAATTGAGATGGACTACAACCAAACTGGAGCTTGGCAAGTAAAAGAGGATTGGTGATTTTCTGTCCTATGGCAATACTTTTATTTTCAAATGTCTTTATCAGATACAGCACTGAGAAACAAGACAGTGTGTGTAGGCAGGCTAATTAGTTTGTTAGCAAGGTTAATCATTGCATCAGTATGGTACCCTAGCCTCCTGCTGTTATCTGCCCGAGAAAACTGGCTAATTCAGTTAGATGCGGATTTTTTTTTTTTTTTATAGTAGGATACAGCTTTCGCCTTTTACCTTATACCTAAGAAGCCGTATTTTTAGAGACCATTGATGAAGACGGGAAAAGTATATACCATGTTGATTTATGTATTTAGCACTGTTAATGGTCTTTTCTGGAATCAGGAAGAGAGATCAGAACTGAAAGAAAATGTAAAAAAAATTATTATGGTTTTGATAACTGAAAAAAACCCACAATTTTTCTTTCAAAATTTTCCTTGAAACAATGTGGCTGGACATCTCCCTTTGCACTAACTCCAGCTGCAGTTTATTGTTCCCTGTTCACTTTCTGATTACATTTTTGGTTGCAAGTTGTCAAACTAGGCCTTTTCTGCTTCTTTCCTCACATTTAATGGAAATACACAATTCTTTTCTGTTATTCTCCCCTGGCTTTAGTTCTCTGCCATCTCTGCACAGGTACTTCACCCCGTGATACCCCAAGCAGATCTATGACAGGCTGAATGAATTGCAGGCTCCTGCACTGAAGCCCATCAGTGTTATCAGACTGTAAATCTAATTTTTTTTCTTTCTTTTTTTCTTTTGTTTTTAAATCTTTTTCAAGTGAATGGCTGTATTCCCACCTAGCCTATTTCAGTGTTGAGCTCTGAGGTCCTAGACTCCTTCACAGTCTGCTGAGAAAAAAGCACACAGGCCCAGGAAACATGATTAAGATGTTCAACCACACCAAAGATTTTGATATAAATATTTGCAAAAGACCAGAGCTAGAAGATTGAAAGAGAATAGGATATAACAGAAATGCCATAACTTTGAAACTATTTTTCAATAAAATAAAACAATGGTTGAACATCATGTTGGAATGCCAAGGTGCTGTGATAAATGGAGGACTCAATTCTGTTTCACCTGCAGGAAAGGGAAACAAATTCTTCACGATGCACTTTATTAAAATGCTGATTTTGACTTTTTGCCTATGACAGGGCAATCTGTAAGAGAAAGTAATAAGGCAGTAAAGCTTTGAATTTTAATACCTCTCTTCCTCCTCTTCCTTCCCCTCATGTTTTTCTCCCTCCCTTGGCTAGCATAGGATTGGATGACTATGACTCAAGCACATACAAAATTAAAAGGCCTGTACAATATTAAAAGGCTTACCCTTGCCTGCTTCCTTATTTACCCATGTAACTATATATATGAAAATCTCAGTAGTCCCAAGAAGAGGTTATCTGAGAGTACCTATGGTGTGCCTATGTGACACTTTTCCAGAAAACTGACTTAAGTTGATGCTCATAGGTCATTGTATAGGAAATCCAATTTGAAATTGGTTTCAAATTAAATTCATACTACTTGGTGTAATTTCTTGATGCCTGTTTCTTCTAGGAGGCTCATGCTTTGCGTTACAGGTATAACATCCTGCAGAAGTGTTATCTAGTGGATTTAGAACAAAATTAATTAAGAAATATCTCCCACATTGTGTATTCACCAGGTTATTTAAACTGAAGGAATTGATTTTTTCCAGTCAAGTGTCATGCTAAAAGCAGATCTAGGAAGACAGCCTGTGTAAAAAGAACAACCAAACAAACCAACAAAAAAACAACCATGAAGACTCTGGGCAGAAAAGACTTCATTGATATTAATAATATTCAATTTTAAGATAGCTGTACTGGGACTTCAGCAAAGGAATAGAGTCTTGTGGCAGAAGCAAACAAAGCAAAAGCTTGTGAAAGAGGAGCATCCCAGGATCTTACAGTCCTGGCTTAGCCGATAACTTGGTGTGCAACCTTGGATAATTCACATGTCTGATTACATCTCAGGAAATCTGCTGGAAAGCAAGTATAAAGCCTGGCCTCTCTGACAAGCTGCTTTGAACGAACTGAAATGTGCTCCTGTGACATTCCTTATTGACATGTGTTTCTTTAGACAGAGGGTTGCCTAATGGGTACTTTGGGGGGGAAGGGGAGCAATAACCAAACATGACAGATGCAAAATGTACCTATATTCATTTACTGCATAAAAGGTCAGAGTTCCTACTCATTTAAGGTTAACAGCAGTACACAGGATAAGACAGCAAAAGATTGGTAGCAAAGTAGATGGTTTTCCAACTTATTTTCTTCAAATCTTACCAAAAAAATCAGATTTGAGTGGTTGGTAAAAGGTTCAAAATTCATTTTAATTTTATCCCAACCTGTTTCTCCATCCCAAATGTTATAGTCTGTATGTGGATCAAAACGTATCTCAGATGGACACAACTAGTGAATATTAATCTTCTGGCACATGAAGCCTTACCCACTGTTTTACCCAATTCAACACAGTCCTAGCCCAACGCACACACATCACTGACCTAGCAGTGATTCATCACCCTTATTATGAATGAAGTAGGAGTTTTTGAAAAGAGTTGGGAAGCTGGACTAAAAGGATCAGACAAAGAGGATGCTATGGCTGACTAGGTGCTAAAAGGTGTTTTGGAAAACTTGAAAGAAAAAAATGTACCATTTATATGAGAGTTAAAAAATTCACAAGGTACACTATGTTCCTGGTGACTCCTTAAACATTGGTGCTTTACTTTGTGAAGCTCTACTTCTCGGAGCAAGTGTATGTATGCAACTTGGCAGTTGCTAAGGTAACAATCATTTGGGGGAAACAGCAGAGCAAAATAGACTTATAAAACCAACATAAAATTGACATTAAATGGCAATGAGTTCCCTAGGCTTACTGTAACTCCCTATATGTTCATGAATATACATATCTAACACAAATGTTTCCATTTCCCAGGACTTACCTAATCATGTTTCTGTTTTGAAGGTGAATGGCAGTGCTACTTTTATTTGTTTAAAAAAGAAAAATATGGGTTAATAAAGGAAATGTACCTTTGTCTAAAACCATCACCAGTTAGTGCTTTAACACACAGAATATTTACACCCATCCCTTGCCACTCTTTCTTCCCCAAAGGGATATTCCCCAGCACAGCTTCAGGGGCTGCCAAGGGACTCGTCACCTGCTGTTCCCACCCTTGAGCCTGTCTGTGCTCTGGGGCACAGGATGCACAAAGAGCCATGACAGTCGTCTCTTCCTCCCCCAGCTCTTTTCATCATACCTAACACATAACACTGTCATAACTAGCTTGGATTTTCTTAATGCTGTCTTCATTTTGTAATACCATGAGTTTCCCTAGCAGTATGAGCCCCGGACAATTTATAGTTGGATACTAGCATCCATGATATTTGAGATAAGGCACATGGATTCATACTGCACCCCACACTGCCTTCCAAGCTTTAGTTTTATGAAAAAAAAAGAAGCTGGTTTAACTAATGAAGATAGTCTGAAGCTGCTTTAGTTAGTAATAGGTTGTATCAGGATGCTTCTTTTTTTTAAGTAAAATTTCAACTATTTTAACAAAACACAACTGAAAATTGAAGAAAGTCATGCATGTGACTTTTTTGTTCAGGGGCTTGTCATCTTCCCTCTGAGAGCCATATCACTCTTCCTGTAGATCTTATATAGCAAGTCCTACTAGCCTTGGAGGATGCTTCACTGAAGTCAGGAAATCATTCATTCACCTAGGAAATTTTTCTATATATAAGGCATCTGCATCACTTTTTTGGTACGTGTGAGACATGCAGTGTTCTTAGATGATGATGATGAGAGCTGAATATCTTTATTAAATCTATGAGTAAACCAGCAAATGTTTAAAAAACGAAAAGAGAGACAGGAAAAGGGAATCTCCTCTGCAGGAGTTGCTAACACTTTCTAACAGGCAACAACCCATCACAGTCAAAGCATTTGGGGTGACTGTTTACCATTGGCTTCTTAAAGGCTCAGTCATCATTTTCTGATAGAAAAGCAGAAAACAAGAGTGGTCACAGCCACATAACAAAACCAGATGAAATAGAAGCACAGATGTTGGCAGTGTACAAAACAAGAAAACAACAAAGCACTCCAAAACTGAACAAAACTCTCTATCTATGTACAAAAGTCTAGATTCCTCTAACAAGAGTCACTTAAGCATTCAGCTTTGCGTCAATAATCAAGGAAAAGATAGGAATAAAAACCAGGGTGACTCCTCTAGCAAAGACCCACTACCCAGAAAAGGAATCCAAGGTGTCCAAGCTGCTGAGACAACTCAACAAGATGCCTCAAGACAGGCGTGATAAATTCAAGGCACAATGTTCACTGAGTGGTCTCAGCAGCCCTCAGACTTTAAGCTGGAATCTGGTCATAACTTTCACACTGGTGTAAGATCACTTGCATTGCTGTATATGTTTCACTTTTAGGAAAAACAGAGGGAAAATTCAAGTCTTCAGGCTAAACACTTCCCAGATCTAAGATTGTACTTGCCTATAATAATAAGGATTACATTAGTTCAGATATATTTTGTAAATATCTTTGAACCTGTTTGTCTACCTGCAGGGTAGCAAAAAAAAAAAAAAAAAAAAAGGCAACTTGCAGCACAGAAAGATGGTCATAGCTAAATAAAGCCTCTCTGAATCCAACTTGTACCCTGAATATCCCAGGGGAATCAAGTTGTGTCTAGTGTTGTCTATCTAGATTCCTTGAGTGCCTGTCTGTGACTCTCAACTAATGATTTCTAAAATGTTAGCCCCGCTGGCAGGTTCTAGCTAAGGCTCCTAGGGAGCCAAGCGAGCAGCTCCGCTCTGCTTTCAGCAAAGAGTTGTGCCCTGTGGCATGTGCCCAGCACACGGGAGGAGATCATGGCAGGGAGGGAAAGGGGGGGACCCGCTCTGCCCAAGGAAGGGGTCAGCAAAACTCCACTTTCTTTAGCGTTTCCTCCCTCTGGCAATCAGAGCAGCAGCAACGTGGTTTCTGGAGACAGAGTCATTAGCAGTCCCAGTTAGCAGGCACCCAGCAGGTTGCCAGAGGGAAGAGGTAGTTTGGAGATGCAGCTGGGAAAGATCCCTCTTGCTCTTTTTGTCCAAGTTCATGTTTTTTATCCTCACAGACTAGAAAGGTTTAGCTTCTCCTTGTGTTGACATGAATGCGAATGAGGCATCTGCCTCATGAAAACATGAGGACCCGATGGTCCAATGCACAAAAAAAGGTCTCTTCTTAAACTGGTGTTTTCTCTGCTGAGACCTTTTTTTGTCTTTACTAGCTAATGTGCTCAGTGTCCTCTGCAAGGCTTTTTCTATTAAGGAGAGAAAGTCCAGAGTACTGCATGAAACACTTGATTTCACACTTCACAGTGGCGCTCTCTCCCTGGGAATTTACAGCTGCTCCTCATGAGAGGCACCAGGCAAAAAAGTGCATATGTGTGTGTGTACACGGGGCAAAATATTCCAGTCTGTGATACGTTGATGAGTTTATAACTGCACAGTAAATCTCAGGGCAGACAAAAGCTGCCATTCATTACTCCTATTTTGCCTATAATTTTCTTCATTACATTTTAATACCATTCCTGTCTATGAAAAGAAAAATTATGGGGATCATTCAAGTACTTTCTTACCATCAGCAGAAGGGGAAATCTAGGACACAAGCCAGTGCTCCAGAAGGATTTTGTTGTATGAATTAACAGGTATGCAAAAGAAGAAAACACACCTAGTTAAAAGTGATACTAAACAAAAGTCAGCTGACACAAAAATCTGCTAGATAAATCAGTGTTACAAGACCAACTTAATAGCCCGAGAAAAATGATGGCAGCAGACAGACTTTGCGGCAAGCCTGGGACACAAAGTCCTCATGATGCTTTCTTGTTTTGGTCCAGGATATGCCCAGGCAGTTCCTCACCCTCTTAATGATCTCTGAGTCACCATAATAAAATCTAAGTATCTCACTATAACATCACTTGGAGAAGGCCAGTGTGTCCAAAACCACCTTCAGATGTGAATTTCTTTAGCTAAATCAATGTGTTTCAGTGAAGCGTGTGCTAGGAGTCCCAGGTAGGTCTTTCAAAACTTGCCTACTTCGAATAATTTTTTCAAACATAGAGCTACTGTTTTGGAATAGCTTGGACGTGGCAATAAATAGTGGAAAGAAGATTCTTGTGGCATGAGAGTGATTTTCATTGTAATCTAAACATGTGCTAAATTTTATTTTTAGGACAAATGCGGGAGTGGCAAGAAGAAAGTCACAAAGCACAACAGTAATTTAGTATAATTTACATAACTTACAAAATTTTTCCTGAGGTTTTACACCAGCATCTTACAAGAGACATCTACTAACTGTATTCGGATTTACTTGAAATCTCTCTGTTGACTTAAATGGAATTTTTCTTCTGTGAGACAAGCAGAAATGGGTGTCCTTCTCAAGGAAAAGATATATATTTGTCTCTTAGCCAGGAATAAGTAATGTGAATGCTTGCACATCCAGACAGTCAAGGGAAGCAAATGGTTAGCTGTACTGAAGGTCCTTAGGGTTGCTGGGGATCCTTTCAGCAGAACTGGTGTTTACACCAACATTTGGCAGCTCGTCCTCTGTTTGATGGTGGAAAAAATGGACCCTTATGATACCTCTAGTAGGAACATAAGGTATGGAAAGAAATGGACCCTGTGCTAAACTGGACGTGAACCTCTGGCAAGCAAGTCTGGCCCTTCTGAAATTATTGAATTCACTAATGGGATCCTTCTGTGTGAGGAAGGAGATAAATATCCAGACCATTTATCACAACCAGATTATTAAACATTTAAAAGTGACATTAAAGGGGACGATACTCAGACTAATGTGCATACCAGAACTGGCAGCCCAAAAGCATATTAGCAGTTCAAATTGCTAAACCCTGAATCTAGAGGTGCTAATCACAGCGTGCTGGGCTGGGTGTCTGGTGAAAATGAACATCATTTGCCTGAGGCCTTGGTGCTGTAGTTTGACTGTTCAACACCACAGTAAAAGCAGTCAAACAGAAAAAGCAAACCAATATCCAGGGCAGCTCTGCGCAAAAGCTCAGATCCTTGACACAATCACTTTGTTGTGGTATCATCCTTATTTTTAGCATATTTTGATAGAAGAGGCTTTTTCTTTTTGTCTCAGCCTGATGACAGTTAATTAAATAAATGTTTCCCTGGATCCTGATACATCTTTTATGTGATGAACTGGTTCAAAGAAAAAACCTGTTTGAACTGCAGTGGGTAGATGGGTGTGGGGGGTGGAAGCCTTTACATAAATTATCACATCATTTTATGAATCTTCATCTAGTGTTTTTCAACATCTCCTCACCTCTCTCTGATACTCCTTCTCTAGAACTCCACTGTTTGCTTTGTTAAATTGACATACGAACAAATCAATCTGTCTGCTACTCTGAGCAGCTAAGCCCTACGTGTCTGTGTTCCTAAAAGTTGAGGAAAAAAGAAGAGAGAAGAA
This sequence comes from Harpia harpyja, assembly GCF_026419915.1. Lineage (NCBI taxonomy): Eukaryota > Metazoa > Chordata > Aves > Accipitriformes > Accipitridae > Harpia > Harpia harpyja. Next base: position 14,203,119 of record NC_068949.1, on the reverse strand, counting down.
ATTCCTTCTGGAGTGCATGGAGAAGATTTGTTCCTTTTTTCTGGCAATTCAGTTAAACCCTGAAGGGCCATTCATTAGGTTTTGATGTTGGGCTTTGGAACCAAAAGGCTACTAATTGGAAGCACTGAATGCCGTATGATCACTTATGTGCCTTGACCTCAAAAGGGAAGTCAAACTTATCCTTAGAAATAAATACAAGAAGACAAATTCATTGCACCTCTGAGGATAACCACCCACATATTCTGTGGAGCTCTGCTGGGTAATTTAAAGGACAGCAGGAGGCTGAAGAACTAGAGCCTTTCTCACCCCTTCATCACCTGAACCCTAAAGAAGGGAATGAATGTGACAGCCTGTGTAGCAGGAGCAAGCAGGGAGATGTTTTAATTGTCTTCCCATTTGCTTATCTTCATGAAGGACCAGAACACCTCCTGCCTAATTGACTACCTCTAACCCTGTGACTACTACATAAAAAAAAGCAGGAAAGAAAATGTTATTCCAAGTAATGACCCAATTGCAGTTATGTCACTTTTACAGTACATCCCAGAGAAACACCATTTTATGTGGCTGGCCGTAGAGAACACAGCAGGGATTTCCTGACTAGGACAGCAGCCAGTGAGGGTGGATTATCCTTTCCTGGACACCAGTGGCTTTTGTCCTATGCAGAAAATTTTAATTCCTGTTCTATCATTATAAGTAATTTTTAGTGTATATTAATTATCAATACCATGGCAGGTAGCAGAGGAAAATTTGTGTGACAAAAATGGCAAAAATGCAATGGATTTCAATGATGAGTTAAATGATTCTTTCAAAGACTTAAAGATTTTAAGCATAGGATAAGCCACAGTGAGTTTATTCTGGAAAATTTAGGCCACCAAACTTCACACAGTGACTTCTGTAACGAGCCTAATAACTTAAACTAAAGCATCTATTTTAGAGAAAGTCCAATCTTACAGCTGAGAGAAAATTTACTGCATCACTTGGAAAGTTCTGCAATTACAATTATCCTCATTATAAAAATGCGTTCCTCCTCATTATTTTAGGTGCTGTTGTTGAAAGCTTAACGGTTTACACTCATTTATATGGGAAAAAACAAACAGTTTATTATGAAGTATGGAACTACGGTATAATGTTCTCAAAAATTAGTTCAATTTTAATGAGGCTGCAGAAAAAGTAAGTTATGTTTTCATTTTTGTTCTGGCTAGGAGCTGAAATGCAGCTGTAAGGGCTGTTCCAACCCAAGCAGACAGGCATAGCTGAATTCTCACACAAACCCTGCCCTCTCAGGAGATGATGATCAAATTTTCATTAAGACCTTTGAATCTTTCTGTTGAAATCCTTAGGCTATAGGCAGATCCAAAACAACCTACTTTTAAACCAAGGTATTTAACCTTGGGGGGCTTATTTGATATGAAACACAGCTGCTTTTCATTTTTTAAGTTGATCAAAAACTATGCAATTGAAATCCACCTTGGGCTTTCGAGTTCATGTACAGAAGCACTTGGAAATGCAAGTATAGCTCCGTATTCTTTTCCTACAGGATGGTGGTGGGAAAAGTTTATAACATTCAGGGCAGTCCCTGAATTTTCACACAATTTCCATTCAGTTTTCACACCAGCCTTTGTAAACTGCCAATATTTACCTGGAGAAAACAATTTTCCACATTGCCAAAAAAGAAAATGTAAATGTAAATTACAATTGAAACAAAACAAAATGGTTTTCATGACACTGGATTAAAAAAAATAAAAAAAGATATTGAGGCTAAGCCAACATTTTGTTTCAGTGCTTCACTTCATATAAATAAATCTGTGCCAGAGGAATAAGATAGCTTAGCATCACTGGAAGCTGAACAGATGCTCATTCCTTTATGATTCTCAGTCCATCTCTGTGGTACCTAGATTCCAAATTGCTACTAAAAGCTAGTACTGATAACTCCTCCTTGCCACTTTGAATTGCACCACAGATGAAATCTGCTTTGACCTTCATGACCTCCATATACTACTGGTATAAATAAACAAACCAAAGCATATCTGCTTTTCTTACACTGAAAGAGAACAAGAGGTGCTATTAAAAGATGAGGCCTCCTTTTGTCTGTATATATATATATACACACACACACACACACACTCTCATATGCCAGCCCTCATACATTTTTCTGGTATCCTGAGTCTTCAGTATGAGCCACACCAGCTCGGAGAAGAAACAGGCATACTTTCATTGCACGTGACACGATTTGTTAATCGTGTAATCCATCTAAGCGGCAAGATGGAAAGATGTAACAAGTTCTAGCCATACCTACGTTATTCCCCTAGTGAGAATCCTTTCTTCAATTAAACTATCCACTTCCCAAGGCTGCTTTGTAGTTGGAGTAAGGTTTCTTTGATTAATATGTGAAAATATATTCTTCCAGTTTTCTTAGATCATTAGTAATTGCTGCTTTGTGGCATATACTTCCAACTGAGATTTTCACAGGGACAATTAAACTTCAGCATCATCCCCTCTCTTCTAAGTTGCTGAAATAACCTTCTATTCAAGATCTGCAGTACAAGGAAAATGTCACAAATACTTTGGAGCTCTTAGCAGAACAGGGCATGGCTTATAGATGTATTTCTATGCTCCTGGATTTTTTCAAACAGTCCCTTGTAGTCCTGGGAAGAAGTGGGACAGATGTTTGAGAGTAGCAAAGAATCTGCATAACCTACAAATTATGCTTTTAAAACAAGTGTGTCATATGTGTAGGATTAATTCTGAATTCTTGCACCTGACCTTCAGTACCTTTTCCTTACAACCCCCCCATAATATGAGATACTGATCAAGGTAAATCAAAAGTCAACATTCACACAGACTTCAAACCAAAAATGACAAAGCATCAAATTGCCCTTGAACAGGTAGCGACCTGGGGCATATAGCAGTGCTTCCCCAAGCATTACAATGATTAAAAAAAAAACCCCCAAACCTAAACCCAGAAATGTTTGTATCAAATTTAGCTTCGTTACTTTTCCTCATTTTCATTTGCCATATAAATTACAATCAAGCAGAGAGCTTGCAATAGACTGGGTTCAGTCATCAAAAAACCATGGATGTAATTTATGGTTTTTCTTCTTTCCCTGTTCTTCCCAGAACATGTCCCAATGCAGGGATTCGTCTCAGCATTCCTTTTCTTCCAAAAATGCTGAGTCAAGAAATCAAATCATACTCAAGATTAATTCTTCATGGACAGAGGTGAAAACTATGCTTCAAATTGAAATCTAGTGCATAATCTGTCAATCATATAAAATTGACAAACAGGTTCACAGTTTGAAATTTTTTTTTAAGATGGAAACTGAGGCTCTATTTAAAGGTTCTACTTCAGGATTCAAGGAAAAATATTGGGGTTTTTTCTGTTGTTTTTTGACAAAATTCAAGTTCTGTATATATTAAATAGTGTTCCTAATTTGAAGACAGCAACTCACTTGCAAAAGAATCTTTAAGTTCTGAAGATTTCCTTAAAGCATTTGACGTAAGTTATACCTCAGCAAAGGTCAGCTCTCACTTTAAGACTATTGAGAAGGTTAATTTGACCAGATGAATTCAGACTTCACTCTGAAACTCAGTTGACATTTTTAGATGAAAAGTGAGTGATGGTAGTAAGGGGAAAAAATCAGTCTAAGCTGCTTCTGTTCAGTCACCAGGGGAATCAGAAAATTTTCTATCGTGCAGAAGAGTTAACATTAAACCCCCAAACTTCTCAATCGTTATTTCCATACGGAAGTTGGATTCAGGAGCTCGACAGCTTCAAAGAAAGTTTTTCACACTGCAGCAACAGTAATTTATACATTTCTGTCATGGCCATTGTCTTTGCACCGTACAAAAGTTAATTTTTGGTGTTATGCTCCCCATCGTGGTGTAGCTTTAGCAGTCAGGAGGCAAAAGGGAAGGAGAGGACGAGGAGAGTGTGTCTTTCCAGGCTAAGGCAGGAACCCAGCTAACTGGGGAATGGAGCTGCTAGGCTCCAGTGCAACGAACAGGACTTCAAGAGTGGGTAACAGTCCTTGCTCACTGCACTGATGGTTACAAATGAAGGGCAGAGAAACAAGGATCTGCAATTTTAAGGACTGCAGTTAGAGTAGAAGATAAAAGCTGGAAATAATCTATATTTGGAGGAAACGAGGCAATATATCTGTGTGTACACATGCACATACATATATATGTATAACATATAAATATATATATACACACCCACACCCACGCATACATAACTCAACTGAAAGGAACTCAGCTGAAAATTCCTGAGAAATGCTTGCTTTTTTAGAAGACAAATATGAATGTTTAAGTTGCCATTTTCACCTACAGTGCACAATCCGCTGAGTAATTTTTAAGCAGGCACACTGCCACTTTAGCAGATGGGTAAGAGTGCAGCCATGCCAGCAAACCAGCCTGTCCCTGACATCTGAGACTCCCTCGCCAGCTCCCCATCCCAAAATGCTTGAGCAGCATTCGTTGTTTCACTTCTGTGGCTAGCGGGGATGTGTCACTGCCTGAATTTGGAGCATGGATTAATTTTTAAAAATCCCCAATCAGCAGAATCAAATATCTATTCTGGGAAGTAAATCCACCAGGGTTTAGGTTTTCTTTGTGAGCGAAACAGGAGAATAAGTTACATGCAGTGTTATGTGCCACCCTCGATCTGCCGGGAAGGCTCATACCTTCGTTAGGAAGCAGCAGAAATTGTGGAGTTAGGGAAAGGGGGACAGTGAGGGACTGACACAACTGCTGCTTCTCCAGCCGCCCTCGGGGCTCCGCTGAGGCGTCCCAAAGCCTCTGGGATCTCACCCAGGACTGGGCAACCTCCAGAGTGGCAGGGCGAGAACAGGAGTTTGCTATCCCTGCCTTGAGAGGGGCAGGACTCTGCTCCACTAGCATGACCTCTATCAGTGTGTCTCTGGTCACAGACTTCTATCTGTGGGAAGCTCCTGAAGATTTCCTTGGCTTTTTCTGCAGAGAAGCAGTATGACTTTTCACCATATATGTTTTTCTCAGCACTGCCTTACTACAAGACAGACAGAGTTTACATAAGTTCTGCTTCATGTAAAAACAAGATACAAAACGTGTCTTTAAATTCATTATTACTTAATTCTTTCCAAATAGCCAAAAGCAGTACCAATAGCTGCAGGTGCAAAGACTGAAATTCTAGAGATCACACAACTGCAACAGGGTTTTTTTGTCTTTCTGATAATGTTGTACCAAAGCACAATAGCTAAAGGATCTGTTATAAATTACTCCCACTTCTTTTTAGGGCATAGTTTTCTATTGGGTAAATCCTCACCTGCAAGGAGGTAACAAAGCCACAGGTAAGATATTTGAGCTGAAAACCGGTTGTATTTTGTAAAGTGCTGATGTATATAGCTTTGGAAGTGTTTTCCTTAACAAGAGTGAAAAGAAAATAGTCAGAACAGTGCATGCACTCTACAAATAAAGCAATTTAATTAATATTGATGCAACACTAGCAGGGTTCGACACTAGAGCGTCCCTTGCAAAATATGGTCATTTAACACTTTTTTACCATCAAATATGCATATGCTGCAAAATGTTTACATACATGTGTATGTATGCATGCACATTCAAATATACATTAAAATATATGTACATACATTTGTAGCCTTATTTTACCATGCTAATAAATTTAGAAACATGATTTGGATCTGGATATGTCATAATTTACCCATAATTGGGCTAGCTGGACAAGAGCAGCTAACAATTTTCCTTCAATCACGGCTGTAATTAAGTAGGAAAAAACTGAAGTGGCTGAAAATTCATGCTAGAAGACTGACATGATGTCAGGTTTCATAAGTAATAAGATGTGGAAAATGTCAAATTATTGCTGAGGGAGAAAATGTCAAGGATGCACTTAAAATTAGACTTCTCATGTAAGATTCACAGTGAGCAAGAGGATGCAGAAGAGAGATTATGACCAATGTCCAGATGCTGGCCTTCAGGACAGAGTGATGTCTCAGACTGAAGCGCACAGGTCTGTTTCACTTCTTCATTGGCACCTGGAAAATATTTCAGTTCTGTGTCTTTTCCTAGCTATTTCCACAAAGAACTCAGCTTCTTTATCAGGGTTAAACCTGGATAGGTTATACCTTCCTCAAAATACTTTCCTTCAGCTTTTCAGCTGTTTTGTTTGGCCTGAATTGGCATAGCTCTACTGGAGTCAGTGGAACTACACCCTTTTACTCCAGCTGAGGATTTGTCCCTCTTTTGTGTTTTTTGTTTGGTTTTTTTTGTTTGGGGTTTTTTGTTTGTTTTTGTTTTGTTTTGTTTTGTTTTTTTTAAAAACCTTTCAGAAGAACTTTTGAATATGAAAGTGCATCCTTTACTAAACTAACACATTCTGAAATTACATGTCATGCCAAGAAACTACTGAATGGCTTACAGGACTGGCATGCCCCAGTTTAGGGAAGTCTTCAATAAGGTAGGGCATACTGCAGTCAACCCCCTCAATCCTCTGTGATCAAAGTACTTGAAAGTGAGTAGGCAGCTTTTATCAGTAAATGCTTGGTTTTAAATCATAACAGCTATTCAGGTTTCCTTGTCCTTGTTTGTAAATTGCCTACTTTTTTCCCAAATGTTCCAGACGTCTACCAAGGGAAAAACTCTGAAACTTTATGGTGCATCTGAGTGGATGATTAATCAATCTTTGAACTTATAACTTGAGAGCTGCACAGCCACAGAAGCTAGCTGTTAGGAAGCATTAAAAGTATGCAGCTACCCATCATTCAGTACACATTTCTTCTCTCCCCCCTCCCCAGTCCCTGCTAGAACTTCTGTTGCCATATTGCTAGTAAATTCTTTACATAAAATAATGTTATTTTTACGTTTTAGAGCTATACCATCTATTGAACAGTCTTTTAAAAACCTCCATGGGCATTTGTTTTCAAAACTGGGATTTTGCACCTTTTTTACAATGCTGTATCCAGCTGAATTTCTGAAGTGGAAGTCACAGTCTTCTGACAAAAGGCTAATATCAGCAAACAGAGAACCAGGATTTCCCTGAGCTGCAGAGGGACAGCCACTACATATTTTACTCTGCCTTGTCAAGTATGTATTATGTTTGTGTAACTTACTGCACACTTTTTCTGTAGAGTAAAAGAGGAGGAAGGACCTCAGTGAGGTTCTCAAGAATCCCACAGTAGGTGAGATTCAGGTGTTTTACATCTGGAAAGCTCTGCACATGTACTGTTTGTACCCTAAATTTTGAGAACCACAACCCATCTGTTTTAAAATTACACTCAACATTCTAATTTTGTGATGTTTATTCTTCTTAAAACTAGATATATTAGCACTGTATATGAACATAAGTGGCAACACTGGTGATATATAACTAACTGCTCTCTGAATGTTGTTTGAGTAATTTGGAATTATATTTTGGGAGGCTTTATAACAGAAAGAACAACTGGTTTAGAGAAAGGGTTATATAATGAAGCGTAAGGCACTCCTAAGTATTTTGTTGCAAGTCAGATGTGTCTTTGTTACAACTGAACCTTCAATGTCCTTAGAGAGAGAAAAAAACCTCAGAAAACTTGTGTAATCTCAGAATATTCCATTTTAGACAAGACTAACATCAGTTGGGCATTAAATATGAATATATCTGCATTGAAAAGGCTGGTATTTGCACTTAAAAATCTATGTTTTATTATGATTTCAATATTCTATAATAATTTTCTTAATGTAGATTTCAGTGTTTCAAACTTCAGTGCAGCCTCTTTTATTTTTCATTTAGGATAAACCAGCTTATAACTACATCTTCTTCCCTACCTACTATAATTTGAAAAAGATATTTATCAGTAGTTAAAACTATTATTTCATTTTTTACATCAACTCACGATTGAATTATCTATATTAATGTAAATTTTTCTAGAGAAAGCAGGTGTATTGGTGTGATACTCAGTAGGAGATAATTTGGTTTTTATTAGAAGAATGCCTGGCTAACAGGGTCACTTTTACTTTTAAATGTATTTTATTACTTCTTAATAGACTTTCCAAAGATATAGAAAAGAAAAAAAAAAACATGTGGCAACATGGTAAAATTATATATATCATGCAGTTAATTTTTTCCCTAGCATAAAAATAGGAAATTCAAAACAAGAATCCACAAAGAAAATTAATTATGCCAGATCCTGGGGTGAAGCCTCTTTTTCAGAATAGCAATTCAGCTGTTGCTTACCTTTAGCACTGGGTAAAATCTCACTGCTGTTAGCATTAAATACCTGTTTGTTAGACACTTTCCTGTATTACAAAGGGTTTAACGTGCTGCTGAACTGGTCCTTAAAGCTCTGACCAGCCATAAGTAGCCACTTATGAGCTTTCATTGAAATAAGTTACGTGCTGCTATATCAAATCATCAATGAGCTTATGCATGGAGATGGTGCATGATGGAAAGCATGAAAAGGGGCAGCAGGGAGCAGAGGGGCTATTGCAGCATTAGAAGGATGTGAAACATTCATGCCATAAAACTGCAGGTTTAAAACGGAGCCATTTTACCAAGAGAGATGAGGACAGTCTCCCCACACCTGCAGCCTCTGTCTATCTGATGTCATTAGCAGGAGCAAGAAAAGTTTTGCTGCTGCTGCCTAGGAAATATGCTTTCTCTATATGTAGTTGAATTGTCTCTGACTTTTTTTTAGGCCTTTAGGTAATAAGTTGAGCAAATAATGTTTTGCAGCCCATGCTTTGCTCATCCCGGTCAGATGATTTTGTTTAGATCAGACTAAGAAAGTCATCTTACTGCAGTCTTCAATGTGCATTGTGTGAAAAATACATCATCATCTGAAATACACCTTACATACATACAAAAGCTGAAGAAAATCCAGGTTCATCAGAAGAAGTAATGACATGAGTGATGTTTAACTGGACATCTATGTGTCACTGGTTAGCACATCATATGCCATAGGCTTGCTTTGTCTTGCTTTAACATTAATGCTTCTATGAACCCGATGTCCTGAGAGAGTCAGTGTGATAAGTTTGGTAAGACAAAGTCGGAAGGCTATTTTTACATTTGCTAGAATTCTGAATTATATTTATTTTTCAATAGTTTGGACCAAAAAGCCTTAAAGTGTACACATTCCCACCAACACACATAATTTGACTCCAGATCTTTTTAGCTTTATTTAAACTGGATGCTTGCATAACTTTTGACTTATTAATCTTCTATTGCCTTTTTATCTTACCATAGTAAATTCTTCACTGCTTTGGAATATAGGAGTGATCTGTGTGAGTTTTTTTCCTTTCCCAAGAGTTATTGGCTTCATTTACCCCTATCATGTCCACTACCTCTCCTGTTATGAGGTCTGACATTAAAAGATCATGGTAACTGAAAAACATAGCAGGAAAGCAAAAAGGAAGAAAGAAAAAAAAAATCTGCTTTCACTGTAGTTTCACTTAGAGTTTTCACTGTAAGGTAAAACCCAGATATTTCTAAGTATAACTGGCAACCCTTCTTGTGCTGTGAGTGTTGTATTTTGTTGCTTATCTTTGGATTGTCAGGAACTGCTGCTGTTTTCCTTTTAGGTTCCTGTGGCTTTAATGGACCTAATCCACATTAAGATGATGAGAAACTAAGCCAAGGAGATACACCAAAAGCCAATGAGCAGCTTTGACTATTTGACCTTCTTACCAACTTGCAAACCACTGAGTACTTTTTCCTTATCTCATTACAGATTCTTATTAACAGTCTCCTTAACTCTCCATGTTTCATATGCTCACAGTGCTACGGATTTTAAAGAAATCACAGGATCCCATGATTTACTGATGAAATTATTTACATGTCAAGGATGCCGGCCAAACTACTGGAGAGGGCACCACTCAATGTCTGCTCAATCCTCTTGAGAGGATGCGAGAAAAATACAGGTTGTGAATAGAGCTTTACTGGAGTGCCTTGTAGCAGTTAGTTTCACTAGAAAAAGATTACAGCAGCTGCTAGCATTGCTTTTTAACAACAGTCCTTCGTGCTGTAAGATTTGAGAATGTTATTTCTCCCCTCACTTGGATGAAAATACTCAGGAACTATTATCTTGGGCTGCGTTCCAGCCCTTGCATACCTAAAACAGGGCTAATCTCACCTGTTGAAAAATTAAATGTCTGGTCTAAGGCCTGCTGTCACACTTCCTGAGGGCATGCAACTCGCTTGTCTTAGGTACTAAGCTGTCACTGTAGCCACCTCCCCTGTGCCACTGACCACATCAATAGCTATGGCAAAGTGTGACACTTGGTCTTGTTTTGGGTGAGGTCACTTAAGTGCTGGACTTTCATACAGCTAAAGGTGGACATGCATTTCCCCACTGCTGATCACCACTGGTACATGTATAACCTGGCAATGGTACCCAGCATTTGTAATTTTGGTGCTTACCTGCAATATAAATAACTAATATTTGAAATTAACAAATACGGTCAATCATGGTAGTGGTAGTGATCTTGCTTACAGGAGAGGTGGCCAGTGCACAGTGCCACCATGGAAAATAGAGAACAAAGCTTCAAGAAGTCCTTGGAGAACTTCAATCATGCTGCTACAACCAGAGATTAGGATCATACTCTGATCCTTCTATTGTCCTTTCACTGGCCAGCACACTTTTCTGGGCTTTCTTTGGAAATTTATTATCAAAGATTTTTTCATTTTTTCTCTCTCCTAAATGTTCCAGTCAATGAGAGCAGAGTACAGTACATGAGCTGCTGCGTCACTGATCAAAGCAAGCCAAAATACCTTAGATCAGAATTTGATCCATAAGTGTAGGTAGGTAAAATATAGAGTGGTGTCAGCAGCTTAAAAGGAATGATAATTAGAGAGTGTTTGAACCTCCAGGTGGCAATGATATGTGTTTACTTATTTATTTTCAGCATGGCACTTTTGTCTAACAAGAAGAGAGAATTACAAGGCCCAATATCTAGAGAGAGAAGTGGGGTTGTCAAGGTAAGAAAAAAGAGAAGCAGGGACCTTTTGACAATAGTGTATCTAAAGAAACCATTTTAATTTCAACTTTTCGCTGTATTTTATCAATATTATAGAAATAGCACTCAGAGATATAAAGCCCTGAAATTATAAATCCATCTTTATGGCACGATGTTGTCTGAGATTCACTCAGGCTTTTCCCAAGACATTGTATTAATCTCCAGCGTTCCCTGATTGATATGCATCTTTGAAGTCCATCTCTTCTCAAACAGCTTCCCAGCAATTGTATCCTTCTGATTTGCTACAGTTTCTTCCATGCCAGCTGCTCCTGCTCAAACCCTTCATGGATCTGTTACAGGGAGATGGAATTGTTGTGCATGCTAATCTTGCATTATTGTCAACAACAAATCCATCATAAGCTGAGCTGGTAGAATATTATTCAGAAAATATGTTCCTTGATTAATTTCTCTATTTTGCATTTCACTAATGCAAATTGTCTTCTGCTGTGCTTAACAAAAGAGCTCTTTAATAGATCCAAGTCTGGACCAAACCTTAGCATGTTCATCTCATTCAGATTTCAATGCAGTTAAATTATTTGGAACTCACTCTGAATATAGTTCACTGTTCAGTAAATATTTATTAAAAAGACTACTTGGATGCAGCATTGAAATTCAGCAAGTAATGACATATTTGTAAAAACTTTTTGCTGCTAACCAATTAGCTCATATATCACAAATGTCCCATACAGAAGAAGAACCAAGTGAGAGACACCAGAGATTTCTTCTGTTCTCTGAGAGCCATAAATGTTCTTCTGCATCCTAGAACATGGAAAGAACATGAACGTAACTCTGTATGTCGATGTTTATGGATATGAATTTTGTACTAGGAGTGAAAAGTAAACAGACCCAACTCAACATTTCCTAAGATTTTCTCCCACTACTTCCTATTGTGATATTTAATTTTAATACAGGCAAAATCTCATGCAGACAGAACTGTTTATTTCTAGGTTATGTATACTGGTCCAGTGTTTCTAAGCTTCTACTATCTTAAACTTCAGTGAAGCCCCAATTTAAACAATATCTTAATTCGAATGAGCAGCATTTCCAGAGAGAGAATGCTAAAAGGAATATTTTCATTTGTTCACAGAAAACTAGTTTTCATCCAGAAATAATTTAGTTTGCCTTGCCACCTTTCTGCTCAGCTTTCCTCCCTGTATGCCACAGATCCAGTCATATGAAAAAAATACTCAGATATATTGATTTTCATTCTGATGGCTGTCTGTCATCAGACAGGTGTGGGAAACTCCTGCAGAGGCAAATGATTGAGTTTGCCGAGAACTTCATGCTGTAGTTTTATTTTCTGCTTTTATTTTTATTTTATTTTCATACAAGCCACGCAGCTTAACCTGAAGCTGAGCAGAAAAGCTAGTGAAATGTAAAATATGAAGGTAATTAATTTGGCCTCTGACCAAGCACATAACCTTTGCTGTCTCTATGCTAGTTTGTACTACAGTACCTACTTGTGCCTTCCAGTCCCAAGAGAGGACTCTCTTGAAACTGAAAGGACCACTAGTATAAGCGAGCTACTCTCCAGCACGAGGAAGAGGAGAACAACCTCTCCTTACAGGAGGAAGGGCTTACTAACAACATTGGGTTGTTATTCTAGCTGCATCATTTTGAAATGGGTAGAAAGGAAATTATACATTCAACACACATCTAACCCAGGGACATATTGCCAGTAGCTTTTCCAAAAAGTGTTACTGCTCAAATAAAGCTGATCTATGAGCCTCACAGCTCAGAGAGTTTTACAATGCAGTCAGCATTTTCTCCTTAGTTCCCTTGATTGAGCAGTCATAGATTTAAAACTGAGAGATTTAACCACACAGCATAAGAAGGAACACAAAACATATGATTTAGGTATCCAGAGCAGAGCTATACATCCCATTGCAAACCATGGAAGTCAAAAGGCAAAGACTTTCAGGGTCACATCCCATGTAAGCTATAGGAGTGTGGGAGAAGGCAGCAATTACTGGCAATGAATGTTCTCAGGCAAAGAGTCTGGGTACTACAATAAAACCCTACCCATGCCAACAGCATCCTGACAGCCACCGAGATACCAGGCAGCTGTGCTGCTTCCCTTGCCACGGTCAGTACATGATAATGCTGATGAAACATTGACATGAATTAACCACAGCACCAAACAGATCGATCTAATCCTGCTGTTAATCAGATGTGACTTGAGGTGGAGTAAATTTGTGGCACTGATGGTAAAGGTTGGCCCAGAGGGTTTAAAGAGATAATTCCACATCCCGGTGGTGCTCAGAAAGCCAAGTTCTGAAATAGATGTTAACAATAAAACAGCAATTTCTTTTTGTCTTAGCAGAAATTAATCTAATTTCAAGTGCCTATAGTTGTAGTCTCTGCCGAAGACTGACAGATTAGAATGGATTGGAATGAGCCAGAAAAGTTCTTTGTAATTCGTAACAGGGTAGACACAGTGATCTGGATTTAAAAATAAAAATCAATCTGAACCCTTGCTTGGAAATGAAAGGGAAACCATTCTGAGTACTGAATCAATTAGACTGGCAGCTTTTAACTGCGAGTTTTTGAGATTTAAATTGAATATTCCAACTCAAGTCACAAATGAAATTGAGTGCACGGGCTTTAATCACTAAGTGTTCTCCTAACTAGAAGCGTGATCCATGGAGGAGAGACCCAGGACTGCAGTCATCTTTGGTGCTTCATATCAGCACTGAAATGTCCTGGTGGACACCTGGGGAGCCAGGAATGAGAAGTTCAAGCCAGGGTGATCAAATATGGACAGCCTATCTCAAAGGCACAGCCACAGTAATGTCTCCACTGCTAGGCTGATATAAAATTTTCCTCTTCTCTTTTTTCTTTTATCTATGTCTAGCTCTGTGGTGTTTGTGGGTTGGTTTTTTTTTTTTTCCTTTTAGCTGTCTTTCATTTTGAAGAGCACTCAATCCGTCAAGCTGAGAGAAAAAAAGTGCCCTGTGAAGATATTGGAGACTCTCCTTCTCCCACTCCGATCAATAGAGAAAGCTAACTTTTGCTTTTTTATCAGTCTCTATTTATCTACTTGCAAGCTGTCATATGTTACAGTCTCTATGTGCGACTTACTGCGCATGCCCTTTCTCTGCCACATTGCTCATAAACCCATCCCTGCCTCTTTCTGCTCCAGGAAGTCATTAGATGCCAAACACATGAAGTACAGATCACTGGCAGTTTCCTAGAGAAACACAAATCAGAGCATGCCCCTGTGCTTTAACAGTTGAATGCCTTTCTGTGTCCAACATTTGGAAATATGTGACAGCTGGGGACAAACTCCTGCCCATTGGAGCAATGCTGCTGAGGGACTGCCCAGCCCAGAAGCTCCATGCGGAAGAGTATTTTTCTGCACCTTCATGTAGAAACACGGCTTTGGTGTCAAGTTTGCTTCACCACAGTGCCTTCCCGAGGTGGAATTTGAATGAAGATTTGTAACGGTTTTGCTGTGTAGTCGCTGCCCTAGAAAGCTGATACAATCCTGTTTGTCCTGGTAGAGGTATTCTCAGATAGGCCTGTGAGTTTGGGTTCAAAAGCTGCAATTATTTTCCCATGTTTATGGTGGACTATAACTGTGAGGAATGCTGTCATGCATTAGTATCACATCTTCCTTTGGACAGAGTAAAAAACTCTGAAAAAGCAAATCTCGCATCTTAGAAGGTATTTCTGTATCTCATTTGAAGACACTGTGGCTTAAAATAGGCCAGATTAATTTCTGGAGACCTATGCAGAGGATAAATTTGATCTGATAAGCTCCTCTGAGAAGACCAAGCACAGCCAAAAGATCTGCTGCCCTGGGAGGGTGGCAGGAAGGATGGGTCCTTGCTGTCAGAGATGAAAGCTGTGAGAGGGGACCCAGATGCAGTACATTGAACAGAAGCAGGCAAGGGCCATAGGTTGACTACAAATGCCAGAAAGCATGAATCAGGTTTTGCTGCTCATGAGGCGGTTCCCTCTACTGTTATGAAAAAATAGTGGCTTTAATAGTGAAGAAATTGATATTCTTGTCATTAAGCTAATTAGCCACAATGCTTCTTCCACATCTTCTGTTTTCCATGGAAGTCTCCTGCCTGAGGACTGTGCTACCTGATGAGATCTGTGGATTAATATAGAGAGCAACAGGCACTAAGCTGTGCCTTCAATCAATTCAGGATCCTGGGGCTGAAAAATATTTACGCAACAGTTGCAGATTGGGAGCACTACTTCTTCCCCTCACTGTGCAGAAAATTTAAGAGACATTGACTAATAAAAAATCTTTGAAGACAAATATTTACCATATTGCTGTTACCTCTTTTCTACTATTACAGCCAGCATAAAAAAACCCCTGTCAATGGTTTAGACATATTGCAATCTCTATTTACGTAGCTAGCTAAGATAGTAATCTTAGCAGGGTAAGAAACAGTTCTCCTTGACGAGGAAAGGCTAAGCAGATTAAGACTTTTCAATTTGGAGTAGAGATAAGTGAGGAAGACATGATAGAGGTCTACAAAATCAATGGAGCAATGGAAAAGTGCACAGAGGACAATTATTCATTTTTCTTCTAATGCAAGGATTAAGGGGAATTAAATGAAATGAACAGATGACAGATTTTAGAAAGCATAAGAAAAAAAAAAAACTTCACACAAAATGCAATTAAAACTGTGGAGCTCATTACCACAGGATGCTGGAGATGTTAAAAGTTTATGTGAGTTCAAAAAGTAACTGCAAAACATACTGGAAGAAAAATCTGCTGAGATTTCTCTCTGTTCAGGCACTATATGTGTCTCAAGATTTAAGCTGCAATTCAGAGGAGGTTTGGAGAACATACCTTGGAAATAGCACTCTGTCTTGGATGTCCACTGCTTTCTGCTGTAGGAGGTAAGGTATCTTGCCTTGATATACTTTCAAGCTGGCCCAGTGCAATGATCTTATGTCATTATTAATAGATTTGTAGCCACAGAAAGCTGCAAAGCTGAGACGAGACCATGGATACTTTGCTGTAACTGAAGCCACTGTGACTATTGTTGCCTGTGGGATTAAAGCTTGCACAGGAACATCTATCTCTGCTAAATACACGCTTCTAGTGAAGAGCCACAGCAATGCTCTGGTTATCAGCTTGGACATCTCCCATTTTTCCATCTGTAAAGAACTAAAAGAACTGATTTCATTTTAACTTTTATAATTCTTCAACAAAGCAATCTGAAGATGGAAAATGAACTTGAATAGTAGAAAAAGAGGTAGAAAATGGCACGTGACTTTGAATTGAGTGAGACATAGAAAGCACTTAAGAACTAACATACTTACTTAAGAATTGACCCTACCAGGGTTAAAGCTGCTACGTATCTCAGTGCAAGTCCACAGGAGACTCTGCTAGTGCTGGGCGACAGGAAAGCTCACATGGATGCCATGCAGAAACCTGATAGATAGCTATACTATAATGCAGTCAACTTGAGAAGATCCAGTATTTAGAAAAGCAAATACAGGCTTAATGTGATTTGATTGTTCTACAAATTACACTGGGATGGAAAAGGTTATACCCTTTTTGGCCTGCTTTACCTCAGCTTCCAATGTTCTCAGGTTTTCTCCCTTTGACATACATTTTGACTAAGAACTTTGAAAATTAGAAAATTAGAACCAGAATCAGTTTAAATCTAATTCAAGAGAAATTCTCGCCTTCCAGTAATACCTTCTTTGCAGAAAATGTGGGGTAACTCAGAAATATGACAGTTGTGGTATATCAACACTGTCTGAGTCTTCCTTCCTTCTACTTAATTTTTCCCTTGGTCTATTTTTACTCCTGATTTACACCAGTACACCTGAAAAGATAATGAAGCATGTATTTAGGATTGATAATTCACAAGACAGGGGTCTGCAGAGAGAGTGCTTATACACGTTTGATATGATTTCCAGAGTGGCTGCAGCAGCATGTACAGTAGCACAGGAATCTTTCTACCAGCTGTTAGACAGAAACCTGCTGCTATACTTAACTGGATATGCCCAGTGTCTTTTAATAAGAAGCAAAAGACACTCAGGTGCTTATTTTATTTTGATTAACAAATTTGCCAGGAAGTTCATGCCAAAACATTCACGGCAGCGATTTTAGCCATGTCTTGTCTCCCAGTAAACATCCAGTAATCAATTTAAAATTAAAAAAAAGGGGGAGGAGGGGGAATCGATCAGGACCTGGATTATTAATGAGTAATTAAATAAAGTTTAAAGACGTATTTACCTAGAGTCCGGTCATGGAAATTTAGCTATCAGATGATGTGGGGGCTGGCTGTTTTGAGGGAATCTGATGAATGCAGGCTCATGGGAAGCTGTCACAATGGTGAAACAAGCTCAGCCTGGGCTAATAGATTTATCTCTTTCTACCTGGCAGATTATAATAGGATCTGGAGTCAACCTGCTGATCAGTGGGTATCTGTAGAAAGCTCATCACACAAAGAGTGTCATTAGGATCAAAGGGGAATATTTTTTTGGAACTAGATACCCAGAGATATCATCACTTGAAGAAAAGCAGAGAGGGAAGATTGCATGTTGGGGTATAACTTGTAACAGATTTTCAAACCATCTGCAAAGAAGTAGCTAAAATAGCTGATGTGCTGCTGTTGCCTCTTCATGAAGAATTCCCATAGGAGATTTCTTCCCTTCCCATTTCCCTGGAGAGCTAACAGTGCTGTAGATCTAGTGCTGCATATTTTTGTCTGAATGTGTAGACATTTTGATAAAGGAAAGGCTGAAATAATCAGTACTTCCAAAACCTCCAGCTGAAATGCTGGAGGAGTCAGTCAACTTTTCCAATTTGCTAAAGATAGGTGTTAATAGAACTCACTTGGAAAGCTGGAGACAGTATCATTAAGCAGTTGACTGCAGTAAAAGACAAGACAACATCATGTGTGATATGTCTATTATACGTGTGTGAAACTAAGCCCTCTTCTGAGAATTGTACTGGAACTTGGGGTCATTCCTGAATGCAAACACAAATCAACTTTGCTTTTATTGCTCAAGAGCAGAGTGGTCAGTGCTGAAGAAAGTTGTTGAAGGCACGTCCATGCCATCTACCCAGAGAAAGAAAAATATGGAAACTCTCAGCTGACTCCATAAATGTGCATGAACCCATGCAGTGGAGAAAATGTCTGCCAGTGAGCAGGTTACTCCTATGCCATATCCACACCCAGCCCTCGCGGTGAGGATTCTCAGTAATGTCTTGATATTGACTTAACTTCAGCCAGTCTCAAACATCTCATTTCACACAGTCCAGAGGACTGACCATATTTGTATGAGATATCTGTCAAAGTCACACTGTTCAAATCCTAATAGAAGTTGCCAAATCCATTAAATTTTTCTTTCTTTTATTTTTCATCATTCTATGAATTCTGGAGAACAAAAAGAACTTTTTGTTCCTCTCCCTATCAGTTTTGAATTGCTCCTTGCATGACAGTAGCAGCCATCAGCACCAAAACATTGCCCAACATAGCTCAAACACAGTCAGTGTCTTTTTTGATTTTTAATATTAAAAAACTAACAACCTGGAAGCTGTTTAAAACAAAATTAAAATAAAACTAAGCCCACTCAAAAGTCAGTATTTTCAAACACGGATTTTGCAAGTATGGAAGGGAAAACTCTGACAAAAAGGTCAGTTTTGCTAAAAAAGAAGAATGTTTTTACATCAATGCTTTAGTGTAGAAAATGAATGCCCATGACATTATTAGGAAAAAACACCAGAAAAAGCAATTCCCCTTTCCCAGATATTTCAACGTAAATAACCAAAATATACAGTGTACAATGAAATAGTAGTATTCAGAAAGTTCAAACTGAAGTACAGCTAAAGGGAAATTGTCATGTACACATAATACTGAAGAAGTCTATAACAAAGCAAATTTTATGCAAAATCCCTAAACGTGACTCACTTTTTCTTTCTGTAGCATATTTATGGTCATGCTGTCCAGTCAAGAAATAAAATGTGCAAACAACAAATGGAAGTAGTTTGATTCAGATATCAATGGCAACAGAGGTCAAGGGCAGGATTTTCAGAAGCTGCTATGTAAAAAGAGCTGATATTTTTAAGGGGAAAAAGAATGTACGAGCAATTTGGAAACTTCAATTTATCTGCAGTGGCCACTGGATCTGTACTAATATTAGAACACAGTGTTGTGATCCATGAGCCTTTCATTCAGTGACAAAAGAAAAGAGGTTCTTTAAAGTTGGACCCCTGGGATTGTATATACTGATGGCACCTGACGCATAGACATGCAGCTGCTGCCCTCAGTGGGAAAAGATGGTTAGAAAACAGAGGTGCAAATAAAAAAAAATGTGGTGTCAAGGAACAACTCCTCATTCAACTCTTGATCTCTGTCAGTGAGGGTCTTCAAAGACCATTAGACTACAGATACTTCTGCAAGTACTTCAGACAAGTACTTGGACAGAAGATCAACTTCTTGTCCTCAAATTTGCTTCTCACTTAGAGTGCAAAATGCCAGTGATTTATTAAGTGGGCAAACAATAAACAATTTTAGAAACAATACTGTATTTCCATCTTTCTCCTCTGAGTACTTAATGATACATGTTCTTCCACATGCTTTTCTGTACCTGCGATACACCTCCACTTATAAAAGTGGCTTGTAGTGGATGGGACATTTAATGAAATCTCATTTGTCCCTTTGCTAGTGTCCTTCAGAGAAAAATTTAGGATCTTATTGCTCATGTAGGATCTGAGCCAAAACTTCTTATTAAATTCTGTGGGTGTTGGATCAAGAGGCTCTAAAAAGTAATAGGAATAAATGGGATCTCCTGGCTAACCTTTCATTTTTCTTTTTAAATAATATTTCATATGCTTTGCCATTTTATGTACACACCTCTGGCTTTGGACCAAATCCTAGCTAGTGTAAATCAGCCTCACACCACCCAGTACATGCAGTGCAGGCGTGCAAGCTAACAGCAAGCCTGGAACTGGCCCACTGCAAATAAGTTATAGATTTACCCACTTGTGTATCACACTACTAGTTCCTGTTATTGCTTTGTAAAGTGCTCTGGGAAATTAAGGGACTAGTAGGAGTTACATTAAATTAAATTCCAGTCTAATACAATCTGACCTGTATTTCATAGCAAAAGGACTTCTACTGTTGAAATGCTGAGCAATAATGTTGTATAAATTATTCAAAGTAAGGTACCTCAGGTATCTTTATGCTACCTTGTTCAGAATCATATGGGAAAATCTATTGCTGGCATATTGTTTTTCTCTCCTCCTAATTATCTTTAATGTTAATTGAAGTGTACATTAGTTCAATCTCATTGTTACTCCATAATGCGTAGTTAAAAATTACAATAATGAATTCCAATGTCTCCAGCCAAATGTAATAAATTGGTGATTAATATTCCCCAGGGCTGGGATGGAATATCATTCAGGGTAATCTAAAATAGTTGTAGGTGAAAAGTTTGATACCCATCAGTTACTGAAGCTGACACAATAAATGTAAGGTGTGATTAGCAATATGGTGAAGCAAGTAGGTCACTGATCTCTGCTCAAATCACAAGTACTGTGGCCACCGTGACTTGGTCAAAATTGTTTGGCTTTGTATGAACTGGTTGTGTCCTCATTTTCCCCTTGTTCATTTCTTGTGTCTCTATTACTCTTGAAATCTGCCCATGTATAATGCATACTTCTGTATGGAATGCAAAAAGCAAACCTCCCACTTTGCTAAATAAAAATCATTTTTCCGTGGGCCTAGGGAGGATGCGCATAGTTAACAAAACAGAATAGAAATTTAGCATTGTTCAGAGACATCCACTATCATGCCAATGCACTTACAATCAAAAATTTCAGGCCCTTTCCCAGATGCAAGTACCTATCATAGATGTTATCTACCCTCTCATGACAGTATCACAGAAAAGATTCATATGCAATGACACATGGATGGACGCGTGAAATGACCTTGGTGAGGAACCAGCAGGCAGGTGTCCATGTAAGGCTATGACAGCTGCTGGTTCTGAGGAACTGTGCCAGATGGGCCAAAACTACCTCACTGAGCCCTCTTCTAGTGTCAGATTTTCCAGAACAAAACTGAAGCTTGTTTACCGGAGGACATGCAACAGGCTGAATACTCAAGAATGTACAATGCTTTTATAAAAATGCACATTTTCTGGTATCTTATATCTCCAGTACCACCAAAATGATATTTTCTGTAGGAACACAGGGAGGTACAAAAGCGTGAGCTCTTGATCTCACTCTGAAAGTAATCCATACAAATTCATGCCCCAAAATTGTTAATTTACATAATCCGATGTATACAAACATGTTACTCCAGTCACATGCTGCTGTGACTGCTGCAGTCAAAGGAGTTATATAGATGGAGAACAGGTATAAACCCAGGATGAATCCCTCCCTGACTAGCTACCCTCTCACACTGCATTGTACACCTCCATTTTCCTTCAGGTACCATAAACCGAGAAATTTTAGAGTAACAGAAGAGATGCATAGAAACCCACCCTTTATTGCAGAATTACTTTTACAGCTGAAGATAGATCTTTAAAATGAAAATGTAGGTGGAGTTTTATCTCTCCATTTCAAACACTGAAAATTTAAGTCCTCTGTATGATATAAAATAAAACCAAACAAACCCAAACCAACATATACCTGCCAAAACCAAGAAAAGACTGTTAAAACCAAAGTACATGAAGACACGGTAACAGTATTGCCTTAATACTGTAGGAGGAGATCTGACTGTGGCCCTCAGTTTTTCCATCCCTCATTTCCCCAAGTATAAAATGAAAAAAACTCTTTAACAACTTTACTGTAACAAAAAATATTTTTATAGGTACTCAGGTGACACGGGGTTGTGTCACAAAGAAGTGCAAGGTATGAAATATCTACAGTGTGTGTATGTGTGAAAATATGACAAAGCTGATAAACACTGCCCCATGCATTTTTGTTTCTTTGAAAACAAAAATTTCCTTCTCTCTCTCTCCATACCTGTATACACAAAATGAAAGAAGTTATAGCTGTCTTGCGTTCCCCCACAGTGTTGCTCATCCAGATAATAAAGAGGTGAATTTAGTCAGGGGGTAAGTATTCCTATCACATGACAGCTCCTAAAACCACACTTGTCTTTATTTTGCAGCACTCCCTGAACCAGCTGAACAAAGGCAGTGCAGATTTTATCCACCCTGTCCCATCACAATCTGGAGGGAAACTGGGGAAGCAGATACAAAGTTCCATTCGAAGATGGCATTCCATTTATCTGTCCTCTTTTTTTTTAACCCTTAATACTGAATTTTTATAAAAGTGCTTTGCTTACACATGCAAACTCACTGCCCAAAGCCCATGAGCTCTCAGGTCGAATGGGGCACTTACCTGGGGAAGGAAGCTACTATTTTAGCATTATCTACTTTCCAGAACAAGCAAACAAATGACAATTGAAAAATAGGTTATTGTTTTTTCTAACTGGTAGGATACATACATAGAACACTTTGCTTTATTTAAAAGCAAACAAACTAAGCCCCCTCTGCTCTGATTTTTGCAGTGGTGGGTATTTGCAGTGAACTGGAAAGCTGTTGGAGCAGGAGAGGTGTTACTTGAATTCTAGAGCACTGTATTTGCTAACTAAGTAAAAAAGTAGGATAAGTTTCACATGTTATCTTGGAACATGTGAAAGTAAATTGATGCAAATAGAGGGAAAGAGGACTATCACATTGTGTAATCATAAGGCAAACTCAATAGTGACAACTGAAGGGACAAGTTTATGAAAAAATCATAGTTTTCTACCACAGGATTTATGATTTATTTATACTGAAAAACTGCAGAGCACAGAGGTTTGGGGTTTTTTTTCTTTTTTCCTAAAAAAAAAAAAATAAAAATTGTTCAATTGTTTTGGCATAAATTGCTTTCTGTTGTTTTTAAAGAGTGAAAAGAATACATTTTTTCCCTTCACTCACAGAAAGAATCCCTTCCTATCCATTGACATATGAGACACAAAGGAATGGAAGGCTTATAAGGCTAAGAAATGTTTGTCCAAAATACTTGTTTAAAAAGCAGACCAGCGTGCCTCTAAATGGTCTTAACAACACACCCATAATGCTCCATGAAAAAGCATAACCACACAGAACAAGTTGCTTTCCTGCTTAGGTCTGCACCGGCTTCCAGAAACCCCAAAGCTCTGAAGTCTCCTATCTGAGCAGCCTCGCCACTACCCATGCACATCCTATCCAAAGCTGGCACCCCACCACACCACAACAAGAAGGGAGAGGTGGTGCCAGCGGCAACTTTGAAAGAGTCCTTGGGATCATGCAATAGGCACACGCAAAGAAGAGCAGCTTGTTCAGTACTCTGACTCAGAAACTGACCTCAAAATAGACACTCGGCTGGTCCCTGAGCATTGGGAAGGTACAACAACTTTTCCAAAACTCTCTTCCACTGAAATCTCTTCTCAGGAGAGAATAAATAGTGACTGAAGTAATTCAGGGCAATGGATTTTCAGTGTTTAAGCTTTTATTGTCTAAACCTGAAGAGACTACAAGAGAAAGCAAGAACTTGGCCTTAGACAGTGCTCTCTCCAAGAATTCCTGTTAGAATGTCAAAAGAAAACAATTTATTTTCTTTTCTTTGTTCTCATAGGATGGATACCAATGCTCTGAGGAGATGTTGCGTGGATGAACAATGAGGTTAAAGATATTTGGGAATATTATATCAAGACTGTTACAGGAACCAAAGAGAAAAAACTTCATTGATAGATGAGAAATGGAAGATTTACATGATTTTAAGTAAGGGCACATCAAAGGTCACTGTATTTGATCATCACTTTATGCAGCTACCTATCACAGCATGCTTCCTCCATCAAACACAGGTAGAGACACAAAGCAGGTTCTGTCATAGTTCCCCTCGGTAAGGTCAGTCACTGACCCCAAATGATTTACCAGAAATGACTATATTATTTGTTTACCTCCGAGTAAAAACAATTTGCAACAGTGTGACATTTATCCTCACATCTGGATATATATATTAAAAAAAAAAAGGCAGAAGACTTTTGTTTGTTTGCTTTTACTGAATTATATCCCACCCCAGTTGAGTTTAACACAATGCAAGCCAACAGCCAGTGCTAAAGAAAAGTGAAATGAGATTAGAAAAAAATTCCAGAAGTAATACCTGCAGTATATCCTCCAGCCAAGGGGAGTCTGCTTCATCATTCAAATGGCACATGGAAAATATAGATTTGATCTATGTAGGAATGACTGTAAAGAGTGCTCAACTGATTGTCAGAAGAAATTTCAAGAATAAATATTTGCAATCACTCACTGTATCTCTCTGAGGTATCCAGTAAAAAAGTCTGTACATCTTCACCTGGTGATCTTGCTTGAGCTTGATTCCTTGAGCATAAGAATAACTGGAAGATGCAGTCCAGTAGCACTTCTGGATGCCCTCTACCCTCAGACAGTCTATAGGATTAGACTAGACCTAATCTGAACTGCAGCTCCTTGAGATGCCCATCATGTGGACATCAGGTCTTCAACACCAACTGATTTACATTATGAATCCACTCATATTGGTCCACACTACTGGCCAATGTAGACGTACCTGGTGAGACACAAAACCTTCCATGTACATCTGACCCACAAATATCACTGGATTTAAGGAAACATCACTTCCCAGTTAGAGACAAGTTAAAAGTTGCTCTTGACAGAGTAACTGGGAAGAGATTTTGCCAGAGAGAGCTCCAACCCCTCTGCTCCAATTTTGCTAACACTGGATGTTCTGGCGCTAAAAATTTAATTTGACCATATAAGTTCACTATCATGCATTAGTTATATTTAGGAGGCAATGATTCAGTAACTTACTCAAATAGATTTACCTCCTGCCTACAAGGCTCAATTCTTGATAATATAAAAAGAAAAAAGCTGAGCTGCACTTCACTTGGATATTTTGACTTGCACTCTGGTGTGTGGGAAGTTTTTAACCAAGCAGCTGCTAATGTAGTAAATAATGAAAACAAAAGTGAAAAGTTAATTATGGCTTGGCAATTAAATAAATACACTATTAAAAAAGAAAACAGAAAAGCAGGGAAAGGCTTTCAAGAGGAAAGAGTTATCTTAAAAACACAGAAAAGATACTAGAAACTAAAAGTCTGCATCAGAATACAGGTCCAAATTCTTAAAGTTTGCCCTGGTCTGAAAGGAAGGACTTTTTATACAGGAATTCAGTGCTGCTCAATGGAATATGCCTTGTGGAACATAATTCCTGTTTATTAGTTTTATTTTTTGTATTGGTAAATTAGGCAATGCATGGGTAAGTGAATGGTGTGCCTAAGCTAGGGCACTCTTACAATAATTTTGTAAAATTACAATAAGGCAGCATTTCTGGTTTGTGTTTGTAAAGACCATAGCCCAGAAGGGTACTAGTTCATGGCCCTCTAGAATCAATGAAAAAACATAGGTATTTCCACTTTGCAGCTCAGAAGGACCACTGAATATGTAGGCAAGATTAAAACACCTTTCTTGGGGTTTCTTAATCCATTTTTTAAAATCCAGAAAATTCTTTTACTATTAGGTGCATTTCATTTAGCCTCATTTTTCAATAATAATGAAAAGGGTCTTTAAGACTGTAAACCCATTACTTCAGAGTGAGACTAGGCCAGTAAATCAGCACAAATAGATGCACAAATAGAAAGAAGTGAAACACATCAGGATATAAACACAGTCAGTCCCTTTTTAAACCCTCAAATCTTGTCATTTTCTGAAAGGAGAAAAACAAACAAGCATGTGCAAATTAATTTTATTTTAAAAGCCTTCACATGTTTCTTTGCGAAGGTGAACTTCAGAGGCCAAATCTCTTGTTTCAGGGATGCCCTCTCTAAATTGCTTTCCTCTCTGCCCTACCAAACATAACATTGTATTATTTCAGTTACAGATGTAACAAGGTATAGATGTCAGGGGGAGAGAAAGTACAGCTTGCGATTGTTGTGCATGTATTGCTTTCCACTGAACAATAATTAAAGGAATTATTTGAACACTTGATCAAGCTGAAGTTCTGAGAGAGCTGATGGTGGAGGGTGGTAGGTTTGGCACTTTCCCAGTGGAGTTCCTGGGAGGTCTCTGAGGGCTGTGTGGTGTCCCTCATTGCCAGGTAGTGCAAGAAGCCTCCCTCTAATTTTGCAGATTAGCAAACTGTGCAAAATACAGTCATGATTTCCACCAATAGGGACAGATCAAAAGGGAAACTGTTGTAAAACCTGATTCAGAAAAAGACAAATATTGAAGTCATGAAGGACAACATGGTTATTTGCTACGTAACAAGTTTGGATTAATCTGAAACACTTCAGACCCTGGTTTAATGCTTTGAGTGAAGAAGCTAGACAGCATTTTCAGTATTGCTAAAGAGCATAGCATAAACTGAAAAAAAGGAGTTAAATGTTCACCTGTGAAAAGTGCCCTCCTTTTTCAGGCCACACATGTGCAACAAAAGATTTGCATGAGTCCTTGTAGCACAGGCAGCATCTTTGGCAGGATATTTCCCACACTTGCAGTTCTCCGTCTTCTTTGCCCTCCATCCTCTCCCAGGAGTGTGCACAAGCAATAAATTTTGGGGCTGCTAATCTTTGCTTTTATCCCTATCTGTTCCTAAATCTTTCATACTTATTTTTATCTTTCAATGTAGATGAACTGCGGGAAACAAGGACGACAGCCAATAACCAGCTATGGGCACAGACCATGGGTGCATGGTATATTGAAGGGAATAGGTTCAAGAGCAACTATGGAGGTCCTAAGAGAAAGTGATCTGATGTTTGGGGCAGCAAATCAAAAGTTATTGTGTCTTGCTTCAGCATGTGCTTTTGTGGCTGCCTCACTTTACAAGGTACGTATGCTGAGACGAGGAGGTACAACAGTGTGTCAGACAAATGAGCAAAGCTAAAACAAACAAAAAATCCCTTATATCACGGGTTAGCAGAAACCCAGGATGCACAGAGGTACATCAGCCATGGCTCCAAGAAAGGGAAGATGCTTTTTGTATGGCCATTATGAAATTGTGAAGAACTGAAAACTGCAGATCTTCATGCTGATCCTGCTTTTTAGATGCACAGGCAGCTCATCTAGGAAATGCAAGCTAGATAGAAGTGGAAGAATTTCTTTTGCTACACTTGAATTAATTACTTCTGTTCAAAAATATAAATCTCTCAGAAAAATCAGAGACTATTCCTGTGCTGCTGCCTGAAGGAAGGTGGTGAAGAGTTCATTGAAACTCCTACTGGGAAGCAGGTGGGTTGTAAGGCAGCACCACTGGGTAGGTAGCAATAGCAAGCCATGCTCTGTGCCAGCCCAACAGAGCTATGAATGAGGCTTTTGGCTGCCCCACAAGCTTGATGCAGCAGTTTGACAATTCCAGCTGCAGCAAGGGAATCAGGGAAAGGTGCTTTGACAAGAAAGTATCTTTAATTAATCTTGTTAGCAGAGAAATATCTACACTAAATGTCTCCCTGTCTTGTTGGCCATACTCCTAACACACTACAGCAGAGGCAAGATGGCAAAGGCACTGCACACAGCTCCTGAGGAAACACATTACAGTATGTGGAGCTGCATTTTCAA
This sequence comes from Harpia harpyja, assembly GCF_026419915.1. Classification (NCBI taxonomy): domain Eukaryota; kingdom Metazoa; phylum Chordata; class Aves; order Accipitriformes; family Accipitridae; genus Harpia; species Harpia harpyja. The sequence continues at coordinate 14,175,585 of NC_068949.1, read as the reverse complement.
GCACTGTCAGCGAAATTCCTGGGGGTGTTTGGGCTCCAGTCAGCCAGTGAAGACTCACGGTCTTCTCTCCTTATTGGCAGGAGTGTTCCCTGGCCCTACAACCTTAAGCATTCGTTGGGCAAAACTTTGTGCATTCCTTTCTTTCCTCTCCAGTGAAGCTTCAGCAGCAAGTCTCCTTTTACAGATAAAGGGGTTATAGACTTGGGACTAGACTGGATCACACTGTCCTCAAAACCAACCATCAGTCTAAGAGGAAGCAGAATTTCCTCCTGCACTGAGCTGAGTAGTTTCTAATCAGCTAAAGCATATCTTCCTATCTTCTTCAGAAACCTAAAAGTGAGAGGTATGCTACCTCCTCCTTTGTGCATTTACTCCCAAGGCAAATCCCCCTTCACTTGAAATTACTTCTAACTTGAATTTTGTTTCAGCTCACAGCCCCTGAAGTTTGAAATACTGGTTTTACTACCTAATGTGCATTAGTCAATTTAAAATGCAATTACTGTTCTTGGTCATAAAAGCAGACCCCTATTTAGGGTTCCAAATATCAACAAAGAATGCTGATCATACTGATTTGTCATTGATCTTCTGGGATTTCCATCATTGCAAACTAAGTCCTTGTCCTGGTTTCATCTGGGAATGAGTTAATATTCTTTCTAGTAGCTGGTATAGTGTTATGTTTTGGATTTAGTATGAGAAGAATGTTGATAACACGCTGATGTTTTCATCTTGTTGCTAAGCAGTGTTTATACTAAGTCAAGGATTCTTTTTCAGCTTCTCATACCCAGCCAGCAAGAAGGCAGGAGGGGCACAAGCAGTTGGGAGGGGAAACAGCCAGGACAGCTCACCCAAACTGGCCAAAGGAATACTCTATACCATGTGATGCCATGTCCAGTATATAAACTGGGGGGACTTGTCTGGGGCGGGGGGATGGAAAGCTGCTCAGGCACTAACTGGGCATCGGTTGGTGAGTGGCAAACAATTGCATTGTGCGTCACTTGTTTTGTATATTCCAATTTTTTATTATTATTATTGTAATTTTATTATTTTTTCTTCCTTTCTGTCCTATTAAACTGTCTTTATCTCAACCCATGAGTTTTACTTTTTTTTCAATTCTCTCCCCCATCCCACTGCAGAGGGGGGCACGTGGCTGCGTGGTGCTTATTTGCTGGCTGGGGTTAAACCACGACAGTCCTGAAGTTTCTGCAGTATGCATAAATGAGTCTTTAATCCACCTTCTTTATTTCTCACTCTCTTGTGTTGGCAGAGTGCTTGGTGCCCTATGGGAAATGCAGGGAAACAAATATCTAATTCTCCTTATAAGATCTTGTAATTAGAGAGAGAATGCAGCTCAGATGCAAAACATATTGATCTAGACATAAACTCTTCTAAGAGGATCTGCAATCTTCAATTTCTATTTTCAGTTCTTTCCGCAGAATTGTTCCTCTTGTAATGGTGCTCCTTTTACCCAAGCCACCTAGCCTCTCTCCCCGTTGCCCTACTCCAGTTAAGACTTTTTTCCTTAAGACTGTTTTACTGTGCCAACAGTTTTTTGTGATTTTCTCTGCAGAGATCATTATCTGAAAATGAAGCTCCCTATAATGTCTGTCACAAGAAATTCCTCAAAAACCCCAAGTAACTGCATAGCATCTGAGACTCTCTATGGCAGATTTTCCTATGGCATTCCTCCTTCCAAATGCCACCAACTGAAGCTTTCATATCCCTTTCCACACTAAAAGATAGCATCTGCTTCAAGGCTGGATACGATACACCTTCACTGCTGAGCTTTCCCAAAGTCTGCTAAATAGCAATGTATTTTTACTGTAGCTAGCCCAATGTAGTGTCTTACAAAAGGCACTGAAAGACTGGGAATGAGGAGCAGGGCTTAAGTTAACATCATCAAGGCTGAACAGTTACTCTCAGTGAATGGCAACGTGTCTCTCTCCAGAACTCTGGCAACAAGAATATAGGGATATTGACCCTCAGAGCATAAAAGAAGATTCGAAGATTGCCTTACAGGAAGCATCTCAAACTGTCCAGTGCTGTGGGGACTTGGCAAACCTTTCAGAGAGCCTGATCATCTCTAGGCAACACCCTGAGGAAATTTGCCCACTTTACCGCTTCTGTGGAACTTACGTGAAACTGCAATTTGCTTGGCTTAGCCTGATGCTTGGACAGGCACACTGCCCCTGACTTGTTTGTTACAGACCTATTTTACTGCAAAATTCAGGCCGTGAACCATGCAAAAATCAACCCTTTTCTTCCCAAAACCAACATCCAAAACTGATTTCCACGTAGGCCCAGCTGTGCCCTTTCTGAAAAGGACACCAAGTAGAAGCATAACACAGAATCCACAGGAGTCATAATTATTGCTGTCTCCTTTTCTTGCTGGTGTAATGGGATCACGGTGAGCAAACATTAGGTGTTGGCCAACAGCAAGTGGAATGATCACAGGCCTGAAGTGCAATCGGACCCAGTAATTCCCAGGGAAGGCAAATGATTCATTTGTAACTAGTCATTCTTTTCAATTATAGGGTACTTTTCCCAGGAAGCTGTTTTCTCACTGATCTTTCAGCTGCAATGTGCCCTCCACTGCCCTGAGACATTCAGATATTCTAATAAGCTGAACTTAGTGAAAATAATAACTACTGCATGTTGGGGCTGAAGAAAGCCTCAGACACAAGAAGAGTTGTAGGCCCCCAGAATGGTAAACATTTACTTAATATACTATGTCATCTTCCATCAGCCTCTGTCACGTGACCTTTAAAGTTAATAATTAATTTATATTATGGCACTATAAAAGATAACTTCTAATTTGTGTTATCGTTATATTGTTGCTGAGTTACCACTTTCTGTTGCATATGTTGTTGCCTGTGCCAACTTGTTAGATAAGACCTTTTTTAGAGTTTGCTGAAACTCAAGAAAATAAAAAAAGTATTCTACTTCTGAAGACAGTTTTGTGATTGCTGCAACTGCATATATACACCTGTTCTTTAAATAATTCATGCGTCTTCCAAATACTAAGAACCGAAAGGGAAATATCGCAGTAAAGAGAGCAGGATATGGGCAAAGTCTAAAGCCAATAGACAAAGAGAAAATGATCCTGGGGTAAACAGATTGTCATTTTGTGACATGTCTGAGGTAGACAGACTGGATGGATAACCAGGGACAGGTCAGGGGCCTGAGCTCTGCCAGGCCACGGCTCAAATGTAGCTGCACAGCACTTCAGGTCAGGATTTCTTATGGATGTATTTTAGCCTGTGGCATTAATCATGATAATCATGTCATAACTGTGTCCTGAGGGGAAGCAAATAATCTGCTCTGAGCTGTGTTACTTTAAAAGGAGTAACCATCAGGCCCTATTCTCTGCATGGCTCATTGTAGGAAAGACAGACTTAAATATCAGGGTGAATTCTGCAGTTCTACCCATTTTCCAAAGCCGTGCAGATCCTAAAACATAACAACTGTGGAATGGGGGGTAGGAAGCAGAGAGGGAAGCTGTAAGTAACCATGATCTGAACGACTTGTGCAAATTGGAGGAAAAGGACCCTGGATTTTGAGATGGACACCATAACCATGCCAGAAAGTGCAAGGGATAGCGTAAAGGGAAGTGTTCAAAACAGATTACTCTTCCTCGAATTTACAAGGAAGGGAGGCCTAGGTAACATCCTAAAATACCTCTTTGATGCCATTGTGCAGCACATGGAATTGGATTATAAAATTGTCATTTAACTCTCAGAGATTTGATAAACCTAACACTATCACTCTACATTGACTGATGAGCAGCTCACTTAATTTGCTGAACTTGGGCCGTGTTTTCAAATCTCAGAGGCAAAAAGTTTCCACAGCACTTGCATAAATTATGACTGACACATCACAATATTATTACTCACTCTACTGTGTGGTAAATTCATTCTTTTTCTGTGCTCTCCCACAAAAGCGTGCATAGATAGCAACATCTACCACAGTAGCTTTACAGAAAACTGGAAACCTTTCCTAGTCATTTTATTGTTTGTTTTGGTTTTTTTTTTTTCGCTAGGTACCTAACCCTATAAACAAAACCAAAACCCACCCCACAGTATTGCTTACAGCTGTGAGCTTGTTATCAGGGAGCTAGGATACTTCAGGCAACTTTAGGTTTTAAGAACTGCCCAAGACAATGTTTATCATGTCATCAGGAAATGAATGCTAAATCCTCTTAAGCTGTTGAGAAAACAGACACTTCTTTTAAAGTGTACTCTCCTTCATCCCCTCATTCTTATCTTTCTAAGTATCACAAACTGACTCTTGGCAGGGATGGAGTATATTGATATACAGAAGGAAGTTATGTTTCTGGATTTCTCCTGTGCAGCACAGATGCTGTCTCTTCAGCATGGAGATCCCTTTCATAATGGCTAGCAAACAAGTTTTCATTACATTTTTCTTCTCAGATTTCTTTGCCAGATTTTATCACTGTTCCAAATCTGGTCATTTTTGGATTGAGAACAGGTTTCTTCCCAAGTGTTATTTAATCCTCAAAACTGTAGATCATTTTTATAAGGGTCAGTTAGAAATCCCATAGGTTTTGAAACCTGTTAAGGATTATAGAGTCATAGAAGTCTGGGTTGGAATGTGATCTTCAAGAACTTATCTATTTTATTGCTTCCAAGGGGCTTATTAGCTTCCTACTGGAACACAGTTCAGTAACTGCACAGTGAATATAAACGAGAAGGTAGCTTTTTTTATTAGCACTAAATGATCAGGTTGATTGACATTAGGGATCCTCTTTATATAGTTTCATTGACAAAAGCATATGCTGGAAGATGTCTCTATTTTCCAATAACACATTTCTATACATAATAAACCAACTCACTACACAGTATTAAGCTATCATGTTACTGATCACTTGGAATATGCCTCCATTCTAATTCCTCCTACCAGCCATATCAAAAGGGTATTAACCCCTGTTTTTTTATTTTTCTTAAAAACTACTTAAACTTCCTAATGCCAAAAATTACTTATAATTATTTTGTCTGTGATTTTAAGGTTCTCTGAATTAAACATACCACATGAGAGGAGCTTTCATGGTCTTTTAGGCAAACACATTTCATTAATTCCCATTACATCCCTTCGCTTTGCTTATACAAGTCCACAGTAATCCCTCCCCCTTTCACAAGGAGGTTTCATATTTACACGATACTTCTGAGAATGAAGCACAGCTCAGCCTGAGGCATGCAGCACCTCATGCATGAGGTGTTATCATGAGATAAAAGGGTCCATAACAGACTGAACTGAAGGTATGTGGTTTCAAAACCTTGTTAGGTGTTGATCTAACCATCCCTAAGAGAGATTTCGGTGATAAAATTTCTAGCATTTCCTCCAGACAATAATTTCTAGAATATAACTGTTCTCTACATATATTTTTTTCCTATATACAGAAGCCTTTTACATATTGTAATGTTATGTCTCCCCTCCTCCATCCCTTCAGTCTTCTTTACAGTCTTCTCTAACTCTTCACTACTTTATTTTCACTTTTTTCAGTTTTCCTTGTATCTCGTGTTTTCTAAATCCTGACCTTTTCTACTGGTGTCCCTGAATTCTTTGTATTGGTTATTTTCTCTATATCAAATATCATATCAGTCACATATGACTGAAAGGACTGGCTGAGTCCAGAGAAAAGAGATGTTTTGCAAAGTATTTCTTTGTAAGTTTTACCAAAGATTGGACCTCTAGAAATATTGGCCTTAGGCTTTTTGGGACAATATTCAAAAAGGAAAGCCAGAAGCCATCTGATCTCTCATCAAGAGCTAAATTAAGGAAAACATGCCTCCAAAGCTTGGTTCAAAGTTTCACAACCTTAATTATTCTTTGATGCTTCAAATTTCAGATGCCTGAGTCAGTCATACAGTCAGGTGGCCAACAGAACTGAATACCTAGAGTTCCCAAGATCAAAATGAAACCAGAGGATAAAATAGGAGCCCCTGACAGAAACCTCACAGGCAAACACTGAATCCTTCAGCAGAACTTCATTTACAGAAGACTACAGTAACTCAGTGTGTAACTACTTGCTTCATTTATTGCCTATGGCCAGAGATTAACCACAACATAAGCTATTACAAGATACCCCATGGAAAAGTAATGTCCTGCTTTGCATAAAACTACATTATATCATGGTGTCGTGGTTTAACCCCAGCCAGCAACTAAGCACCATGCAGCCGCTCACTCACTGTCCCCCCACACCCAGTGGGATGGGGGAGAAAATCGGGAAAAGAAGTAAAACTCGTGGGTTGAGATAAGAACAGTGTAATAGAACAGAACAGAAGAAACTAGTAATGATAATGATAACACTAATAAAATGACAACAGTAATAATGAAAGGATTGGAATGTACAAATGATGCGCAGTGCAATTGCTCACCACTCGCCGATCGATACCCAGCTAGTCCCCGAGCGGCGATTCCCTGCCCCCACTCCCCCCAGTTCCTATACTAGATGTGATGTCACATGGTATGGAATACACCGTTGGCCACTTTGGTGTCACAGTGTCCTGTGCCACCTTCTTGTGCCCCTCCACCTTTCTCACTGGCTGGGCATAAGCAGCTGAAAAATCCTTGACTTTAGACTAAACATTACTTAGCAACAACTGAAAACATCAGTGTTACCAACATTCTTCTCACACTGACCTCAAAACATAGCACTGTACCAGCTACTAGGAAGACAATTAACTCTATCCCAGCTGAAACCAGGACACATGGGAACTACCAGAGAGGTAGAGTTGCACAAAGCCAAAAGATTTATTTAAGTAAAAAAGGCTGAAGCCTGAAGTAGTCCAGTGGTCACAGAACTTCTCCTATGTTACCTAACAAATTAAATGCTTAGATAAAAAAAAAAAACAAAAAACCAAAAACAAACCAAAGAAAATAGTGCCTGAAGTATACACTGTTTGCAAATTCATTTCCAAGATGTGTCTTTTTAATTTAGTAAATTTACTTTCCAGGATAAAAATAAAACTTTGATTGAGGAATAGTTTTTCTTCTCATGTCATACCTTTTTTTTTTTTTTTTTTTTTAAGGTGGTGCTTAAGAATGCATGAAAAAAGAGTTCTGGGATTTTTAAATCTCTGGAAATAGAGAAGTCATATGAAGTACAATTGTGATTCAACTAATTGGATTTTATAAAGAATGCAATAGTTTCATGAAAATTACTCTAAAAACTATGACATTTAATTTTTTTATGGGTGGGACTTGAATAGGAACGTTGCTATTGCATTAAAAGTTCTCTTTGGGATTTCTTTTACTGCATCACTTTTGAACACAACATAATCATATAGCTCAGACAGTAAAAAGAAATGAGTAACTAGCTAGTTGTAGGAATATCAGCACTCATGGCAGGCAACCTTCCCAAAGCTGAATTTAGACTAAGGTTTTGATTCAGAATTAAAACTGTCATCCCTGTTGCTCACCTCCTGTTTAAATGCAACACTATTCGGGGGGGATACATTAGTATCTAGGGTTCTTTGCTGATTTGTAAAGTGGATATGTGAAATCATGTACAGCCTAAACCAAGATACTATAATACATCCCAGAGCCTTTTAAGTAGTTCTCAATCACTACAGGGTTACTTATTTGCAAGTCCTTCCCCTTTCTTTGCCACTGAACCCCTCAAACATCCAGAGCAAAACATGAAACCTCAGAGCACCCTGTCAGCTAAGTGCCCTGGCAAAGCCAGGAATGAGGAGCAAAATCTCCACCCTACTGCTCCTGGCTGTCCTATTGATCTGCTGCTCTCTGAGCAGATGGCAATCCTTCAGCGAGTTGCCAGGTTAAAAAAAAAAGAAAAAAAACCAAACCAATCTGAATGGGAGATTGATTCTTTTCTGTACGGAGAGTTATCTGATAGAGTTGCTATTTCCAGGAGAAAACAAAAGACTGTTTTTAGTTGAATCATGTCTTTTTTTGTTTTAATTGATCATATCAGATTAGGTGTTTTTTATATCATGGCTTTATTTTTTTCTTTTCTTTAAAACCTGAGCTGTAGTTGCACGTTCTTCAGAATGACAGAGCTGGTGCTGTGACATGTTTATGTGAGAAGTCTAAACCTCAGAAAACCAGTTGAAATTAATCATGAAAAATCTCAGAAATAGATGTCCAGTAGTTAAAAAAAATGGCAGAATTAAAGGAATTGATGTGAAATAGGGAGAGTGAAATGGAACTGCTAGAAACTTTGTAACAGTTGCTTATAACAGCTGGTGGGATGATTGCTTCCCTGTTTGACTTGTAAAAACCAAGAGAAAAAAGGAGAGTGAAAGAAAAAAGGAGAGACAAAAATAAAAGTAAGAAATAAGGTAAGAGAGGAGGAAGCAATCATTGATAATCAAGGAGGGATAAAAATGATGCCTAAGATTATTAGTTGATACTCATCTGGGGAAAGAAACAGACATGCACTTAAACTTTATGGAAGCTTTACTCTCTGATACCAGTGGTGTAGTAGAACAATGGTAGGCATAAGAGCGATAGTTAGAGATACAAGACAGATTTATTGAAAGTCCCTCTAATTTCTACCCAATTTCTTTCATTTCCAAGTAAAACATGTGTTTTTAACTGAAACATTTCTGGAGAAAAATAAATTTTTGCCCTTTTTCCCAATGACCACTGTAAGAAATACCACATGTTTACACAAAAGAAACCTCAATCTGCAATCACTCGCAGAAGTAAAACCCAGCTGTTTAAAAAGACCAGAAAAGACAAGTAACTGATGGCTGGTCTCAAATCACAAATCTGAGTTTTCTAACACGTTGGCAAATCACTTCTTTCTTACTCTTCCTGTCCTGGTAAAGCCCAAGTTGATCCACTATTTCTATCTCTTACATAGCAAATGCATCATTCTTACTCATGCACTTATGAATATGTTCTAAGTTGTGACTAAACATAATTATGTAAATGATAGTCATTTGTTTGCTATACAGATTAATGTTCTGCTTCATTGGGGTCCCAATATGGAGCAGCAGAAGTTTGAGCTTTGCAGCTGTGCCTCTGTGTGGTGCTGCCTCTCATCTAAAAATTAAAATGAAGATGAAATTTGTCTTTTACTCAGTGTGAACAAAACAAACCATCCCTGTGTTACTTAACACATTATCTATTATTTTCTACAGGTAGCAGTATCAATCACCTTTCCCAGTGGTGGTAAACTCCTGGGGAATAATTTCATACACCTCCAGCTCTATAATACAACCTCAAAGTGTTAATTAGAATCCCAATAATGGTTTTGCTTTTTGTAGTGATGCTTTCTAAAACTAAGCTTCCTTTGTCAAACTGGAACCTGTCAGGAGGCATGAAAAGTTCTGCTACACAGAGAAGATTTGGCTAATAAAGATTTATGGAAAATGGGTTTCCCATCCTGTGAAATTTTTGGTAATTAACAGGTTTTCCCATTTTTGCATCAGGATTAATCTGAGTGCTTTTAAGGGTGGGAGGAGTGTCTAACAAAGAAAACCTCTTTCAAAAAGTAAATACTTGGCTGCTTCATAAAATTGCACGCACACGTGTTTCCTTTTAAGACGAGTCATGCTAGAAATTCTATGTATTGCTGGCTATTTCTCCTCCCTCTCCAGAAAGTTACCTGGAAATGTTTTTCAGAACCAGACTACAATACTGCTGTCAGGCTGACTGGTTCCATAGGAAGTCCCAGATCTGACTAGTTCTCAAAGTTAGGTAGCCTGTTTCTCTTGTTTAAACCAGTAACATTATAAGCAGACTAAACACAGTTTCATGTTGTTACAATAACAGTTCCAGTGCTCATAATACAGTTATTCCAAAGTGTTTATATTCAATTTTCTAATTATATCTTTTGAATTATGCATGTCTCTACCTAATATAGAAGGTGCAATGTAAGTAGCTCTAGGGAAGAAGGGTAAAAAAATCTGCCAGACCTAAAGAGACTTATAAAGGTAGCAGCTAGTTTGTTAAAGGTGAGCCCAAAAGATATGCAATTCTCTTGCAAAAGTTCCTTTTACTGACAACATCAATCCTTAGACTTGCTGTATAATCAGTACGGCACAGCAATGGAGGCAGGAGTAGACTGCCCACACACTCTAATACTTTATTAGTAAAAATTCATTATTCAGAAAAAGGAAAATTATCTTGGGGCTCTTGCATCTAGTAACAATGAAAAAACCTCTGCTGTTCTGCACTTTAGGTTCATGGTGTCACCCAAACCCCTTTCCACAGAATTTTAGCCCTTCATTACTTAATCAGTTTTCTATTAACTACACATGTAAGAAAACTACTAATATTTTTTTATTACTCTTTAAACTATATATCACGCTTAACCAATCATGGTTACAGAAGGACTAGTTAATAGATATTGGGATCTCAGATCTGTGGCAGTGCCTGGGGAGCACTTGGTGACACAGAACTGAGCATGAGATGAGTTTGGATCCCCTCTTGAATCCTCTTGGGACATGAATCTGTGTTTGCAGCTACTCATAAGTAGCTTTGTAGCGACCCTCACTGTCTTAGTGGTGTTATGAAATTGTGTAGGAGCTCCAAGACAGCAACCCACGTGTACCCCTGAGAACTGGACACTGATTTCTTATATTGACTTTCTCCGGTCATCTATCTCATTCTAAAATCAAAAAATTCTGTCTACACAATAGAAAACAGAAAAGTAATTTTGTAGACGGTGACCAGCGTGCCTTGCTGGCTCCTCAAATAGCTCTAGATGATGTAGTAATACTTTCACACCTTAGAAATAGTCCTGCTTGTAAATTACTCGGAGCTTCTTAGGTGAAAGGAGGATCTTAACCTGGAAAATAGTATCTTTGATAGTGTGTTGAGTTCACAGCTATTATCCTTTCAAGTCTTTACCTCTTTGAAGGAACATGTCCAGGGTATTTGGAATCTTTAAAAATACCACCCACAGCAGGAATAAATGAGTTAAACATTTTTAACATATTCCTGATTGATTCATGAGGATCAACATGCATTATTTGATTACATACATACACAGTGAAAATTACAGGAGGGCAACTCATACAGCATGCTCCTCTTTTATAATTTAACAGAAAATATTCTTTATCCTCATTTTAATCTTCCCCTACTTCCATGCACAGAATGTTAATCAGCGTACAGAAAGTCTGCTTCCAGCCAACCCAGATTCATTTCTCACAGTACTTGCACATTACAGAGAAGCATAATTGTATAGCCACAGTGACAGAAGACTTGACCCACTAGGATGCTCCATGAGTGCAACCAACTCAAATATTCATAAAGTTACTAATTTATGGCAAGTACTTGTCTCCCATCAGGGTTTTCCCTTTGACTGTATGCCGATTCCAAGTGTAATATGTCTTCTTGCAAGGCAGAACTGTACGAAATGAATATTTCAGGAAGTGGAAATAGGAAGAGGGAACAATACCATGGCTTTCCATACTTTTCCTAAAGGAAATATTTTTCTAAGTTATTATTAATCGCATGTGTAACTAATTATGGTTGAATAGTTATTTTGTTAAACAGCAATATATTTCTGTTTATTGATTTTTTTCATCAAATTTCAGTTTTGTGGAACTAATTCTGCTATTTTAAAATATTTAGTTGTTAATATTATTCTTTGTAAACACTGTTAAATGTCAAAGAATTTTAAGCTTTTATACAATAATGTAATTTTTAATATGTTTGTCACTTCTCATTTTGTTACAAAGAAAACATGCATTTCCTTTTTCCATCAGAGTGAAACAAAACAGTGACAAGTGACAGAATAAAACCTAGAGCACTAGCTAAAGAGTTCTTGTGGCAATAAAAGCATTTTTTTATCAGAAGATTCGAGTTAGAACTCCATTTCAAAACAGTTGTATTCTACAGGTTAGACTGAGTTGACTGGTTCCAATCCTTTCCAGATTATGAATTAGGGAACGTGCAATACATATTGTAGGCAAGAGGCAATCTGTAGCGTGACAAACTAATGTTCAGACTACAAATTCAAATATATAAATTAATAACATCTTTAAAAAAAGGAAAAAGAAAAAGAAAGAAAATTGTAAGTGGCAGCATCTGACAGCATGAGAGTGCTAAATATAAAGTGGTCATGCACTACAACCGTTGCACAAGCCAAGCTATAAGATTGCAAGCCAGGTCTCTGCATGCTCTCTTGCCAATATGTCTTAGAGCTTCTCTGGCAGGCAAATTGTATTGATGTTAATTCAGTCCTTGACTGTTCAGCTAAAACTACTGATTTCTTCCCTCCCCCCTCCCCTACCATAAAGCAAATTCTTGTCAGTACTTTGCATCTACAAGATCTAAGACCTATTCTCAACATCAAATTCAATGATGCATCTAGAGGAGGCACCTAAGAAGTTCTGGTGACCTGAGATATAATTGACTGCTTTGGCTTCATGTCAAGCTTGGGATCCTGGTTCTCAGAAGCTCAGGAGTCAGTTTGGGGAATAAGGCCTTCCTCACAGGGAAGGAAAAGTGTCTTTTTAATTCTGCTAAGCTGACTTTAAGGTGCAAGTATGAAGATATTTGTGACAGCGACACCGGCTCATTTTAGTTACTGAGGTAAATCAATGTCAATGTGAAAAGGCTGCAAAGAAATGTTAAGCTGATAAATGACTTTAGATCACCAATAAAGCAACAAATCTGAATGGTCACTCACTGCTGGAGGCCCCATGGATTCTATTAGCTCTTCAGTTGTCCAAGCAAAACTGCTGCTTCTCTCTGTAAAGGCTCCCAGTTCCCCTAATTCCCTTAAGGCTTGGCTTTGTCTTTTTACCAAACTCACCATGCCAGCTATAGAGAACTGTGCTTTAAACGACTCTGGCAAAAGGCAGCTGGAAATGGTTATTTCACTGTAGAGAGGTTCATGTTATGCACTGCTGATCGGACATTGAATGAAGCAGACCTCTGTTAGGCACTTTGGCTCTATTACTGGGAGTATAACAGAAGAAAGCACTCCAAATGGAAACAAACAAAAAAACCTCAGACCAGTTAACAGCTCTGCCAAAGCTGGGAACAAAAGAAAAAGACAAACCCTTCAACAATAAGAACAGTGACTAGAGAAGTTTAAAGACCTCTAACAGGGTCTGAAGAGCAGACTTCATGGCAGTGAAAAGGAACATGTACATTAAAGGATTTGACTTCTTACGGTGTTTAGCAGCCTAACATAACATTGTACTGGCATACTTTGAGGACTACTGACTCTCTGAAGATAAAGGAGACAAACTTTTTTCTTTTCTTTTTTTTTTTTAAATGATATGGTTGATTTAGTAAAGGTTAAAAAAACGGGGAAGGATTTTTAAAGTTCAGAAACCCATCTTATGAATTTGAGACCCTACACAATTCCCTAATAAGAAACTTTTCTGCACTTTTAGACTGAGACAGAACATTATTTTCAGCCATGAGTACAGCATTCAGAATTAAGTCTTTATGAAGAGATTGCAGTTTGCCAGGAAGTCACCTACAAAGCTCAAAGTCAGGATCTGCAGAACGGGGAATAGCCTGTGCTGTGAACAAAACCACCAGCCAAGAGACTTAATGAAAATGATGCCATGGGAGATGCTAAGGGGAAACAATGGTTTAAAGTACTTGTGACATCAGATGAGAGAGTTGTGCCATTGCTACCTCATCCAACATGTCTCAGAAGGGAGGCACATGCAGGTGATGAGCTGAAAGTTAGAGAAAATTCTAGCTAGGAAGAAAAAAAAAATTAAAAAAAAGAAATCACATAAAACTAAGACAACTGAGCCCTGAGAAAAGACAGAAATGAAACCAACAGAATCACCTTCTGACAATAACATTGTTGCCTAAAGGCTCACCTGTTCTGGATCTTAGAACACACATACCTGGATGTTACTAAAAACTGTCATTAATAGGGTGCTTATTGATATTTGAAACTACAGGTATTATCTTCAGGTTGGTTGCCTATTATGCTTAGCTTGGAGAGAAAGTATTAGAGCTTAAAAAAACCAGACATGAAGCAGTTAACTCAGTTGCTGTGTTATACAACAGCTCAGATATGCACCATGGACTGATTAGAAGCAGACACTGAAGGAAGCAAACTTTTGTGGCTTTGTGTAATTACAGAGCTACAATTAAGACAACAAATGATTTTCTAACAGAAGAATAGAGAAGTTGAAATAAATGTGAGTATGAAATAAGTACATTAGGTACAGGGAAAAGACAAACTCAACCTGTAACACTCTTACTCAAAGTCAGAATTGCAGTCCACTCCTTTGCATTCTGCAGGTTTCTTCATTCCCACGCCCAAACCACCTAGCTGTTTACAGAGCACACAGTCTGGAAAAGTTTGTAAGCACTAACTTGAAAATAGGGACTTCTCTGTTTAGACGTGTTTCAGTGGGTGATGATCCCTCTCTTCAAAGGCCGGGCAAGGAAAAAGACAGTAAAAGTCTGACATGTCACAGCAGGTTAGCTCATTATGGACAAAAATGGAAGAAAGCAATCACCTGTAGATCTAAGTCTACAGGTTAAACATGCTTCAACAGCTGGGGCCTAGCTGCCACCTCTCAGCCCCTCTCCTTGTTTGACTATGGCACTTGCAGCACAGCCAGCCACCATTGGCCACTTCCCCATTAACTTCTCAATAGTTCCCTCCTTCAAACCTTGTTTTTGAACCTCTCAGCATGAGCTAGCCAAGCACAAGGGACAAACCACTCAGCAGTCCTTGTCTCCGTGCAGCCAGCCTCAGAGAAGAGGACTCTTGTCTCTAAAGGCTGCCTCTGTTCCCCTTTATGCTCAGCTACTTCTGCCAACACCCCCTCACTGGTACTGCTTATGTGGAAAGCCCTTTTATTTACTTGTTTATTTATGGGGTGGGGGAGTTGATTTCAGTAGGTGTAAATGAAAGCCTGCAGGAGAGGAGGAGGAGGTAGATCTTTCAAATTAAATTTGCCCATGGTGCAGCTACTAAACTTTCATTTTATCTACCAGGCTATCAATAAATATTCATAAGCATATTAACTGAAGCCCTAAGATCTTAGAAATACCTAAATTCTCATAATTCAAGATTCTTATCTACTCTTCACCCCCTACCTCTTAAAACTATCCCTAATGACAGTATTTGCTTTCCTAGATGTCACTACTTAAAAACTATATTACAGGCCCTCCAAAATATCAGACAAACATTGATATATGCAACCACCTTTTCAACAGAATTTCTTCTTCCTTTTAAAAGATTTGTATTTTCTTATACTTTCCAATAGTAGCATCTTCACTATTCTGATTGCTATGGTCTCTTCATTGTTATTACTTTCATTTACTTCCCATTTTACCAAATCTGTCCTGCAAACTTATACTGAATTGAAATCATTGCAGTAGTGCTTTCCAGGAGCTTACAAGGGACTGGAAAGGATGCTTAATGCACAAAGCCTGCTAGCAAAGAAGTGCAGATGTTTTAGTCATTCCCTGAGCCATGAATCATCTCCCTCCCATGGAAGCCACCATTGCTGTCTGTGGGTGAGGATTAGCTTTTCAAAAAATAGCTGGGTGGGAACTCACAGGATTCTTAAGCATGGTTAGCGAGCTGATGCCAGACCGCTGAACATAAGGCTGATCTAAAGCTGAGACAGAAAAACAAGGACATGATTACATTAATTTGAAGTTATCACAGTGGGCATAAGTACAGTATATCCACTCTTGGCACACAGGCAGGTAGGAGATATCATTACTAATGAAGCTGCATGATAATCTTATGTAGAAGTATCACAAGGCTTTCACTCTTTGGGCAAGACTGTGCAGGGAGCATTGCTCCTTGTGCCTGAGCACACAGCCATTAGTGGCATCTGAGGATCATGTGGTGGCAGTTGTAATTGCATTGTGTCTTCTCTCTGCACAGTGGGTGGTTGTTAATGGTTTCTTGGGATTAGAGCAAGTGCTCTCTGCAGTGGCTGTTTCAGCAGCTCAGGCCAGTATTTTCATCATCAGGTGTGGCTGCATTAATAGGAGCAGTCTTTAGGTGTCTGACATGTCACTTAGATGCTTATTCCCTAACTTCACATGAACTCAACTGCTTGGTTACTGAACTCCAGCTACATCAGCTTCCCAGCCCTGTTAGGAAGTTTCTTTTCAAAGATTTCAGAGTTATGGCATTTTATTATAACAGGATTTTTACTGCCTTCCTCCATCCAACCAACTTTCATTTTTCCACGATTGGTAATGCTGGGAATCAGGAGAGATGCTTGCAGATGTTATTGATTTCAGCACCATGCTCAAGATATCAAGATGTATGGGTGAAATTCTGACTGCACAGCTGAGGTTTGAATGCTCTGCAAAACCAAGAGAAGGTTTTGATCATGTCCTCTACCCTTGTTCAGGACCTGCTTTACTGGGCCATGAGATTATTCTTCTGCTAGCCCATGGAAGGATGAACTGAAAACCACTGCAATTTCAGGGGTACATGCAGATCCACTACTAGCCATAATGGAGATGGTACTGCATCTATTGAATATTACCTTGGCCTGAATTCATTACAGGAAATCTTGCCTGCATTGCTGCTTTCAGGGAAATTATATAGATACTTACCTCTTTTGCTATTTCTAATAACATCTTTATACAGAACAGTTATTACATCTCATTCACTTGTTCCTTTGTCTTCCATGTTTTATCTTTTGTTCTTTTTTTTTTTATTTCAATCTCTCTGAAACAGTACAGGAACTGATCTGCTACTGGAAATTCTTTTCAGGACAAAACTGCACCTTAGGTTTCACCTTTGTGGCATCAAGATCAAACACAGGAATCTCAGCAATGTAAATGCTGTTGCTATGTTGAGAACATTTTTGTGAGTTGTGTGATGTATTTTAACTATACAGCCACACAATACACACTCCCCCTACAAACACCCTGACACATTTCTGACATCTGGTGACAAGAGCTAAGGACAGCAGAGCTGACATCTGCACTCATGAGTCAAATGCCACCAGAGACTTTTCTTGCAAGAATACTTCTCCGGCTACTGCTTCTGAAGCACTGATTTTTAGCATTTTGTTTTCTAACCTTAATTTTCTTAAGTCTTCTCTATGTCCTAGTTAATCCTTAAAGATACCCCCACCTCCTTCTCCCCAATGTGTTATAGAAGTGCTATGATTTCTACTTATTTAAAGTAATATCAATGGTGTCTACTCATTCCTAACCTGATTTCCAAAGGTCAGAAAGAACAGGGAGAAAGAACTGTTGCTTCAAATTGCTTTATTTTCTGTTTGTTCCAATCCAGTCCAATTACTCCTCTTCCCAGGATGTGACACAAGTAATTTGTTTTCTCAGCACTGATTTCATTTTTCTGTAGTTCATTTTAAGATTCAAGTTCCCTTCATCTGCAGCCATGCAATCAGTTTTGTCTTGTGCTTCTTTCAGACCCTGCCATATGCAAAAATGACATGGTACGATTTCTGGAATATCTCTTGTGCTAAAGAAACAGCAGAAGATGTTCTCTTGAAATGTCATCTTCCAAATGGAGATTTGAAAGCAATAAATTCTTTTCCCTTTTTGTCCAATTGAACCAAGTGGAATAGTAGACTCCCAATTATCTAACCAAGCCTGGAAGAAAGAGACATATTTTTATACTTTTGTAAAGAGCTTCCATTTGTTTGGATAAATTCTGTCATTTCAGTATCTTCACTTTTGAGGATTTTCACGTCTGGCTCACACCTACCTTTTTCTTTAAAAAGCCATGCATCACCTCACAAAAATTCCATCATTTCATTTCACTTCAGGCCTTATTCTTCATAAGAGTCAGTTTTGTGCTTGGAGCATTTGCAACAGCCAAGTAGACTACCCTAAACATACACATGCCTAGAAAAATCATATCTCTTTTTTCCCTCCACTGCCTTTTTTGTGATGCACATGCCACATAGCACCTAGCTCGTAACATTTTCTCTTGCGCTTATCAGTGCAGTTCTCTGCTATGCAGAGGAAACAGTTTCTCTACCACTTCGCAAACAGATTTGTGCTACAAGCTGAACTTCCCCCATCTTTCATCTCTGCGATGCAGTTTACTTTTGTCTTGACATCAGCTGAGAACTTTATAGATCAGTTAGAAAAAGATCATTCCTTTTTCTTCCTCCTTTTGCTCTATAGTGAAAAACAACTCTTCCTCCACAGCTGCTTGAGCTTCCCTGAACAACACACCCTGCTTCTCCTGCTCCCCTAGAAGCAGTGCTTTGCACTGAAGTTTGATTGGTTTCCCATCTGCAGGTCAGTCCTGCTTGCCTGTGCCACAGGTCATGCCTGCTGTGAAAGGGGATGGCAGGTCTTTCCTGGGAGCTTTGTGCAGGTCATGGTCAGCTGTTGATGCATACATGTGATTCTTGGTTGTACTTCAAGTTTGTCAGATATGTCTGAACTAGTTCTAATAAGAACTTAATTATATTTATTCTGTTTCCCTCCCTCCCCACATTTTTCAGCTAGTCTGATGATTTCTTCCTAATGCTACATTGTCCATTAAGATCCCATTCCTCAGTATACCAATTCTACCTGCAAAAGATATTTTTTCATAGCTATACACTTACTGGTTGTCTCAGATATTCCCTGACTGCTTCCTCAGGAAAGTATTTTCTATGAAGCTGTTATTCTTTGTTAAAAATAAGCTCAAGTAATCAACAACCTATCTGAAGTTCTCCTGCCTGTTCACATGAGACTGCCACAAAACACCCATGTTCTGTATCTACCCTTTTCCTCCCTTCCAGTAAGTTTTAGAAACTAAGCAGATTTCTTTGAGAGCCTACCTATCTGCCTCAGCATGGGGCCAGTTAGTGCCCTTCTGATAGCTCTGTTCTCTGCAGTGCTTTTTGTTAAAAATCCACAGGCTACACTTCTTTGCCTTATTTACATGAATGCCACAGTCTATTTTTCCTTCTCATAACACACTATATTGGTTTACATACCTGTCAGCAATAGAGATTAAGAGAGGATAGGATGATCTAAGCTAGCTTTTATTACAACCTTCCTAAACACTTCTGTCTCATCTGTGCTGCTCACAGTATCACCTAGAGAGTGACCAAGCTGTTAGACCTTTATAACTCTTAAAGCAGCAATATACCTGTACAGCGACTAACACACACCTGAGTAATGTGCTATTGACTTCATGTCGCTGTGATGGTTTATTAGATCATCTGCAGTCACTACCCTTGGGCATCTTCTAATGTGAGCTTCTGAAGAGAAACTAGCTTGGTGTCATGGTTTAAGCCCAGCCAGCAACAAAGCACCATGCGGCTGCTCACTCACTCCTCCCCCGCCAGCATGATGGGGAGGAGAAAATATAATGAAAGTCTTATGGGTCAAGACAAGAACAGGGAGGGATCACTCACCAGTTATGGTCACGGGCAAAACAGACTTGACTTGGAAAAAAAACAAACCCCAAATCAATTGAATTTGTTACCAATCAAATCAGAGCAGGATAATGAGAAATAAAGCCAAATCTTAAAACACCTTCCCCCCACTCCTCCCTTCTTCCCAGGCTCAACTTCACTCCCAATTTTCTCTACGTTCTCCCCTCCAGCAGCACAGGGGTTCGGGGAACAAGGACTGTGGTCAGTTCATTGCACATTGTCTCTGCCATTCCTTCCTCCTCAGGGGCTGGACTTCTCACACTCTTCTCCTGCTCCAGCATGGGGTCCCTCCCATGGGAGACAGTCCTTCAAGAACTTCTCCAACATGGGTCCCTCCCACGGGCTGCAGTCCTTCAGTCACTGACTGCTCTAGCACAGGCTTTCCCATGGAGTCATGGCCATCTTCTGGGGCATCCCCCTGCTCCAGCGTGGGCTCCTCTCTCCCTGGGCTGCAGGTGGGCATCTGCTCCCTCACTCCATTCCATGGGCTGGGAGGGACAGCCTTCCATCTCACCACAGGCTGCAGGTGGGCATCTGCTCCTTCACTCCATTCCATGGGCTGGGGGGGACAGCCTGCTGTCTCACCACGGGCTGCAGGGGCATCCCCTCCTCCGGCACATCTCCTCCCCGACCTTCTTCATTGACCTCGGTATCTGCACAGGGGTTCCTCTCACATTCCAATCCCCCTACTCACTGCAGGTTTCCCCTCTTAAATCTGTTCTCCCAGAGGCATTACCACCATCGCTGATGGGCTCGGCCTGGGCCAGCGGCAGGTCCAACTTGGAGCCAGGGAAGCTTCTAGCAGCTTCTCACAGGAGCCACCCCTGTAGCCCCGCCCCTGCTACCAAAACCCCGCCGCACAAACCCAATACACTTGGGGATGCAGAGACATGATTTTTGTGTTTCACAGATGGTTTTTGCTAAATTACAGATGAAGCACTTCTACTGTATTTAAAAATAAAAATTAGAAAGTGTGCTTACACATGCAAATGAAATAGACTTGAACAATGATTCTGTTGTTCGTACAGAACAACTATTTTATACTTCTGCAGGGATCACAGTAAGTGAATATTCCTATATATACTGATTGCTCTTAGTGTTTAATGGATGCACAAGGTCAAAGAACACAATGCCTTGATAAAATATTAAAGGATTAAAAAAGAAAAGGTTGGGAGATATAATTTAGAAAGAGAATCTGGATTTATAGGAAACAACCATGCAAAATATTAATAAAGTGAGCAGTGTCTCTTAAAATTGATGAGCACACGCTGGGATATTGCTATGACATAATAAATCACTTTATCTAAAAAATATCCCACATAAAATCATCCAAATATATTTTATTGCTGAAAATATCAAGGAGTATTTGCTGAGCTGTTGCTGTTTAACTTGGGTACCTAAACTACCAGCCTAGACTCTCTGTGTTATCAGGGATGTTTGCCAAGAGGTGATTCAGAACACCTCAGATAAAAGCTGAGTCTTTTTTCACTAATCACAAAGCCTTTGAGTTATACTCTGCAAATATCCATCTTTAACCACCTTCATGATGACTGATACTATTAAACTACTGGTGGATTTGTCACTGACATGTCTAAAACTTAATTTCTCACCATTTTTTTCCCCCCAAGAGAGCACACCTGCCTATAAAAGCCCAGCTACAACTAATCACATGAAGATATTTTGTTTCGAATCTCTTAATCTTAAAAGTTCCCAAACAGAAATAAGAACTCACATTAAGGCTTGGAACTGTAATGTAAACAGGTTGATTTGAGAAAGCGTCACTTTTTCAGAAGGAGTGATTTTTTGGTTTACATTTCAGCTGGTGTAGCTTGTGTGCAGGAAGTAGGGAGTTGGCTGAGGCACAATCTTCCATCACATCAGGTAACGTATTTCCATCTTTTCAGCATTTGAGGGTTTTTTTACTGTAAATCTGAGGGACTAGTAGCTAACACAGAGGAAAACTGCAACTCAGAAGGAGGGTGCAAGAAGCATCAGAGCTTCTTGACTGAAGGCAGCTGTCAGGAAGACCTGTCCTGGCCTTCAGAGTGGCTACCACAGTCCTCAACTTGACAGGTAGGAAAGTAGGAACAGTTCTGCAGTAAACTTTGGAGAAAAAGATGGCAAAGGAGAAGCAGTGTATGCTTGCGATGGAAAGCACTAAAACCAGGTCAAAAGCCAGTTCTGAACAGACAATTGATATATGGCATACTTTATAGGCCAGAGGGTCATGACTAGGACTCTAAATATTCAAACTCATTATCCAGAGACACTACAAAGATTCAAAAAGTGATACAAGTGGAGCGGTAAAGTTACATATGTAATTGATTGTTGGAAGAACAGCAAAAGGAAGTTCATGGAGATAATATGCCTGAGAAACAGGAACATCAGCAGAAGTTGCCATGTTCAAAACCCAAAATATTGGATTGTATGGCCAGAAGATATTTAGGAAAAAAACCACAAAGCACACAGTAAATAACTAAATTATAAACAATGCATGAAACAAAGGATAGAAAAAACTTGTCATATTCTTCAAACAAAAGTACTAACTAGGATAAATTTTCCCTGGTACTGTCACTGATCTTTCCTAGACAGTTGACTCACTCCTGGACAACATGTCTCTGTTGTGCTGTCACTGGAACTCCCTGCTTGCATCTTGGCTAAATCCATGATTTTTCCAGCTTTAACTGGATCTTTACAAAAGAGTTTCAAATCTCTTTGTTCCTCCTTCTTGCTACTTTATAGGTTTTTTTAGAACTCCATTTCTGCCTGGGTCACCTAACTGCCTGAGAACCTTCCCTCATGAATGGTATACCATGAATGAGCTTTCAAAGCAAGGAGAATGGAGCTGGCTTGTTGTTTGCTACCAAAAAAAGTCATGTTCACAGGAAAGTAGATTATTTTTTAAAGCAACTGAAAGATCAAATATAACCTGAAACCTTCAATACCTACAGATCTGACTAGAGAAATACAATAGAACTGCCTGAAGAAGTGTCATTGCCAGGACTCCGGGAAGCATCTAATACATCAAAGGTATCATGTTTTATCCAATTCAGTTACTAGCAGAGACAGCTTTGTCTTGCACCTTCCAAATCTACTCCAGATTACTCATTTATTCTCATAAAGCCAAGGAGTCTTAGTGCTACTGAATCAGACAGAACATGGAAGTTATTGTAACAACTATACTTTGCTTGAAGGACAATTTGAGCAACATATTGGCCATAATGCTGCAGCCCAAGCTTTCTCTGGCCATCTCATTTTGTAGGAGAAGGCAAAGCTAAGACAGCAGAACTCTACCCTGGTATTACCATTATGATCTTTTCTCCCAAGAGGGGTTTCTTCGCCTTGTGGACCAACCCATCACCCAGGAGTGCTGGGAGGTGGCTGGTATAGGTGTTCCCAAGCGCCATTTTGGAGAGGCAACAGGGGGTGCTGGGCATTACTCCTTAGAAAAAGAAAAGGGAGCTAGATTCAAAACTTGTATTTCCAGATCTGAACTGCTACCTAGTAGCATTTTCTGATCTGGCAATATTAACTTCATAGAAACAGAAAGACAGCTGACAAGCAAAATTCCTCATTACAGTTGACTTCAAAGATTTTTCAGTGAAATTACAGTTTTTGTGAAGTGTGAATTAGCATGTCATGCTAAATTAAGACACTTACTTATAATGCACCAGTATTGCTGACTGCATCCTGGACCTGCTTGTTTGCAGAAACAAAGGAGTCTGGTTGCATTGCGCCTTGAGGGCCCCTGGTGCACAGTTGTCTTTTTCCAGTGTCATCCTGCACCAGTCAAGCATATACTTCTACAGCCCTCTTTGCAGATGATGTGAAAGCATTTTGTGCTGTACAAGTGTTTTACATCAAGCTGCTCTTTGGGTTGGCTGGATTTCCATTAGCCCTGTCCTCCTGAGAGCACAGCATGGCCTCTCAGTCACATTACAGCTGAGTCTGCCATGAAAGCCTTCCACCCAGCCAAAGGGAGCTTAGAAAAAGCTGATACAGCTCTTTAAATACTAAAGAGATGTTGCCTAATGAGGAACAGAGAAAGGGGGGGGGGGGGGAGTGGGGGGGGGCGGGGCAGTGAGCTGCTAAATCTATCTCCCAGCCCACACCTCAAGCAGCCAGATTTATGAGAAACTATCCCATTTGTGCTATGCTAGGCACAAAAAATGTTGAGGGGGAAGAAAGAGCAGGTGTACAAGAAACAATTTTAGCTTTTACATCAAAATATGGCACTTTCAGTGTTGTTAAACTGTTGATTGTTTGAAAAAAACTGATTTTGCTACAAAATTTCACTTTGACATCAGTGGGTGTTTGCATGATTACATATATTCATTTGCATATTGACACCTCCCAGCCCCATTACAGCACACAATTCTCTTAAAACATGTTCATTAAGCATTTTAGCAAGCAAAGCTTACACCAAAACACACAAGACAAACCATGCTTATTCCTGTTTTCATAGGGATCTTCCTTCTTTTAAACTTAAAATATTGAACAGGGCATATTTAACCTTTATACACAGGACCATAGTGGACAAAAAAAAAAATTAGTAGCAGTGTAGTCTAGGCAGTTAACCAACAGTGTATTTCTTGGATCATGCTTAAGGAAGGCCAAGTGCTAGAACAGGAGAACATTATAACTGAGAAATGCAGAGAACTTTCACTTGTACACAGTTATTTCATAACTAGTAATATGTAACATGTAATTATTGTCATATTTAAAATGCTGCATTAAACACTAATTTATGTCTCTGTGGATCATGTGAAGAATCATTCTACGTGCCTTGGAAGTGTACACAAGAAAACACAGTTAATTATCTCATTTTTCAGAAATGAGTAAAAATTGGGGAGATGTAGTCCACATGAATTACTACATCACACTCAGCCAGAAAAGCCAGGGGCAAAAACAGATTGAATTTGCTTAATTAGGTCCAGATCCAGTGAAGTATGTACATATCTTTAAGCCAGTGAGGGAGCCTATGGACAGCAAACAACCTAAAATAACTATGTTGAAAGGGAGTATAAAGCTAAATACGGCATGGATTTCAGTTTCAACATGTGATTTCTCATATGTTCAGGATTATTTGCATGCTCAAGCATTTTGCACAATCATTGTTTTGTCTCTTCAGAGAATTGCCTAGTTCTAGAAAACTGTCTTGAAGCTGATTAACACCCCATTTCATTGTTCCTCATTTCTCAGTCAGCTTTATAGAAACAAGTTTCCCTGTAAAGGAAGAAAATGCCTATTAGGACTGCAGACTGCAGGAAACAACATGTATGAAATTATGTATTTTAGGAACATTTAAAGTCTGACAAAAATATGATTCAAAGTGTCCACATTACAGTTCAAAAACACTGGGCAAAGCAGAAACAGCATATGCTGTCAACTTGTGGGTGATGCATGGGTTTTAGAGATATTTCCTATCTGCACTGCAAGACATATCTTTTTTGTTATTGAGATAAGACGCCCATCTGTCAGATCATTACAGGAACGATAGAGAAAATATTTGCCATACCTATTATTTGACATATTGTGGATATAAATCAATTCTTGACCAGCAGGAATTCCCCAAATGTAGTAAGATGGGATACAACTAAGCTAAGGGGCAAAGTCCATAACAGGTATGATGCTAAGCGGCAAAGAAACTCACTCAAGACAGCCCAAGTCACACAGAGGGACAAAGCCACAAGAGGAATATGATAGAGGAGAAAGCTCACAGGCCAGACACCCATATTGATTTAGACACATGTGACAGATAAATTATGCTTGACCTGAAACAAAATAATCATTAACATCCAACTTCCAGTCTAACCTAAAAACCACACTTTTACCTAAGCAAAACATTTAATCTAAATTGACTTATCAAGAAATCCCAATAATGTGATATAAGAATTAATTCTAGAGATATTTCAGAGTAAAAGAATGAGATTATAGGATAAGCAGTATAAATAAAGAGCAAAGTAATCCCAGGTTTTTGTCAAAACTTTAAGCCAAATTTAAAAGGTTAATATTCTCAGAGGTGTCTAAACATTGAGTCCCTCCTGAGTCCAGAAATAGAAATGTTATGTTGCTCCTGGAAGCTAAATGTTTGAGGCCATCATGTGTTTAGATAACTCATGTTAACAACTGAGGGGAAATAGCCAGGCTGAATTTTGACCCTTTTGAAGTTTGCAACTGTTATGCACTACAGTGTGCTTTAATATGCATCTAATTATTTTCTGGTTCTCTGGCCTTGAGGAATAAATAGATCCTAGCTGATAAAAGTTGAATATCCCTGATCCACATAATAGCTCATGATAAAATTATGGATGCACAAAAGACAACTTTGGTGTTTTGGGTTTTTTTCCAGATATTTGCTCAGTTACTTCAATTTTCTTAAAAAAGGTGAATGTGTCTTTAAAGAGAAAGTGAACATACTGAGCCAGCTTATGCTGCAGTAGCTATGACAACAGACTTTGAAACAAGTGTGGAAAAAGCTAGACCTGAATCTAAATTTCATTTAATTATTTTTTTCCGTCTACTGTTCACATTGAATA
This sequence comes from Harpia harpyja, assembly GCF_026419915.1. Classification (NCBI taxonomy): domain Eukaryota; kingdom Metazoa; phylum Chordata; class Aves; order Accipitriformes; family Accipitridae; genus Harpia; species Harpia harpyja. Next base: position 14,149,736 of record NC_068949.1, on the reverse strand, counting down.
CTTTGCATTTTACTCTGAAATTGCACAGAAATTTTGATTTCTTTTTAATACCAGATGCACAGTATCTTATGTAGCAGATTCTATAGATGTTATTTAAGTTGGAAAAGAAAATACTTAGACAATCTGTGGACATCTCCTAATGCCTTCAGATGAATGCCAGACTGCCTTCTGGGGAATACGCTTTACCCAAAGATGCTGAGCTCAGTGCAGATGGGCATGTGTGAGAGATCTGATTTCATGAAGGAATGATCCCATTGGATCAACCATTAGCAAACTGTATCGTATTGTCTATTAGAGGTGAATTTCTCAAAATCAAAAGACAGGAGAGGAGATAGAGTTAAAATTCAGATTTTCAGTTGATTCAGTAACTGGGCTGGAGTGAGAAAGAAGAGACTTCAGTTCTAGCATCTCTTCCTTTTTTCTTTCAGTCCTTCACATATCCCTTGGAGCAATCTTTTATAGATGATATCCACAATCATGGATACTATCAGCTTCATTAAACAGATGATCTGGCTCCCTGTTCATGTCTCCTTTCCCATTCCTCTATATTCTTTCTAGCAGAAGGAACAGAGAGCAATTTTTTCCCCCCTCTTCATCAAGCACAGCAGTTTAGAGATCAAGAACACTATTTTTATAAAAAAAGGAAAAGAGAAACTCAGACCATTACCACTAACATCTCTTCTTACTCCATAAATGTTCCATCTGCCCCCTCTGTCTCTTTTCTTTGAGCAGGTCCAAGGCTTCACAGGGAAGCCAAACCACTTTACAGCCATGACTATACAGAAGAGGAGTCTCTTTAGCCTCTTCAGAGGTGACCCACACCACCTATGCTCCCAAATCAACTTACTGAATTACAGCCACCCATAAGCTCCCATAGCTGACCAGGCCAGGGACAGTATGCAGCACCTTCCCCGCTGGCCCAGCTCAGCTTCTCTGGGGCCAGGGTCCCCTGAGCTCAGTGCGCTGGATTGTAGGGCACCGTTGTGCAGGTTGGCACTATGAGGCATGCAGGCATAAAATACGGAAACAAATGATCATCATGCCACTAATTGCTTATTAATTCCCTTAAGAACTGATTGTTGAGTAGTCAATCCTCATATTCTCCCAGAAAACCAAAAATGCATAAGGTGTGCATAAAACGTAAGTCATTCTTAAAGTTTGACACCCTCATTTTTTTTTTTTATTTGGCTCCCTCTGGTTTCTTAATAAGATGTCTTCTGCTGCAATGAATGAAGAAAGACTGGTTAAACAAGGACTGTAAGAAAGCAACCTTAATCTGTGTCATCTTTTTTACTGGTGCATTGCTTTTTAGACTTAGCTGCTTGCCTGCTAGAAATTTGTACTGGGACCATCTCATGTATAGGTAAGTAACTACAGATATATTCACAAGAGGAGACTAAGGCCTTGCTCATCAGTCATCTCCACCCACTGCAGAATATGGGCTGTCCCATATTCAGATACATTACTTTCATTCCCTTGTTTGTTCTTTTCAAGCTGCAGCCATCTCTCACGCTCTTGTAGATTCTCCCTGCATTTCTAATATCTTCAGTCCAACTGAATTGTTGCAGCATCCAATCTACTATTTGCAAAGCTTTGGACAATTTTGAGGTACTTACAGATTCCACCTGCAGCTTGCACACAGCTCAAGACCACCATCAAAACAAGTCCTCAGGCAGAAGACGACATTCAGGTTTTACTGACTGCAGCAAATGAAACAGATATTTGTGTAACCACTAAGAAAGAAGGTATATGAAGGAGTGCAAGAAGCAAAGCCTGAAACCAAGCATAGCTCCAGCTTACCCAGGCACCATCTCCATTTCACATAGGGATGCTCTGACTGGAGAAGACTGTATTTAGAAAGGGCCTACTCCCTGGCACAGCTGCCACCTTTTACCCTAATTTACCACCTTGGGAGCGAAGCAGCAGCACTAACTCTTCAGTGGCTGGTTCAGGAAGGGGAGGGGAGGGGAGGGGAGGGCAGGGCATAGCACTTTGAGTACTCCTTGTTTCTGAGAACTTCTTGCCATTTCATTTGGAAATGGTCCCAGCACATTATTCAATCTCCGCTCTCCTTGCACCAAAGCTCTTTCTCTTCCATCCTCACCAGAATCAGGATGAAAGTCTCTCACCATACATTTTGTTCTTTCCATATGTATTCCAAATAATATCTGTTTATAGCATCTTTTTTTCTGCATTCACTACACTCAGCACATAAAGCATTCATTTTATTTCTGATGATGAGTCTTGTGAAGTGCATGCACAGCTAATTTCAGATTCTTCCTCTTTAAAACAGATATGATTTTTTAAAAACCTTTTTCCATTTACTCCAGTGGACACTGAATGCTAAGGAAGTAAAACAGAGCCACATTTTGTACTAGAGTTGGTATAGCCATTCCATTCTTCCTCTCGCCTGCCATGCAGCAGCATTGAGAACTCTGTTTCAGTCTCTCATGTGGCAAATTTGAAAGGTGTTCTCTTTTTCATAATCATGGAATGAGTCATGGGCACTTGAAGTTCAATAAATCCCCAGAGGCAGCCAGTTTGGTTTATTTTCAGCTCTGATGGCCCACAGAGGAAAAAAAAAAAAAAATTTTTGAGACATGGAAATGGGATTTTTTCCTTATTATATGTAAACAATCCCCATAACATAGGAGAGGGAAAAAGTTCATATCAAAAGGGAATGTTTACTAAAATATCAGCTTCTCCCTGCTGCAAGAAGATTACTAGCATCACTGAATTCCTTCTCTGTTCAAACAATCTATTGCCAGATTTCTCAGAGAAGCATTTTTGTGGTTGCTGCTTCTTGACAGCGAGTGTCTGGGCAGTTTATCCTTTGTGTGAAGACAGTGTTGCAAAGAGAAAAAGACAAGGTGCTGAGTTTCCTGGTGAGGGAGGTGACAGAACCCCCCTTTCCATATAGAGGGTTTGAGGTCTTCAGCAGAAGCATGAGATGAATTGCTTCCTTTCTAGGAATCAGTCTAATATAGCCCGGAGAAATATCTTCTTAGAAAGAGAGGGATTTTTACATTTACTGGTGCGTTTCATAAGTTGCTCTGTTACATACAAACATAGATACAGTGGTCTGGCAGTATTAAAGGAGGAAAGTGAGGATGATGTGCTGGTCATGTACAGTGACATCTAGCAATGAGGGGACACAAATGACACACTCAAATGGTGCAGAATGAGTATAAATGGGTTCATATTATGTCTTAAGTATTGCAGAAGGCTCCATGTAATGTATCACTGGGAAAATTTTTTAGTTCATTTAAGTTTTACTGCACTACATTTTTTTCTACTAATTTTTTGAATTCAGAAAGCCCAATATAAATTCTGACTTCCAGTGTAGAGATTTATCATTCAGGCTACAGAAGTGAATTTAGCACTCAAGATGCAAAAATAGTGCTGTCTTAACAATTTTTTTTTTATTTATTCTTCAAGGAGAAACTAAATAAGAATACCTAATTAAAGTGATTTAAAAAAAAAATAAGAGAAAAATATGTCAGAGACAAAATTTATTTAAATCTTTAAAACCCTAATCTCTTCCATGGGTTTCATTTTATTTCCATACTATGAAAACATACCCTTCTCTTGTTTCTCCCAGTTTTTCTAGGGCAGACACTTAAGTAAAAATACCTTTTTATAAAGCTATCTGTTTATTTGCTCAACCTATTCTTTAATCCATGTTTCTTTACAATGTTTGGTGAAAAACTACTGACCATTTTGCTGAGAGAATATTGTTGAGTTAAAGTTCCATATTTAATTACTGAATATTAGAAACACTTCTGTGCACTCCAGCCACAAGGATGGCTTCCTTATTTTCAACTCCTCTTCTGTTTCTACCCATTGTCATACTGGTTGCCTTCCAAGTGCAATTTTAAACCTCCCAGTGCGACAAAAAGAAAAGGTCTGGTGACTTTCTAAGCATCTTTTCTTTTAAGGATATACAGGTACTTTGGACAATCCCAGACTTCCTTTCTAGGAACATTTGCCTTCCTTGAATACTCCCTTGCACGACCACTTTGTGATAATGCAGAAGGTCCCACACACAGATACACATCCCTCTACCAGTCATCTGGCTGCCATTTTCTGGGTTTTTTTGTGTTTTTTTTCATTGAGTCCCTCAGCCACTGTCAACATGTCATTTTGTTTCTCTGTGCCTTAGTTGCTTAGAAGAGGTGTTGATAGCCCTTCTGTAGAGAATGCAGTTTACAGGCATATCCTTTTCTTTTTCTGTATATTTATATAGTACATAGCACGAACCTTTTTTTGATTTGATACTTTAGACTGTATACTCAATAAGTTGTGAATTGTGAAATAATTGTGAAGTTGTGAAAGAAATTCTGATTTATACTACTGCACTTCAGTCTTGAGACCCACCTGTGCTCTCCTGTAAAAAGTCGGAAAAGACCTAGCATGGGATAGTCGAAGTTTTCTCATCTCAGAACTGTTTTGTTTTCTGAAAACCAACACACTAACTGTTCAAAATGGCCATAGACAGCACCGTCAGCCCTGGCTTGCAGTTTTCAGAGTGGTGTAGACACAAGCTTCAGGTAATTTATAGTGAATGAAGAGGCCACATACACAAGGCGGGGGAAAGAGAGATCGCTTTGAGAACACCCGGCTGCTTTGTGCTGGCTTTACGCTGCATCATACACCCGATGAGTACTAAACATAATAGAAACATTTTAAGTCTTGGCAGAAAAACATGCTATGGCTCCCTAAGAACAGTTGGGTCATTAGTGGTCATTCAGTCAGACAGACCGAGGCTGTCTCAAAGCTATTAGGTAGATGGTGAGAGGTTGGTTGTAAGAAAATGTTGTACTCGAGGATCACACTGAGCAATTACTTGGCTCAGCTGTATGCAGAAAGACAGCCCTCGCTGCAGGGCTGATAGACTGGTGGAAGCCAAAAGGGAAATCAGCACTTCATAAAAGTTAATGACCAAGGATATACTTCTTATGAGTCCTGAGGATAGCAGGATTCAAATGCAAAGCACAATACTATTTCCTCTTCCATTGCTCCCTGCGTTTTGGACCAGTCTCCGTCTCTTTTTTTTATTGTTGTTACTGTTGGGTTTTAATGTATGCATTTGTGAGAAAGCCCTGAAAAAGACACCCTCCATCATTTTCCTCCACTTAACTATCAGATCTGACTCAGCTAGGCCATCCTTTTTCTTTTCTACTTTCCCAGAGGTAGTATCTCAAGCGAGATTAAACATCCTCTTCCAGATGGCCCATTTTTGGTAAGAAAGTTCACGCATGAACCCAAGCATTGGCAAATCTTAAATCAGCACCCTGCACAGAGGGGAGCACTGGCATTCTGAGTACTAGGCATTTTGACTACTACTATCATCTTGTCTGTACTGACATTTATTCCAAACAAAGATATTTCTCATGAATGCTAAACACTGTAAGTTAAGTGTGATTGCCCATCTCCCAAAGGTTATAGGGTTACATTTCATAATTTTATGAGTATTTTATTACTATTATTATTGTTAAAAATATTAATAAATAATATTTAAGAACAACCATTAAATAAATAATAGAAAAGAGACTGTTATCTTTTTCTACGGGCTGTAAACAAGAGAATACAGTAATATCCAATGTAGCTTTCAGCCCTGCGGCACTTACGTATGTATGCATCTATGCTGAGGACTCAAGACCAACTGTGACACACTAAATAACAGATTAACAATATTTACATTTACAAATGTAAATAAACATCTGAATTTCTTAAGGAAAAAAAAAGCAACCTTCTCATAATCATTATTTATTTTCTTCCCTTTTCACCTGCATATATCCTTCTATTCTACTTGGCATATTTTAATGCTTTTCTATTCTGTAACCAGCTCTGCAAATAATACTCATAATTTAGCATTTTTTTAATTCATAGAAGTGGGCAAGGCATGTAAGATAAGTTACAGTGTTTGTTATCAAACACAGGGTCAGAAACACAGATTGTGCATTAGAGGTTAACACTGACGACAGCGTGCCCTGCAAGAAGTGCCCACGCCAGCTTCACAACTAGAAGCACGATGGTTGTGTCTGCACGACACAGCCCTGAACTCATTAAGTCTTCTTGCTGGTTTAAAAAATCAGGGTTTTATTCCAAACTCTGTGTGATTCACTCTGTGACCACAGGCAAAACATTTCCTCTCTGTTTTCCATTTTCCCAGTTGTTAAACACGCATAAAGATGCTTCTCATTTTTAAGGCATTTTGAGCCTTATGGGGGAAAAAATTTCATGGAAACATTAATACTAAGTTTTCATGATTAGAATGAGTGGCATAGGGCAGGAAGAAACCCAAGGAAAATTTCATTTGTAAGTATGGTGCCATAAAGCAGGCTCTGTGATATTTAAGCAAAAGACAAACTTAAAAATGGGATAATTCCAATAGAGCTTGTAAGATATAGAATAAATATGAATATCCTTTAAGTATTCTGCCTTATCAAAACTGCATTTATGTTGGAATAAAAAATTATTGTATTGCTAAAGGAAAAGTCATAACTGTGAAGAAAAAAATGTTGAATTATTATGGCAGACCACACAGCAACAGAGCATTTATGGCTCTGCTCAGAGCAGACTGCTCAGTCAGGATTTTTCTCACATGTGTTATCATATAAACCTCCTGTGCCACATGCAGTTTTGCAGAGTTCAGGTAGTGAAAGAGCAAGAGGGGGATAACTACTTACTGCTGTGGAAACATATTTGTCATCCATGTCTAGAATTATTGTCTTTTTACTCGAGTTAGAAAAGTTTTCGTTAACTCCCCAACATTTTTCCTTCACCCCAATGTTCCTTTTTTCACACATGCATGCACACCATTTTTATTGGAAGATGTGCTTTTACGAATTGTACTACCAAGGTTGTCACTACCTCTTTGCCATCATTGTGCAGCACCAGATTATGAGGTCAATATAAATTATAATAGCACAGCACAGTCCCAAAAGTCAAATACACAAATAGTAACCCTTTTGTCTGACTATTTCTGGGATAATGCATAAGCTCAGTGGATTGCAAATTAAATATTTCGTGACAGTTATACAATTAACCCATGAGATTTTTGAGGTTTTATGGGCAATATGATCAGGTCTACGTTTGTCCTTGTCAAGTAGATGTATCCTTTTGGTCTCCATCTAAGTTTTCCTTTGCCATGGGTTCTGCAGTAGGAGAACAAATCGCAGTCTTGACCAGGAAAGGGAAAGGACTATCGAAAGTTTGCTGAGAACTTGAGCTGTTACTCTGCCTCTAAACTTATACTTTTCCATGGTAATACCAAGGGAAAGTACAGCAGTGCTGCAAACCTAGCTTGGAGACAGCTTTTGAAGTATCAGAAATTTTTTTTGCGGGTGCAGATGATACTGAACATATGGTGTTTGAAAGAGTGGCCAATATTGCAAAAGCCTTTGGAATCATCTGATGTTTTATTTTGTATTTCCCCACCCTCAGTTTTTCAGTCTGTCATATTTTCCTAGTAGCAATATAGTGACCCATTTATGGCAACAACTGCACATTCAACTTGTTACTAGTGATGTTATTTATCATAGTGAAAAGGAAAGATTCCAGAATGCAAAGATGAACCTAAATGTGAGAAAAAAAGCAGTGTTTATACTTCATTATATGGCCTGGATTATCTTTCCATAACATGCAAAGATTACTTGGTAGCCACAAGTTGACTGTATATGTTCATTGTACATATGTGGCTTAAGCAAAAGTCCTTTCTTGTCTATGAGTACAGTGTTCTAGATATTTCAGGCAGAGCGCACAACATTTTCTATCATTGATGTGAAATGTCAGTCTGAGCTGGGAAATGCCATGAAGCATAAAGTGATGAATTACCATCATTTTTGCCAGGCTTAATAATGCACAGTGGCTTCACATTACACTATTTTAACTTGTGCCTGTGCTATTAATTTGGTTGGGAAATATCTAAAAAGTAAAGCCTCAAAAAATAGCATTGGCCTGTTTCCCTCTCTCTTAAATTTTGTGCAGGTATTCTCAACTTTACATTTAAGTGAAAACTATTCTTTCTCAACTCATGTATTATGCAGTTCCTAACTCTCTCCATGCATCATCTGCCTCACACTGAGGGACTGTAGTTGAGACAATTGCATCATACCACAAATTTGATTTTCTGCTATTTATTCTATGGAAAAACTACTCTGGAATAGTTTAATTCCCTGGCATTATCTGGGTATCTCACTATTCGTGAATTCAGGCTTCCAAAACCTCTCTGTATAAAACGAACATCCTGATCCCAAGGTGCCAAAATTCAGGTTTGAAACTTCTGCTTTGAGCTTTCCTGAAAACCTGAATATCAGTACTTTGGGGCATCAGACTCTCAGTGTTGACCTTACGTGTCATGAGACATTAATCCAAAACTGCATTTAACCAATCATTCAGATGAGTAACTAATAATTTATTCAGAAGGTGACTAAGAGACATCCTTTATATTTCATATGTGTCTGTCTGTGCTCTGTAGCTAGGTAAATCTGAATGAGAATTGAAGCAGGATGCTAAGCCTGTATACCTTTTTCTAATTGCTTGCATCTGCATTTCAGCCAGACCAGTTCAGAGTGAGTATGGGAGCCTATGGGACACTCAGTTTCTGCTCACATCTCTGCAGTTTCAAGTCACCCAAATCAGTTTACAGTTGGGATTGTCTATAATAGCTGGTAGGAGAGTGAGAAGCTTCTGTGTGCTGACAGACTTCCACAGGATGTACGTGTTTTGTATCAGACAGAATTAAAGCAAACCTTGGGAATGGATTAAAAGAAGAGCATTCAAACTGCCCTCTCTGGAAAAGGACGTAAAAGCAAGTGAAGAGTGATGACATTATTCATTGAAAACTCTCTTGCAGTCAGCTCACAGGAAGTCCATACATTGCAGAGGGGAGTTTATAGTCAGTTATGGCCTTCAAGTGCTTTTTGGTTACACAGTGCCTCTGAAGTGTTTCAGAGGAAAAAAAAAAAAAAAAAGAGCTAAACAAAGATATGAAAATGGAGGCTTTCAAAAAATGCTATCGACGACTTAAGGAGGGAATGTACCTTCATATTTGGAAGACATAGAGGTGGAAATGTCAAGAACTCAACCCTATGGCAAGGGTCTTCAATATCTTCTGTAAGGAAGAAACTCTTCTTTTCCTACTGTCTGGCTCACTGAAATCTGAAGGACAGTTTCTACACTTTATGCAATTCGGCCAGTAAGTGGAGATAGTGTGGGATATAGGGCCTTTTCATATTTGGTCAAGCTTTATAACTTATTTAACTAATCATCAGGTTAATTGATTTGTAAGTGGTATTTCAAGCTGGTTTATGTTGCTTGATTGATAACACTATGAACCTAAGTCCTGAGCACGAGCTGCACAGGGCATGGTGGTGAATGTTCCCTAACCACAACTGAAGAAAGTTGTCGCAGAGCCAGCTTAGGTTGAAAATTTAGTTCAGAAGTAGTAGAAGAACTAGCGAGTGTCACAGCTCCATTCGTATGCTTCTGCCTTCTATATTCATTCCTTGGCTTTTGAACTGAGGCTTCCAATAAGGGTGCCAAGTGCAAAAATGTTTTCTCTTCTCTGTCATGAAAATCTGTTTATTAGGAACTGGTTTGATGACATGAAATCCTCTTTAACAAGCCATAAAAAGAACTATCGTTTGATTACAAATCTCTGCATGGTAATACGATAATATCCATTTTATCATTTGTAGCGACTTGTTCAAATAGTGGTTTAGTTCTTTTTTTGCAACAGTCTACCACTAACAAGATTTAGATATATAATTGCATAAGATTCCAGGACCGAACACTCAAGATGCCACTATAAACTTAAAAAAAGATTTCTGTAATATTCATCTCTTAAATATGTCCACTGGAGATGGGTGGAGGTGACGGCCTTTTGATTTGTATTACAATTCTAGTCACGGAGATGGCCTTGCTTTTAACTTAGAGTCAGCTGGTTAAAAGCCTGTCAGCAGTGTGCTTGCTCAGCGTGGTTCTGCTCAGGTTGCCATCACTAGCTGCTACAGCATCAGCGATGAGAAAGTCAAGGGCCAACCTCTGCTTCCTGTAGATGATGCGTGAGTGAGCCAAGGAGACATGCTGAAGAGTGCTGGCTCAGCTGGGGGGGTATGTCACCCCAAGCCTGCACCAGGGCCTCACCGACACCCTCTAGATGACTGTCCAAGTCAACCAGGTTGGAAAAGTTTGGGCAAAATCAGTGTGAGCTGCTGTCTGCCCTTATAAAACATGGGATAGAGAAAGGTGACCCAAGGTCATTCTAAATGCAGGCAAGCCTGTTAGCTTCAACTTGCTGTCCTCTTAGAACTCTACAGACACTTGCAGCGTGGCTACAAATAGCCTATGGGCAGCATATGAGAGAGCTCCAGTGGGTTGCTGAGATCTTGGCTCTCCATAAATACACTGATCTTTATATAGGCATGCATGAAATGTATAATAAATATCTATAAAGGTACAAACACACTGATGTATGTGCATATATGTCAATGTATGTGCTCACAGAAAGGGCTGTACTGAGAAGGCTGTACTCTGTGGAACAGAACAATCAGATATACAGGATGAACTTCACAACAGTTTACATTATTGCTTTTTAATGTTTTTTCTAGAGAACTTACATTTTAAAGTCAAGGGTGGGTAAAAAAGAGGAAATAATAGGATTATTGCAGCTTCTGAAAAGCACTTTCCCCTGCAACCCTTTTGCAGCCAAAATGATACTAAAGGGATTGAAGTAACCTTAACATTGCTCCATAGCAACACCAATCTTCCCTCTTCCTTTCTTCCAGCCAGGCAGTGAGATTGTCTCGGGTATTATCTCACCTATTCAGTAACATAGCCAGGGAATGAAGAGGGTGAGAAAATCCTCAGAAAGTAGAGTAGAAAAGATGAAAATTTTACCAATGGAAACAGGAGCAATATGGGGGGGAGAGGGGGCGGTGAGCAAAGAGAGGGACTGACATAGCCTGCACACCTTTACTCATGACAGCCTCACAAGGGTGAGCAACACTGCACTTTTCTTTCTGTGTTAGCCAGCTGGGGAAGTTATACCTTAATGTATGTTCGATGTCCAAGCCATCCTTTACATATACTGCAGGCTTTTCTCCAGCTCATTCCATTTCCCATATGATTTTATTCAAGTTATAGTTTAATATTGTAGTTAGCTGCAGTGTAACAGGTTTTGAGCTGAGAAAATAGATAGGTAAAAGACAATACAAAGCATGTCAAATTGAACAGAAGGGATATGGCTGTAAACAAGGGGGGATCATCAAATCCTCCTCCCTGAACTCCCACGAAACCGAAGGCAGCTAGCAGAAGGCGGCAATCTTCATTGCTACAACATGGAGGCAGTTGTTTGTTGTGTTACTGTGAAGCAACAGCAAAAAAACCCAAAAGAACATTTCATCTATTCACTTTAAGCATCTAAAACTATGCCTTTGTGAAAACTGTAGCTTGTTTTCATTGTGCTACTGAAATGAACCCAAGATCTTGTGTGACATTTCAAATAACAAGAACAATATATTTCTCCATTACTTTACTTACTTTAAGCACATGTGTTTTGTAGTTAATGTAGTTCCTGGTGTTATGAGAGAGCAATGAAAACAAAATCCATGCTTAATGCACTGAACTTTGACAACAGCAGCTGCAACTCAAAATTAAAATCCACTTCTTTGCTTTGCTCTAAGGGTCTGAACCGGCTTTAGGAAAGCGTTGCAGCACACTGTGAATGAGGATATCTGAAATGAAAAACGCCTGCACGACTGCCCAAAGGACAGATCAAATGACCAAAAGCAAACAGTGATGTGCTAGTCTGTTTGCTGAATACTCAGGTGAAATCAGACAAAACCCGTAAGCCTTGGAAATTTCAAGACAAAAGAGAGATACTGAATTTTTTATCATCTGCTGCAAGGCACTAATCATGGAGATAAAAGGCTCATTTATACTGGATGACTTGACCCAAAAGCCAGAGGAGGCAATGAAGGCAATGAGGTTTCTGCCATTGGTCTCAGAGCACTTTACAACTGGCCAGAAGACATATGCACTGCAATTTTGGACTAAGTTGGTTTTGGGGGGCTTGGCTTTTTGGGTTGGTTTGGTTGTTTGTTTGGGTTTTTTCCAGACAGCAGCAGTGAACTGAGCATTTGTCATTTTTTCTGTGATCTTGTGATGTCCTTTAGATGTTTAATTGTATTTTATAATGACCCAATATGTTCAGGTTTGTTTGTTTTTCCTTTATATCATCAAGGACCTGCTTTGGATTTCTAGTTGAAGAAGGAATTATGCAAAATCTAGTCTGCCTCTGAAGAAGGGTTCATTAGAATAGCCTCTGCTGAGAGCCCAGCAGGCTTCAGCCTCAGCTGCCCCTCTGGCTGAGCAAGGTGAAATTCTCTCCAGTGATTTTCTTTAAGTATCTAATATAGGGACAGTGGGAGAAAAATCCAAGGGAGGCAGGCTGTGCAGACACTATGATCTTTAAAAGATTATAAACGAGGACTGGCAGAGAGAAAGAGTTGCTGGTGCCATACTTGCCTGCTCCCAGGGGATGACACCTGCGCAAGTCAGGAGTCACAGCTTGAATGTGGAGTCTTCCCACTGCCTGTGCGCCACAGAAGAGGCAGGGTTTTATCATACAGGGGCCCATTCATGGCACGAAGTCTCTCCTATAGGGATATATGGCAGCTAGGGAAATAATATGGCTCCACTGAGTCTGAAAATTGACATGTAAAGTTAGTCACTTAAAATGAAAGAAAGTGCCAAGGTTTACAGCTGAATTATGTTCCTATGATGTAAAAGATTATTGATTCGGCTAAATAATAAAGTCACATTACTGAATATGCTTCTTATTAAATGTTAATTGCAGTAATGTAAATATCTTGCAGATCTTTGTGCGCCATCCACCATTCATTTTCAATGAGGAACAGAAGTAGCAGGAGTCAATAGGTCTGACTCCACAAGCTTTCTTTCTTTTTGCATTTAACTTTCCATGTATTGAAATGCTCTGAATACAGATTGAGTTGCTTTGTTCGATATTTATTATTGTTCCCCCTGCATCGAAATGGGAACAGCAATGGCTTTGATAAATAGATTCAAAGGCAGGCAAAATTCATTATGCTGTTTCTAAATGCTTTTGTGTCCTCTGCTGGAGTTCTTTTTGATAACCTCTTGCAGCAAGACACCTCTTGAAATCAAAATAGATATATTCCTTGCTTCCATAGAACATCAGTGCAAAACCTTTTATTAATACAGATTGTCCTATGTCACATATATGTCCAATTGTTTTACTTTTTTTCTAAGAGCCGAAGTCTGTTCCTCTTTCCCATGTTCAGAGATATGGTACTCCTTCTTAAGTCAATGGGGCCATGTACATGATAACTGATAGATAATTAAAAATAAAGGTGTCAGAATCTGGCAGTAGAACTTCATTAGCCTTCCAAAGCATACCGAATAATATTCATTATCACAGTATGAAGTATCATAAGTAATTAGTGCTAAACCCACACACGCCAAGTGAATGATCAGTATGATTTCATATTGTGATTAGCTTGCCTGTTTATTTTATTACTGTGCTCATTTGCATGCTCAATATTTTGCCAAATTCTGCCATTCACACTTGTTCTCCCAACACTTGTTGAAGAAAGAAAAAGACACTAAGACTGTTTTGCTATTTTCCTAAATCAGGACACCAACTAACTGTAAATATTTCACAGTACAATAATAGCACAATCTTGCTTTAACTCATCATCAAGACACTGCACCAAAAATATCTCCCTCCTTTTTTTAACTTTGTTTATGAAGGTAGCATAATATTACAAATTACAGTTGTAAAATAAGGCAATATTTACCACAGATTGATACAAACCTTCCTAAAATGAAAGAAGCAGAGTTTAAAGAAGTATATTGTGTGTATAAAGTACTTCTTCGAGAATTCATGTTTGTGCCTGTTCCCTCTTCCTCTTATTCATGTACTGAATAAAGATTCTTTTCTCCCAAGAGGAAAAAAAAAAAAAAGAACACTGAAATGACTAACTTACACACACACACACGGTTTTTACGTAAATATGCCTTTAAATTTAGCTCCAAGATGATCTTTGTCAGCAGCCCATGATGTAACTCACTGAATAATGAAAGAGGGGCAGCATTAGTTTAAAGTGATTGTTGTGTTTGTTCTGTTATTAAGTTTTGATGCATGGTGCTACAGGGTAACGCAACATGACACGGCTAAGCGGCGAAATGAGTACTATGAAAATTTAAACTGAGGTGCACACCAAGAAGCTGGAAACAGCAGAACATGAAGTATCTAAGGCATCTGAAAAGCAAACAAATGAACAAAATAATCCACTCATCCTATTATGCCTACTTTTCTTTCTTCCTCTGCAAATCTTGCACACCTGTGCCTGAAATATACCTCCTGCTTTCACCTTCACTTCAAATTTAATCCAGACATCTCTCTTGGACTACCCTATTTATTAAAAGCTTGTTGGTGAATTTACCATTACTGGCAGTGCAGCTAACTGGAGTCCCTTAATATATCCACAGGACAGGAAAACAGAGCTGCAGCCCGGGTGAAGTGAGACAGGTGTTCAGGGTACTGAAATGGCTTGCTAAGCCTCCGCAGAGCATAGTGCTGTGCAGCTTGGGATAAAGGGCTGGTCTGCGTGCTTCATGTGCTGCCAAACTATTTCAATAGTAGTTAAGAGCAGTCCATCTTGCTGAGCTATATTTCCTAAAAAATCCACAAGCATAATAGTAACAGGTTCACCCCAGTCGTGATTATCAGCAAGCTAGTTGGAAATTTTCCCATTCCCTTTTTTTTTTGTAAAAAAAGATGTAAATTTACCCAACAGAAATGGCAAATATCAATTATAATAAAATTCCTGATATAGGAGGGAAAAAAACAGTGAAAGCATTTTAAAAAGTTTGAAAGATTCTAATTCATTTTCCATTACAAAATTGCTCATTTTTTTGTAATTGTACAGAATGAGAATAGAAGGTTACAAAATTATCACAGCAACATAATTCAATTTACAAGGAATTTTTTTTTCTTTTTTTCTTTCTTTTTTTTTTTTTTTTACCTTCCTAACATTTGGGGATGGGGAAGAAATGCACACAGTCCACAGTCTAAAATATTTTCAGAGGCTCCATTTGGCTCCATGGCTGAGCAGCTGGCAAGAGGCTGCCTGGTTTATATTTCCTGAGAAAACACTAAAGTGGCAAGTCCCATGGCAAACCCCAGCTGATCTCAAGTTTTCACTAGACCGAGTAAAACACCAGGCTGCTAACAGCACGTGCTGAATCAAAGGGAAGAGAGACATAGCCACACTTCTGCCACTGGGCAGCATCACCCAGCTGAGGGAAAGCCAGGGCTGCCCTCATGGAACAAAGTTCTGCCAGAGCTTGGCACAGTTGCATATGAAATGTTGCTTCATGCGGTGGTGCAGCCTCCCCCAGAAGAAGCAGGTAGACATTGACGACAAGAAATCTGGGGAAGGAGCTGGCTCTCACATTGCACCCAGGCCTCCCCTGAGTGCTGCTGCCTGGGTTTGGACCATCCAGCCCTAGCCTGCCTGAGCATCTTGAGCTTTGCAACTAATTTGGGACCGCAGCACCTCATGCTTAGAGTGGGAAACAACAGTTACAGGCCTGAAAGCCAGGTGCTTTGGAGCAGACAGAAGTACTCCTTGTGGAGTTTCTGAGTCAGCTAATATAATTCACCGTATTCCACAGAAAAATAAATAACAAGTTTTGTGTGTCAGAGAGAGACTACAGGGAACTTGGTTGTTGTCTATGGAAATTCATGGGAGAGATTGTGTTCTTGTTCAGTAGTTCATTTTCAGAAGGTGATTGAGCCACTTGTTTTACCCAATTTAAAACTGTCAGCTTGTTTTTCATAAGAGAAAATAGATTAGAGAGGCTGAAAAGCTCTCATCTTTTTCTTCACAATGGCCTCAAGCAGGCCCCCCAATACTTCAACTGGCCTGGGCAGCTTCCCTCAGTTCCCTGTCTACCATCTCCTTGGGGAGATATATCACAGAGAGAAATCACATCAAAATTTGCTGCAAGATTAAAGGCACTGGAGATCAGAGCATGTTGCAAGGAACCACTGTGCATTAGATTAATGCTCAGACCAATGCTGCTTTGAATTTCACGCCAGCTTCACAGATTATCAGGGAACAATAGTCAAGTTGAAACAAAGCTGTCTCGTCTTGGAACCAATCATGTTTGGCTGGAACTTGCTCCATCACTGTCTGCACTAATCAGTCACTTCACAGTTTGCCTGGCACCCTCTGGGGCTGCCCCCCACTCATAGCCCCTCCTTCCCCTCTCATTTCAACTTCTTCCCAACTTCTTAGGCTGGTAGGAGAGACCTTAGAGGGATATCTCGCTAGATGCAGAGCAGAAACTTAGGAAATACAAGGCTAAATCTGAGCACAGTGCAAGATTTATTTTGTGAACTTGATACCTCGCCTATCTACTTTGTTTCTCAAGGTAGATTTCTCTCTGCCTTTGCATCAACAAAGTCAATAATCTTCAGCTCTGCTCCTTTCCTTTTCTTCTCTTCCTATTATACAATGAAGAAAAACTGACTCAAGGCTAGGGATAAGAGAGAGTATAACCTTTAACTATTGCACTTCTTGTACAGCATTTTGCTGACTCCTTTGCTAATAGAGCTGGCAGAAAGGAGGATGGGAGAGGGGAAGCCATTCTCTCCTTGCTCCTTTTCTTTTTCACTACTTTGAAAGTTTTGAATATTTTCACATAACTACAGAGCTAACAAAAATGAGAAGTAAAATGACTTTTGAAATGTGAAAATTCAGTATTAGAAATGTGATGACAAGACACAAATGTAGCTGTTTGAATAGGTTTGCTGAACAGGGAACATAGGGCTGTTGTATAGTTCCTGCACAGTAAGAATGAAGAAAGCAAAAGGAGCAGGCTGTGGGGAGGCAGAGCAGCAGATAGTCTGAGATTCTTTTAATTGAAAATTGAATCCAGCTTCATTCATTATATGTTTTTTTATGAAACTGTGGAATGAAGAAGAAAAGGTTTCAATGAAACATGGGGCTTCCATCTTGCTCAAGAATATCACAAAAGTCCTTATTCAGTTTCCCTTGAAGCCAAGAGAAACATGTCTTTTCTGGTTCAATTTTCAGCTCTTTGAAGCAGAAACTCACTCTTTTATGTGTCCCTACAGTGCTCAGTGCAATAGGTCTCCTGTCTCAGCAGGGGCTTCGAAGTGCTATTGTAATAAAATTAATTAATCATAATTTTTAATGAACTCCTTAATATTTTCAGTATCATCCCTGATGAAAAACTGTATGCAAGCTGAAAAGGCATGAAAGTTTAATTTAGAATATGGTAAAGAGAACTTTTTCCTATAACAAAATCTAATTCAAAAGCTGGTAAAGATGCGGTTCATACTAAGCAGATGCAGAAAGAGTGTTAACAGTGTAACAAAACAGAAATCTAGACTTTACATCTATTCATAGCATAAAAATTAAGTGTAAGATGGGTGAGATATGCACTAGCATGTAGGGATGCTATTTATGACTTTAAGAAGACAGAGATGTATTACTATCTAGCTCCATCTGCATGGAAATGAAGGCCCACTCAGAGACACATGTGTAAATCTTCCTGATGTGATTCCTCCTTACTCTTTTGCAAAGTAGCACTTAATATTGACTTCTGCACTCCTATCATATAACCCCTGAGTTAGCCATTGAAATGAAAGGGCCAGTTCACATCTCTTACTGGCACTGGTTCAGGTTGCAAATGTGGATAGACACTGCTGCATCAGTCTGCACTTCAATAAATGTTTTTAAGGCTTATTTTTCACAGCAGGAACAGAAATGAGAAATGAGATTCAATTGTACATGTTGGCAGCCTGGGAGAAGTGCCAGTATGTCATAACCCCATGTACCAGCCCAGCCCCTTTACTTTGTAAAGTACAATTATTGTAAATTGGTTCAGAGCCTGGCAAACATATCAGAGGCATACATATGCCTCTCTGTAAATATGCATATACAGTACGCATAAATGATCCTGGTTTTCTTATTCTTTCTGGTAAAAGAAGTTAAAAGCCTTAATCTGAACTGTCCTTTTCCCTTGGCTAGGGCAGATTTCTGTCTGAGGTACTTTCTCTGAGCTCTCTTTAAAGTCAGAAGGGGCTCATCTCTCCCTGCGGGAGACATGTGAGGCTTGAGCGTTTCCCATCTCTCTCCATTAGCTACAGTCCATCCTACACAGTTAACTGAGACTTAAACATCTTAAATTTGGTTGGATTAAATGCTTGGTATTTGGATGTCTAACATCATTTGAGTTGAATCTTTGTATAACTCCCTACCAAAAAGCCACAAATCTATCTAAAATATGTTGGTTTTATATAGAGAGAACAGTCAATTTTAAAGTCTACTATCTGTGGTAATTTGCAACCAGAAGAAAGTATTAGGTCCATTGAACAATACAGATACTTGCTTTTTGTAAATTACAGCTATAAAACACAATAAAAGTTATAGTATAGAAATAGATAAGCTTTTACCCCAGAATATAATCCTCTGTACCCGTGACATTAAGCAAAACATATCATAGAATCATAGAATACCAGGTTGGAAGGGAACTTAAGGATCATCTGGTCCAAACTTTCTTGGCAAAAGCACTGTCTAGACAAGATGGCCCAGCACCCTGTCCAGCCAGATCTTAAAACTGTCCAATGTTGGAGAATCCACCACTTTTCTGGGGAGATTATTCCGATGGCTGATTGTTCTCATTGTGAAAAATTTTCCTCTTGTGTCCAATCAGAATGTCCCCAGGAGTAACCTGTACATGCTACCCCTCATCTTTTCCATGTGACTCCTTGTAAAAAGGGAGTCTCCATCTTCTTTGTAGCCACCCTTTAAATACTGGAACATGGTGATAAGGTCTCCCCTAAGCCGCCTTTTCTCAAGGCTGAACAGACCAAGTTCTTTCAGCCTTTCCTCATACGGCAGGCTTCCCAGTACTTTGATCATCTTTGTGGCCCTTCTCTGGACCCTCTCCAGCCTGTCCACATCTTTTTTGTATAACGCGGTCCAAAACTGAACACAGTATTCCAGGTGTGGTCTGGCAAGAGCTGAGTAGACTGGGATAATGGCTTCTTTATTTCTGCTGGTGATGCCCTTGTTGATGCAACCCAGCATCCTCTTGGCTTTCTTTGCCGCTGCAGCACACTGTTCACTCATATTGAGCTTGTTGTCCACCAGGACCCCCAGGTCCCTTTCCACAGAGCTGCTCCCCGGCTGGGTAGATCCCAGCCTGTGCTGCACTCATGGATTATGTTTTCCCAGGTGAAAGACCTTACATGTGTCTTTGTTGAACTTCATAGGGTTCTTGTTAGCCCAGTCTTCCAGGCTATCCAGGTCTTCCTGTAGAGTGGCTCTCCCTTCCAAAGTGTCCACTTCCCCACTCGGTTTGGTATCATCGGCAAACTTCATTGGGGTACACCTGATCCCATCATCCAGATCATTTATGAAGATATTAAACAGCCTTGGGCCCAATATGGATCCCTAGGGGACCCCACATGTGTCAGGTTGCCAGTTTGAAAAGGAGCTATTTATCACCACCCTCTGGCTGCAGCTGCCAGCCAGTTCCCCACCCACTGCACAGACCACTTGTCTAGACCATAACACATCAGTTTCTCTAGCAGGAGACTGTGGGAAACCATACTGAAAGCCTTGGAGAAATCCAGGTAGACAACATCTGCCACTCACCCCACATCAGCCAAGCAGGTTACTTTGTTGTAGAAGGCAATCAGGTTTGTCAAGCACAATTTGCCCTTGGTGAATTTGTGCTGACTTTTCCCAATCACGTGCTTCATTTGACTTGGGATAGCCCCCAGGAGGATTTGTTCCATAACTTTCCCAGGGACTGAAGTAAGACTGATGGGCCTTTATTTTCCTGGATCCTACTTTAAGCCCTTCTCATAGATGGGGGTGACATTAACCTTCTTCCAGTCTTCTAGGACGTCCCCAGATCTCCATGACTTTTCAAAGATTACGGAGAGTGGCCTCGCAATGACATTGGCCAGCTCTCTTAAGATCCTTGGGTGGATACTCTTAGGGCCTATTGATTTGTAGGGGTCAAGCTCCTGTAATAGTCTACATACCAACTCTTCCTTCACTGATGGTGGGTCTGTGTTTGCCTCAACCTGGATTTTTGTTTCCAAGACCTGGGGCCCAACAGTGCTGGTAAAGACAGAGGTGAAGAAAGTGTTGAGAACCTCTGCCTTTTCAGCGTTGTTGGTGACTAATTCACCTGTTTAACAGTGGGCTAATATTTTCCTTTTGTTTCTGCTTGTTGTTTACGTACCTGAAGAACCTTTTCTTGTATTTTTTGACATCTCTGGACAACTTCAATTTGAGCTGATCTTTTGCTTTCCTAACTGCATCTTTGCATGCCCTGGCAATGCCCTTGTAGTTCTCAATGACTAATTGTCCATTTTTCCATTTCTGGTATGCTTCTCTTTTGGTTTTGAGCACACTCAGAAGTTTGCAGTTCAGCCATATCACTGAACAGAAAATCCCATATGTGGATGAATAAGAGGAAACTTTTTTCCTGCAAATTATTTCTCAAAAACATCAGCTGTGTGATAAAGCTGTGGGATTAATTAATTTAGCATGCATCTATAATTGCCTTATCACAATCCCTCTCTCCCAGGACTAATGTTAACACTCCAAACCTCTAAGCATCTTCAAATGGGAGGTTTTTTCTAATCATAGCATGCCACAAATTTATTTTCTTAGCTTCAACACATATAGAATTTCTGTACCTACTACATACAGGTACTGTATTTATAGACAGGCTGCAAGAGAGCAAAGATATCGCTACTACCTTATAGTAGAAACGACTTTAAAATGTAGTTGTTCTTTTCCCATTAATGCTAAGTACCTTTGGGAAGTTAACTGCAAGGCAGAACTCAGATATGTAGGTGTATACCATTCCTATGCCATAGATAAATCAAAAGATTTTAGACAAGGAGACACCACTGGATCAGCTACTCTGACCTCGTTTAATCAAGTTATTCTTTTAGAGAGCCCAGTACCTCATATTTAGTTCAGTAATATCTCCCCCAAACAATCCAGTTCTTGATTTGACTATTTTAACAGGAATTTACATCCTTATAGTTGTCTATGCCACTCACATTTTTTATAAACACAAAACACAAGATGCAACAAAGCACAGGTGGTTTTTTTAACCATGAATATTTATTTGCATGAACACATTAGTTTACTTCTACTGTGTTCACACTTCTTGTCTACCTTTTCCAAGTAGGCGAATAAAATGCATCACAAACAAGTATTAGGGACCACTCAGAGAGATTTTTGAACTTTCACCTGGATTTAGCAGAAAGATCATTCTGAAGAGTTTAGCTGGATAGAGAACAGACAGTTACCTGGCCTGTTTGAATTTCACAAATGAAACAAACCCTAAGCCAAGAATTATTCATGGAAATTACTCAACCAATAGTTAGAATAACTATATTATATTCGGGATAATTTCAAACTTATTATAGATGACTGGCAACAAAAAGAAGATAAATTATAAACTGGATTTCAAAAAACTATTCTTGACAAGAATAATTTTTTCTTTCAAGATAAAATGTGTACTATGATACTATGATTTTATTTAAAATCCAGGTCCTGAGTAATGTCTGACCCCATAAATAAGCATAGCAGGTGATCAGCAAGCTCTCATTGAAACTGAACCCATCAGCCTACTCAAAACCGTGACTCAGATGAAAGCTCAGCAGTCCTAGCCACGTAGGCCAGGAAGCAACAGTAATTACATTTATTATTTAAGGAAAGGGATAGCAAAGTGATGAACATGTCTTGCAGCAGGTATCTGCAGCCTTATGGGAGGAAGCAATGTGTCCTACAGCCCTCTGGCACCAAGTCTTTTTACTTCAGCAAATGCGCCACTTTGTTTCACCAACATATGTGAGCAGTCTGGAAAAAGTCTGTTGGGGGAACAGTCACTGCAAGTCATCTTGTTTTTCTGGTACCTTAAATATTTTATTTTGATCCCTAACTAAAATATATATGTGATGAGCAAGATAAAGCAAACTCTTTATCAACTTGTCTTTTCTTTTTGGGCAAGCAAGGCCTGACTTACAACACATGGGAGAAGATAATCAGCACTTCCCAAGATGGTCCTTTTTCAAAATGACATCTTGTTAACATAATTTTTATTCTGGTTTCTGGCAAAACCAAGACTTGCACTGTCTATATATGTGTGTCTGTTCCAGACCATTCACTAATAATTTTTGGCACTATTTGGGCAATTTCAAATTCAAATTCGACAGAGGTAACTTTCAAGTACATCCAGTCCCTAAAAACATTAGTTAGCAACTGTGTCAAATAGTGACAATTGCTTACTTTCTGGAGGAAAGTCAGTTACAACTCAGTGTAGATTTGTCCTGCAAAAGTCAGTAACCAGCCAGGAAGTCTCATAATATTCACCAAGCAGCCAGTGGGCATGTTAGCTACAAGAAGCAAGGGGAGAAGACAGGGATTAGAAGAGAACCAGGTATGAGCTCATAGGAAATCATATTCCACTAGATTATAGAATAATTTATTTTTAAGGGTTAATTTTTTTTAAGTTTCTTGTACGAGTCTTCCTATCAATTCTTTTAAGTGTTCCTATCAATCCATTTTTAAGTGTTATACCAATTTTTTTTTTTTTCTTTTCCTGCTTCTGGACTCCATGTCATGGTTTAACCCCAGCCAGCAACTAAGCACCATGCAGCCGCTCACTCACTTCCCCCCCCGCCTCAGTGGGATGGGGGAGAAAATCAGCAAAAGCAGCAAAACTTGGGTTGAGATAAGAACAGTTTAATAGAACAGAAAAGAAGAAGCTAATAATGATAATGATAATAATAATAAAATGACAACAGTAATAATAAAAGGATTGGAATATACAAATGATGCACAGTGCAATTTTGCTACCCGCCGATCGACACCCAGTTAGTCCCCGAGCGGTAATCCCCCCGTCCCCACTCCCCCCAGTTTCTATACTAGATATGACATCACATGGTATGGAATATCCCGTTGGCCAGTTTGGGTCTGCTGCCCTGGCTGTGTCCCCTCCCAACTGCTTGTGCCCCTCCAGCCTTCTTGCTGGCTGGGCATCAGAAGCTGAAAAATCCTTGACTTAGTATAAACACTACTTAGCAACAACTGAAAACATCAGTTGTTATCAACATTCTTCTCATATCTAGCTCAAAAACATAGCACTGTACCAGCAACTAGGAAGATAATTAACTCCTGTTTGCAAAAGTGCCCACTGAATAAACTTCTGCAGCACTGTAAATACATTTTCTTATGTCTTATTCCCGCCGTATAGCGGCCTTCAGTCTTCAGCAATGAAAACAGAAACTTCATCAGCTGAAGTTTGGTGGAAGGATGAGGAAAGAGAAAGACTGGCAGAAAAAAGTGGGTCAGAAGCTGGCACTGTGCATCTTTAGGAGCAGTGAAGAGCAGGAGGAGTGCTCCTGTGTTCCAGGTTCTACGGCAGTCTGCTAGCCTTGTCACTCATTGTCCAGGCTTGCTACTGTTATGAGGTGGTCTTCAGCTCTTTTCTATAACCTCATGGTTTTCTTTTCTTGTTGTTCCTTTAACTACTAACATATTTTACCTCCAAAGAAGGACACATTTCATTAGAAAATGAAAAATAAAGACTGAATCTCCCCTTTTTGCTTTAACTTTATCAACACCTTGACTTCTCTGGAGCTCTTCCACAGGACAGAGGGAGAGGGAAGCAAGGGCCCATGATCTGAATGAAAGCTTGTCTTATTTCTTTTTCTTTTTCTAATCTAATTTTTATTTTTGTAATTCTCGCTTTTCCTCAGGTTATTTAAGATGACAGCAGCCTCTTGCCTCGTGTGCTGCAGAACTAAAACTACTTTTGGAAGCAGTAGACTCAGGGAATGAGAAATAACATCTATAAAACTTGTCTAGTTGGTTTACTTGATCTGTGTAATACTTCAAGACACCTATTATTACAGACTTACTGGACTTCCTCCGTCCCCTTAAACATTACACACTTGCTAACTTTTTTCTTGATGAAAACCCCAACAGTATAACCCTAGCTGCAATTTTTCTTTCCCCCTTGTCGTGGTTTAACCCCAGCCAGCAACTAAACACCACGCAGCCGCTCACTCACTGCCCCCCACCCAGTGGGATGGGGGAGAAAATCAGGAAAAAGAAGCAAAACCCATGGGTTGAGATAAGAACGGTTTAATAGAACAGAAAAGAAGAAAATAATAATGATAATGATAACACTAATAAAATGACAACAGTAATAATGAAAGGATTAGAATGTACAAATGATGCGCAGTGCAATTGCTCACCACTCGCCGATCGATACCCAGCCAGTCCCCTGAGCGGCGATTCCCCGCCCCCACTTCCCCGTTCCTATACTAGATGGGACGTCCCATGGTATGGAATACCCCGTTGGCCAGTTTGGGTCAGGTGCCCTGGCTGTGTCCTGTGCCAGCTTCTTGTGCCCCTCCAGCTTTCTCGCTGGCTGGGCATGAGAAGCTGAAAAATCCTTGACTTTAGTCTAAACACTACTGAGCAACAACTGAAAACATCAGTGTTATCAACATTCTTCTCATACTGAACTCAAAACACAGCACTGTACCAGCTACTAGGAAGACAGTTAACTCTATCCCAGCTGAAACCAGGACACCCCTTGAGATGTGTATCCTTATAGATTGTACTCTGTGATGCTCTTGATTCAAAAGTGTTCCCTGAGTAAATGCTATTGAATCTTGTAGCTACAATGCTACTCCGCCACCATATGAATTTTCTGTACAGATTACAGCCCTTTTCTCACTTCTTGCACAAAAGCTTGCTGAGAATGAATGTGCGGAAGGGCCATGACATCTCCCTTAGTGCGTATTATGTTCTCTTTCCTTTAGCCCATGGAAGGCTGCAACAACCACAGCTGATAAAGGACAGAGAGAAAAAGTGTTACAGAATAAAGTGACAATGCAACAAATATAACGCATGTGAGAGAAACGATGTGTTATTGCAGGAAGGCAATAGCTTTGTGTGATGCCTGAGGTCAGACTGTACAGTCATAAAGGCAATTCCTGGCTTTCTGATCCACCTACCAGAGACTCTGCAGTCTAAGAAGGAGCAGAGGAACTTCATTGTGTCTGGTCTCAGTGCATCAGCACAGTGGTGTGGAGAAGCTGAGATACAGGGCTACAGGAGGCTACCCAGTCTAAATATGCACTTCTGTGAGACCCATCAGAAGAAAGAATGCTCAGAGCCAGAACACATATATGTCTTGAGTGAATCTCTTGAACGGAAAATAAATCAGAAACCCAAATGGTTCCATCTCAGTTCAGCATGTCCAAACTCATCTGCTTGTATTATTATTATCATTCAAATGAGCCTGTCCCTCAAAAAATAAAGCACAGTGCTAGGAAAAATCATTGGTCCTGCAGCTGTGATCAGAGAATGAATGAGACATGACAGTCCTGTTGTAGAAGTTCAGACAGCCTGAGCTTGCCTCAGTTATCTTTTCCTGCGGTGGTAACATCCTGCAAGATGTAGTTTTGTGTCATTTCTGACACTGTCATTTCAGATGTTGTAAAATCCTGGAAGCAAGAGAAGGGACCAGGGAAAGAGGGGAGGAAATAGAAAAGAAAATACCATCTGACAACAAATATCCAGTCCCTTGTGTCATTGCAAGATTTGCATGACTTGTCAAGATAGCCACCAATCTGATCAAAATGTGCCTACAGCTGGCATGGCAAAAGTGCCAAGCCTTGGAAACCACCTCTTGGGTTGTTATTATAACCTACATAGTGGAAGAGGCCTGCAGCATTTGGTCAGTTGATTTGGATTTTCTTTTCACATAGCAGCCTTTCTTCTTTCTGAGCAAAACTTAGAAGTCTGAGATTAACACATTTCTGCTAATCAATGATAGTAAACTGGAAAAGAAAAAGGTAGTTGCAGAATTAACAGCATTTACATAGGCTAATTTTCTGTGGGTTTCTCAAGAGCTGATTCTCTTGAGTCTCCCAGTAGGGTTGAGCTGACATCGCAGCCTTCCCTCTAAGAGGGCATGAATTTACCTGGCCACATGTTTTTGTGTACACTGATAGTAACAGAGCTGTCTGAGGTCTGTCTTATTGTCAGGCTAATCAGGTTCAATGAGAAGTTGACAGACAGATGAATGGACATCTAGCATAACTAAAGGTGGCAGATTTCTTCAGTAAATCATCATAAAACTAGTTAATAAAGTATATAGGAACATTTCCCTCTAAATTATATCTGTCACTTGAATACTTAGAGCTAACCTACTAAATTGTCATGACTTTTATATACAGTTCTCTCTGCCGCTATGAGACAGATAAGCCTTTTAATGCAAATTCTTCTCATTATTGGATTGATTCCTCAACAGTTGATGGCCTCTCCTTCTGGCTAATTAGATGGTCAAAATATTCTGATTATTCTGTGTTTAATCAATCAAAAACATTTCATTAGAAAACTCTACCCTTCCAAGAAGTTTCACCAAACGTAAAATGGGGGTTTTGATGGGAATTTGTCTGATTATTGATGAAATTCCACCTCTTCTCCTACTCCCCCTCCCCCACCTGAGTACTCTGGTGACTACTGCTTCAGGTGCTGGATCCCAGAGCAGTCTAATGAAGAGATATGGGGAGCAGTGTTTCTGAGGCACAAATTCAGGGGGATACTGCAGGACCAAGAAAGAGGTTCTAGACTGTCCCAGGTGGCCAAACTGCCCAGGGGAAGCCAATCTGGGGCCTCCTGTAGCTCATCAGTGAAACCATAATTTTCAGTTATGGTGGCCCTGCAAGAGACTCTCACATATGCACTGCATATCTTTTAGATATGATAAATTTGTGGACAAACTGAAGATGGACTTGCCACGGCAAAAAGATTAAAGTACGTGTATGGATCCTAAGTTTTTGAAAAGTGACTCTTGAGTTAGGTGGCCTTCAGTTTTGAGTACTCATTTCTCAGAAGGTACCTTTTTTTCACGTACCAGGCTTTCAGATTTTTTTTAGATAGTTTTCAGGTCCTCAAAATATTGAGCAGCTGCTCTGTGAAAGCCAAAACCTTCAGGAGTCTCTAGTGTCAGAAGCCCAAAGTGGAAGTAACCAGAAATCTCCTGCCGCTCTGTAGTGGCAGTTCATTCTGCTTTGTGGTTCCAGCAGTTAGATAATTGAAAGTGGCTTGCTATTTCCTGAATGATTAAGAAGAATGAGTATGAATTCTCATCACCCTCAGATAAAAATATTAGGTCATTCATTTCTCGGGGTTTTTTTGTGATGCTCTCCTAGGAGAGGGGAGACTTTAGCTTATGGGGAAAAATCAGAACCATTTTAGTAACTAGATATTCTGGTCTTTGATGTATTAATTAAGAGGTAACAGTGGTTACTAAAACAAATGCACTATAGAAATAAGAAATTACTTTCTTTGCACACTACAGACAGAATGAAAACAAAGGACCACATTATGCTCTCATAACAGTTTATATAATTTTTATCCTCTTGCTTTCAGAATAATTGTGCCTGATTTACTTTAATAAAAGACCATAATCTGGTCCATATTTCAATGCATTTCCTATTTCTTTCCAAGATGTTTTTGGGTGCAAAACCGAACAAGAATTCCAGGCAGAGGACTCTTCCGTCATTTATGAAAGAAAAAAATGGTTCTAGTCTTGCATTGGCTGTGTTACACTGGTAAATGTAAATAGTGAAAATTCATAATGTAAATAGTGAAAATTCATGAACAAGATTATTTCCAAAGCATGAGATCACAATATTAAAAACTAGTTGTATTCTGAGTTCTTTTAATTGTTTAGTCTATTAGCTGTTCAGAAGTTATAGTTGGTTTTCAAGTTTTTCCCTGTAGCAAGCCAAAGACTTGCTTGAAAAGAAAACAAAAGAAAGCCAAACTGAGATTCTGGGTGAATCCTGGACTTATAGAGAAATACCAGGTATGGAAAACTCACAAGAAAATTACAGGACATACCAACATTACACTTTTACACTGTCTGGTGATATAAAGAAAACTGGAATTAAGATTTGAGTTTTATGTAAATAGAAACAAATAAGAATTAACTGTTATTTATTAAATATTTCTGCCTGTTGGTTCAATGTCCAAAATTACATCATTTTCTTATATATTTTTATGTTGTTACAGTTATCGTTTACAGCAATAACTGTAGTGCAGTTATTGCTACAGTTCTGTGAAAGGAATAAAGTGAAAATTTGTTGATATATTTTACATCAGCCATTGAACACCATTGAATTGTCTGTATTCTACTACAAAGCCCGAAGAAATACAAATGAAGTATAGTCTAGTGGTGCTCAGCATGCTTAGGTTATCATTAGAGAACTTGTAGAGATTGACAGCATAAATACATTTGAGTTTCTTTAGAACAGAAACTTTTCCTTTGACTTTAAAATGTTCTATACATCACAAAATTTTGTATGTAACAAAGTAGAAGTAATTTTAAACAGGTTTCAGCTGTTCAATGGTTCTGTTTGTTAGTATTTAGCTACTACAGAATGGAAAAGAATGAAACATGGTTTAATTAGCATTGTCAAAAAGGTATTAAAATTAGCTTTGCAGGAGGGTTAAAGTTAACAAATCTTAGCCTTTTATGTCTCCATATGATCAACACTCATACACCAAAGTTATTTGACCTGTTAAGAGATGCATAAAACTGCACCACCAGGCCTCCTTTATTGTAGCTTATTGTCTTGGACACCGCAGGAAGAAAGACAAAACAGCAGTAATGTGGTTTAATTAGGCCAGAACTTGATTAACTTTGCACATTGGGGATCTCTTCCAGAATTCACACATCTAGCGCAGAGATTGCTCATTTGTACCATTTGGTGGAAGGCTGCCCACTGCCCTGCTGTCCTCCTAGCACTTAACCTCGCCTGGCCTCACTGCAGGGAACTGGCTGCCTTCAGCTCACACAGGAGCTGAGGGGATGGAGGGGAGACTTTGGACCCGTGCTCTAGCAGCCAGGGAAACCCTGACACCCTTTCACCTGCTGCATTGCAAGATACCCCTCTAATATTGTTCTAAATTCCTGCTTGTCAGGAAGTCCAACTCTTGACTGACAACTACCTTGAATGGAAAAATATCCAGCTGCAGCAACATGAATATGACCTGATCTATATTATTTACCATCAGCCTAGGAGAATGAGATTGGAAGAAGACACAGTGCTTAATCCCATTGAAGATCACTATAAACTATCTTCATAGATTAGACTAGTGACATCACTTTCAGAAACACTGAAATAAATATCAGTTTCTTGTTAGAGGTAGTTAAAAATACACAGGTTTTTTTGCTAGCAGAAGATGTAACATCCCTTTCTCTTTTAAAATCAGGTCAGATATGAGGCTGTTTCCCAAAGAAGGGAGCAGGGGCAGTGGTGAGGGAATGTTTGCATCTCATCCAAACATTCCATTTTCATTTTCCTTCTGATGTTGTCTCTTACTTTCCCTGTTATAAATATTTCATTTTTATCCCCTTTAAAATGATACTTGAAATGCTGTGTTTTGCAATGTTAAAATGTAATGTTTGCTCTCGCAGGAATGCTGCCTTTTTCCTCAATGAAATTCTGAGGAAGTCAACCTGCAGCCATGAAATATTTCATGTAATTGGAAAGACATTTTCTATCAAAATACCTGAGAACAGCAATGCTCAGTATGTTCAAATGATCCTTTCATTTAACTGTTCCAATACAAGTATAAAAGACTTACGTTCGGCACTTCCATCTCATATAGTATCACACTGGCGTGGCAACAACTATAAACATAGTAATGATCATCCTCCTGTGATCACAGTGCTTTGCCAAAGCTATGATTTTGAAATGACCATATGCATTCCAAATCAGCTGGTTTTCAAAAGTCATAATGGCAACCTGTATGGGATTTCAAAATGTGCTTAGCTCCCTCAGCGTGTTTGCAAAAAGAACATGAATGCTGCAAAATAAATTCGTGCTCTGGTGTGCTTCATTCAGAAAGTTCACTTTACTCTTCTCCATCGTCCCATTCACAGACAGACATTCATCTCATACATTGCTCACCCTCCTCCCCTCATGGCATTTGCTCTCACTTCCTTGTGAAGACATTTATCCACACTCTATGGTGTTTATGAAATTAGAAAAGTCCCACACATTTACTATGAAGTTGAATGCTCTTTGCAGGCAACATCAACACACAATCCACATACAGTGCAGCAAGCATGACTGTCTCCTGACATTCCTAATATAGAAAGATTATACTTTGTGTACTGAGCACTGAGTGCCATCTGAACATATCCACACCCATATTCAACCATGAGCACTGATGAATTAGTTTTTATGTTAGAAGAGGCTTTCATTCTTTTTTTCTTTACAGTAATTTCTGCAGAATTTTAGAAGAAGCTGCAGAATCTTCTACAGAAAATGCTCTGTGCACCTACTCAACGCAAAATGGGTTGTCTTTTCCATTTATTTTTCTTCAAGCCAGAAAGATGTACTTAGAATACTACATATAATTTAACCTGAGCAAAATATAGCATGTACTATGATGTGAGCATTGATTTGTTTTTCTTTGCCCATCTACTACCTCAATCAACATATCTGAAGACCATACAAGAGTAAATCAAATTGTGGAAATGATCCTTGAATTAAGTTGAGAGAGAAGAGAATTCACAGCATTGCCATCCAGGCACATATAAGAAACTGAGTTATTATGCTAAGCTTCTCTATTAAACCAGTGTATTAGAAAGGTCTGATTTCTTATAAGTCATTTCATAAATACATTATTATCTATCAACAGGCAACCCCCCCCCCCCCCATGACTATCCACATTACCTACACTTCAGCTGGATTCTGGAGGGCAATGTGAATGGAGAACTGATAAGCTGACAGACATAATACCTCAAAGGAATTAAAAGCAGCACCTGGTAGTGAATGTGTATTTTACACCTACTTTCTGATCTGCTCCAGACAGTGCTACTGTTTGAATTCACAGTGTAAGGAAAAAATCCAGATTTTGCAACCTACCTTGTGATGGGAATGTGCTTGCTTTTATAGTCTGTACCTGTCTCATATTACCTGTCAGCTACATCGTTGCACAGTTTTCTGCACTCCCTCCAGTTACACCTACCAAAATACAAATAACTTCATTTTTTGAGGAGGAATAAAAAAGTTTCCATTTAGCTGTAGTATGGCTTGTCACTAAGGCCATAGAGACATTGGGTTTTTACATTGTATCTCTGCTAGATACAATTCTAAACACTGAGTTTCCCAGCTCTGTACCTTATTTAATATATATATGTTCACAGGCACACAATTAAACTCAGGCTTAATGTAATTTGACTAGAAAATCCATTTAAATTGTTCACAGAATAAAAGATTATTTCAAAACAAGGTGTCAAGATAACACTTCTATTTAAATTCTGGTGAGATCATTCTAAGTCCACTTCCAGTGCTTGTCCAGGGGATTTTCACCACAAGCTTTTGCTGCATTAAAGGCTATGTCTACATCGGGGTTTTATTCTGATTCTTGATGACAGAGACCAGTGTGGCTTCACTAATCTGAGCCCTGCCACATACTGCTGTTTACACTGCTAGAGATTATTCCGGACTTGAAAGTGGGTCGGTGGCACAGGAGCAAGGAGCAGCTCTGTGTGTCCGTGCGGTCCAATCACTGCAGTCCTACCATTGGCTAGTGTTAGGGTGAGCGGCAAGGAGAGAAAAATATGGATCTCGAGCATTTCTTAATACTGATGACAAACACCATGATAATTTCTAATGTGCAAGGAGGCCCCACACATGCAGCTCTTTCAAGGAAATTGGCATTAAAGTAGCTCAATGTCGGTGCTGTGCATTGGTCACTGTCACAGCTGCCAGTAAATGCCTGCTAGTTATAAAGTCATTAGAAAGCTACGAGGCTCTTACTTTACATTCCTAATCAGTGAGTAAACTGATAAACAGAGGACTGTTTTACCCAATCTCACTCTCCCAAGATCTCCGTTACCCTAAGCGTGATGTACTTGTCTCCTTGGAAACCAGCGCGCTATGCCCTGCGCATAGAAATCCTACCCACACTGCATTTGCAGAACCAGGTCCCAGGTGCCTGCTGAGAGGAAAAATATAAGATTTTACTCTCACAGGATGCTCCCAGTAACTGAATTCAAGCAGGAAAAGTCATTAACATATACGCACAAGTGCATTTTCCAAATGAAAAGTAAGAATACAGCAGCAGTAAAGGACCCAAGAAAGTTTTCTTTCGTCCAGTTTATGAATCTGCCAAGACATGTCACAGAGGAATTGTGAGTACTGTTTTAGTGATCATTTGGGTGGACTATAATTACAATACAAAACCATCTGCTTCTTGGGGAGTACCTAATTACTGTGTGTCAAAATCAGACTAAACTCGAATTTCCTTCCATCTCATTCTAACCTTATTATGAATTGATATCTGAAATCCAGATCATTAAAGAGAAGTCGTAGACAGTCTTATAAGAAATAAGTTTCTTCATTTGTCCTAGACTCTATCATAATCCTCTTCTAAAAAGAGTTGCTATTTTCCAGAAATTATCATGGAGCCATCTCTACTAAACCATGGAGTTCCTCTGTGTTTAGGAAATAGTTTCTCACCAAATCATCTCCTGTTGGGAGCGAGGCACACACTAGACCGGCCCCCAGGAGCCAGCAGCACTGCTGGCATTTCTCTGACAGGATGGCAGAGTTTCATTTTGCTGCTGGGGTAGCAGGGGATGCTTGGGCATTTTTTATGAAAAATTTTATGAAAGGCTAAATTTGAAAAGTGAACCTGTTCATTAAGTCTAAAATTGCCTAAATTTGTTCACGATTAGCCTTCAGGTAAATCCTGCCTTTTGACACACTTCCCTGACAACCTTCCTGCAGATGCAGAAAGTGCTGCTTCTATCTGTCAACAAGAAATTAGATTTAGTGCATCTTCCCCCACCTATAGCTGATGACTTTCAATATACTGCAAAATTTTATACTGAAATGGGCTACTACAACATACAAATTAGTGTAAGAGGAAAATAAGAAATTAAATTCCCTTCCATTCCTCTTGCCTCCTCCCTTTCCCTTTTGCCTCCACTGTCTCCTTTTCTTTAGCTGTTTCACA
This sequence comes from Harpia harpyja, assembly GCF_026419915.1. Lineage (NCBI taxonomy): Eukaryota > Metazoa > Chordata > Aves > Accipitriformes > Accipitridae > Harpia > Harpia harpyja. Next base: position 14,116,548 of record NC_068949.1, on the reverse strand, counting down.
TATAATTTCTTCTTCCACTAGTATAAATAACATAATTATTTGGCTATTTCTTTGCTACTTCTATGCATAGCTAATTGGTTTCATCAAGAGAACAATACCGAATGGTTAAGAAAGGTTTACTTTTAAATAGCATCTGATGGATAAAATTTCTGTTTGCCTTAATGGGGATGGGGATCTGAGTACCATAAAAAGCAATCATTTCTTGTCTCTCAGGCCAATTGGAATCATGACCTGACAAACCCCTCATGCTACTTTCAGTGCTCAGGGTGGCAAATTCAGTATAGCCCAACCTTCAGCAGTCTTAATCTTTAAAGAAAGTGATAGGTACACATTCGAAATGTACAGTTTGACCTTGCATAAGAGCAAAGGTTAGAGACGCAAAATGTAGTAATTTAAGAGATTTTTCTTCTCAAAGACCATATGCTCTCTCATAAATCTGTATGTACTAATAAGACTCATATATCACTCCTGGTGCAATGTACAGGACAGAATTAACTGTAATTCTTGCTTTTTCTTTTAAAAGAGAATCATGCTTTCAAAAGATGCCAGATTTACAACAGTAACACGTGATAACCTCTGTTTATCCACACCTAAGAATCTACATAGCTACTGGTATGTTTGTCATTATAATATTTCATTAAAATCCTTTAGCTTAGACCTGTAAGAAACGGCTCTGAAGGTGAAAGATTAGTTTTATCTCCACATCTGTTCTTTGTAGAAGTGAACTAAGAAGAAGGTGCAGCAAGGATGCTAATTGTGGGACGAAGAAAACTCCAAGGATCAGGATTGGTTTTGATATGCAACAACCAGTCCACTCGTGAGCTGGATAAGGCTATCAATGCATTTCAAAATCTTTACAAAAGAGCTTGCTCTCAGAATTACCTTGAAATATCATGGCCTTCACTACACACATTTAAGGAGCTTAAAACTTCTTTACTCCTAACTAATTGCTCTGGTAACTATAAATATGTAACTTTGTTGTTTGCTTTAGTTGCTGCCGAGATGAATTTACAGGTGTAATAAAATAGGAAAATATATTTGCAATGTAAAACCGTCACATATTTTTATTTTATTTTCTAAAATTATTTTTTCTAAAGTAAACCTTTCTAACTAATTAAAAATTTATTAATACATGATATTCACATTGTGGTATACAATGTATTTTGCTTTTATGATAACGAGTAAAATATATTTGAAACAAGCACAAAGATTTTTGACAGGTTATTCTATGGATTATTCTGTGGGTATTAAATATGTAATATGCTGCTCCCCAGAGTCTTAGGAAAATGTATCTTATTTTTGTTGCTTTCCTTACACAGAGAATTCTGTATAAATGAGTGCATTCACACAATTATACTTCCCTCCTAAAGAAAACATCAAAATCATTGTATTTTTTCTATCACTATAACAATTTCCATTGCAGACCCCACTGTTAAATGGAAGGCAAGGTTATGACTTCCTATAAGAAACAAGATGAGCTGTTAGTCTGAAGTGGTAGGACCTGACTTTGCATCTGCTAAAGAGAGCATGCACATACACACACTGAAAACTCACATTCATGCCTGGTTCCACAATGACCACAAACAGCTACCTGTTTTACCCAACTGCCCTTTGTTTTATTTGGTTTTGCATCGATTGTATGCATGCAGCTTGCGTGTTTCCAGAGTATTAACAGTGATAATGGCATTCCCCCCAAAAAAGAGATGGGCTTGTATAGTGTAAACAGAGGCACCTAGCAGTGCAGGATGTCAGAAATACAACCCATGAATCAATTCAAGGGCAGCCATACTGTTTTTAAGGTGAGGAGCTCTGCCTTAAACGGCCATGCTGCACTCCACCATATGGTGGATGCAAATGTCAGCAGGAGCTACTGCACTTTCCCAGGAAAGGAGCACATCAGCTGCAGCTAACTACCCTCTGTTAACATTTACACAAGGATGACTATGCTGTCCTCGCTGATCTCTTGATTCTGCTCCCTGGGACGCTCTCTGTCTGAGCTATTGTACAGTAACTGCAAAGCTTCACTGAATCTGGCCACGCAGGTTTTAAGCCTGACCACGCAGGCTTGAAAGGAAGGCGTAACATTTACATATTCACATCACTGTTGTCATAAATGCAGGCTGTGGTAAGAGTCTGTGAGTGTCTCCTCTGAATCAGAATGTAAGTGCTGTGGGAATGCACAAAGTCAAAAGTGTGCAGAAATGTTAAGTGAATTTATGAGCTGTAAATGGAATTGTATCACTGCGAAATTGCATAGCTGATCATTACCATGCTTCTTAATGCCGTCATTTTTTTAAATACTGGTTTTATACGAAGTTTGTTTATTCATTGTGTTGAACTATTTTGCCGTTTTATAATGTATCTATATTACACATATAGTGTATGCACTGCACATGAAGTACGTCAGAAACGCATACCAGCCCACAGGTGACATCAGTGATAGTAAGTTAAAATCGTGTGGGAGTACTGGACTTTCAGACAACAGCAATATCTATTTTTCTTTCTCTTCTCTTTGTATTAAGGCTCTGAGCTGACATTGTGGAATCACTGCAGCAGCCTGGGAATAATGATGCACAAGGTAGAGAAGCCACTGCCCCACGCTGAGAGCAAGTGAGAGCATACGGACAGAGCTGGGCTGTGCCGTCAACAGAAACCTGCCAGTCTGTTTGCTGTATGAGACAGTCACAGACGCACAGAAGATTTCTCTCAGAGGACTGGCGAGTCTAAGGGGAGTAAGAAAAATAAATAGCAGTAATGTAGATTAAGTACTGGGCTTATGATTTTAATTGTAAATGACTATTATTCACACCGATACGCAGGTGGTCATCAGAATAAATTGGTAAGGTTTTTTACTTCAGTAGATGACAGCAGCACCATTCTATTTATTCAACCAATTGGTCACATTTGATTAGTGTAACTACTTTAAATCCAAAATAAGAATCCAAACCAACCATTTATAATACCATGAGCTAAAAGGAGAAATTTTTTCAGGATTGACTCCCTTCCTGCCCCAGCATATCCCCATATCATCCCTGCTGGGGACAATATCTCTCTATCTCATTGTTTTTATGCTGGGGATGTTCTCTGCCTCTCAAGCTTTGTTTCTCTCACCTCTGCAGGTGCTTAGTGACAACTTCAGTCCTCTGAATCTCTCCCTAGACCTTCACAGTACAAATCTTTTGCTTTTGTCTAGATGAAGCCCCTGGAGCTTTCCTCAGAGGCAAGGAGAAGCTGTAGCATGAAGCAATTCTATTGTTAAACACAATTCAAAAAACATACAAGGGAAAAAGAAGTCAAGAACATGAAGGAAATAGCAGTGCATTTCTGCTGCTTGCTTTGCAGTCTCATCAAAGTAGGTCCTGAATTCTGCTCAGAGCCTGACTGACTTGCTTTTTGCACAGCAATTTATTGTAAATTGGGCATAGTGAGCCAATTCTGTGCATTTATGAGTGCACACAGCTATCACAGTCTGCTTGAGCAGCACAGAGGGGGTGGGAAGGCTTGCTGGGGAGACATCCACCACACAGGAGACATCCCAAGCAGGTCAGAAAAACACTGCTAATGACTATACTGTGATGTGAACATTCATCTCCTTTCCAATTAATTCATTGTGAGCGTCAAACTCTCAGCCCCAAGGGTATCTTTACCTGGCACCCACAATAAATTTAGAGTGAATGCAAACTCCTGTTTGAAAACAGACACATTTCAAAACAATGCAGTTATGAGTATAGTCTCAAGGCTGCAAACTGAGGCAATGCTAATGTCAAGTGATAATTTTAAATGGACAAAAGGTTCCCGAGAGTGCCGTTGGCTTTTGTTTAGTTCTGAGAACCCTTCACTCCCTCTGAAAGAAATGTGAATTGGGAATATTCAAGCCACACAGGACCTGACCTTTCCTCACATAAAAGTGTCTTCATACGTATCTCAAATCAGGGCTGGCTACAGGACTTCTTTAAGAGGCTTATTTTCAAATGGCTTGGGGACACAGCTGAACACCAAACATTTAAAGCTATTATAATTACATAATGGTCTGTATGGAAACCAGGACAAACAAAAGATATGTCATTGGAAGAAATTCTCAAAAAGTTATGAAAGATACATTTTTCTCATAGTTTTTTCAAGATTCATTTTCCCTGAAAAATTCAGCCTAATTTATTCTTGGGTCTATTCATAAATTTGAATTAGTAGAAAGTCATCCTACGTTATTTTCAGTGGTTCATCATCTCCCTCCCCAAAAATATAGTGAAGCCATTTTAAAAAGGAAAGAAAAGCCAGAATTCTGCAGTGGGAATGGGAGAGGACTTGGCTAGATGCCCCTTTATTTCTTTTCCTATTCACATGTTTGTCTTGCAAAACATTAAGAATACTTCTCTGTTATCTTTCTTTCTTTTTGATGGAAATGTTGAAAAAGAGGTAGAAGCCAGGACTCCTCATCACAAAAAGGCACAGACTTTCAGAATAAAACACAGCAGAGACCGCAGGCTTCCCTTTTCTTCTTGTGACTGCACAGACACCTCGCAGCTCCCACACCCTCACGGGAAAGCCTGCTATCACAAACTTTAGACAGATGGTAGTGAGTCTCTTTCCAGCTGACCCTGTTTCTCAAATTCTGGTGTCCAACATGCCCTCCTGGGGTGATTTCCAGACCTCCGGCCTTTACTTAGGTAGGCTGATGAAGACAGTAAGCATCTGGGCTTAGCTAATGAGCTTTTGAAAAGATTTCATAGATCATCAGAGGAAAAGAGAAATGAGAGAGAGAGATTTATTAGCTCTTCTGCTCCATGTTACCAAGTTATCCTGTCACAGCTTTTTGACCTAAGAGGGAAGCTCTGCAGTCTTCTTATTTTCTCCAGTCATTGTATCAATCATGTCTTAGAAGATTAAAATTTAATAAAGACCAGTGTCTAAAAAAGAAAAGCCTGAATAATAGAGCAAATGGAGCAAAAGACTGAGCTAGCTTTATCCAGGGATATGATACACAGGTTGTTGACCACAAGGAACACTGAATGAGCAGAGGCCAGCAATCAGGCATGCTACCCAGCAGGGGTGGCAAACAGGCTTGGGGACAGCAGGGGAAATCATTAGAGCTGAGCTTTGTTGCCCAGTTCTGAGTATTCAAACAGGGACACCCTGTTTTTTTCAGCTGGTCGTGCACATCTATGACCCATGGATGCCTTTGGGCGAGCTGGACTGTTTCTATAAAGAAGAAACGCCTTCCTCCACTCCCAGCAAGCCAGAGGTTCTTGTGCATGTGAGCTTTACGCTGTGTATCCAGACACTTATGACAATGCTCTCCTGCAAGGTAAGTCTCAACACATGGAACCTGGAAGGGGTCACCTGAAATCTGGAGATAAAAAAATTTCATGCCATGGAAGTCAGTGAAAGATTTCCATGGGAACAGCAAAAGCATGGTAAAGTCTATTTCTGTAAACACGTATTTGCTCTTTCCCCTGTTTTTTTTTTTTTCCTTTTGTCGTATCTCGCTCCGCTTCAAAGGCCACTAGTACGTTCTTTCAGGCAGATGATCAGTTAAATCAATAGCTCTTCAATAATTTGTTGGGAATTCCAAAAGGAAAGGAAATTTTGCTGTGGATCTGATGGACATTTACCCCATTAATGTTCTCCCTTGCCTTCAGGAGCACCTGGCTCTTGACGCTTTAATAAAATCCTAAATCCATGTAATTCACCTGACCAGTTGTGTGCTGTCTACTGGGTGGGTTGGGAAGAGGAGGGGAGCCATTTCAGTGTTGACTCTGCAGGCATCAGGCTGCATGCTGAAATGTGGGATTTGATAGCCCTCATTATGGCGGTTAGTGTAGCTGACTCTGATTATAGCTGTAACGTCACAAAGGCCTTTGTAAAATCCAGAGTTTGTTCCTATGATCTCCTGTGGTGGTAAATTATAGTATGAATACACAATGTGGCAGAAAGTAATAATCTTGAGTAATGCTGCTGATTTTATTGCTCTTTAATTTCATTAAGTGTATTCTTGTCAGGCAAGGGACAGGCTTTCAGCTCCTAGGAGCAGATGCTCACGTCCTAAAGCTAGACCTGAAATACTCATCATGAAGACAGAGGCCATTTGCACAGCCTGGACCCAAACGAGGAGTGATGCTAGTATTTTTGGTTCAGAATCATTTCTGTTCCAGAATAGATGTATGAAAGAAGACTGGTTTCTGGTCTGTGCATTTCCGTTCTTTACAGACTGACATCTCCTCCCGCTCTGCTCACACAAGTCCATGGCCAGTGGTGCCCAGCAAGGCTCACCTGGCAGAGGCGAATGGGCGGTATGAACAAGAGCGATTTGGCAGTCAGCTGCCCACAGAGAGGGCACCCGGGGACAAGCCTTTCTGTGCACATCTGTACTTCAGCTCCTGTCAACAGCAGGCTGATCCCACATGGTGGAAGAGGGAAGCTAAATCACTGCAGAGAAATGTGGGTTTACACTAAAATGACAGACATGACACTGAAGAGACCGAGCCAGAAACATATACTCCCTTCTGCTGACTGCTGTAAAACATCTGGGAAAATGATTGAACAAGAAGTATTATTTCTTTAATGAACTAAGTTTTCTCAAAGCTTGTCTGTAGGCATATGACTCCATCATATTATTGGTAAGCACCCAGATTCTCTCATTCACACACAGTTAGAGGAAGTCTGTAAGAATTTATAAGGAAAAATATATTGGAATGAAGAGGATAGCCTTTTCATACAGAGGAGCAAAGAATTTTGCTCTCAAAGGTCCCCCTGTTTGTATTGGGTATTAGTATTAGGAATGCATTTTTCATTCCCAGAGCATGTAGAAAAGGTTATTGCACGTTATCCAGTGAAGTGTATCCCAATGCTGAACAGACTTACTTCACTTTCCATGTGACTTTCTTTCCAATTCCTGTATTAAGGAGACCGGTAAACTCTGTGAGTCCTTCCCCCTCCAACCCTCTCCTTAATTCTGTCTTCCAAATTTACTAAAAACCTCTAAAAGCCTTGGCAAAATTGAATCAGAGGTTCATGATGAAATGATGGAGAAGAGGAGCAGCTTTACTGATTATTTTTAAAGACATATTTTCTCCCTTTCACAGCAAGTCTGGCACAAAGAGGCACTCATGGCACACCATGATCACCTGCTCACAAGATGAGTGCTGTCAGCTCAGGAAGAGCCTGCAGCTCCACCCGGCCTGAAGGCACATTTCAGACCTTGCCTGATGGGACTCTGAGACCCTAGCAGAGTTAGAGTTTTATCATTTTTTAACTGCTGATCCTGTACATGGTACACAGAGGGACCTCATGTCCAGGACTCAGTGCAGGACTAAGGTTTTATTTATTCTTCCAATGGAGTACAAGGGTCTTACTCTGTGCTTGAAGCACCTTTCCTTGCTGCCTGGCCATGCCGTGGAGTGCAAACACATGACTTGCCTCTGCCTTGGTGAATCTGAAATTTGGTAGAGACTTACTTAAGCTGCTGTGTGGGATGAGACAGGGCAACAGTTACTGAGGGTCACACAAACAGAGGGTTTATTATAAAAACTATGTAGATTTATTTAGTGTGTATCTAGTGTTCTTTTCTATCGCCATGGTCAGAGACTTTAGGACGTATTGGATAAATTACTAAAGTTTGATCATTCATTCTTTACTTGCAAGACTCTAGATTAAAAACTGTGATTATGGACAGGTATTAAGGTAATAAGCTATTTTACTTCAGAAATGGAGTAATCTTGTACATTTTTATACATCCCATAAATATCGTATTAGGAAAAATTGGGACTACATTTGAAGGAGATGGCAAAAAACTAGTTGAAGGAGATCCTGAAGTGCTAATACACATGAGACAAGGGGAGTCAAAAGAATCTCAGTAGACATAATAAGGGGGGATGAAGGATGATGTTTAGCGCTTACATTGTTGAAATTAGCTGAGGCAAAGACAGTCTTTGATAAGAAGAGCTAGTCCCAAGGACCAGCCAGTGAGGTAAAGACAGCTCCTGATAAGAAGCAGGAGCAGGCCCCAAGAGCCAGCTAAGACCGGTCTTGTGGCTTGGGTGAATACCAAGAAATCACTGAGCCTGCGCAAGAAAAAAGGTTACTAGCAGTGACGAAGAGGAGTCATCTATCTTCATCTCTGCGACCACCAGACGACCACCATAAAGAGGCACTGCGCAAGCGCAGTTGAGAGGAGACTATGGAAATGACCTCTCGGAGCTAACTTTAATATGAAGCAGGGATAGGTCATGCATATGTATAGGCATATTGTGAATATGTAACACTTGACTGTATAAACTTGAGACAAACTGCCGAGTCGGGCGCGCACGACTTTGGTGGGACTACCCCCCGTGCGGCCCAGTGCTGAATGAACATACCTACTTTACAATCTCACTGATTGTGGAGTCTGTTTTCTGCACGTCACACATATGTGCACACTTTTCCATTTTGTGACCTCGGTGTGGTAATCTAATCCAAATTGAATTCTGAAAGTAATATTAGTTTATACAAAATAGGGAGCCTATATAAATTCACCATAGAAGCAGAAAGCTTTATTCAACTAGCTGATTAAAAGATTCTTTTCCATAGCTCTTTAATCTAATTTTAATGTGTTACATCCCATTACTGGGTTCTTGGAAAATAAAACTTTTTAAACATATAATACCAAATAAATTAGCTTTAGGTTTGACAAGCCATTGACTATACACAAGATAAAAAGTAAGTATTGAGAAGAATGAAAAAAATTAGCAAAGCCTATACTCCTTTATGTACAGCTTAGTTATAATGGTAGTGCTGGACAAGGAAAGCAATAATCGTAGTGGATAATTCCCCTTAGAATAATACAGCGTAGTGAACAAATTTCTCATGTGTGTGCAATATTGCTCTCTACTGGCTGCTGGCTGGATAGGAAGAGACAAAGTTTAACCAAAGATGCCTTCATGTGGTCTATCAAATCGTGAATCTATCTGTAAGCTGACAAACTAATTCCTACGAGGAATGATCACCCAGCAGCATCCAGCTGACTTTCAAGATTGCTGCTGGATATCCAGCTCCTTTATTACAAAGACTAACTAGAGAATCAGCGGTGAAAAATTTAGGTGATGTAGTCTTTGAAAATCTTTCCAGTGGCTAGCAACTAAGAGGAGATGGTATGACATTACAGCAATAAGGATACTACTTACTGTGAAATAGAAATTAACTGTATTATTAATATTAGTGAAAGGAAACCTCTTTTCACTCACATGGAAAAGGTTTGCAATTCTGTAATAAATAGAGTACAGTTTGAATCTCTGCTCACCAGGTACAAATGTATAATTTATCTTAGAACTATGTGTACCATCTAAAGCCTTTGGCATCATTATGTTAACATTCCAAAATTTATTCCTGAGTGAAAAAAAACTATGAAGGAAACAGAAGAGATGATGTAGATCCCACTTCTGTTAAATACTGCTGTCTGTAAGTTTGTTCCCTCCAGTCCCCACAGAGTCTTCTAGTGATTTCTTGACCTCAGAGTTACCTAAATATCATATTGCTGGAAATCAAGGAAGGACTTGCCCCTCTGATGCATGTATGTGGCTTTCACACAAACTTGTTAGAGATGTGCAGGTGATGAAAGGTGCAAGGTTTAAAATAAGAGTAGTTTCCTGCTTTTTATTCCACAACACCAGCCACATTCTGACCTCTGAGCCAAAATGCTAAATGAATAGTAATGTGCTCTCAAAAATCCAGATGAAATCTGACAATAGTGATTGCCCTCAGAGAGGCCTAGAAGCTTACAAACCTGTTCCTGACTATAAAAGGTGGGGGGGAGGGGATCATTTTTTGGGGCATGGAGAACAGTTAAAGATGGTTCTCAATTTGAAACTTGTTAACTAATCTGAATAACTTTCCTCACAGTCTGATAGACAAAGGAAAATTGTATGGAAAAATATGTATCTTTTCCACTTTCACACTACCCTGTTTGAAACAAGAGACCAGAACTGCATATATGTGGGCAGTATGCAAGATACAAGCTTATCTATTTTTAATCCATAAAGTACCCTCCCTTTTATTCCATGGCACCTTTTTTTCCATAATAACTTTTAAGAGCTCTTGCTGATAAACCTAGTTGAAAGCCTCTCAGAATGTGGTCTACACCAGCTGAGCTTTGCAGTATCTCAGAATTCAATGGAAATGGGATAAAACCATTACAGAGCAAGGTAGGGTAACAGCATATAACCCGGGCAGTTCCCGTACATCATGGTGACCTCCTCTATGCAGCTAACCTCCCAGAGAGAGGACAATGAAGACCCTTGACTGATAGCCTGGAGCGGCAGTAAAAAACAAACAAACAAACAAAAAACCCAAAAAACTTTTCTAGAGTTTTAAAAGACTATCAATTGCAGTATTTCCTACTGGTAAAAAACAGTTTAAGGACCAGTCAAAATCTGACCCTTAAGGTTTACCTAACATGCCCCAGAAGACTACCAGATCTCATCCATTCACACAACTTTACCTCAAATTTCTGCAGAGATGTGAGGGAATGGAGTAGAAGGAGCTGGCAATGTCACAGAAAATTTCAGAACATTTTCTTGGTGTCTACCAGAACATTTTCTTGGGCATGTAGAGTATTTTAATGTCAAAATCGAAATGAACACTGATAGCAGTGAAGCACAGCCAAAATTCACAGTTCTTTTTTCATTGTTATTTTCATCAGCCAAAAAAATCAGTTGATAAAAGCCACTCACTTCCTACTGACTGAATGCTTCAGCAGCATACATCATTCTTTTATGAGCTGAACCTGGAACAAAACTAGACTTCCTTAACTTAAAATAGTCCAAAAGCAGAAATTAAGGAATTTAAAAGGCAGTGTGAGAAAAAAAACCTCTCACTGAACGTCCCAGAGGGTCTTGGTCTTGACTGAGGTGGTGACTGAGGTGACTATTTTTGCTGTTTGAGTTATTACTGTGTAACACTAAAGCTAAGTCAAGAAGGAAATCAAGCAGCCTCCTCCAAATGACAGATGACTGAGATGGCCTTTCCGAAAACCGGAAGCTGTGTTTGAAGAAAGAAGACAGGGACAAGATCAAAATTGAATGTCTCCTCTCAGGAGACAGCAAAAAATATGGCTCTGGAAATGGTGGAGCCAGTTCAAGAGAGGACACATAGTATATCAGACAAACAGATACTGTCGGCTGTCTAAGGAGCTTCCACCTTACTGTCTTGAAATGCTGGACTGCTTTGAAGTATGATGTGGCTACGGCTTATGAGAACTGAGTAAATGGAAGGGCTGATAGGGACAAAGGTAACTTTACAGGCAAAGAGAGATAGAAACTTTTAGTCTGAAAGTCTACAAGCTGTCCTGGAAGAACACAAACTTTGTTCACTTCTAGTAAGAAGGTCAGGGGACAGCCAAGGGAAACTTGAAAAGAGAAAAACATGATACATTTTTTATTTTTTAAAAATAATTTCATTCTGTTCACCTTGTAGAAAGACAGTTCACTTATCTAAATGTTCCTGACGTACTGATTGGAAAAGTTGGGTTAGAAACCACTATTTAAAATTATTTACGTCTTTTCAGATTTCTTCAAGTGAATCTAAAGAAATTAAGAAAATTTTAAGCTTTCCTATACCACATTTTACTTCTAGAGAATATTACAATATAATCTGCATTCAGCTTGAAAGTGGACTGGTTCTGTTAGGGTATCCTTCAACATACTTGAAATGAATTATAAAAAAGTACAAGATGGACAGCAATGACAGCCAGCAATCCTGGCATGGCTCCCTCCTTTTTCTTTCCTATCTCAGAAAAACATTCTCCGGATGCACTTGCCAAAAAGTGCTGTTCTAGGAATCTGAGGCTTTGGTATCCTCAAAGATAATGAAATTATTAAAGTTTTGTCCCTTAAAGCTTTGTCCATTAAAAATTCAGTTGAAGAAGAAGGTGTTTCATTACTGCCAAATAGAAGATGGAGGATAACATTTTTATTACCTTTTTCTCATTTTTTAATTTTGAAATTTGGACCAGCCCTAGAAGTTGGATAAAGAAAGAGATCACCCTGGTGCCAGACCCATGTGTAAGCTGGGGTGGCTCCTCCTCCCTGAGCCAGGCAGGCAGAAGTGATCATCACTGCTCCAAGGAGAGAAGGCTGGATGGCAGCTGAGCACTTCTGCTCGGGGAAGGCAGAGCAGAGCGAGGCAGGGAGACGATGGGGAAGCAACAGGGAGCCTCAAGAGTCAGATTTGCCCCTCCACAAGTGGTGCAGTTATCCCTTCCTCCCTTGCCCTGTCCTGCGAGCAGCCAGGGCAACTGCTGCCAGCACTGCTTCCCCAGCGGGCCGAGCCCTGGCTGCACCGTTTCACCCCCACATCCACTTCAGTCCGTGGCTTAATAATCCCCAGCAAGAGTATCGTGGTGCCAAAATTCCCGCAACTAGACACAGAGGAAGCAATTAAGGTTAGTATGACGGCATTTGTCTCTGCACTACTAGTCCCTGGTGAGCATAAGCGAAGACTTTTAACATCAATTTTTTTCCACACAGGTTTTGCATTTAATTATAGAGTAAGGGCACTGTGTGTTCCAAGAGCAATCATCTTACTGACATGTTATTCTGAAGCCAGCCTTCATTCAGTGTGACACATGCTGGTTATGGAGTACCAAGTAGAGCTATAATGAAGTGAGGCTGGGGAAAAACACATTGGAATCTGAAGTAATGCCAGCTAAGAGAGCTTATCTCTACTTTATTATTATTATTATAATTAATAAACAATCTTTCATGCCTACAGAAGAAAGAAACAAATGAGAGCTTTCTAGGGTAGGTATAAAAGCCTTGCATAAAAAATATGTTTACTGAGTTACAACTACTGAACTTTCCATTTTGCTCTAAAGAAAAAAAAAAGGAAAAAAGAAAAAAGCTGGTTGAAACAAATGGAAAAGTTTACAATTTTGATATGAAGAGGAACAAAACCCTCTCAAGGTAGAAGGCAAGAGTATGTTCCAGGTCATAGCTTATGAGTATCTTTGGTCAGGATCCAGCATTTTGTATAAAATACATCATGAGCTCTTCTGTTTAATTGCAGGTCCAGTTTAAAGATCCACTGAAGGACCTGGAAAACTTTCTAAAATATCTAAAAATTGCTCCTGAGCAGTTTTGGGGGTGAACTTTTTTGACATCTTCACCTAATCAGCCTTCTTAAAAAGATTTCTCAGTCGCCACCTACGAACATGAGGCTGCAAGGTAGTAAGGATCTTCATTCTTTGCTGGGTCAGTCCTGTGAGTTGCAATGATGTGGATGGTATTTAAGCAAGTTGTGAGCTGCAACTGTGCATTTTTCACTGACCGCTCTTCATTTCACTTCAACTGTATCCTGACAGCCACTGCCATGTTTATCCCTGTTGCCTAACAATTGCATCCTGACTTGACATGGGGCTTTGTTGCATAGTACAGGGTGCATATCGCCATAAGTTCCTGAACCATGATTGAGGCTCAAGCCCTGTTACAGTATAGGGCTTTTGGTTTTTTTCCTAAAGTACAGTAATTGCTGCAAAAAGAGATCAAATTTTTCAGATGTTGCAATAGGAACTCTGAAGTTTCCAAGTTGATTGCTTTTCTGTATGTATTTTCAGGGTCCTTGCTTCCCTTTATCTCAAGACAAAATCTGTCACTGAAGCATGTATTGCGCTTTCGCTATAAACAAATAAGTACACTTTCATTTTTCAGTTTCCAAACTATATAAAATTGATCTTGAAATAGAGAAGATCTCGTTCATATTTCCTAGACTTAGGGTTTTCACACCTCTGTGACTCACTGTGGGCAAATACCAAGCCATTGATATATTAAGAGCTCTTGAGTGTACAAGTGTCTATTTCCTCACTTCTCCTCGTGCCCACTTAGTATGAGTGCATGCATTCTATAGGTGAATCCATCCCTGAATAATTTACATTGTTGTACAAGGAACTTATTACAGGAACAGTGTCATGAAACGTCCCTGTTCAAAATTAGGGCAGGGTCAAAGTTTTGCAAGAGCTCTATAATGTACATTTTTTGTCACGATTTTTATTTCTATTTTATGGTTCTCATTATAAAAAGACATTACATAGATTATTTTGTACATTCTAACTACACTCAGAGATGCATTCTTTATTAATTTCCATAAGACACTTTACATCTGGAGGATATTATTTGCATAGTAACAGTTTCTTCCAAGACCAGCGTCTTAAACTAAATTCCAAGAATATTAACTCACAGCAGAATTTTATAGCAAGCTCAGTGTGACTACTACTCCAAAATAAAATAATTTCCTAAGCAAATATGCTGATTTCTGTGCTGTACCTGCAAACACAGCTTCTGGGGGCAGAAACAATCTCTTTGGAAGCTGACTGTGTTCCTGTCAGGACACATAACTCAGTGCCAAAATGATTATACCCTTACTTAATTAATTTGCAGTCTGTATAGCCCAATGAAACAGTAGTATAATATAGTTAACTCCCTTTTCCTTCATCCAAGAGACATCATCTCCCTATGTTCCAGTGATACACAGTCCTATAGTCAGATCTGGGAAATACATAACAGCCTTACAGACTGTGAGCTTGGACTGAGGGATGAGAACTGATTCAGGTGATATTTGATCCTTTTACTAACCTTGATTCTGACCTGCCCCTCAAATTATTATGAGTTATTATGGACCTACTGCAGCAAAAGAATGAGACAAAGCTAATATTCTTCTATTATTAAAATCAAAGCAGTTTTCCATCATGGTTTTGCCATGAATTCTTCTTTACTTTTAGCATGACCTAGCACAGCAAGAGAGTCTTCTGACAAAAATATTGCCCTGAGGAAAGCTTTAAAATTTGTTCACCCCATGCATGTCTTTGTATCTTCTGTTTTATATCTTCAGTTTTACATGATAATTTCTGTTCTCAAACACTTCCAAACTTGTATGTGATTTGCGTATTAGGGTTTCCAATTGTGGCAACACACATCATCTCTTTACATCTATGGCAAACAAATATCAGCACTTATTACTACTATAAAGTAATTACTGCACATTAATCTTGCACGTCATTACAAAACCCAAAGAAATAAAATAAAATAAAATAAAATAAAATAAAATAAAATTTAAAAACCCTCATGGTAGCAACTGAACAACTCAAAAAATAGGAAACTTTTTTCATGTCTAAACTGAGTCATCATAATCTTTTGAGTTATAGTGTGT
The DNA here is from genome assembly GCF_026419915.1 of Harpia harpyja. Classification (NCBI taxonomy): domain Eukaryota; kingdom Metazoa; phylum Chordata; class Aves; order Accipitriformes; family Accipitridae; genus Harpia; species Harpia harpyja. The sequence goes on along the minus strand of NC_068949.1, from coordinate 14,101,380 downwards.
CTCCAGTATATTAACATATAATCTCTTATAAAAAAACTTCCTATGCCTAAATCTTCCTTACTTGCATTTCTACAAGAAATTTTCTTGAAGATGCCAAAGCCCTTAGTAAAGTTGACACTACAATGTTTCCTAGGGAACATAATAGTAAAAAGAAAGGTGTCTAAAATATTGTCACTAAAATTCCAGAGATTAATCTCATTTTATTTAAGTTTGCACACTAAAACAAATCCAGTATTCCATGACATTGTTTTAGTAAGAATAGGTAGACTGTCACTTTCTCACAGCCATGTTGTCCAAAAAAAAAAATCCTTTCAGATGAGACCAATATTTTAGTAAGAAATTATATCTGCGGGAAATAAGCAGAAAAATTCTCAGTGTCATGAGAAGATTTTTCCTTAACTAACCATTTCAGAGCTCTAGAAAAATCCTGGAAAATGCTTGCTGATATTCTGTTGCTAGAAAGTTGCCATGGTATTGAGTTTTACTGCTGGCTTTCTTTTCCTGCATGAAAGTGCAGCATATTAGATTCTCCATGTGTGCTATGTTCATTAAACTAGCCAAAGATGTCAATAATTTTCCACAAATTGTTGTAGAATTTTAAAGAATAAGAAGCAACATTAAGAGAAATCCTAAAACCAGAAACCTGAACAATTAAACCTGATTAGTAACTGGATCCTATATGCATATGTATACTGTATTTACGTGTATTTGCATTCTGAAAGGTGTTCAGTATTATTCTGTAATACCCAAAATGATTATTGCTTACAAGTAGCAGTATTCCCATGTTTATAACCATTTCAGATTTTAATAGTATAACATTTCAGCATTTTTATGATGGAGATGATTAAAGGCAGGGACATAAGGAGAGATTAAATTTCAAGGCCGTGTTAGCAGTGGTATGACTTCAGACATCGACTATCCAACTCCAAATCATACTTGCCTTTCCTGTCCTAACTTTCCTTCTGTATAAACGGTCTTTACCCTCATCAGTCTAACTCAACTCACTAGTCAAATATTTTTTAAGACTTGATTTTATACAACTTGCAATCAGTATTTTTTGATTCATTAATAATATTCTCTGGCAATCATATTATCTTGTTTTATCATGCTAATCAAGGCTTTAATCTCCTCAGGTACAGTCTCCAGGGGCTATTGGCTCACAGTGCATCCCTGAATCTAGCTCCATTTAGCCATATGGCCTGTCCTAGAGCACTTTAATCTGTGTTTCAGTGAGCTGATGCTTTTCCCAGGACTACCTGAATTCAGAGTATCCAACCTAGTCCAATTCTTGGATATCATTACTGAAAGGCCTAGTAAGAGAGAATGTGGTAAACTTGGCTATACAGCATGTAGTCATTATGTGCTTATTGTCATAATAAAAGGTAGGGTGAGCTCAATTTTTTCCTAATTTTCTTACAGAGCCTCAGAGCTGTTCGAGACACGGTGTCACCTGCTGTGGAGCACTGTAGAATGCATGCTGCTGCTACTTGCAGTCTATTAAGCTTTTTTCTTCTGATGGAAACACCATCGAGATACCAGACTGTCAGTGCCTGATTAATTCCTATAGAAGTGGTAAGAATAGCAGTTGCAACAAGAACACAAGCAGGAACTGGTCATGTAGCATGGTCTGGTTAAGCAAATCTCTCTTCTGATCATGAGCTGTTTCTTCTAGCTGTATATCTTAACCAGTCAGCACATGCAACCACAATCTTGTTTTCTTGGCTCGCTTGCTCACTTGCTTGGTTAAACATGACTGGCAGTTACAAATTGAGTTGTTGCTAACTGGTACATCTGAAGAAATAAACTAAAGCATTCTTACTAATTTCAATAACTTAAATGCTCCTACATGAGAGAAAATAAACATAACGAAAGAAAATTCTTCTATCAGCAGCCAAATTACATAGCCTTGATAGTTTCCAGAATAAAGATAGCTTCCTGACACCATGAACAAAACAAACAAATGGAAGTCTTTGTTGGAAATGGCATGTTCATGCAGTTTGAATTCATTAAGTTCTCCATGGTAAATTGAGATAATTTTCAATTTTATTGTTGCAGATATAGAAAAGGCAGAACCCCTTCCCAGACAAAACAATATACATCAACCCCCCTCTGCCACCTTACAATAAAGGAAATCATAATCAAGCATCTCAAAAGAAACATGTTTTCCTTTCCTGAAAATGGTTTACTTTTTTTGAGTTAAAAGGTACATCTCTGAGAGATTCATGTTCTGTTCTTTTTTCCTTCCCCCAAATGTCAGCCACTTCAGATATTCTCAATTCTTGCATAGAAAAGATGTCTCTGACTTCCACATTATACTGAGATGATTAGCTTTTATAAGAACAACAAGAAAATGCAACTGTTCAAAGTAACAGTTGCAACAGCCACCTATATTGCTTTCCAGGTACCCAAAGCTATATGCATAGGTATATGCAAAGATTCCTGATGGTATATTTCTCTGTGTGAAGCAGAAATGGCTAATGCAGAATTAGTGGTGGAAGGTTGTGTGTGTGAGTGAAGAGAGAGGGAGGCCTTTCATGAAGGTTTCTTGCATTTCTAGCAGGGCAAGAATTTTAAATGACAATTTTTTTATTAATCTTGAAGCATTTGTGGATATTTCCTTTTTTCTCCCCACTCCTTTTGAGAACTTCCCCAGATTAGACCACAATACTTTCCAGAAAAACTCAGCCAGAAATCCCTTCATTATCAATTACTGGTGGAAAATAATGGTTACATCTAAAATATAGCCTATGAAGTGGCAAAGCCTTGATTAACCACGAAAGATAGAAAAGTAGGGCTGGCAACGTCCTTCATAATCTACCTAGTTTAGCCTCTCTTTTTCCAAAAGGGGATTTGTTATTCCATTCCTAACAGATTTTTTTCTAACCTGCTCCAAAAGACCTGCAGTGATGGAATCCCACCTCCTCAACATGCTTTTACAAGCTAAGGTTTAAAAGCCTGCTCAACATATTTATGTATTTACTTTTCTCCATTATTTGTAATTTCAGGGTTGAAACCTCAGCAAGCAAGAGAAATTTCCTGTGGGAGACGGGAGGCCTGGTAATGAGCTTGCTGAAAGCAGGGGTCTTTACAGCCTTCTGGACCTGACCCATTTCATAATTCAACCTGGATTATGGACTTTGCTATTATTAATTTCCTTGGGATTTTTTTTTTACTTGAGGACAGGTAATTGTTTGTACCTTCTTCCTGCAGGAATCCTTAATGCTAACCCCTACTGTGACCAGCTGGCCATCTTTTGATTTTTGTCCTACAGATTGCCTTTATTTGAGGAAAAGCAGCATTTGCAGATAGAATGTTACAAATAATGATAGGAGCAAGCACTAGCACAATTCTTACATCTTTCTTCCACACCACAGGAAAATCTGCCCTTCTAACATTTCTAGCTCAGTTGGAAGCAAGAAAAATTAAAGATCTCATAAGAGAAGTTGAGATCAAGATCTTCAAATGGTTAGATATTTGAAATAAGCATCTTATCTGTTGAGACAGCCCAGCAGTGGACATTTTTGAGATTTTCCCAATCATAAGTTCAGACACCTTTTTGCAGTAGCAAAAATCCACCACCACACGTGCTGCTAACCCAACGGTCCAAGTAAGGTGAAGAGATTTGATCTACCATTTCTTGACATCTAAGGCCCGATTAATGCCACCACTTTCTACAGAACAACATCGGCTTCCTTGCTTTCTTTCTTGGCTAATCCGAGTTTACACAGACTGAAGTTTCCTCCAGATGGTGTTCGTAACATTTCAGAGAAAGAAATCCCTGCATCTATCCCACTCATATTCTTAGCAATTTTGGGGGTCATATTCAGATTCTCCATGTGTCTCAGAGCATGGCCTGAATCCAGCTGGTATGTCTCCTGCCTTCTGATAAATCCAGTACTGCTCAAGCGTCAGCTCTGCCTGCTTACTAGCAAATGCCCTAACTTGCCTGGTCTCCAGTCTATCAGATCTGACACAGAGGTGCTTCCCCTAGGTAAATTATGATAAATGGCAACACACACACACACACACACGACCCACTTATGGTAAGTATGTTTCAGAACCAGTTATTTATCTCCCTCTAACATTTAGAGCTAGATTTAGCTGAGAAACAAAACGCTGTAGGGGCTGAACAGTCTTGAAAGTCTCACAATATAAATTGCCGTATTATAATTACAGCCCAATTAAAATTCAGTGTTGCTCTCTTCATTAATTATCATCTCTAGCCTTACAAATAAGTTGGGAGAGACTGCTCTTCTATAGATCATGTAGCTATCCTCCCCCTGCTTTGACTTTGAGAAAACCATGGCTAAGTTCCATGCTCCAATAATAGAGACCACAGCAGGTAAAACCCCTGGTTTATGCTCTCAGCCTCATAACAAACCCATTCTGTGACTCACAAATGCTCAAAACTCTCCACTGAATTCAAGCAGAGTTCTAGCTTCAGAAGGTATCACAAACTCGGAGTTCTATGAACAGCAATAGAAATGGAGGCCATGATCTGAGGGTTCACAAAAGCTGTTGATAGGACATCTAAGCCTACAGCAAAAAACTCAAGGCTGCACAGTCACATTCTGATACTGCATGAACTCATTCTGCTGCTTCTAAAACAATAAAATATTTTGCTGGGTTTCCCATGTATCAGTACACTTTATGTAATCTCTAGTACCATACATGTCGCTACTTTAACCTTAACTTGGGAAGACGTTTCCCCTGTCCTTCCGGGACCTGCATAAAGGCACAATAAACTCTTCAGGAGGCTCAACCTGGATCAGGCCTGTGCTGGTAGCTGGTGAGCAGTTCACAAGTCCAGTCTGAAGGGTCAAGAAATCATGACATCAGGCTGTGTTTACAAACATAGCAACACAGGAACTCACTGCAATTTAACAATTTAGAAGTTGCTAAATTCCAAAGGGAGAAAATATACTATAATTTACCTTATATTATTAGACACACCTTGTATTCACAAAGAATGGCTTGCTTCTATTTCTTTAGTGTTAGTGCTTGCTTAGGCTATTAATGCCAAGGTCTATCTGAGTGCCATGCACTAAATCAGCAGGAATCAGACCAACATGAGTACATTATTCAACTATGGCCACTGCAGTGTTCCACGCTATAAAGCAAGTGCTTCCACAGATTGTTGCCCAATGCCACACATATATTTTTGGCCTGACCAGAGCTTAATCAACCTTCCTTGCACCAAACACAGTCACAAACTGAGCAAAAATACCATTTCCCTTATATCCTCCTCATTCCACAACTAACTCAAATATCTTTTTTGTTTGTCAGACTTATCATTCAGATTGATCACCTGTTGTGTTACACTGGTGCTTGGACCATCTGAAGTAGCTGATTTACTGATTCAGGGTTAACTGATTTTAGTTGGCCCAATGCATTAGTCCATCTCTAATTAGCTGAGTAAAATCATAGTACATTAGCTCTGTAATAACTTTCTTTCTCTTTTTTTTTTTAAAGTGAAAAAAACCATAAAAGTACAAAGGGCTTTTTTTTTCTGTTAAAGCAACACACAGATCTAACCTCAAGTGAGATGTTTTCCAGCAGTTTGACTCTTATTCCAAATTAGTAGCCATATCCCTCTCATAGATGTTGAAAACCCAAAAGGATTCAATTATCATTAGAAGGAATGTATAAATTATAATGAGAACAATGTGTTGCAAAAGGGACTATAGTAAAAAAAATGAATTAACAGACACGTAATTTAAAAGACATTTCTGCCTTAATAACTTCTGTCAATTCTTCTGTTGTGTTTGGAAACTAAAGATCAAAGTATCTCTCGCTTGGGCAGGTTGGTTATGAGGATCACAACAACCAGCAAGGAATGAGCTGCTTCAGGTGCAGGCTTACAGGGACATGTGGGAGGACCACAGTACCTACTTCCACACCACAGTCTGAATGGAGGGTGGCTATGAGGATGGTTTTGGACAAGAACTTATGATTTCCCACACTTCCCTGAGGGATTCCTATGAGCTTCCTCTTTTGATTCATGCTGGCCAATATCCCAGTGCAGCATGTCTTCTCTCGGACTGTTATTGAACATGAGGACACAGATCTGTACCCAATATGCTGAGCACATTAATTATATTCCTTTCTTTTGCCTCCTGATTTTATTTGCTGCTCTGTACCTGTGTTTTAATAGCTTTCTATTCATCAAAGGGCTAATAGTTATTCTGAATTAAACATGATTCCCAGGGATTGGCAGAGCTTTCTTCTCTGATAAGTATATACAAAACAAAAATAAAGCTCCAAAGAAATGTTGGGGCTAATTAGACAAAACAGTGTCATATATACTGACAAAAAGAGACCCATCAGGTAGCATATGTAAAGTGAGACTCCCAGTCATCAAAGCACTCCTTTCTACTCACAAACCGATTTTCATTTCCTCCTCTCTGGCACTGAAGCAGCAGGCTTTGGAATCTTGCTGCTTTTTCTTTTAACTTTACATTGGTTATATATCTGGGCAACATAAAGGTTGATTTTACATTTCTTTCAGCATACAGCCAATCAACAAAATCAGCATGTCTTCCAAAACCAGAGTTAGCTTTCTGTCTTTCCTCAGAGGGGCTGTAAAGTGTAATTAATGTTTGAAAAGCACTAGAATATTCTTGCATAGAAACTGCTAACTTACTGCCAAGTATTTAATACAGGCAGTGCTGGTTCTGTCAAAGTTCCCAAATGTGACTCAGGGGCAGATTCAAAAAGGAATATTGACACACAAATAAAAGACAGCTGTGGACTTTCAATGCACAGCCTAAGGGTCCCCCAAAACATCTACCCCAGGACTACTCAACTCTGTAAGTACAAAACTCACCAGGCACTTTCCTTCTGACCTCAGAGCTCGCCAGGCAGTAGGAGTTAGGCTTCTGAGCTTCCTCTGAGCTGCTCAGCTGTGGCCTGAGGAGCTACACATATAGCTCCCAAACACCCAGAAGGTAGGCAGGCACCTGAAGAAATTTAGTGTTCACTTACTATGTGGCTGAACATACTTTGACCAAACGCGATTGTAAAAAGCAGGATCTCATAGAGAAGACAGTGGTGGTTTGAACAGCCAGGGGGTTTGTCCTCTGTTTCTATTTCTTTTGCAGAAATTATTTCACACAAAATGAAGAAATGGTCTTCTGCAGAGATTTGGCTCCTTTTAAAAAATCATCCCCAGCTATGAGGTTTAAGACTAGCATTACCTTCCATTTGCAGACTTGTTTGTACAATAGGTCAGAAGGAGGATTCCTACCCCATCTGGCCTGTTCCAGCAGATCACAAACTCTGCAGGTCAAGAAGAGACTCAATACGAAGGTACCATACCTCATGGTGAATGCTCCAAGTGCTAAATATGGCTACCTGTTACACCCTGAAACTGCAAGATTTAAGTGTCATTCTGCACATCACGGCAGTTCTGTTTCCAGTCCCAGTTGGAATTAAAGACCACACATGACATGAAAATTATTAACTGTTTTCAAAAAATAGTATACCCATTAACCAGACACACTCTCAGACTCTGGACAAACTAAGCTTCATTTGGGATCTGTAGCAGAAACGGTTTCATAGTGAAGTCTCAGGACTATCATGAGTCATAAGTTAATAGGTGACATGTCTTGGGAAGATAACCTTTTCTTTAGGTGCAGTATGTGATCTTTGCAGTAACTGAGTGAAGTGGGGGAAAAAATAGCACAGGCTATTTACCAGAGGTCACATTTTTAATTAGAAAAAATTGAAGACATCTGCCCTAAAGCTATTAATCCTTTCAAGCAAAAGAAAACACACAAAAAAGCAAGAATAAGAAGAAGCACTCCCACTAAAGATTTGAGCTCTTTGAATGTCTTAAAAACAACAGCAGAGAATAATGAAAATGCAGAGAACTGAATTTTTTGGCAGACTGTCAGCATTTTTATCAGCCTGGGGGCAGAAAGTTTGTTGGAAAGATGGAGGTCTTTGTAAACCCTTCGTTAGCAGTAGACTCAAAAAGTATGGGATTATAACAATTGCCATACTGATTTAAGTCAGAGGCCATCTAGTTAAATGGTTACCATCAGCTGTGTCAGAAAAAAGCCAGCAGCATACCCTATGCTCATCAAATTATTGTATCTGACCTTGGCCAAAAGGAAAGCAGAGGAGCAAATCGTAGGCAAAAGGGGTCTGTTTTGTTTATAGAGGGAGGTGCTCTTATAGAGGTACGGGTCAGCGGTATTGCCAAGAAGCTAATCACTGTAGGCTTTGTCTGTTGCCAATGAAGAGACAGCTGCTTGGAAATGCACCCTGGAGGAGCCTAAGCTCAGGTCACAGGTTCTGAATTGCTCTTTAGAGCTGCTGTTTCTTTTCTCTGGCTTCATCATCAGGATCATGCAGTGGTTAGTGCCCAAGCCATGGGTTGGGGTGCTTTCTGGTTGCTCTGATTGATCCCTATAGTCAGGCAGAGCCCCCCCACAACAGGCAGCAGCAGTTCCCTCAATGTGCGCAGTTACTATTTCCGAGGATATAAAATACAACTTCACTGTAACAACTAATACATGGCAGGGTAGAGCTCTGATTCCTGGGAGCTAAGCTGTGGAAACTGTTTATTTCCACCCAGGATTTGCAATGAGACATGAACAGAGATGTTGCCATTGTTCTTAAGATTCGACAAATTTAACTGACATACACTACAGAGTGTAATCATACCCCAGAGACTGAGAAATCCTTCCTGAAAAAAGATCAAGGACAATGTTTATACACACTTATGTTTGAAGTATAGATATGTAAATGTTATGTTGTTACATTTAAATTTAAATCAGATAAAAACCAAGGCAGAGTGAGGGAGAAGAATTATGCGGGGCAGCAATAGATTTATTGTGTCATAGTTAAAACCAATATATTGATATTTTAATTGTCCTTTAGAATTGCATCAAATTATTTAAAATTTTTCTCTGTTGAACTAATGCTAGATTTTGTAAGAATTCATGTTACATGTTCTATAAAGCATGAGTGCAGACTATCAAGAATATGAAGACCTATTTATTAAGTTGCATATGGAGCAGTTTAGCAGTTTGACTGCGTAGTGCTTTCAGATATTTCCTGAGAAGACAGGTTGATGACTTGCAGGTGAGGAAAGGTACAGAAGAAAAGGGGAACTTAAATTTTTTAATGCAATACTGCCTCAGTTTCTTATTCTGTCATTAAATATGTACTTTTTCCACCTTGGAAAAGTTTTAACAAAGCTTTTTGAGGACTGGTTATGTAACCTGTGTTTCTTGGGAAGTGGATACCTTCTATGATACTTGAGTATTTTCCAAAAAATTATGATGTTTATGCAATTTTTGTACATTTGCCTACATATTAAGTGTAAGGCATTAATAGTGTACGTCATTGTAAAAGAAATGATAATCTGACAAGTTTTAGCATTTAAAGAGGGTCTCATTTTGACCATCAGACTGCTCTTATTTGCCTTGTAATGAGATTCCTGAGTCAAGCTGAAACAGACTATTAAAAACAATGACCCATCAAGGAAACTGGTTGCATTTTATCCCAAGTCATTTATGCCCCCAACCTTGCACAGATGGAGAACTTTAATTATGTGGTCTGTCTTATAGGAACAAGTCTACATTCTTCAGTAGTATAAACCAGATGCAAAATAGTATTTTGAGATTTGGAAGCTGAAGAGAGATTGTTGTTTTAATTCAGTGCATTGAAATATGTGTAATAAATGGAATATCCGAGCAGTGAGGAGATCATCCTAATGATGGGTCTGTTTGTCTCTGCCTAGAAAACATATGCTTGGGGCAGATGCACTGTGTTTGCTGATGCACAGGTCAGGGAATTCTGAAAAGGTCATTCAAGTTAGTAGATATAAAAGTTTGACAAATATTTCAACACTTCAGAGGTGTCCATTAAATCAATCATCATGTTTTGGTCACATTTAAACCCAGTGATTCAAGATTTGCTATATTGTGCTAAGGCAGTATCTGTTTTGGAAACAGCAATGTGACTTAGCTGAGCCAGTTGATTTTAAGGAGCAGGCAAGGAAAAAAAAAAAAAGTGGTGTTCATTATGGAAAACCTTGGATTCCTTCAGCATTGTATTCATGTACTTTGATTATCTACATTTAAGGCCAAGCTGTCTGGGATTTGTGTCTTTCTTGGCAGAAAACAAGATTAATCTGAGGGGGGTGGTATTTTTATGCTAATACAAAATCCTGGTGGAGTGAAGAGGCAGCAGAAGCAGCATCTCAGAGATCTGGAAAGAGTACCTTAATGTTCTGGTAAACTCTAGGGGTGAAATGACTGTTGTCACATAGTTAACCAAAAATGAAGAAATCCAAGTCACAAGAAATACAGTAGGTCTGTGTGCTTTGCTGTTTTGTTAGGTTATTTAGAATTTGGCTTTTTGAGTTCTTTCCTCTGCCAGATTTCCAGCCACTTCTGCTTATGAAGTACAGTGGGAAACTGAGGAAGTACAAGACAGGACTGATACTTTACCCTGCTAGGCCAGAATCACTGAAGAAAAATGGTGCATCATAGCCATATTTCTTGCCAAGGAAGAATCTAAAGCTCTGAATTGGAGGAGAAATGGGACCTAGTTTTACAGTTATCATGGACTGCACTGCAATTTAGTGTCTGAAATCTGTTTGAGGTTCTGGCACATGAAATGGATGACCTTCTAGTATGGCAAAGATGGGAAAAGGTTTAAGTGATGTTACAAAATCTTGCTTGTAAATGCTTTGTCAAAGCCATTTTGCCCAACTGCACGTTCAACTGAGAAAGCTAACTGAAAATGAGATTTGTACTTTCCAAAACAAAGAAACTATCAAAGCTATAGAAGGAAAATGCAATGTTTTAAAATGTATTTCAATATTTCATAGCAGCAAAATACTATTGCACCTTAATCTCTTTCTTTCTAAGAGTCCTGTAGTGCCTTGCTAGATATAGTTACAGATGAAACAAGTATTCTTGAATGACAAGTACTGACCCATAACACAGTAGAAGAAGTGCTTACTAATGTTACCTTCCAGATTAGTGAAAAAGCAAACAAATAACACCCTTCACCTTCCAGTCAACACTGGTGGACACAAAGAGACAAAATATCTTAAATACTAAGACAGAAATAACAAACTTACAGCTTCACGCCCAGTGATGGGAAACATGGATTAATGGGAAATCTTACAGTATGTGTGCATCTGCCTCATACAACAGTTAGTGAAATCACACTGCTCAGTGCTTAAAGGAGAGAAATGACTTATGTAAGGTCATAAGCAGGAGATGGCACCTCCAGAAAACATTACAAATTGAAAAGAACCTGTAAAGATACAGAAGATTATAATGCACGTTTGTTAACCAACCCACAACAAATGAAGGCTTGTTCTAGTGGATACAGCTGAACAGTCATTGCCAGGCTCACTGTGCTAGGTAACCAGTTTTTGACAAATACTTCTTCACATGTAAGCATAATTTTATTTCTGCTATGTTTGCACTCCTTCTACACTGGTTCTCCAGGAAACATGGAAGAAAATTAATGCTACCTGCATGATTATCAGTAGAGAGCAAATTCCAAAATTGTTGGTGGAAGCATTTTCAGAAAGTTAGTTGTAAATGAAACATCAAGCATGACAAAAAAAAAGACAGAGCTTTGCTTTTGAGAGCAGGATGATGTGTGGGTGAACAGTTATATAAGACCTAATATCACCATTTTGGTTATTTCTTTATTCCTTTCTAAATATCCATCAGCTTGGACAAACATAACAACACTCTGATGAAGATGTATTGGAGTACTGGTAGAGTTAGAATATTGTTAGAGTGTTTAATGATTACAGTTATTTCAGAGCGATGAAAGCAATGGTACATTTGGCACTGTTTGATACCGGTTTATTCTAAAAAGGATGCTTTTACTAAACTTCATGCTAAATTCTTGGCCAAGAGGTCATTAAAGGAATCAAAATCTAATGAATTGAGGAGAACTGGATGCATGTATAAAATACCTAAGATATAGCTGCAATATTGCTAAAGGCCATTATTTTGGAAGACCCATGTGGATAGGATTAAAAAGAAAACATTTTATGAGATTCTATTATTTTGTTTGTTTATCAATTTTCTCTGAAAAAGCTTCAGTAGCTTCTAATAGACATCCTGGTTATTCAAGATACGTGTAGTCAATGACTTCTTTACAATCAGGGCAAAGGAAACGAAAAAATATGTTAATAAAAATTGCCAAGTAAATTTTAATAATGAGAAAATTAGGTGTATGTGGGCACTAATGTAAGAATGTAATTCAATCAGACAGTGATCTGCAGATGGACACTATATTCAATTGAAAAATGAAGAGGCTACATTAATCAAATCCAGTAGCTATTGAAAAAATGTACTCAGTTCAAATAATTCTTACATCTTCACACTGGTCATGCAGCTGCTGCCTCAGTAACAATCTAGCAGAGTATGCTAAGGTGAAAAAAATCAGCTGATTTTAGGGGAAATCTCTAAGACAGTAGGGCCTTACATAACAAGAAATCAGCCTGAATGCATCCTAAGTACCCTCTACTTCTAGCCAACCCAGCTGGGGCATGAGGGGGAGTTGGGGAGTGGGGTGGGAGGGTCTTCTCATTACCTTTGTACTGCCATTCAACAGCTTTCCAAGCTCAGTTTGCTCAAGAGTACCAGAAATTTCAACTGAAGGAAAGAGGTATTCCTCCACCAGCACTGCAGGTCCATCTGTTTGCATTAATGGACAGATTTAGCCTATTTACCTCTGACACAGGGATGTTTCTATAACTTCTACCCTTCTAAGATGAACAGCATAATTCACAACTCCAACAAGGTTGACCTTGTTACCTCCAGACACCAATGGAGAGAAATCAGTATCCTGACAGTCTGGTATGCTAAAGCACAGCTGGGCTCAGTTGCCGACCCCAAAAGGTCTTCCAGGCTTGCCTGTTCCATGGCAAGGGGTAGCAATAACCCATCTATAAGCAGAGAGTAAAATGTTGGGCTCTCAGCTTCAAACAAGAGTCTCAGGCCCTCATTTCTACTTTCATGGTGTTACTGACGTGTTCCATTCCTTCTGTCTGTTTGTTTGTCTTACAATTTCATGTCACAGATGCTCCCTCTTTTTTCAAGTTGCTCTAACAACAGAACATTGGAAAAGCCTACTGTATCAGTTGTCTTGCCTGGTAGACTTGCTGCACAAATCAAAGCTGCATTTCAGTCATCTTCAGGCTAGGCAGCTGTTTTTCATCATGCCTGGTTTACATTTTCAAACCTTTCTTTACAAAAGCCAAAAGAATATGGGGAGTGGTGGTGGTGTGTTTAAATAAAAACAAGCAGACAGACCCAGAGAGCTCCTGATAATTGCCTCATTTCAAAAGCTTAGGTTGTAAGCACGGAAAATTGTGCCACCTGGGATACATTTTATCTAGAGACTGAAGGGGTAGAATCGTTCATTCCTGACTTCCTGGTCCAAGTCTGTAAAAATCTAAGAGACTCTGAGATTATTATAACTTGTTTGAGGGACAACTGTATTTTCTATGACATCAGATTTGTTTCCAGTTTATTCTCTGGCCAGAGGGAAAGAAACTGTTTTACGTTTTTGTTCCCCTTACCCAACTGAAGAAAAGCGCCTGTGACTTCCCATACAAAGGTATATTGGCTTATATAGAAGATGAATTCATAATGCAATAAACACTGTAGCATTTATTCCTATGGTATTTCAGCTTCCCCAAAGTTATTTTTTGCCAAAAAACAAATGGAAAAGAACAATCTATCCAATGCCATGATTCCTGAACTGCATGAACCAAGCAGTTCTTCACAAAGCCTCTGATGTGCATTGACATGCATAAAGTTCAGTATGACATTATGTTAGCACTCATCATGTGACTCAAGAAGTGAAACAGAAACAAGATTTTTAAAAACATTCATAGCCTTTTTCTTACCCTAAGGCTGAATGAAATTAACAGCCTTAAGTTACATGGGGTAGGATTCAAAGTAGGTACACGTCCATAAAGTTGGATGTGTACTTCTGAGATAAGGTGCCTACTCCGGAGCAAAAGTTGTCCCATAAGAGCAGATGTCAAAGCTATCCATTTAGGATGGGCTACATTATACCTTGGCAATGTTTATTTTCAATAGCTATAAATAAAAGTCTAGATAGGTACTGAGATATGCAGTAGGTGTCTGGAGTTATGGTAATAAATAACAACATAGTGGCCCTAGCTTCCTGCAGACGATACCCCTGGGAACAACTGAATATTCCAAGGAGAAACAAATACAAACAAAAATACAAGCAAACATTCATGTTCAGACAGGGAAATTGAGAACAGGTTTCCTGCAGCCTGATCAGTTGTAAACAGAGGCTTATTCCACTGGCCCTGCAAATTCATTAACACTAGATTTCCTTATTCTGCAACTGTTTTGAGATCCATTCATGCTGCTAATGCAAACTCTTGCTCTGCTCTCTCTTACTGAGACAGTTGACTTAGAGAGTATTTTCCAAAGTGTTTTCTTGATGGGCCTAGTTCTAGGAGGAAAGGAACATCGCTGTGAGCATAGCTCGGGAGGAATACAAATTTCTTTAACAGACTACCTCACTTCACTGGTGGGAGAATATGAGAACTTATTTCTGTTCAAATAAGGGCCAGGCAGGAGAAATAATCTCAGAGAAGAAGTAAAAATCTGTGATAGTCAAAATGAGTTATAGCATTATGCTTATGATATGGGAAGTGCACAGCCTTCTTACCTTAAATAAGATTTCCTGTTGCAGTTCTTTATTAGATGACATGAATTGCCCTCAGCAAAACAAATTTTTATGGATAGTTGCCATAGGGAAATGTCTAGGAGAATTAAACAGTTCACTGTACTATGGTAGCCTTAGATCAGGCACTGCTAGCGGCTGCAACACTAAGCCTTTAGGGACAAAAAGGGGGAAGAAGACAAGAAGAGAAGTGAAAGAAGAACAACAGTGCAGAAAAGACAAACAATACAACAACCAAAAAGACTGCAGCTGGGGACACAGAAGGACATCTTAAAGCATTATAGTGGGAACATATTAAATTGCAGGTTATTGGTGCAGAGACAGCAGGCAAACCACTAATTCACTGGATTCTGTAAGACTGACTGGTTTCTACAAACTCCTGAGATTAGCAAGCTCCTGCATGGCAACTTGAACTATGGTTTTATATACTCCTCTTATGGAATCAGGGACAGTCCTTGCCATGTTTAACTGGGGTCAAAATTCCCCCACCTCAGAAAAAAAGTCATACCTGAACACAAGGGATGCTGAAGTATCTTCTTATCTAGCCATGATATCAAACAGTGCTGGTTTAGGGAAAGATGCACTTTCAGCAGAAGATGGAGGTGGGTGCTAACAGCCTTCAGAAATGCTTTCTGTTTCTATTTAAGGTCAAGTAATTAAGAGTTTAGGAGGAATTTTTTACTAAGATCAGATTTCTCAGACTCTTTTAGAAAGACCTGTTGCTCAGTTGTTTACAAAAGTACTTGTACTTGACAGTCTGGAGACTTTATACTTAAGCATTTGTAAACAAACTGGTATGGTCTGAATTTAGTGCTGACCCTGGCTCAAGCAAGAGATTGGACAAGATGACCTTCTGAAATCCTTTTCAATCTGAATTATTCTATGATTCTGTCATCAGTTTAATTGTTCCATTTGCTGACATTTAACAGTCATCTTCTTTAACTTGGGAGTTTAAACCTTCACAGTAGAGGAGCACTATGTCTGTGTACAAAGAGGGCAGTATCACCTTTGCACTGGTCAGCTGGATGATTAGACTCCAAGTAGGTCTTCTCAGAGTTCTTGTTTTGGTGGTAGTTCCTGGACTAGTAAATCTCAGCTACTAAGACTTCGATGGTTTAGGAGAAAATTAGCTTACTTGGCAAATTTCAGGAGTCAAGCACAGTTGGTTGTGAACATGGACAGAGGCATCTTAGCTACCACACTGCTTCATGACTCTCAGACTTCACTCTCAGAACATGTTTGAAAAACAAAGCATCACTGCAGCTTATTGCTTTTCCAGGCAAAGACAAACAGAGGAACTGGACGTCACAGCCTTACCTCTTCTTTTCCTATGTTTCTGGTAGCTTATCCAGCTCTGTATTTCTTTACATTAAAGGTTTTTCCAACCTTTAATGTGTTGGAGACTCCTAATAATTCCACTGGAGGACCACTGACTTCATACTTTCAGGAGATTTTGCCTGATGTTCAGTTTGACTAACCACTTTATTCTACTCATTTTTGCTACACATCCACATACCTCCCTCTTTAATGTGTTCACATCTTTCCGACATAAATTTAGGTTTTCATCCCTTAGCCTTTTTCTGTCTACATGTAATTCTACTACAAATACATGGACTTCTAATAGCTTTTTATTTGCAGACTTAGCAATGCACTGCTTCTTGTCTGATCTCCTGAGGGTTGTTGGTTTTTTCCTTTGGGGGTGTATGTATATTCCATTGTCAGAACACAGTGAATTATTCTAGGTACTGTCGCCCCTAGAGCTAAAGAAAGAGGAATAAGTATGTCACAGCTGTGTGTTGAGAAGCCTACATTTGAAGCATAAAATCCTACTGGGCTTTTTTCCCCAACATACCATCCTACAAAATCAGATCTAATTTACTGCTGGCTATTTCTAGCTCTTCTTTTCAGTATTACTGATTTCCATGCTCCTCCTTCCCATTGAATATCAATGCTTCAAATTATATCACTTCAAGATAGCAATGTCTCCCGTGGGAATAACAGTTGCTGGTTACCACCTGCTGGCCAGCCAGGAGCATGCCACTGAGCACTGCTTGCTGCCTTTCATGCAGAACTCTCTGAATACAAGAGTCTGAAGTATCTTAATTTAATAGGTATATCCAGACTTTCTGACCAGTTCTAGAGGTGAAAACCAAAAATCGATACAATCAAGTTCTCAGATGTAGATAAAACAAAATTTTAAAGACGTTTAGACAGTTGCTGTGTGAACTTTGTCAGATACCATGGCATGTAGCACAGTAAGATCTACACACAGGATAACAAAATCTCTAAATGTCTGGAAAACTGCTGTTCCTTACATACCTGGAGAAGTTCTAATACGAAATCAGGCTCACAGGAGGCTGGAGTCACTTCCACATGTGTAGGAATAACACATGCCTTTCTTGGTTATGTGGAGAAAATGCCCTGTTAAAGGGTTATGTCTTTCCTTGTGAGGAAACTAGATCTCTTTGGGAGACAGAGAATAAGTTCCACCCACTACGCAGATCAAAGTTTCTGCCCAGTACAAAAGCAAAGGTGGAGGGAGGGGATGAGAGCAGTGGTTCCTGCAGAGGAGAGACTGAGAAATAGATGCTAACAGAAGAGGTAGCTGAGAGCTGAGATGTAGCCCATGCGAACACTAGAAGCATGATCCGGGGGAAAAAAAAAAACCAAGATGGGGCATTCAATGCTAAGTATTGAAAAGGCGTGAAGATCTACGGTATTTGCCATTTAAAGACTTTGTGTGCTGAACAGCTCTGTGCAGAAACCATTCACTACTTAGGATTTACCTGGCCTTTGTGGCATGAACAAGATGGTCATAGATGCCCTAGGCTGTGGTTTCTGTTGTGATTTTCTGATTTTCCTGCCTGACATCTGTGCAAACAGAGAACATACATAAACTGAGAAAAGCCCAGTATCTAATATTCAATGGTATTGTTTTATTGCCTGCACTAAAAACATTTTCTGATACAATAAAACTAGAGCCATCTGACCAGGAGACAGTGTTGCTGAATTTCCAGGAGGATGTTACATCCATTCCTGTGTAATCTCTTTCAAGGTCTTTAGCAAAAAAACATTTGCATGTTTATTGATGTTGTTTGTTTCACCCATACCTACTGGGATAACATGGAATTTTCACATTACTTAAAGTGGTGTTATTGACACAAACCAAACTGTATTCCTAGTGACTGATCCATACATCAGCAGTGGTATGAACTTTGCTGCTCTTTCATTCCTTAAGGTTTTAATCTATGACTCATGAACAACTTCACTGAGGTGTAAAATAACCTCCAGGGAAGAATATTTTTCAATCAATAGCATATTAGCAGAAAAGCAGTACATGCATGAATAAACTAATTGAAGGATGTGTTTCCTCAGTCCTTGCTCTGTTATCATATTCTAATTTCCCACAGTTTTTGCAATTTAACATTTCTGGTTGATAAAAAGTTCATCATGATACAGCAGATTTATTTAACATATATGAGAATTAACTACTGATTTTGGAGGCAATATGAACTGTGTGAGATTAAATTAGAGCTATTAACATGTTTGCAATTACTCAGACTGAACAGAAACTTTGACATCCACAAAACAGCTGCCACAGAAAGCCTTGATGACTTTGTCCTGATCACGCTTCCTTTACTTGCCGCAGTAGAAGCCTCCTGGTATTCCAGAACAGGTTACAAGATTTCATACCCTCATGGTGCTCTTTCAGAGGTGCCTCCACCCATATTTGATTGTCAAAAGCCCAATCTTAACATCTTATCATCATTGTTGAATTATCTCCATTTCATACAGGAATGGCACACACATTCCGGAAGCACAGAAAAGGTTATGCAAGTAACAGTAAAAACAGGGCATTATTCAAAGGCAGTAAGGTCACATAGATCTAAAGTGAACATGATATAAAACTCTTTCAAAGAGAAGCATCTGAGCTTATGCTCTGTTTAAGACTGCAACCCTAATCAAGGGGTTGCTCCCAAGAAGCATTGAACCAGTAGCAGAAGGGCCAGAGAAGATTCTGGTGGAAACACAACAATCCATGAGCAAAAATCCTCTGTAATTCGGAGTAATATAGAGAAGCAGCAATATCTCCTGGTTCCTGTGCTATCAATGCAGTCCATATGAGGCAGGGTCTCAGTTACAGTGGAGTCCCTGAGGTGTACAGCAGGCTGGCATGAGAGACTACAAACGTGCTGACAGATTCATTTCAATGTTAAAAATAAAGCATTTTACTGAAATCTGCATGTGCACGAACAGTGCAGCCAGGGCAGGAACTCCTCAGCATATAAAGGAGTTGTTCAGATATCCTGTTCAATTTCTTTCCTCCTCTCCTTTTGTTGTACTCCTGTACTTGTAAATCAGATTTGCATTGCAGAAGTTGTCAGGGAAGGCTGAAGGTTTGAACAGTTTGGGTATAGATGAACATTCGTTATCCAGAATTTACCTCAGCTTTTACTGTTTTCAATGGAAAAAAAAATTTTCCATGTGTGCTAGGGTTTGAGCACATCACAGGGCAGGTAATGAAACTTAACATTCTTGGGATAAGCCTATTAATCAAAGGTTTCCTCCTAAGTACTCATTCCTACATCAATGAAATGACATTGAAGTTCTCAGCTCTGCTTCATTCATAGCACCACATCAAGCTTTTCATACATCCATGCTTTGTTCCCAGCTATAGCTACCTATCCACATAAAACCATTTATATGTTAGAGTTTCAAAAGTCACTGTCATGCTTTAGAGTGAAGCCACTGGAAATCTTCTTGGCTCTACCTAAGTATAATGGGAGTCTTGTACACAGAAGTTTTTCTGTGACACTTTGTGATCTTCTCTCCTTAAGTTTGGGTAGAAACTCCACCTGTCAGAATAGGAAGATACCTTTGGTGTACGTCTGTATCTCCAGAACGAGAAAGGAAACTTTAAAATCCTTACCAAACTGACCTGAACTTTTTTGTAATCTAGTGAAAAGTTTCTGTTTGAGGGAAGTTTTAAGAAGGTCCCAACTGTATTTCAGTTTCTTTTCTTTATTCTAATTTTTAGCCTACATGTCTACTTCTCTTCCTACAGGTCCCTTTTTCCAGGTCTTTTTCTGGGACTAGGTGAGCTTTCTACAAAGGTATTCTAAAATTATGATTTTATTCAAGTATTCTGAGTTGCAGAAGAAACAAAAAGCCAGAATGGGGACATAAAGGAAAAGAAGAAAATAACACCCTTCAGATTTTTTTCCAGAAATTGTGACTAATAGTATCACACCATTTTCAGGAATAGAACGAGTGAGTGTGTGAGTATGTCAGATTTGTGTTATTCTTTGGGGAAAAACACTGTATGACAGGGAAAAGGAGACTTAATAAAGGGGAAAAAAAAGGCAAGACTGAATAGCATGTACCCAGAGAATTCTCCTTTTGTCTCCTCTCTTTCCAATATGACTTAGACAGGAGGATCACTTCTCATCAAGACATCCCTCTTTCTTGATATTCTTTGTATACTGTGTCTAGCACAACAAGACACCAATCCCAACAGGTTCCTTCATGAATGACTATAATAATATTATAAAGCCATGTTATCCTATACTTCCTCATATGGATACCAACTTTTTTCCCCTAGCACTCATATGGGCTACGTTTCTGTTTACCCCAGTATATTAAAATACAACAGCTACAAGAACTGTCAAAAACAATTCCTGTTTCCTTGCACTGGAGAGGTTGAGCATGTGTTATGGCTTTATGGTTAACTTTCATTAATACCTAAAAAATGATACATACAACACCACTGGGAAATAATGAACTAAATGCTACCCTAACTTTACAGACCTAGAAAATGAGATGTCAGGTGTGGGAAAGTACACCTGTAATTGCCTTTAGTGAGAGAGACAGCTGGAGCTGATCACTGCTGTTACTCCACAAACAGCCTGAATGAAAAGATATCTATCTGGATCTCCTGAACTCTCCCAAAGGGTCAAATATCACTTCAGCTGGTGTAAAAATCTCCCACTGATTTACTCTACTTATTAATTTCTTTGCAGTTCAACCTTTCTTAACCACTTTGCAGCTAAAATAAAACCCACAAGCACCCTCAGAGCGCCACCTTTGGAAAATTAATTCCAACAGATACTCCAAGTTTCTGGGCTAGCTACATGCATATATATATATATATACACACACAGACTATATACATATCAAATCAATCTGAGGTTACATTAATAAGAAAGTTCTAAAAGCAGTGGGATGGAAGGGGATTAGGCTGCTCAACTCCTATTGATAAACACATGCCCAAATCTCCACAGTCTTTTGTCAACACCCACCTTTCCCATTAATATAATTTTACTGCAGTAATTATAATTTTTTTCTCTTCTTCAGAGGACAAGTTATTCTAGTTCTAAAAGAAAAAAATGTGCACTGTCATATTCACTCAGGAGAAGTTAAATAGCTAAAGTTAACTGCAACACTGACCTTCCACAAAAATATTTTAAAGAGATAATTAATATTAGATTGCCAGAAAGTGGCAACTGTCAGTTTTCATTAAAATCTTTAAGTATGTGCATCTAATTGACAACCTTTACAAGATGTTGAGAAGTTCTGCTGCTTTTCTACTTTTTTTTCTGTCTGTGTGATTGCCATGGTAAATGGACCCCATTGCCAGAGCAATAAGGTCCTCACATTAGCAACAGAGTAGCTCAGCCTCTACCCACCACCTCATATCCTACCAGGATTAGAAATCTCTTATAGATTAATGAAGGCTATTTCATTTAGACTCACCAGCTTTGGGAATCCCCTTTTTTTCTTGCTTGTCTGAAGTTTGGACCTGTATATTTTCAGTGTTTTATTTTGCCTAACTACAATTTTAGGCTTATCCTAGCTTTGTCAGGATTATTTTTCTTTCTCCTGTCTGAAGAGAAATATTTGTTAGTAACTCTGAAGTATACTAGAGTACAGCAGCAGGCTATGGACTCCACACCATGTAGGAAGAAGGAAAGGGTCTTTCCAGCCCCATGTTGGTAAGCTCCATCAATTTGTTGTCCCTATAAGGGTCAGTTTTCATATACAAAAAATTCTTCAAAGGAAGCTATGAAGACTGGAGATTACCTTAGATCTTTTGGTGCAAGCTGAGAAATTGTGCAGGAATCATACTTTTGGCTCTTGAAATTTTGGCACTTCGGGTGTTTAAGAAGAATAAATTACTTTCCCCCTTCATGTTGCCACCCCTTGGTACTGCCTTACATCAGCCCCAGAGAGAATCCAGGGGCATCTGTCAAAGACAGAAATGACAGCTATCCATCTGCCTTTTTCTTAGTGTGCTATTTACCTTGAGTAGATTTTTTGGCATGGTAGTTATAGATTTTTATCATTTAATTGAATCAGTCACTGTCTATTTCTGTTTGCACTGCCAGTAGGATCAGCAAACACTTCCCAAAACCCAGGATCCTTCTAGAAACTAAATGAAGCACAGGAGCACAGTATTGACTCGCTTACACAGCACAAGCAAAGCAGGGTTACTCACATGCATTCTGCTCATTTTCCATACCAAATTGTAATCTCCAAACGCCTAATGTATTTGGAAAAGTTTTATATCCTTGAATCACTTTTGTTCAGGCAGGGACTTTTCGGATCATTCCCCAAGCTGAAAGAGGGCTTAATATATGGCTAAAAGGTAAACTCAAAGCTCTCAGATTAAAACTAGAAGACATTAACTTTTATAACATCTAGTTGGGTCTGCAGTTCTGGCACCCACTGTAGCACAAATACTTCGTGATAACTAGTAATTGATCGAGTACCTTTTGTTCTTTTAAATCAGAGTGCCAAGTTTTTGCAACTGCAGAACTGAGCAGGCTAGTGAAGACAGTGAGACAGCTATCCTTGCTATCCTATCCAACAGTAATCCTGGGGCAGCAATGTTAAAGCTACTTTAGAAGGACTAAACGTATTTTTATTTCAGAATGGGTATGTGCTCATAATCTACATTCTGCCACTAGAAAGATCAAAGGCCACAGCTGAGGTTAGTGGTTTTCAGCCAGGTGCTGTTTTTAAGGACAAATACTTCATCGAAAAGAAGGAGGGAGGAGATAAAAAAAAGAGTAGAAACAAAACCCCCCAGAAGTCACTGTCTTCCACATTTCTGAGTCCCTGAGTCAGAAACACACCTCCTGGTAAGGTCTGGGACTTCCTCCGCCTCTCTGACACTTACAGATTCAACCTGCTCTTTCTCAGAAAGTCGAAGTACCTGATCATGGGTTAGGCTACAGCAGACAAAGATGACCTGCCTATTCCACAAATTGCTGATAAATTACATTCCCGTTTCCTTCACTTCTGTATAAATAACAACGTTTTCTCCAAACATTTTACTGAAGTGGCTTCAGTCTATCACATCCAAAGCTTCAGTTGTCACCCTTTCCCTTTTATTGAGAATAAGTGATGTCTTCTCTTTATTTGTAGGTAGGTATATTACCTATACAGTTGTCTGGTCTTTTTGGTTTTCCTCTCGCATCTCTCGTCCTACCTTCTTAAGTCTTTCCTTACAGCCCTGACAAAGAATAGAAATGCTACAACCTTTCCCTTACTTTAACAGAGAACATTAAGTAATCTTATTAAATTGCATTTTCCTCTGCAGTATCAAAGGTTTCTGTCTACCTTTCAGAAAGCAAGAAAAGGAAATTTGGTTTGCAATTCAAAAAAATAGCCTAAAGAAGAAAGCTCTGAATCTTTTCCCCATTTTGCTATCAGCCACAAAACTACCCCATTAAAATCAGCTTCCAGGCAAACTGATGTTTTCTTCACATATGTTGCTCAAAGCTGTGCCAGCTGTAGTGCTTTCTACATCCAATCACTGTGTTAATTGAGGTAAGCAATGAAAACATAAGCACCTAAGTTACAGCAGTTTCTAAGATATTTAAAGCTGACTTGGATAAGCTATGTTAAACTACTGAAATTGTGTCTCCTTTCATATTTAAAGTAATGAAAGTGTTACTGGTGGTTTTGTTTGCTTGTCACAGCTTGTGGCTCATAGGAATAACAGAGATGCCAAAGGTAGCTTTGGTTTCTGTTTTGAAGCTCAGAATGGCCTTAGCAGGGTTTACTACAAGACCCAACTTGATATATGAAGTATCTGAAACTTTATCTGCATCTTCTTTGGTCCAAACTGGTTTTGCCATTAGTCATTTTAAGTTAAATAGACATTAACAGAAATATTGCAATCTTTCCCAGCATTAAGAAACTCAGCAGGCTTACTAAGGACCACTTTCCTCTCCAGTATTCAATTTTGTTTGCAGGACTTAACATGCTGTTGAAAGATATTCAAGATTTGTCTCATAATTCCATCTAGTGGTACTAACCAATTTTTAGGCATCTGGGCTCAAGGGTGGAAATAATACTATTTAAAAAAAAGATCCCTAAATTCCCATGTCATGCATCTCAGAAAAGAGCCAAAAACTTGTATGAGAGCTACCATTCTGCTGAGAATGACAAAATAAAAAGAATCCTCTACTAGGTTACCTTGAAATGCATAAAAGCTAAGCAGCACATCTCCAACCAGTGAGCACATTTTGACCAATGAGGGGGTCAAAAAGCACCATGTCCATAGCTTTGAGGAACTGTCAGTACAGAAAGCCCAAGAAGAGATGCAGAGTAAGGACACAGTGACAGATTGGCTTCCCCTGGAAAGCCCTGTACCACTATTTTAGCTTATAGAGAGATGCCGATCTCTAGGCAGCAGCACCAAGGAAGCTGGAAGAAAATGGAACTGCTCAGTCCTGTCAGGATATACGTGCAACTGGAGTTTTAGGTAGTCTTGAGGTAAAAGCTTCAATTCTGCTTAAACCCTCATCTTTTTCTGCTGAAGAACTGACCCTCAGGTGTGTTAGCAAAATGGAAATTTATATAAACTGGAGGTTTTGCCCTCCTGACTCTTTCTGTGTTAACATTTCACTACATCACCTGTTCCTAGATGACTAGCGCAAAGGCAGGCTGTATTTTTACATAAAGCATAACTTGATTAAAAGAACGAGATCACTTCATGATCATTTTGTATGTGCAAAACACTTTTCTCAAAAAAGCACAAACCCCCTCTATTTTCACGTTATTATTAAATAGGGGCATTGCCCATGCCTTTTCAACAATGCAGGTAAGTCCTACAAATCCAAAGGATTTTTCTTCTAAACCCTATTAAAGGTGAATGATTACATTACAAGGTGTAGCCCTCTGCCTTGTAGCTAGTCATTAAAATCCTTATTTGCTATGAGCTCTGAGATGCCATGTCATTTTGAACTACAAGAATGTTATTAACTTGATGAGAGAAGCAAATGGACACAAACTACTTTCTCCTAGTCCATTTTTTGTTGGTGTTTTTTGGGTTTTTTTGGTTTTTTTGTTTTTTTTTTTACAGCCTCTACAGTTCCTAAAAAATATGGTTTTAAATTAGGGTCTTTGACAGCAAAAGCAGAGCACATTTTATAATTCCCAGAGCTACAAGAAACAGCTGTATATAAGCATAAACCCAGACAGTTTCTATCTTAATGTGCTCCAGGACACTGTTGGCCCAGTTCTCAGTTGTATTACAGGCCCTGTTGTGCCATTTCTCTTGTGCAAAGAGGCTATAAAGCCATCTTCTGCAGAAATCCCTTCAGCAATGGGTCAAATGCTGAACAGCACAAAGCCAAAGTAGCTGTTCATCACCCCGTCTTCCATGGTCCAGAGCCTTAGGAGATGCATGACTGCTGTAGCGTCACTTGTCTGCTCTCTCCAGAACAGCTCATCTGCATGCCAAGAAACTGGGTTACTGCAGTCTTTGAGGTATTCTAACTTTTATGAGGACAAAAAGCCTGGTCTAGGAGATATAATTTTTTTTTAATTTTTTTTTTTTTTCCAAACTCACATTGTCTTCTCTCAGGGAACTGTCCCTGTGCCAGAAACTCTCCTGGCACAAAAGCTTGGCACAGTGGTTTTTTCCCTAGGCCACTGTAGTAACTTGTTACTAATTATAAGGTAATGGTGTTTTTTTCCCTCTCCCCCAGTAGATTACGTGTTCCACAATCATATGTTCAACCTAGATTAAAAAATAAATAGAAATATATCCTTCCAGGCACATTATTTCTCCTAGACTGCACAGAAGTAACTCCACAAATATTCACTGTCATTTAATAGATTACATGGAGCAGGAAATGAGTTTGAGCCATTCTTTTTTCTGGATGGACGCTGTTGTTGAAGCAATTGTGGCAACTTTTCAGGGAACATACAGATGGCCTGGTGATTACTGAAATGGTAGGGCCTCAACACCAGAGCCAAATGAAGAATAGGAATTTTTAGTAAAGAATGTTGCCAACATAAAATAAGCTTTTATAATTTTTTCTGTAAATTTTCCAAGAAGGGTGCCTGAAAACTGCAATATTTTATCCGAAAAACGAATTATGTCAGCTTTTTCCATTTTTAATTCATAGAAAAAAAATGTGGAAAGGAGATCCTTGTTATGAGGGAAAAAATACATGTATAGAAAACCCAATTTTCCAGTACAAGGCAGTTCCAGTAGAAAATTTCTGAGGGGACTTCTTCAGCTCAGTTGCAGGTTCTTCCTCAGATTTTCTTAATGTGTCTGGTGAAGTCACTTCATTTCTCTGTCTCAGCAGCACATTTAAAAGCAGATAAAGTAATGTTTTTTCATCCATCTTTCTTTGAGCCTTGGCTATGTAGACAACAATATATTTTGGATGGGCATTCTCTTGTTATTTTCTATAGGACACTGCATTGCGCATTATCACCTATCATTCAGAGTTTCTAGGGACTGTCCTAATAGCAATGATAAATTAGAGTAATTCACATTAACTGAACATTTTTCCCCAGGTTTACTTGTGATTTTCCAAAACTATAAGTACATAATTATAGAAGCACAGCTCTATGAGGATTAGTTGCTTGCTCTTTAAATTAAATCAGTCTGTTTCCATAGTATCCTTGAACATGTTCCAATACTTGTATTTGAAAATTTACAAAGTGAATAAGTGAATAAATTGTATTGCAAAGTGTATAAAACTTAATAACTTGAAATTTTAAACAACAGTCAACCTTCAGGGATAAAAGTAATAATTCAGTTTTTCAGTTACATCACAGAGTTTTTATGCCATATATAAAAACATATTTGTTCAGCTTACTTGCTGCCAGATGAACTCCAAGATGATAGTTTATGATGGTTGACTGAACATAAGACACCTGTGCATATGCTTAAAAGGTAAACCTTCTGATGGCATCTTTACTTCTTATAAAGGCTAATCATATTTTAATGTCACTTATCATTATGGAACAGGAAACGTTATTTGTTCTACATCTGTGAAATCAGCATGATTACTACCAATGTGGCCATGAAATAAGCTTCTCCTGTGAGTGTCAGATCTCTGGCAAAGGTACTGTACTTTGTATCATATTGCAGTTCAAGAAATGCAGCTCTCAGTCTAAACTGTGTTTTTGCTTCTCTGCGTGAAAAGGAAAGGATCACTATGTGAATGGCACAGCACCAGCAGTGAACTCTGCATACTTTGTACATGCCCTTAAGCAATCTAGAATTGTACCAGGCTGGACTTAAAGCAAAACCAATGCAAACCATAATGCAAACCAAAATCTTTTCTGAGTATCATATCAACAGAGTTATTCAAAATCCTTCCTTTCTCACCAGCACATTCTAGGAGAGCCTCTGTAAAATGAGGTTTGGCATGGGGAGCTCCTTGTTAACGTGGTGGATGAAGCTCGTCACTCTCATTCAGAGCAGACATATGCCTGAATGTAGAGCTGCAACGGTCATTTGGTGAGGGAACATATTTTACTCTGATGAGTGCTAAAGGGGCTGCAGGAAGGACATTTGACTGTCATGTCAGATACCCACAGAATACAGGTCAAAGAAATAATCTCACTCAGGCATTATCAATTCTCACTGAAGGAGAGGCTGCCACACCTCTCACTCTTTCATCCCTGCTGCAATATCCAGAGGGTGAGAAATAAAGTAGATGCCTTTGAATCCTGCATACCTGAAGCTGCACATCAACTGTTTGTGTGGGAAATGGTGAACACAATGTAACAGATGCTTGATTCAGATGAAAAGCTGAAAAGTGTTTCTTAAGCATAAAGGAGTATGTTTTGCTTCTCTGAGAGCTGGGCATAGTAGAGGATAAACAAAAAAATCTGGCTCCATGGGACTTCAGTGGAGGGATAACATAATGCGTACATCGCCCAGCTGTACACATGCAGAATCAGCAGCAGAACCTGTGGCCTTGTGCTCCACAAACACAGACAGCTAACAAAGCAGTGACACCAGCCCATCCGGCAGAGGGAACCAGCGCAAGCAAGTGGCCTCGTGCACTTTTTTCCTCAGGAGGACGACATATCAGGAGTCAGTATATGAGAGAGGCTCATCTCCCAGACTTGCTGTCTTCACTTCTGGAGGTTACTGTCAGTTCAGTGCAGCAGTGGGACAAGATCACTGTATGGAGTGCCTGGAAAGCCCGGAATAAAGACTGACACAGGGACGTTTCTGTGCCTGGCTTTTAAAAGGCCATTACTCTAAACCTTCTGGTTTAGACTGCCAGCAGGACAAGCAACTGTTGGCACAAAGCCCTGCAAACACAAATGATATAGCGGGGATAATGTCACTGTAGTCATGATGCTCTAAGAACATTAGTGATGGAAGGTTTATAAGTAGAGGCAACGTCTGGCATCATAGAGATTTATAAATGCCTATAGTGTCAGCAAACTGCAGTAAGAAGCAATGAGATGGGTCCACAGAGCATCCTGAAAGCTTTTCCTCAGCCAGAATTTCTCTGGGGGTGTGAGCCCATTACATGCTGCAGTGGGGAAGCAGCGGACATTGCAGACAGGGGGGTTTTGTGCAGGGTTTAGGCAGGGTGCAAGCTGAGCGGGCTGGACAGGTGATGCTCTGCTCCCCTCTCTGCTCCTGCCTCAGTAGCTGCAGCCATGGTCCCTACACCCCTCAACTTTCCCTGCATGCAACCCAAGCAGGTTTGTCAAACGACAGCTTCTCTGTGTTGTCCTTGTGATTTCTTTCAGCCCGGTTTTAAAAATAGTTTCTGAGCAATTATGTGTCACATAAGAATAAACCTGCATGCTGCTGCATCTTTCCTGTCACCAGAAAATAACAGCACTATGGTTTCCACATTTCAGTCTTTTTTTTTTTTTTCCTTTTTTTTCTGCAAAGATCAACAACTTCTGCAGCAAAAGGACACAGTATAATCAGGAGATCGTCAGCCTGAAATAAGTATAAAACTTGCAAAAATTATGCACTCTGTGGAGAAACCTGATGCTTTTTTTAGCATCCAAGCAGGCATACTGCAAGGCCAAATCCATCTATAAAATAAGTCAACACAAGCCTCTTCATATCGCTGGGGCTGCACTTACTAATGAGGACTATATATATATATATTTTTTTCTTTTCCCTTGAAACCAGAAGTTTTCCATTTTTCTGATGATCTGACATAGTTGGGGGTGCTTTCGTAGCTGCTTTGTTTCACAGTGTTCACAGAAGCTTTGTGGAGCCTGGTTCCAGGCATTTGCACCAGTAAGGTGAGCCCCTGAGAGGTTCTGCCTTTCCTGTGTTTTGGCCAACTACTTAATACTTCAAAGCTGAGGAATTACCATTTGTACAGAAGTGAGCATCTCATTCACGCTGCGTGGTCACACTGCATAAGGATAGAGAAAACCTCAGTCATGTTTTTCTCCATCCATTGAAATGCTAAGAAAAAAAGCTGTTTGTTTTCCTGTCGATGTCTTGAGGTAATTGTTTTTCAAACCAGGAGCCATGCCTGTTCCTCATGCCTTGAAATAATATTGTGCTTTTCCTCTCCCAGAAAAGTGATTTGCCATTGTCTGCAGCTACCTTAGACTGTTACAGAGCTTGCTTAAAATGTTTTTTCTTTTGAAACTGGAAAGCCTCCACTTGCAATTAGGTTTGATATTCCAGCTTCACGGTTCAAAAAATATTTGAGCAGTCTGCTGGTGGAAGTTCATGGTCACCCAAGGAACTATAGCATCATTACCACCCTGTGAGGACCAATGGATTTGTTCCAATAATGGAAACCTTTGGTAAAGCAAGCTGTCAAGGGACTCCAACTTTAGATCTCAAGAGCTTTGCCATGGCAGCAAGTGATTTCCCAGAGTATTTCATAGTAGCCCACCAAAGCTGTGTTTTAAGTTGATGAGATTTCTGTGTGCTACTGATACATCTACTTTCATGGGCAGTGAATGTGAACATAAACTGTTGTTCAGTCTGCCCAGGTGACTACAGATACATCTGAGAAGAAAGTTGACAGAATTACTGGCAGGTACTTTCGTGTGTATCACCATGCATGGTGAAAAGCTCAGCTCACCTCTGGGTGAAGAAGTCAAAAGGGAGGGACTTGAAATGACCCCCGAATGACAGAGGGACAACAGCCAAACAAGGGCAGCAAAACAAAATTTCAGTGGCAGTGAAACACGTATCATTAATATGAAGGGGATTTAACAGGAGTTATGGCATACTGATTCAACATTAACAGGATTTTTTCCTGCCTTCCTTTAGAGTGATAACTCCAATAACAGTGCAGGATGAGCAGGGATAATAAAGAAAAACAACACCAAGGAAAAACCCTTCTGGGGTTTAAGCTCAACAGCTTCTTTTTTGTAACTTAATTATTGTATGTCTAGTTTTTCAAAGCCTTGAAACACTAAAAATAATAAAATCTCTTTCATTTATAAATTAAATAAATAGACAAAGATACTGCAGCCTGTGTGATCCCCATCTGTGAGCTTACCATTGCTGAGTGTCTGTTGCTTGAACAGTGTGGGTGGTGGTGTTTTTAAAGGCAACAAGACCAGTAATATATGCAGAGTGGTTCAAGATGACATGCAATTATAAACATCTCCTGCAGAGCACATTAGGTCTGCAGGTTTGTAAGTGCCTTTTAGATTCCATATTTTAATCACTGGTCTTGAAATGGCCTGAACCCCCCCACACACATGTCCAATGTCAAGAGTAGAATGTTTTTTTCTTGAACAGGAGGGATGATTTTGTTACCTTGCTCTTCTCAAAGACAAAACTATTGTCTGTACTTGTGCATTGATGTTGGTCATAGGCCTGACACCAGAAGACAGATCCCAGGTAGACAGCTGCATCAGTAGATTTATAAGGCAGACACTCAGGTGGTATAGATCAGTGACCTTATATTCACTTCACGTGTCACCATGTGGCATGAGAAGAGCTGCTCTCACCAGTTGGCTGGCCTCAAGCTACTCTTTTGTAAACTTAAGCTGCTACCAAGGAATCATTTACAGAACAACAGGGGATTGCTCACTTATTTCTCAAACACTGATGAAGCAAAAGAAAAAGGGAAGAAAACAGAATTCTAACTGTCCTGCGCAGTCAGAACAGAAACAATCGTCTCCATCTCTGCAACACCTGGAAGAAGTGATTATAACTGTAGATCCCAATTACAGTGACAATAACACAACAACATGGAGAGTTCTTTAAAAACAAACAGAGGCGAAGTAGAGCTATTGATCACTATTATTAGCATAGTGGGTCAGCATAATTTAAACCTTTCCATTAAGGCACAAACATGGGTTTTCAAGATAGGGCATCCGTGCAATTATTGAGCTGAGTAGGAGGTAGAAATGTAATTATGTAAACTAACTAAATTAAGACGATTGCACAGTTCATTAGAGTCCATTTTTTTGGTCAGCATTTTGGATCACCAGCTGCTATAGAATTTCATTTCCATTAAAAAGCATTAATAGCATCTCTTCTGTGAAAGCAGAGCAGTTGTGCTGGTGTGAGCAGCTCCATCCTTGCCATTCTAATGCAGGTGTGGAAATAGCCTTCTGGTCCCTGCCAGCACTCAGGACAGCCAGGCCTATTCCCTCACTGAGCCTTCGAGGGGACAAGATACTCCTGCCAAATATGCCTATGATCACACTGATTGGTAGGAACTTGTATAGTTGATATCATTAAGGATTTAAGGTAGTTTATTCAGGAAATATGACTGAAGAGAGCATCCCACTTTGCTAAGTAATTTCTAAACAAAGAGCTAGGCCTTTCCCAAAGGAGTATCTCTGTGGCCAGAAAGAAGAGAGGGGGGAGGCTTAGTCGCCATATGTTACACATACTGAGCTGAGACAGAGAGCTCATTTCAGGCTGGGACTTTCAAACAAGCCTGAGAGCTGGGCATGTTATTCCAAGTTAATTGTCGTCAGCCATCAGTTACCTATTTTCCAGAGACTGAAAAATCCAGCCAAAACTGCTTCCCTGGAGTCAAGCTGAAAAATGTGGCAATACCCATGCCATTGCCACTGTCTCTTGGTCCACTTGCTCACGCACTCCATTGAAGGAATAAACAAGCCCCTGCTGCCAGATGAAGACTCCAGGAGGGACTTGGAAATCTATGGGCCAATCTATGTACAGCCAGAGACTTCATTTCAAACATTTCTTGTCTCTGGCTTTATCCTTCATGCTACTGTGGGGTAACATTAAGGTAAATATTGCTCTATGTCCTGCCAAATAAATGTGAACCACGCCTTTGGCCCTCAACAACAGAAAAGTCTCCTATCTCTAAGTGGTCAATCTGAGGAGAAAATAACCTTCACTCAAAACTGGAGACTTTGTTACTTGTTCATTACATGTGACTCTCCCTTCCTCCCAGGGAGATCTCTTCGTCATCAACCGTTTTTCTACAGACACTGCTGGCTGACTGGAGCCCATGCCAATCAGTCACCAGCTGCCCTTCTGCCTCCAGACAGGGTGTTCAGTCTACAGCAGGCAAATCCCACCCTGCTCCATCCCTGCCAGACTTTTTCTTGGGGTTTTGTTGAGTTTAGGGTTTTTTATTGTTTGGAGGTTTTCCCCCAAAACGGGGGATGTTTTTATTGCAATGCTTTAATACGTTTTGCCTCACAGACTGGTCACTCAAGCTCTTTACATATGAGGGTTAATGCTGAAGAAATTCATAAAAACAAATCTCTTGTAAGTGTAAAGAGTCTAAATGGATATAGTACAGTCAAAAGGGTGATCATACTGTCTTTATTTGCTGAACAGTAGCTAAAAAAAGACCAGTTCTCCCCTCCTCCAAGGAAACTACTAGATACAGACACAGATCGTTGCAGGGAGAGAAATGGTTCGTCACTCAGGAGCTTGTTTACATAATATTTTTCTATATGCAGGGGAAAAAAAAGGATTTGGATATCCACATAAAAAGATGGATGCTTGTGCTGTGTGAAGCTGCTATGGAAGCATATCTGATTTTCGTAGCTAATAGCTTTTGAACAGGCTTTACCTGCGGTAAGCATCAGACTCTGTACTTGTTCTTTATAAATGAGAATCCTGCAGGTGACTAAGCAAAAGGAACCTATGGAAGCCTCCTCTTACAGCATGTAAATCATTGCTGAAACATTTGCTTTTCCCCTGCTGACTGTATTAGTGTGTTCCTTGCATAGATAAATTAGGGACCCAAGAGCAACACATTCAGCATCCCTTGGTGTCCCCATCTACACATGCCTTGCTTTGGCACAAGGACTGCTTTGCACACAGTGGAGTTTACTGTGATGACTCATTTGTAATATATGGATGTGATTGTATAGAAACCATCATGGTGCAGTCTACAGCACCAGGATCAACACTGTACCTATGGGCTGCACTTCGGTACACCGAGGAAATTCATAAGGTCCCCACAGACAGAGCACTTCTGTCCCAGGCTCAGCAGGTAGTACAGGTCTGCCACTTTTGCTCAGACCGAATACCTCAACTCTATTTATTTTCACAGAATTTCTTAAGCTTTCACAGGAAGTGAGCTGGACTGCATTTTTCTTTTCCAAAGTAGAAGCTAAGTATGGCTAGAGAATGGCAGCAGGAGGGGTGAGCTGCTGTCTCTCAAAGAGACAAAAACCTGCCAATCACCCTCTTGTCTCTGTGCCGGGCAGAGGCTCATGGGCCCCAGGCCCAGAGCAGCAAAAGAGGAGCGTGCATTAAGTTGCTGCTCAAAGATCCACAGCACCACAGAGCAGCAAAGCCAGATTTAGGAGCCAGGAGCCACGTGCCATCTTCTGCACGTGAAGCGTAAGGTACCTCACCCTGGGGCAGCAGCAACGTGACAGAATCTGGCTACAAGTGCAACAACTTCTGCTACACTGAAAGGACCAGATTAAGAGAGATGCTGTGAAAGAACAGACTTAAGGAGTTGTTTGAAAAAGCTTAACATAGATCTGCCTCTAGGTGAAAACCTTCTATTAGTTACCAGGATGGCTCATTCACCATAGTCTAAGTTCATATCAAGATGCATCAACAGAGAATCACTATGAGATTCCCAGATTAAAAAAGAAGTAAAAATATACAGGGAGAAGAGACACAAAAAAATTCAATCATGCAAACAAGAGAAAATCACAAAATAACAAGGTAAAACTAAAGAAACAAATACATTTTCAATATAAACCAGAGAATGAAAAGAAAAGTTGCCACCCCGTATTTTCTAGATTTAAAAATATGTTTAAAATGTCAACAGAATAGGGTCAAGCCTTTTTTGGCATTCCTTCAGACAGGCTCCTGACAGTGTCTGTAACATCTACTTCCACTTAGGTCACGTACGTCCAATTCTAATAGGAAAGCCAAGCAGAGTAACACATGGGGTTTTGGTGTCAATGACATATCTTGTGTAGAGCGATGCAGTGTTTCGGCACTTTCTCTAGGACTGTGTTTGAGAAAATACATTAATTTTTTTTCACACCAAGTTTCACAACGACTGCCAGGCCACCTTCAAGAAAAGTCAAATCTGGCCTCTCATATTTATTATTAACATCTATAATATGATGCTCATAATAGACTATATTATCTTCTTTCTGACTCTTCTGAGACAAAAGAACACAAGTTACCATGCTCCCTAGTTTTGGCCTCGGAATATCCACAAGAGCCCCTTGGATATGAAGAACAACTTTACTTCTGCCATAGGAATTCTACAAGCTTTATTCTTGTTTTTCTGGCCCCATGATAAAAATTCCCAGGGAAAGTGTATATCACTTTAAGTTTTAGAGGGACATTTAAAAATAGCTCCCTAATTACTTATTCCTTTATTACTAATTCAATCCTTCAAAAAGCATTCAATCCTTGTGCTTTTTCTGTACAAGTAATTATTTCTCCAGTTTGTCTGCCTAGAATATATTATTTTTCAGTGGTATTGTTTCTCTTCATTTAGCTCTTCATGTAAAGCTTCCCAAATGACTGATACTAATGCAGCTGTTAAAAGGTTTGAAAACATTTGACTTTCCTTTTCACTAGCCCAGATCCATAGTTTTATACATTCTGGATCTATATCTTCATCTCAAATGGTACATGAATAACATTTTACTAGGTTAATCGATACATGCCTCACCTCTAGCAGTAGAAATCTACAGTACAGTTAATTAATCCATTTCTAGCACTAGAATTAAACAAATTACTTTTGCAGATTGTGGCTATTTCTTGACAGCTTTCCCTGTTTTAGAATCAAGAAGAGAAAGCAGGTTGGCCTCTCAGCAGTGTTACTGGTATTTTACTTAAACCTTGATATTGCAAATATGCTTCGTATATCTAATTTTAATAAAGGTGGGGATGTGCTTCCAGAATTTTAAGTTCATAAAAAGATCAGTCTTGACTACTCCCATACATGTACAGACTTGTTATAACTAGATATTTCTTTCTTTCACAGCTCAAAAATCATAGCTAGATTCTCAGACCCAGCTAACTACACTTCACTGTTCTTACTTGCATTCTGACTTTGAATAATACTAATTTTATGGCACACTTTTGGCTTAATTCCTCACATTGCTTGATTTATAAAACAACTTAAAAATATTTTTCTTCATACCCTGAAGTTGTTCAAAGCAACCAGATCAAAAGCAAATGCCAATGCAGTGATCTTAATTGGACCAGCATTATTCCATTCCCATCTTTATTCTAGTTTAGAAATAAAGAAAATGAATATGAAGGTAAGAAAGAAAAGCATATGTTCTCCTTGTTAGAAATAGATCCAGATTTTTTTTTTTTAGTTCAAGACACAAGTTCATATAACTTTCCCATAAGATTAATAATAAGTGTTTCAAGGCCCTTTGCTCCTATTCCTACACAAGTTGGAAATAGAATCAAAGGCCTTTGTACAGATCATCCTTTCTTGTCTTCTTATTTACCGACTGCAGAAAATTTAAATTTCCTGAGCATCCTGGTGCTTTGATAACATCTCTTCAACTCATGTCAAGAAGACAGACTTTTGCAAATCTGGCTATAAAAATAATTGAAAAAAAAAGTCATGAAGTTCAACTTCATATTAGTGGGTGTTTAAATTCCAATGCCATGTAGTTTTTTACAGGTAATTCAAATATATATTTATTTTATTTTTTTACAGAAGTTGCTCTTTTATTAGCCATTAAATATATTAATCAAGTCACCATCTAGATCAGCTAAAGAATGTCTATGAGACAAAACAAGTTGAGCTCTGGAAAATACGTTTTTCTCATTTCCTTCATAAACTTCACCAATTCTCAGATATTCTGTCAAAAAAAGAAACAATCTGTATTTGCTGTTCCTTCAGAGGTATGAAGCTTTTTAAATTTATTTTTGTCTTCTCATTTCTGTTGGTAAAATCAATATAATTCATCACTTCAAAATTCCTTCTCATCAGCCAAGCTCTGTCTTTCCTCTTTTTGAGTTTCTAATTGCAATTTTTTGATCAGGCCTGTTAATAGGCTTCCTAAGAAACATAGAGAAGATATCAATGGACAGAGAAGCAATCCTTTTTCAGATACTCACATGCATCATGTCCCCCATTTTCACGTTCTTCACTTGTTGTTATACAATCACCTCTATGTGAATACTTTTTGCGCCAAACACCTCTTCAGGATTCAGCCTATCAAATTCCCCAATTCATCACCATTATGCAGAAGACTGATTTGGATGTCACTTCCAAAATTCGCTTTGACTAGCTTTATTTATTGTCTTTCATCACTGAAAAGGAAGACTAAGGAAAATGTGGGCCCTCTTCGGAAGGAAACAGGAGACCTGGTTACCCGGTACATGGAGAAGGCTGAGGTACTCAACAACTTTTTTGCCTCAGTCTTCACCGGCAAGTGCTCCAGCCACACTGCCCAAGACACAGAAGGCAAAGGCAGGGATTGGGAGAATGAAGAACTGCCCACTGTAGGAGAATCATAGAATCATTTAGGTTGGAAAAGACATTCAAGATCATCGAGTCAAACCATCAACCATGCCCACTAAACCATGTTCTGAAGTGCCTTGTCTACGTGCTTTTTGAATACCTCCAGGGATCGTGACTCAACCACTTCCCTGGGCAGCCTGTTCCAATACCTGACAACCCTTTCAGTAAAGAAATTTTTCCTAATATCCAACCTAAACCTCCCCTGCCACAACTTGAGGCAATTTCCTCTCATCTTATCTCCAGCCACCTGACAGAAGAGACCAGCACCCACCTCACTACAACCTCCTTTCAGGTAGTTGTAGAGAGTGGGAAGATCAGGTTTGAGACCATCTAATGAACCTGAAGGTGCACAAGTCCATGGGACCTGATGAGATGCATCCACAGGTCTTGAGGGAACTGGTGGATGAAGTGGCTAAGCCAGTATCCATCACAGTTGAGAAGTCATGGCAATCTGGGAAAGTTCCCACTGACTGGGAAAGGGGAAACATAACCCCTATTTTTCAAAAGGGAAAAAAGGAAGACCCGGGGAACTGTGGGCCAGTCAGTCTCACCTCTGTGCCTGGCAAGATCATGGAGCAGATCCTCCTGGAAACTATGCTAAGGCACATGGAAAATAAGGAGGTGATTGGTAACAGCCAACGTGGCTTCCCTAAGGGCAAATTGTGCCTGACAGATTTGGTGGCCTTCTACGACCAGGTTACAGTGTTGGTGGATAAGGGAAGAGCAACAGACATCATCTACCTGAACTTGTGCAAAGCATTTGACACTGTCCTGCATGACATCCTTGTCTCTAAATTGGAGACACATGGATTTGTTGGATGGACCACTTGGTGGATAAGGAATTGACGGGATGGTCGCACTCAGAGAGTTGCAGTCAATGGCTTGATGTCTGAGTGGAGACCAGTGACGAGTGGTGTTCCTCAGGGGTCGGTATTGGGACTGGTGCTGTTTAACATCTTTGTCGGTGACATGGACAGTGGGATTGAGTGCACCTTCAGCAAATTTCCCAACACCACCAAGCTGTGTGGTGTGGTTGACATGCTGGAGGGAAGGGATGCCATCCAGAGGGACCCTGACAGTCTTGAGAGGTGGCCCTGTGTGAACCTCGTGAAGTTTAACAAGGCCAAGTGCAAGGTCCTGCACGTGGTTCAGGACAATCCCAAGCACAAATACAGACTGGGCAATGAGTGGGTTGTAAGCAGCCCTGAGGAGAAGGACTTGGGGGTATTAGTGGATGAAAAATTGAATATGACCCAGCCATGTGCATTTGCAGCCCAGAAAGCCAACCGTATCCTGGGCTGGATCCAAAGCAGTGTGACCAGCAGGTCGAGGGAGGTGATTCTCCCCCTCTACTCTGCTCTCGTGAGACCCCACCTGGAGTGCTGCACCCACCTCTGGGGCCCCCAACATAAGAAGGACATAGACCTGTTGGAGCAAGTCCAGAGGAGGGCCACAAAGATGATCAGAGGGCTGGAGCACCTCTCCTGTGAAGACAGGCTGAGAGAGTTGGGGTTGTTTAGCCAGAGAGACCTTATTGTGTCCTTCCAATACCTAAAGGGGGCCTACAAGAAATCCAGAGAGGGACTTTTTACAAGGGCATGTAGTGATAGGACAAGGAGTAATGAGTTTAAACTGAAAGAGGGCAGATTTAGATTAGATGTAAGGCAGAAGTTCTTCACTGTGAGGGTGGTGAGGCACTGGAACAGGTTGCCCAGAGAGGTTGTGGATGCCCCCTCCCTGGAAGCGTTCAAGGCCAGGTTGGACGGGGCTTTGAGCAACCTGGCCTAGTGAAAGGTGTCCCTGCCCATGGCAGGGGGGTTGGAACAAGATGATTTTTAAGATCTTTTCCAACCCAAACCATTCTATGATTCTATGATTTGTTTGGTGGTCTCATGTAAAAGTTGAGAATTTATCAAGTTGTTAATATTCCTTTGATTGTGATATTCCCTAGCCAATTGCAGAGCAGGGCTGCTAACTCTGATGACCAGTAACTTATATGTGTTCCTCTGCCCAAATTTATTGAACCCAGCAAACTCGGACACTTTTAGTTTTTATGGACCACCTCTTTGTTGCAGAAGTTTAATTTTGTGTTAATAACAGTCTCATATATTTTCCATATCCATTCATTCTTGTTATCTTCCTTTGCATTCTGGGAAATATATTACAATTCTATGTCTACTTTTATTGGTTGACCACACACAAAGAGTATCAAAGAAAACATTTTCGTATAAAATGTAATCGTAATTTATCTAGAGACCTGAGATACATCTGAGATGTTCGCTGTGCTGAGCCAGCCGGACAGGATGCATTTGCATCTGGAAGCGTCATCATAAAAAAGACAAGGCTGGACAGATATTATTCATTATAAATCTCCAATTGCTCTCAAATTGTTTTCAAAATCATCAAGCCAAAAGAAGGTATTGTCAC
Source organism: Harpia harpyja (assembly GCF_026419915.1). NCBI lineage: Eukaryota > Metazoa > Chordata > Aves > Accipitriformes > Accipitridae > Harpia > Harpia harpyja. Next base: position 14,062,045 of record NC_068949.1, on the reverse strand, counting down.
CAAACAACTCTGGCATCCTTTTGAAAACGTCTCTTCTGTGTTCCATTATACTGTACCATTCGTTGGAAATGTCAAATCATACAGTTCTGCAGGAACTGTATAAAACATGATAGCACAATCCATAGTTCTATCACATTTATGTTAGAGGGATGCCAACCAGCCTTGGTACTGGGCAATAAATTAATAATATATTCCATTAGTAAGTTTCACTTTGAAGTGTTGCTGAGTGGCTGGCAGCACTTGAGTGGGAAGGAAACATATCAGAGTTAAGTAAAATTAACTGCCAGGGCTGGACCCACCACTCAGAACAAATGCATTTCCAGGAAGAACCACAAGATAGCGTACATGCGTGGGGCAGGTACTTTGCCATTATTATCATTATGGCTAGTCTTACAGCTTTATCTCCCCAAGTTTCATCTACAGGGATGGAGAGGAAAGAGTTCTGGATGAGGAACCCAACAGAAGTGTGTTGAACCAGTCTTTGGTCTTCACTGCTAGAGACACCTGTAGCAGCTGGGCTGGTTTCTTTCAGACTATTCTGTGGGTGGGTGTGGGACATGCAGCGCATCATTAATCCTAGTGCTGCATTACTGGCTTTCTTCAAAACAATGTAGATGAGCTGTAGCACATGGAAGCTACATGGTGAATATACTTGCTGCATTTATTATACCATAAGTTCATATCAAATGGAAGTGAAATGGTGCTTCAGACTGGCCACAGAACCTGCTGCCTGCCACAGGCTGACGTAAAACTCTCCCAGTGTGTTTCACATGGTTTCTGTTCTGAATCTCTGACAGCTTCAACAAGCTGCAACTCCTCTTCTCAGCTCCCCACTGTATACATACTAAAATAAAACTTGTGATTTGCTTGCAGATAAATGTATCTTTTGATTGTTATATAAAAAGGTCATGCTTGAAGGGCAAGTTGCACACTCATATAGCCAAGGCTGGTGCACTCAGAAACAATCAGGACAAGCCAGTCTTTGTATGCTTGACTGACAGATGCTCTCAGCCCTCAGAACTGCTGCTGAAAAGAAGCCCTTGAAATTGCTTTTGAAAGTCAAGGCCATAGCATGCACAGCACATAAACAAACAAGTATTTGATCTTGCATTAGCTTAAATTCCCAGGGAAAATGAAACTATGAAATGTAATATACACTGGTATTGTTCCTTAGTTGTACTATGTTCTACTTAATAAAAACGTCTGAATACCTTTAAAATGTTTTAAAAGGTAAAATGACGTTGTGATGCATGTGAGAATGAGACAAAATACCAACTCCAATCATGCAAAATAAAGCCAAAGCCTTCAACTAGAATCTTGAACTAAATTAAACTGGATTTGAGGTTCAAAATTCAGCTGCTGATGCTTTTCTACTTTCCTTCTTTCTCCAGCTTTTACCATGTGTATTTTAAATGTGCTATCTACCACAGACTCCACAGGAGAATGACTTCCTTATTGTTCTGGTACTTAAACTGTTTAGGATGACGAAGGAACAGTCATACAACATAAAAACAAGTGCCTGCAGAAGGGCAGAGAAAACATCCCTCAAGTCTGTTGTCCTGTCTTCAGTAGTGGGTTATAAGAGGTACTAAGGGAAGAAGCTAAGAAACTAAGATTCACAATGATTTATACACATCCAAAGGAATAACAACCAAACTGTAGAATATTTTGGCCAAAAGTTTCAATTATGTTTCAGAAGTGATTATGTGAGCATCAGAGAAAAGCCCCCGAGAACTGTTTATCTCACACCAGTGGGATGTGGTGTCCATCCACATCAGGGACGCTGCAAAAGCCTGTTGCCAATTTTGTGGAAAGCCGTCTGTTGCACATGCACAGTGTGAAGTTCTCAAACACTAACTTTGCAACACCTGAAACAAATTTTTTTCAAGTGAGTCAAAGCCACTTTTCCTCTGCTGAGGAGTAAGCTCATGGCAAGGCAGACGTTCTGAGAATCTATTTCTGAGTTATCTGAGTGCATACATAGCCCCTGAAGATTTTTTAAAAGAATGGAAAAAACTTCTTAAAAGAAATAAAAAGAGGAATTTTATGCTTTGGATCAATGTGAAAACTGGACAAACAGAATTTCACAAAATGTAGCAAAAAGGAAAAACTGAACCAAGACCGTTTGTTTGAAGAAAAAGTAGTAGAATTCAGATAAAGTACTTTAGAAACTGTTAGTGGGCTACTAAACTAATGCATTTAAAAGGAAAGTTCTTACTCAAACTCCAGTAGTAGAAATTACTGTAGGATTTCAACTTTTTACTAAAAAGGCTGGGTTTTGGCATAAGAAGCTTAGCCTGTACTTTCATTAAACTTTTCAGCAATGAAAATCCTCCATTGATCAAGGCTCTGGACTTGCTTAAGGTGTAAAGTGATAGCATATTTCCATACATTCTGTATGGTATGTCTAAATATTTTGATGGTTTTAATATTTTGTACCAGCCATGGAAACTGGTTTGCTGCTAGATGACTGTAAAAGTGAGATTTGCTAAATAATTATTAGAAATCTTATACTAACACTATGATTGAAACAATAGACAAAAGTATGGCCAAGCAATTAACTAGTAGAGGTAGTTACTCATAACTTTTGCAGTTCTTTGCTCTTATGACTAGATGTTCCTGTACTCTAGATGAGAACAATGTTGAAACCGACCACATGTGATTGAAACTGCGTTAAGCTTCAAGATCAAAGAACAAGGACAAAAACAAAGACTTCAAGGACAGCCAACAAGAACTTCAAATGGGTCGGTGGTCATAAAGCAGCCCTTCAACTCAAATGGATCCTTCATTGCACATGATTGGATGTAGGCAATACTGTGATAATCAGTTATAATCACTTTTATGTATACGTATACTAATCTGATTAATATGCAATTAGTTATTCTATATAACCTGTTTGTGCTAAAGCTGTGGTATGCACACTAGGTGGAACTATGCCCTGTGCATCCAGCGCTGCAATAAAGAATGCTTGCTTTCTAAAACTCCAAAACGAGTCTTAGAGAATTTCTTCGACCGGCTTTTCGGTATCAAAAGGAGCTAAGATCCAAGGGCCACCTTTATATCACAACACTTTCTGCATGTTTTTTCTTAATCTGGTAACTGAAGCTGCACCATAAAATAGCAATAAATATCCAGTCACTTGCTACCCATGCTTAGACATAGCATATTTTTAGTGATAAAGATAGCTGAAGCCGTACACTGGTTAAGAAAACTTTATTCAGTTGCAGTGTATCACTGAAAGCCTTTTTTTTTTTTTTTCCATTAAATACCTTGAAAATAAAACAAAATGACAGAAAGAAATCCTTATTCCAGATATGCAATGAAACTCTCAACCAGAATCCCTCTAACTCCCTCTCTGGTACATGTTTTCCCCAGTTGCCTTTGTCAAGACACATCCTCAAAAGTTATTTGGAATTATTTCAAAGACAGCATAACAGCAGCAAGTCTGTCATAACAAGGGCAACACCTGTGCTTCCCCGACTATCTGGAATCCCAAATCCAGTGTATATCTTTTTGTGGTTTAGGAGTGAGGACCATGGATTTCAGTTGTGACTTGACAATGAAACACGACAGGATATGATTATCTGAATATTGAATCAGATTTCCATGGAAGCTGCCTGTCTGAAATCATGGCATTTTTATTAAATTTGACACTACATAAAATAGTCAAAAACATAAAATACATAAAATAGATAAAAATAGTCAATGACTACATTTCGTTATTATGGTAAAAAAAGACTGCTTTAATGTAAAGCTTCCAGACTGTCTAAAAGTCCAGATTATGTTAACAAAGCATACGATCTATACTGCTTTGCTCCTCGGCTAAGCTTGCTGGAATGAATGCATATGGGCAAAAAGATACCACTCAGCATAGGTTGTAGTAGCACAGTCTGTCAAAGAACTGTTCAGCAACCTAAGGTGTTATTTGGAGTGAATAGAAACAGCATAGTTTAGTCTTCGAGTAGCACGGAAATGGTATGGTAACCTGGCCCACAAGCCAGGCTATGGATGACGCACATTGGTGGTGGTTGTGTCACATATTCTATGGTACTTATTCATGAGGGCAGATACTTACGCATCAATTCTCAGTATTACATTCATTGAAGGAATTATAGTTCACTGCCCTTACCAGACATAAGATACACAGACTGCTTGTATATAACACAAAATGCAAGATACTTCAATTTCTATGGTCTCAGTAACAAAGTTCTAGTAAACCATGCCAGACAGCTCTCGGCTGGAGAGGCAGTTCAGGTGGTGGTTTATTTCCAGCATTATTGCTAGCAGATAGTTTCCAGGCATTATTAAATTCCTACTCCCTAACAACCAATTCCCTATTATTAACATGCATTGACAGCCCACTCACTGCCTGTAAATGTACAATGTATTTGGCACCGATCAAGCTTCATTTGCTGCCTGAGAGTATGGATTTAGTTTGATGGACACTATCAAAACCAAACCACAGAACTGCTTGGGGCCAGATAACACAGATAAGCCAGTGCAAACTGAAATTTCATCTAACAGCTGGAGAAGTCAACTGGACGTCATCACGCAGTGCTGCAGAGTGTAAAAGGATAGAAGCAATTTACTGCATTTCTAGCAAATTACAGTGTATTTTCCAGGCTCACAAAGAATTTCCACTCCGTTCTCAAACAAACAAAAAACATGATTGTGAAAACAGAGAAGCATGTCTGTATTATTTGTGAGAATATTACAAATACATCTGTTAAGTTGATTATCGATGCAGTGATAGTTAATGCAGTGGAGCATTAAACCAAGAGGTCTTTCCAGGTACCCAGGAATATGTAGGTCAGTTTGTTTATCTAACTACCAGATCTCAAAGTAGACTCCTTTGGCAGTCCCCCTCACTTCCCACTGGGACCGTTCTCCTCCAGTGTGTGGCTGGGGACAGCTGTCCTAATTTACAATGCGAGAGACCTTCCTGTGCCAGTCTGGGAACTGAGGTTTTGAACACTTAAAAGGTGCAGTTGTGAGAACTAGAGAGGCAGAAGAAGTCTATCGTAAGTTATTCATCAATGAGCTAGGTCTAATCCAGAGATGAGTTGAGCCTCTTAAATTCTGAGGAAAACACAAAACTTATAAACTCTGTATTGCATTAACCATTTTCCCTCTTCTTGTTGGAGTATATATAGTATCGTGTTTCAGCAAATGAGCCCTCTCTTATTCAGTTCCCATATTATTTGCCATTCATGAAGGGAGTCTATATCAGGGAGCAAACCTGACTAGTGACGGTGAGGTAGCAAAACTAACTAACAGGAGAGAATTTGATCAGGAAGCATGATCTAAAAACTCAGGGAACTGTGAAGTTCCTTGGCCAAAAGAAGTGCAGGTAATAAAACTCACACTTAAAAAAGATTCGGTTTGTGGGACATTTTTTCGAAAGGAGGTACTGAGAGAGAAAAGTTAATGTTGGTACTGGGATCGCTATGATAATAATAAAGGGATTGATTGCAAATGGAGCTTTTAAAGCCTCTTGGGAAAAATCCATTATTACTTATTTTTAATTTTGTTTGTAGAATACAGAAAAAAAGTGTTCTAACTTTTCAGCCATGGAAAAAGCCCACAATGTTTTACTCAAATTTCCAGTAATATGAACAAACAGTAAGTGACCGATTTTAATGAGACCTCCAAGAGTCATTAGAAAGCTAATGGTTTCTCAGATGATATCACTTTGTCAGTTGATTACCTTGCTTCATGTTGGGAGTGCATGTGATTACTGCCTTGCAGGGATCAGCAGCAACACCTCTCATCTCAAAAACAACAGCAAGTAGTAAAAAGTCTGACTTACCCTTCCTGCTTGTCCTGGGCTTTGCCCTCAGCTCCTTCCCAGGTAGCCAGCAGAGCTGATGCTCACCTTGGCTCTGCTGCCTCCATCTAAGGGCCAGCAGCAGCCAGCGAGCTCCTTCACACTTGTCCCAACTTACTGCTTAACCAAAGTAGTAAGTGCCTTGGGTGGCTGCTGTGGCTGGGTCACAGGGGCCTCATTTTACAGAGCACCTGAGCCCCAAGAGGAAAATAAACGCTTACAGTAGTAAAGTTGAATTTATTTCCAGTAATATATTTCCATGTACTGATCACCATCTCCTGTGGTGTTTAACCCATACAACACAGCACTGGTATGTACCCAGCATGAGAATTACTTATTCAGAGTACATACGACCACTTTTTTTCACTACGATTCCATCCCTCATAAAAATAAAAAAAAAAGAGAGAGAGAGAAAAAAAATGTTGAAAGTCACATGGACGCCATTTCCAGGGAAGGATCCCTGGATGTGTGCAGTCCTTAGGCAATACCATTTGTTGTTCGAAAGGTGAAGATGGACCTTTGCCAAAGGAAAAACAAGATGATTTTGAACGTGATTATAGTCCAGTTACTGCTAATCCCTCTGGAAATAACTGCATTGTCTTGAAAGCTTTCCAGGTTAAATGTTTTCACATTTATCACGGCAAATGCAGAGTATCATCAGGATATCTGTTTGCAGATCTTGGCTAATAGCTAAAAAACTGGATCAGCTCTATTATTGCCTTTATTGCTGACATCTGTTTCTCCCTAAAGATGTATAAATAACTGCGGCCAACACAGCTGACACAGAGGGGAGAGATACAAACCAAAAATGAAAAGTGCCTCTGGGATATTTTCAGGCCCACTGATAATAAATTTCAAAGACTGCTGCTTTCTTATGGCATGTACTCAGACCTTAGCCTAAAGAATACAGTACTGTAGTATTGATGCCTCTTTTTCTAACATACAACCTTTGTATTTATACTACAACAGCATTGTATTGCTATTGTTTCCCATACTAAGGAAGTGAAAGAATACATGTTTCTCCATAAAAGCTGTAATGATATCATATTAAGGGTAAGAATTCGAAGAAATTTAAAAACAGGAGACCTGGTAAACAGCATTACCCTTCCAATCACTTGTGTTGAGAAGGCAAGGAGAGCTAATTTGCAGCCCCAAATTAAGGGCTGTATTACTACTGATTTGAAACAGTCCCAGTGAAGCCTCCTCTGAACATCATTTATTGTGTACATTTGGAATATCCCATCTGGCTTTTTTTACAGACAAGAATTTAAATGTAGTAAAGAACACATTCTTCACTCAGACCTATCTTTGTACATTACAAATGGAGAAGTGACAGTGAAAAGGAAAGCTTAGTCAAGTGGAAGAAAGTGGATAAGTTATTTTGTTTATTATATTCATTACAGTCATGCCCAGGGACACAACAAGTCTAGGGCCCTGTTATGCAAAAATCACTGTGAAACACAGGGTAAGAGCTGGTGTGAGTTCCTGAAAAGCCTGCAGCCAAACAGACAAGACAAAAGCCACTGCAGAAAGCAAGCACACAAAAGGACTGAAAACACAGCAGTCCTGATAAATATCTTCTCAGTGTCATAGGAATAGTTTTGTTATTTTCTTCATTTCATGTTTGATTTGGGGTGGGTGAATGCATGAACTTCTGGTGGGAAAGGACTAGAAAAGTGGAAAACCACAGGGACAAGACAATGAGGAGAGGAAGAGGGAGAAAGACAACAGGAGCAGAAGGAGCAGCAGAAGAGAAGATGCTGAGTTGCACAGGATCCTGCAAGGTAACACTTGACTTACAGACTGGGGATAGAAACAGGTGTGAAGACACTTGCCAAAATATTTACAAAAGTTGTAGAAGAACAAATGTCATATTCAGGATATTGCTGTTTGTAGCAATGTCATTCACTGATTAAAATGATGAACACCAATTCTACACCTCAACTAGATACTGACAAATCACATGGCTGAATTGCCCTCTCTTTTCCATGTGTATAATTTCCCTGTTCACTAATACACCCCAAAGGTGTGAACTAAAAAAAAAAAAAGTAGCTCTAGTTTAGCAATTTCATTCCTGAAGCTGAGCAGTTTGGAGTTTTCCTGCAGTTTCATCCTATGCTGTAGTATAGAGCACAGACATGTACTTCCCCTAAAAGGAAACCATCAGAGCTTACAGGTGAGCTACAAAATCAATCTTGCCAACAAAATGCTTTCTAACAATCTATTGTTATCATTAATCTAGACACTTTGGAGAAAATATTACTGAAAAACCATTAGACAACATTAAATATCCTCATTAAACAATGTTAAACTGATATAATTAAGTTATGAAGGTTGACCAAATATGTTTGATGGAACTGTAGGGGCAGCAGAAGGCCTCCCAGGTATTGCATGCTAAAGATTGAGCTGCTATAGTGCTGTGATTTTCTCAGGCTCCAAACTGAAGTGGGGATGAGTGTTTAAATGGTTTCAGAGTTGTCTTTGAACTGTGCACAGGAGTAATTCTGGGACAATAAAATGGTGAGCCTATAATTGCTTAGGTCTTGGGGGAAACAAGAATCAGTTTTGCACACAAATTTCTGGTAACTTTCCAATTCTTAGAGACAAATTACAATAGCTTAGCAGCAAACAAACAAGTTCTGTTTGCTTGTTTATGCCAAAAAGAAAAAGAGTAGAAAGATATATGTGCAGAAAATAATCTTCACTGCCACCCCCAAAACCAAAACACAAGCAGTTTCTGTTGAAGATACAGCCCTGCAGTTTTAAAAAGGAGTGCATTTAAGTACTTTCTTCCGTGGCTTACCCTAGGCTGATGCCAAGGCCTGATGTCTTTGGCTGCTCACATCTGCTCTGGGCTCCTCTGTGAGCAGAACAGCTGCCTAGGCTCTCAGGAGCACCGCTAGGAGTGGTGCTACCATTACCCTCATCTTAATGCAGCGCAACCTTGAGAGCTAACTGAGAACTGTAGTCTGCTTTCCAAAAATATCTTAATGAAATTGAAGTTGCATTCATTTTTGTGCTTAGCTTTCTTACATAATTTAAATTTTTCAAGTTTGAAGTTTTGCTTATTCTTTCTCTCTCATTTATGTGTATTTGACTTTGATTAAAGTCAAAACTTCCAAAGGAGGGGCTAGAAGCTGAAAAGGGAACAAAACATGATTTCAGGTTTGAGAATTTCCTAATAAACCATCCTTTGACAAATTGTAGAAATTGATCATATTGCTAAATATATTTTGTTTTCCCAAAAAGTCTTTTTAGTTGGGGAAAAGAAAATAAGTGAGAGGGGAGAAATTTCAGTTACTTCCACTCCCCTCAGCACAGTAATGAAGTCAATCAATGCAAGAGTCAGTGTCCTGCATCATCTAGTGCAAAGCGGTTTCTTTTTTTCGGCCATTAATCTTAATGTCAGTGTCCCTGGAGGTTTCATCATTCTTATCTTTATCCAGAAATATTTACCTTAGCTTTCAAACTGTTTGAATTTAGGAAGAAAAGAGCTCATCATTTTGTATGTAATTTCAGCCGAAAATAATTCCAAAAAGCTTTGGTGATACATACTTAAAATTCGACTTGTACGGTATAGCAAAACCTCTTAAATTGCTGCTCAAGGGACTGACAGAAATTGGTTGCTCAGTGGAGGTGGTCTGTCAATAGGAGTGAAGCAGACCTATACTCAGTGAGACACTTTGGGGAATACCAAGATGGGAGCCTGGTAGTGTGGAACAGTTTGTTATGGTGGTCTCATAGAAGTTTCAGTATTTGTATGACATAAAAAATTCCTTTATCCTTAACTAGGCAGCAAGAATGAACTACTTTTGCTAGATGTTACCAGATAAGACTTCAGGGTATTAATTATACTATTAATTCCAAATTACATGGAAATTCTGCATAAGAATATCTTGTAGCTCAAGTTAACTAAACAAAATGGTCACCGCTTTCCCCACCAGGCCAAAATATGGTTACTGTATCCCCAAATCCACAGAGGATGGCCAATCCTGACTAAATTTTAATTTTACTTAGACTTTTTTTTCCTGCCACTCAAACATGCAGTTCAAATTAAAAAGAAATTCAGCTCAACCATGTTTGCTTTCTTTTGCCTACCCTGCAGCCTGAAGCAGGCTGTGGCTGCTCAAATGCCTCTCTAGCTGGTTACAAGACTGGTAAAAATGTAGTGACAGTGTAAGAGGAGTGGAAGTTAAAGGATTTTTGCCCCCAAAATAACCAAAGATAACATTGTTTGATCAAAATGTCACTAGGGAAGAGAAAGAGCTGCAGATATAGTTCAGCTTCAGCACTAACATCAGAAAGGACACTTGCCCACAGATCATAGAATCATAGAATCATAGAATCATTTCGGTTGGAAAAGACCTTCAAGATCATCAAGTCCAACCATTAACCACGCCCCCTAAACCATGCCCTGGAGTACCCTATCCACTCGCTTTTTGAATACCTCCAGGGATGGTGACTCAACCGCTTCCCTGGGCAGCCCATTCCAATGTTTGACAACCCTCTCAGTAAAAAAATTTTTCCTAATATCTAACCTAAATCTCCCTTGCCTCAACTTGAGGCCATTTCCTCTTGTCCTATCTCCAGACACCTGACAGAAGAGACCAACACCCACATCACTACAACCCCCTTTCAGGTAGTTGTAGAGAGCGATAAGGTCCCCCCTCAGCCTCCTCTTTTCTAGACTGAACAACCCCAGATCCCTCAGCCGCTCCTCATAAGACTTGTGCTCCAGGCCCCTCACCAACTTGGTTGCCCTTCTCTGGACACACTCTAGCAGCTCAATGTCTTTCCTGTAGTGAGGGGCCCAAATCTGAACACAGTACTCGAGGTGCGGCCTCACCAGTGCCGAGTACAGGGGAACAACCACCTCCCTGTTCCTGCTGGCCACACTGTTCCTGATACAGGCTAGGATGCGATTGGCCTTCTTGGCCACCTGGGCACACTGCCGGCTCATATTCAGCCGGCTGTCAGCCAGCACGCCCAGGTCTTTCTCTGCCGGGCAGCTTTCCAGCCACTCTTCCCCAAGCCTGTAGCGCTGCATGGGGTTGCCGTGACCGAAGTGCAGGACGCGGCACTTGGCCTTGTTGAACTTCATACAATTGGCCTCAGCCCATCGATCCAGCCTGTCCAGATCTCTTTGTAGAGCCTCCCTACCCTCAAGCAGATCGACCCTGCCTCCCAACTTGGTGTCGTCTGCAAACTTGCTGAGGGTGCACTCAATCCCCTCATCCAAATCATCTATTGAAAGACCCTGAATATGAGGCTGTGTGCCTGGACAAGGCCCAGGCAACCAGCAACCGACTGCGCAGAGGCGAAGTCATTCCTCTCGTGGTACAGCTGGCTGCTGATGGGTCGCAGGGACCTCTGACCAGACAGCTACTTGCTTTTCTGCAGAACAGCTCAGGCAATGATTAGCCCTGCAGGCAACAGCCAGAGTTTAGGCCAGAAAGCATAGAGAAGCAAGGAGGGATTATTAAAGCAGTAGGTAGTGGAAAGGGCCTTGCTGACGCTGTACTTGACTTGCACATGAAAACTCTGTGCTTGTTTGCTGTGTGAGACTGGTCACCAGCCTTGCTGAGAGCACACATCTCCAGAGGAAGAAGTGGAAGACACTGTAAGAAGAGGAGCCTAAATGTTAGGGACTGCAAGTATTTCCATTTTCACCAAGGGCCAGCAGCACCCATGTCAGCACAGAGACCAGAAGACGTTCTGCATTTGACAGCATCTCTGGATAGCCCACATCACCACACTCTTTTCTCACCCCAGCCTGCCCCCACTCTTCTGCCTTGCCTGTCCTCCTGCTCTGTCTTCCTGTGGCACGTAAACCACTCCTTGAAGTAGCATATGGGGTTAATCTGGATGAGAAATTTTCATTTAAGATGGGCTAGTTAAGAAGGTTGTGCTGTACACATCAATACCGTGCTGTGTGGGCTCGGGAGTCTGACTCCGCATTGAGCTCATCTTGTTCCAGCAAGCATACACACTCACTTCTGCCTTTTGTTATTTGAGATGAATGTTAATCACTAATGACTTGTTTTCAAGTAATGGTCTGCTGCATGAATTACAACCATCTTCTGATGGTTGTAATTCAAAACACACCACTGAAAACCAGCACAACATAGCCTCAATTGTCTCCCTTTGATATATTTCTTCCAGGTTATAATATGTCTAATTTCACTTCCCCAAAGTTGCAGAGATAAGAGCAGCATCCCCCCCCCTCCCCCCCCCCCCCCCCCCGCTGCCGGTAACTATGGTGACCAACACCAGTGTGCTGAACACACCTTCTGTTCCAACAGGAGCCCAGAAGCACTGGCGTTAAGAAACGACGTAAATAAAAATAGGGTCGAAAACCAAAGCATTGACAAAACTTTGTCTGGGTTTTAAATACAACACTACAGAATACTTTATTCATTAATGCCTGTGTACGTATATCTCTCACAGTCTTGTGACCCTTCACCATTTAAAACTGTCAGACAAAAACAGCAAAGTGTATTTATTTGTATTTATGGAATGAACAGAACACATTTATTGCTGCCCGTCACACATACACATGCGCAGGCACATGTGAGCACACTTCAGCATAGCTAGCGGCTGATTCCTCTGTTACAGAGTAATATAAGAAGTTCTAGATGCAGTCGTGTCTGGTATGTTCCACGAATGCGATAATAAGCAGATGCAGGCCTGGAGGACTTAATAAATCTGTTCCAAAGTCATGGGCACAATGTCCTAATCTGCAGTAGGCATGTTCTGCTGGGGAAGGAAATGCAAGATTTGCATAATGGCCAAAATGCCACCCAGCCTTATCCCCTAAGTACGCTTTCAGCTGCTCCTGTCTGCTAAGTACTTGCAAGCTTCCCTTACAAGCAAAAGCAAGGACTTGGAGCAGAAGCATGACGGTTCAGGACTCAATGTCTCACTGAGATTGCTTTATATCACACAGGAGAGGTGTTGCCCATGCATATACACATCCACGCTGTGTCTGTGTGCGCAGCATGCAGAGGCTTACACTTTCTCTTAACACTTAACCCAAGTATGACTTGGAGGTGACTTTTCTATCTGGAAGAGAGACGTGCATTGGGATGTTGTCTCCACCTGAATTCTGTCTCAGGTGCTCCCCATTGACACTAAAGGGTAAACTGAAGGGGAGTGGTTTACCAAAAGCCTGCATAATAGAGGACTTTGCCAGAATTAGAAACCATTTTTTTTTTGTCTCCAGTTAAGCAACGAGCTATCATACATAATTCAAAAGTTTTTTTGAGAATATTTCACACATTAATTAGTAGTACTATGGATATTCTTCTCATTGTATCACTGATAGTTTTTTGCTGCTTCCTAACTGTACAAGTAGAACTTCTTTAATCTTCGGAGTTTACACAATACATTACATTGTGTCTGCCTTTTCCTTCTTCCACTTTTTGAAAAATGTGTTTCTGTTTATCCTAAGTATTTCTGAAAAAAATTTGCTATGTAGCTGGCAGTTGGTTTGCTGCACCATGGCATTTCACTAGTTGTATTCTAGCCAGAAACAGGGGCAGGGCACAGAGGGGAAAATAATCAGGCTGATTAGAGTGATGTTTTAAAGAACAATGTGCTGGTTTATTCCCAAAGAAAGGGTGGAAAGGATGAGCTATGGGTTTGAAGAGTTAAATGGAGAAGAGGAGAATTAAACAGAGAAGAGATCTTAATTTACTTTAAAGTCTCTGCTCACAGTCAGCAGGTTTCAGGGTGCTTGCTATCCACACTAATCAAATGCTAGTTTCTGTGTGACAGTCTCTCCTCCCCACTTGACACCCCTCAAGGCTGCTTTCAGCTTGCTGAAAGTATTCGGACACAAAGTCTGGAGAACCTGAGCCAGGCATGTATTTTTCCTGGTGAGGAGGTAGAACAAACCCCAGAGGACATTTCATGTTCCTTTTCATGTACTATCTCAAGGCCTCCTCCCTCCCCCCCCAATGCAGTACCTTCCAGTAAACACACAAACAAAACAAAACACCATCCTTTCCCCTCTGAAAAAAGAAGGAAAACCACAGCAACTTTACATGAGCAGTCCCAGTACTTCTGAATACTCAACTCTGCCAATATCTGTTTCCCGTCTGTAGTTAAAATGCAAATGCCATCCTCTTTTCTCCCTCCTTTCCTTTCCCTAGCCTACTTTGAGATCTGCTACCTGTTTTTAGGCAAAGTAAAAGAGCTTTTCCTTGTTGGCTTTTTCCAAAAACCACAGGGAACAAAGCAGTTGTTATTTTTAGATCCCACAGTTCCACTCCTGCTTGACTCAGTGCTGGAGACTCTCTGTCCTGGAAAGATGAGGATTCTCATATGTAGATTGAAAAATATTTATTGCACTGCTGGTTTAACCACTTATTTTCAGAGTGCTGCGTTCAAAACCTGCTAATGGAAGCAGCCAAAAGCTATTAGAAATTTGTTTGTCCAAGCACACAAAGCTGAAATGTATATCCAAGCCTTCTCTGTCTGCAGTGTCAAACTTATCTTTTCTTATCCTTGTAAGCCCATTATTTCCAGCCTGACAGTTTTCCCCCTCTGTACCCTGGAGCCTTCTCCCATTCCCCAAGCCACACTACTTAAGTTCCTTCAGGTTAAAACCTTTTTCCCTCTCTGTCTTCTCTAACAGATCCCACTTCAGGACTAAGCACAGCTCGCTCTCTTTCTCACTCCCCCATATGCTCTGTGAGGGTATTTTCCACATCCATGTCACCATGTAATAGGCATCACATCTAATGTCACTTCCTAGGGAAGGTGGGCTATAGGATGCAATCCAGCAACAAATGAAAGGTAACTTGAAAATCACAAGGTCCCTGGCAAACAGCTCCTTAAAAGAGGGCTGAGGAACACAGAAAACAAGTGAGATGCAGACTGAAAGTCTGGAGGGTGGAGAGGAATGGCAGACTTTAACATCTTTGAGAAGAGGAGACTGAGGACCTAAATCCATGCCACACTGGATTTGAGCACTAAGGACCTCTTAGGACTGCTTAGGGGAAAGTGATGCTCGCAAGACCACACAACCTGCCAGTGTGTATCTCTCTTCTCCCTGCCAATATCTTGGAAAGCAAGGGAGACATCCCAAAGATAAAACAAGCAACCAACCAAAACTACTCACAGAAACTTATTAATTAGGGACTGGGTTGAAGAGACAGACACAAATCAGCAGTTACTGGAAGATATTTTTGGAATAGGCCCTAAACCATGAAATCAGAGAAATATTTGATATGCATTACGCTTCTGACTAGGGGTGCTAAGGTCAAGGGGACCACTTGTGGGCTGGAAGGTATGAGCACATACAATTGTGTTGTTGGATCAGAACCATCATGTCTGCAATGTGGTGCGTCTTCCAAAAGAGCACTGAGCACATTAATTCCCTGTGTAGGTATTCTATAGTTGAAACTAATTATATTACATATGGGATCACATACATGGCGTGAGGTTTTTCAAGGAGTTTGCATTTCAGATCACAGACACATAAAAATACATTATTCAATTCAAGTAATTAAGATCTATATTTTCACAAATCTTCACCTTTTTTCAGATATTGTGCAATATGCTTACATATGCCTCCACTCCAGGAAGTGTTATGTTTTTTAAAAGAATCTGATTTCTTTATAGCCCAATATTTTTAATCACTATTACATATAACTATTAGCTATAAAGCAATTTATAAACTTCAGAAAATGATACATAAAAGAACAAAAAGGTATTTTTCTCTAATGCTACTTCTCCCTCTTAAGAGCAGAAACCATCATTAGTAGCAAGTTGATCATTTAAGCAAGAAACTTTCAGCATTCTCCCACAATAACTACTAAACCATTCAGTGATCTCTGGTTAATACATGGGTATTTTAACAAGCTACTTAATTTTGCAGAGGTATCCTTTATTATCTATATTCTGTTGTACTACAAGCACAATGAAATTACTCTCTTATGGTATATTTCAGCATTAGCATTTTCAAAGGCCAATAAAATGGAGACATATAAAAAAGGAACTTTTCCTTAATTACTCTTTTAGATATCAAAACATGTTTAGTTTGAGTTATGAGCTTATGCTAGGGGCAAAGTATGGCCTATTCAGAATGGTTTCCATGTTCCAAAAGTAATAAGCCTTGTTCTTTTGATACTAACACAGATGTAAGGAGGAACCACATCAAAGTAATGAAGTTACACCAGTACGGCATGACAGTAGAACCCAGTTACATTTTTAAAGAGGTTTTTTCTGCAGTCATTATTCGAAGGGGAAATAGAAAAAACAACAGCAGCAAAAAAATATTAGTAATCTCAGTTCCTGCATGACATTTCTGTCACATTTGAAACTCAGATTGATTTGACCAAGAAATGAACACCAGCATTTGGGGATGCTACATAGCAGCTTTGTCAGGATGGCTAAGGAATGGGCTTGGAACATGCTCACTTGACTCGATATGTTGTCGCAGCAATTTGAACTGATGGCTGTTTTGAAATCTGAACAAAACTTTGTACCTTGACACTACCTGGAAAGTCAAGATGCAGTCAGAACAGCTTCATCCAACACTCACAACTGCTCAGATTAAATTAGTTCCCATCCATTACCTTCTATCCTCTAGGTCTAACATTACATTCAAAAAATAAGGTCAGTGGTGAGGTGGGGTATTTCTTAAAGAAAGCTGATGTCCCAGAACAACTCTCAAATGGCACCATCAAGACAGTGATCCAGCACAGATATGCAGAATGTTGGTGCATCCATTAACCTCATGGTCTGCATGCTTGTAGAGCTCAAGGTCTTTCTCATCCATTTCCTTTCCTTCCCCCTTCTCCTTTTTGTTTCTGTGTGTCTCCAGGTACTGAGAATAAACATATGCTCAGAAAAAAAGAAACAAAGAACAAAAAGCCCCAAGCAAGACGCTGAAGTCTTTGCCTTTGAGAAAGGAGTGAAAAATCTACTTAAGGTTCACTGTTTCCTAAAGATTCAATTCTGTCCCTAAATTTTACATAGCACATTATTCCAAAGCACAAGGCTATGGAGAAGAACTTAGCCCAAAGAATAAGCTAACCTGACAGAGTTCACAAGTTGACAATTCATTCTCCATGACAGGCCTGAGAACCTCCTCTCCTTTTTAAGGGGAAGATGGAGGAGCAGAGAAGGAAGGAGTGCTATAGTTAAATACACCAGGCTAGCCACTGTATCCAACAGTATCCAACAGAAAATCTGGGGGTTTTTTTCAATCCCCATTGCACAAGGAAGACTACACAGAAAGAGAAGAAAACGCCATTTCCTAAGAGCTGAAACAGCCATTACTATTAGGAACTCCCCTAAAGGTAAGGAACTGCATCACCCAGTAATGACAGGGTAATTTCTAATGGCAGAGGGAGGATGCACCCAATAGGAGCTGGGCATGGCTCTCTTGTCATGACATGTAGCCATTTCCAGAGGAGTGCCGACACAGGACTGCACAGTCACCCCTTTCAGACTGGGGTTGCATTGACCCCCAGCGCTGAGAGATCAGCATGACTCCTTTTTTTCCTCTATTAATTTTAATTGTTCTTGTTCTGTTCTGTCCCACAGCCTGTTCATTGCAGTCCCTTGGAGTTTTTTTCCTCTATGGCACCAATTCATTGCCCTGTATCTCCTGCCTGCTGGGCGTGGAAGAGTCATCTAGTTCTCCACAGTACACACCTGAGTGATGTGACACACAGTTATACAAGGCTACATGTTTTGACACCTGTGCTGTTTTCAGCCATAACTTCCCATCACAGATGTGCACAGCATCATTTTCATGAAGTGGTTGCAGCTTCTGGGACCTTAAATCATACTGAGTATTTTTATTTTGTCTTATCTGTTGCTCTGCATGTCTACAAGTACCCACTGACTCTGACATCCACTTCTAGCAGCCCAAACAGCCCTGTTTTCAGTTTTCTGTTGAACAACATGTCAGCAGATGACAACCCATACTCCACTGATGCCATTCTGTAATTTGACAATGTTAAATATGGGTCAGAGTCTGACCCCCATCACCTTTTTAGCAGACACTTTATTATTTTGTTTTCCATCAACCAGTTAGACCAGGCATAATGGGGATATGCTGTGCCATAATTCATTGCAAGAGCTTAAGCATATGCTTATGAAATGGCAGCTTGTTGTCAGACATAATTATGTCAGGCTTATCACGGCTAGCAAAAGCAGATTTAGTACAAACAATCAGCTGCTGAACTCTACAAAGTTCTAATACAACTATTCTAAGAGACATAGTCAAATACTAGTTGATGATAAATAAGCTGCTGGGGTTTGCTCCCCCCCCATGTCTGTATGAATAAATCTGTATTATTTTGTCCCATAGACCAGGGTTTTTCTCCTGTAAAATCCGCAATAGTAGGTGTCTGACTTGGCTCATCTTTTTTTACTGTCATCTGACATCTCGTCTTTTTTTATTGGGATATATGACAAACCTTATCTCTTCCTGAAGGTCAGTCTTCAGGGGAGGCCAGTACAAAATTTATACGGTTCCTCTGAGAATTCCCGGTCATTAACTGATCTTCCTGTCCACTTTATACACTTGCTTGTAACACCTTCAGAACAACCACCCTTGTGCTGGCATAGAGGTTCCTCTGGAACAGGTAAAAGGAGCTATAAATGCTCCTTCTAAGGCCCAGCTTCCCATAGCTACTATAGATTTAATCTGCCAGTTGACCATTGTTACTAAAAGTTGTTACAAAAGGTTACTTTCCTCTTCTTTTATGGATGAACCTTTATGGTAACTCAATAATGTAGCAACAAAAATGGTCAAAAGAGTGCAGGAAAGAATACTAGCTATGGTGCCTAGCTATTTGTAAGATTCATGGCAGGGAGCAAATCTCACTATTCACACTTAGTGAGGTTTGGATTGACTGTAATGACAAAAAGCATCTGCTATGTC
Organism: Harpia harpyja; assembly: GCF_026419915.1. Lineage (NCBI taxonomy): Eukaryota > Metazoa > Chordata > Aves > Accipitriformes > Accipitridae > Harpia > Harpia harpyja. The sequence goes on along the minus strand of NC_068949.1, from coordinate 14,043,314 downwards.
CACAGTATCCTTTCTCCGGCTTCCGATGGATGATTCTGACCAAGGCAAAAAATATCCAGGTGACCCTGTGAAAATCCCTGAAGTATCCTAGAAGAATCCTGGAAACCAACTCATCTTACAGATCCAAGGTGGGAAGCCCCAATACCTGTCTCTTACTGAGTTTGAAAGGAAAAGCAAGCACCTGCTGGTGTTAATTCTTAGCTGAGACAATGATGAGGGGCAGCCTCAGGCTCTACACTGCAGCAACTGAAGTAATCAGAGAAAAGATTGCTCTCCCAGAAAGACAGAAACTCAGGGCTAGTGAGGGAGATCATATTATGTCTATCCACTGTTTCATTCCCACCTGACTTCAGAAGATGACTGTGGAGGACTCAAGACAGGTGGGAATGCCAGACAGAGGAAGTGCAGCAAAAGGAGAACTACTGGACCCTCAGAAAACCCCATGAAGACTGCAGTTGACTTTCACTTGCTGGTAAATAAGCATGTATCATGTGCTCTAGGAAATTTGGCAGACACACAATCACACACCCATGTCTGCTCAGGTACTCCCCAGAAACCCAGTAAAGCACAGATCAAGTGTCAGTTCATCACGAACTATAGCTTCACTTCATTCCATTCCATACTTCTCGCACATATCTCCTGTGTTTTCCTCTGATTTCTTCTTTTGTAGTCGGTCTCCTAGTAAGTTAGCTTATTTCTTCTACCCCCTCACCTCCATAATGTGGAAATAACCTGACATTTGCTGTCACCAGTTCTCTCCCTCCCCTTGTCAACACTGTGATCTACTGTTTCCTCTGCTGTAGCTGTCTTCTCCCTTCCAGCTGTGAACTGCTCTGTGCAGCAGCCCTCTGACCGACCCATGGTCAGATGGCAGCACCACTCCAACAGGAGCAATTTACTGTCCATATCAGTTGATCCTTAAACACAACCATAGCAATATTAATTATTTACCCATGATATATAAATAACAAATACTTAACTGCCCATCATAGATTCTCCATACTGCATTTTGTAGCTAGATATACCTACATTTGCAGAAGGCTGTGAAAAAACTTTAGTCTTAAAACATAAGGAACAGTGCAATATGACAGTTTGGGATGCCTGCAGCAGCAAGTGGGAACTGGTGCATTCGCCAACTGTGCCCGTGTTGTTTGAACGTGCTGGGTCTCACATGCCAATGACAGAAGCAGATACCACTGGAGAAGCTGCCATGCTGATGTTATGCCTATAATCTGCTCTCATTTCATGTCTTATTTCTTTTGAATTAAAAGTTGAGTGGTGTGTGAGGCACCATCTTTCAGGGGTCTTTCTGCAGTCTCCAAGGACTCCTCCTTAGCCAAGCACTTCAGAGGTTGCAAATACAGCCGTTAATTTCTCTGATAAATAAAATAAGGATGGAGGAAGAGAGAAGGAATTGGCCCTACTGCGTCAGTTCCATTACTTAGGAAAATTATCCTTTTACTCTTCAGAGCACAGAATAGAGATTTGCATCCTAAGCCCTGCAGGTTTAATTTGTAGCCTCCCTTCCTGCACTGAGACACAGACCTGGAACTACCAAACCACTAACATACAACAAATTTGGAAATAGCAGTGCTGCTTTTTTTATTTCTCTCTTTCTGACTGCTACTTTGAAGAAGTATGTTATGAATTTTCTCTTTATTATCACTATCACTAATCTTGTTTGAGATCCTGTATTAAAGGGTTCACACCCAAAAGTAAAGAGCTGTAGATGCATTTTTGTCCTCACCTCAGCCCTATGTCTACAAGAACACTCTCCGATATTTTAGTTTCCTTCAACTTATTTTCTACCTTCAGTTTCCTTTCTCTCCATTAGTACTCTTTGCTTTTAAACCAACAGAAGCATTTTTTTCTGATTGTATCCATTTGAAAAACATGAATTTATGTTTTCAGATGGAGTTGATGTGATCCTGTCTTTTTTGATCTGACAACACCTTCATTACATGTACCCTTTTGCTGAAAATCTGTTTATTTCTATGCCAAGAGAAATAATACTGGCACCAGGGCTGCAAGAATTTTTTTACTGTAGCAGTTTCAGAGTTCTTCAAGACAACAGTTCTATGGTCTTTAAAAATAGTATTTTAAGTCTGTCTGCATGTTTATTATTCCACTCTGACACAATCAGTGAGAAATGGTTTCTCCTTCCCAACAAGATATTGGAGGAGAAAAGGAAAGTAAGTAAATCTCTTTTTTGACAATATTTTAAAAATACTTGTTTTACTGTTTCAGTTATTATAAAATTTTACCTCTTTGAGCATAACATAACCTAGGAGACATCATAAACCCAGAGCACCAAATTTAAGTCTACCAGGGTTTCTTTAATATACTACCACACAAATCAAGTAACTGGCAGCACAATCATTTTCCTATGATCCTTGGAATGGAGAATGGAATATATTTAAGTTTTATTTCTTAAACATAATTCGCATTAATGACTGGATCACCCAGCATGAATTACTGAATGCTGCAAATTAACAAAGAACAGAAGATACCCAATTATTTTTAAAGGGCTAATGGATTCTAAACTGTACTGTTTATGTACTTTAAAGATGATGTGTTGTTTCAATTATTCATAATCACAATGTAATAGCATAGTTGGGCATATCTGTACAGATAATGAGGCTAAAATCATCCCCCTATAAGCATGCCTTTGCTGGTGATCTTAGCCTAGTGAACTATGGGACAGGGAGGGCCATCTGGAGTGTCACCAGCCATGGTAGCAAGTGAGCAAAAGTCAGAAAGAGGAAGTTTCCATTTCACAACAAGGATAGTGAAAAGGGACTCGAAGCTGCTGCCTAGGAAGTGACACACACCCTTTTCCTCCCAGAACATCATAACTGAGAGATAATGGCTCTGAGCCCTTGATAAAGAAGGGAACAACTCTGCAACCATTAAAGTGTGATTTTCTGCCAGATATGACTCCAGTACTTCATAGAGTAACATCAACCTACACTGAGCACTTTCCTGCCATTGACTGCCAGAGTTGTCACGGGAGCACCACCACAATCATTATTTACTTCAACATGGAATGACAGAGCTGGGTGGAAATGACAAAGATACACACGTGAGTTAACATGAATGAATGAATCTTTGAAGTCATCTTTATTAAAAATTACTGTTTAGGAAAGACAAATGCAACACTACCCTAAAGTCTCCTTACTCAAACTGCACACCCTACTGCTGAGCTTTCCACCTCTGTAGCCACTGTTCAGACCCCTTTGAATGCTTGTTAGTGCTGGTGTGCTTGAGCTTCTGTAATGCAACGCTAGCTTTCAACTTGGCTATTGCTAGCTGTCCTCATTTTCAGTGAAGTCAAACACCAACACCTTTAATGCATTTCCAGCTGTGTTGGAGTGTGTTCCTAAAGTGACTCCAGTTTCCCAAATTACTCCTGTTAAGGTAAAAATTGTCATTTTTTTCTCCTTTGGCAAGCACTGCATCTTATTGTGAAAATAACTGTTTTTACTAGCAAGGAAAAAAGCCTGATATTATTGGGCTCAGTCATCATTAGCAGCTCTGGGTCTTTTTCAGATCAGATATGGCTACCAGCAGCAGCTGGGAAGCTGAGAGAGTGAGCTTCGCAGAACATGAGCCCCGAGCTGAAACCTCTCCATGAAGACATATGCCGGCTTCACGTTCTTAGCTATGCAGGACAATACTGCTTAAGGTTTCCTAACAACTTATCTTACACTGTATAAAAGCCCTGTCTTTGGCACAAACAAGTACTTGCCATTTACCTGCATGTTTGAGAAATCATGTTGATCTCACTGGAAGTGCTGCAACCTATTCAATCTGAGAGTTGGTTTGCGTATTTGCATTTTTTCTTAACCCATTTTTGGCTGGGCAAGTCTCTTGGCTGTCAGTTTAAATCACAGCTAGGGGTTATTGAAGATTTTCCCACAGTTCAATTGCGCATATCTGGAAAACGGATCCTAGCTGATCTAGGTACTGTTTTGATGAAAAAACGTACTGCAGGCTTCTCAACATGTTATTCCTCTGGTGTGCAGACATTTACTAAATTATTTGTGCTTGTATTTTTTTCAACTAAGATCTATAATTTTCCCAATTCTTTTTTATCCTGGCTTCCTAAAGAGACAATGCTTGTGCAAATCAGCTGGCAGACACCCAGCCTCCAAGCTTAAAAAACAATTTAAGTCATGTTTGAAAGAAAAGCAGAACTCTCAAACATGCCACTGTTTTTGCAAAAAATGGTGTTTGGCTGGGAGGAAAGGGACAAAGGCACTGATAACTCGGCTGCTACACACGTCCTTCTCTGTAGTAACCAGTCAGCCAAGCGAAATCTCCAGGCTAGCCAGAGCACATGCTTGCTGCCTTTTCAGTGGGAATGTTTGAGTACATAAAGTAGGCAAGAAGGAGGCACAGGTACTGTAGTAAGGGAAAGGAGTCAAGCAGAAGATACACATCCTCTATGAATTTCCAGAGAAGTCTCCCAGATCATCACACCCAGATTTCCTTTGACAAGGTCTTTCCTCACTGTCTGATGAAAACCCTCATGCCCTGCCACATCAAACCTACAGATGATCTCAGTCCTTCCCTGCTCTGGGCTGCCTGCAGTTCCTGCACTGAGATCTACTCTGTGAGGATGCCAGCCCTTTTCTCAGCTTTTACGTTCTAGTAACCAATTTGGGGCCTCAGCTTTTCCAGTTTCATCTCAGCATGTCCATGCCAATCATCCTTAACCCTGTGCCTTATTTATGCTTGATTCATTTTTACCTTGTTTATGCTTTTGCTTGGCTGTTCCAGTCCTTTCAAAACTCCTGATGGAGCCATACTACCTCCTACTACTATTCTGTTTCTCCTTCTCTTGCATCAGAGCAGTTACTGTTTTCCTTCCAGTCCAAACCCTCACAGTAACTGCTGGGATTTTTTGGTTTGGTTTGGCTTTTTGTACATTTCAATCTCAAAAAGAACCTCAGAAGCCCCAACTTACTAACCACTTCTTTAAGTTTTGTTTGTGAGGATCTGTACTTTTATTCTGCTGTTCTCATTCTTACCTTTTGCACTAAGTCATCTTGTAATCACTGTCACCCAAATGTCACTGATTGAAACTAATCAGACAGTTACTTCCTACCGATGAGAGTGAAGCCTAAATAAGTTACTGGTCTGGAATCCCTTCTTCTGACATGGAGAGTTGTCTCTGACACAAGACAAGAACATTGTAAGCCATCAGTATCCTGTCATAGTCTATTTCTAACTGCTACCCAGTTAATTAACCTCATTACCTGGGGTTAATTAACCCCAGAATCCCATTAGCATCATATTCTGCCTCTTGGAAGCTTCTATCAGCTGCTCAGAAACGCCCAGCCTCATCCACTCCAAGGCAGTATCGCCTCAGAAGCATCACTTAGTGAAAGCGTTGAGTTAAACTCTGGCATGTTATTCTGGCATACGTCACAAACTTTGCATCAGACCCACTTCTACAAGTTTGTTGTGACCCTGCTTGGGAAGGTCATATGAGAAATGTAAAAGCTTTTATTTAGGAGTAGGATGTAACTGCCTGACAACGGTGGGGGGGGACTGGGGGGACACGACATTGAGTGAGGTGACAAAGGAAAAAAATAAAGGAGAAGAAACTAATAAGACAGAGCAAACTAACTTACTCTTTCCAATGATCTATTTATGCTGAGGGATGTTAGAGTGTATCTCTTCTTTACATCCACTTGCTTCCCACACACTTCTCCCCATTTTTATTTGGTGATCTTAACTCCTGCATTACTGAAGACAAGGCCAGCCTGAAGAGTTTCAAATCTTAGCAAGTATACAAAGCAGTGATAACCAAAATGTGCAGTAGATTCTTTTTTATAGAAACTAAAACAGTGACGTGTCATACCAAGATCCCATTTCTACAATCCTGTTCTTCAATGAGTACAAAATTATGTTGGTTTTTTTATATAACATCAATTTTGTTCTCTTCCATTCTATGATATGATATGGGCAATAATTTAATAACCTAATTGTATATGACAAATACTTTTTGAAAATAATTGCAGGCAGCCTAAAATTTCATTGAAAATGTTATTTTAAATTGAGTTCAGTAGTATTTTTAAAAAATCCTGTAGAGAATGCCAAGTGGAATTTATATGTGCAACTTGTCTGAAGAATGTTATCCAGAAAGGCAAACAGGGTATTAAAACACTGCAATGCTGATACTTGAGACTGAGCAGAAGCTCAGGGGGAATTTGAACAAAGTGAACTGGAAATATTTCTGCAAACCATATCCCCACCCCTCCCAATTTATGATACTGAGATTTTTTTATTATTTGTTTAAACTTGAAATGCTAAGAAATTAAATATTTCCAAATTTCTTAATAAATTTTAGTAGTTTCTTTTAAGTCAAATGTAATCCTTCTTTAAACTTTGAAAGACAGTCTGAAATATTGGCATTTTTTGCAGGAAATCTAATTGCCCTCACAACACTGATCCTCCCCTCCTGCTTCTACCCATTTTCTCTTGCTCTTTACACTGTATATTCTTCAGGGCAGGAACCTGACTGATCGTTACTCTCTATCTGCATAAGGCAGTACACAAACCTTCCAAACCTTCTAAAGCCCCTCCATTAACAGCATCTGTTTGGCACATATTTTGTGCAGTGACATTAATGGGAGCTTTGAGTTGATTCCACCTGACACTGAGGCAGTTTCTACATGAAGCCAGACCTCAGTAACAGTATTTTAATTCTAGACATATAATCCTGTGCTGTTTCACTATAATTAATGAGCACCAGCTCAGAGACAATGTAACAACAGAAGACAAACTAAATCTATTATGGATCTATTATGCCCGTTAGCACATTCATACAGAAATTTGTTCATCCATAACAAAATTACAGTCTGTTGATGGGAGAAAAAATTATTACATGCAATAGATTAGACAGAAAGTGAAGAATATCATCCATCATGAGGGTTCTAAGTTTACATCTTATAACCCCTCTAAAAGATTACAAAAATGAACTTTTGTCTTGCAAATATTATGACACATTTAACAATAATCGTATTAGAGCTGTTTCTCAGTATGTGTAAAAGGTGTTACTGTCACAGCAGAGGAGTTTTCCTTCATTTAGAAGTCTTAGCTCAGTTACACAGAGGTAAAGCTAAGCTTTTGCACTGGACACGGTGCTATTTCATTGCTGCATGAAGAACAACAGAATTACGATATACTTGAAGAATTTCCATTTTAGTTCAATCAGAATTTAACAATGACCAGCTGATAACCCTTTTTTACAGCACTTATCCCTGTGTGTGCAACTCATTCATGATTAGCCTGAGCTGTCAGTCCTAGAGCATATTCATTTTCAAATGAAGTTTTGAAAATATCCAGAAGTGAGATTAGATCCAATTTCCCCCAAAATATAATTCGGGTCATTGGTTGAATGAAAAGAAGTGAATTATTCTCTATTATACTGAGGAATGAATTGCTGATTCTACCAAATTACTTCACCTAATTCTCATGAAAACATCTTGTGATGTAACCTCCTGCCTATAAATTCTTCTATATGCTGTTAGGAAAATTATTTGGTGAGAGTTATGCAGTAAAATAAAAACCTACTCTTATAAATATTCTATCAGACTTTCTGCTGCTTTTGCAGATGGTGATAGTTTCTTCCCAGAAGACTGACAAGCCCAGAATTGAACCACTCTTGATAGTTGCCCCCATAATCAAAGACTAAGATACATTCAGAAATGCAATGTATGCAGTTTTTTGTTCAACAATAGTTTCTTCCCACTTTTGATTCTAGTTCTTCCATCATAGAAGAGTATGTCTGTATCTCTTTACAGGGTAGACGGAAGATTTTTCACTGACAGAGACCAAAGAGAACAAATTAGCATTTTTTCCCTAATCTTAGGGGTAGATTAAGTTTAATGTTGTAATTTTATCCTAGTGTTATAGACCATTCCGTTGCATTTTGTGGAGATACCAGAGTACGAAATTATATGTGATATCAATGAAATACCCTTACATATTTATTAAAGGACTGTGTTCACTGATAATTCAACATGAGCATCTGCACAGACACACAAAAAGGCTCGTTCTCAAATACTTATCAGTTGTTTCTTATCAATAAATAACATTTTCAACACTCAATCCATACAGCATTATTTACTGAGGAAAAGTTGCATGTATTTAAGTATAATTGTAAATCTAAATACATATTAGGTACACACTATATGAACACAGGGATGGCCCTCCCACATAACACCTCCAGATTTTGCACTTAACCTTGAAATGACAACACTTTCTGGATCAACGGGCTCAGCGTCTGATAACAGGTTTGATCTGGGCTGCTGAAATGCCCTTCCCAGCTGCTGCTGAGCAGCTCCCTTCCGCTTATGCCAACTGCTGAGTTGGTGTCAGTGCCACAGAAACCTGTTTCAAATGCAGCAGGACAGAGCAGAACCTACAGGTAGCTGAGATGGGAGTAAATAGTACTTGTAGTTGCAATGAAGTCTCCTAAGTTCTGATTTGCTAAGTCCTTTAAAGAGAATTTTTCTGCCATGATGAAAATGTTTCTAATAGCAAGTACAGTCTCTACTTCATCATTAGCCGATCACCAGCCAATACTACCCAGCATTTTAAAGCCTTGCATTCAGGTGATTTCCTGCAGCTCTTCCTGTGCTAGATCCAAAGACCACTTAAGTTAATAGTAATTGCCTCTGTACCTCACATCAGATCCATAGTTACAGGAACAACTGCAAGGAGGTTATCATTTTTAGTCCAAGTGGAACAGTACCATATCAGAGATCCACATGAGATGATCTACAGGGAAAATATTCTTGCCTGAAAAAATAGATCAATAAATGCTGAGATACTTTACCTTCAGCTACACATGTCAAACCTAAGTTTAACCATGAAGACCTCAGTGCAATATTTCACATTATACAATTACTGCCCAGGCTTTTCTAGTCTGGGTGATATCTCATTGGATCTTTGCCCTACCTTATACAGTATCTGCTTTCCTAATAGGTGCCTGGGGATTGAAATTCATGCTGCAAAGGGCAGCTCCTTGCAATTTTGCAGTGGGCTGCAGGTACCAAACACTGTTCTTTAATAACTGCTCTTCAAGGACACGCAGACCATTCCCTTTAGCATACCAGGATATTTAAAAAAAAAAAAAAAAGAAGAAGAAGAATACAGTATGCTGATTTTTCCCTGTACTTTCAACAGACTGAGGGAATGTGCTTATTTTTGTACCACATGCCTTGGGGTAGAAGGACATGTCTTCATACTACCATGAAAAAACAAGAGAGAAGGACACGAAACTAAAATTCTTGAGTTCTCAAGCATCTCTCAGCTAAACCACATGTGAGATAGATATACAACCAATGGCCTAACTGTGATTTCATTCATTGTATGGGCCTAGAAAAGCTCAGCTTTGGCTCATTGTTCTTTCACCCATACTGTTCACAAAGCCACACTGTTATGGGCTGCAAAAAATTAGCCCAGAATGATTTACACAACTTTAGGCATGGCAGACAAAACTAGAATGGAAAATTTCCCTGCTTGCTGTTACAGCCAAGAGACCCAAATCCTGAGCTGTTCACAACTTCTAAGGGATCTAGCAAATTCTTTACCACTGCAGCTTGGAGCAGACTAGATTTTAATAAAGGAAAGAACACTTAAAAGTTTATCCTCTGTGGCTTAGTCAATCACAAGAAAACTGACCAGACCTCAAGAGTCTGGGTTCATGTTCATTCATTAAGTGTAAATGTCAACCCAGAAATCTAAAGAGAAATATGCAGATACTAGCAAAGGCAAGGAATACCACATTCTTTGAAATGTCAAAATTCTTAGAGATTAATTGTGCAACTATGAAAAAGAATAAAACTTTTCTTGAACTAAAGAATAGCTGCTTAAATGACAGAAACAATAAAAAACTAGGCAGAAGTGGTTACATACTATTTTTCTGCTCCCCAAAAGCTTTAGTAATAAAGGAATTTAAAATCACCTGATCTTCTCCTATGGCAAGATTACTGGTTCTCTATGAAATGAGGAAATTCATAGAGTGTGGGAGCCTAAACCCTGATCTGAAACCAGATCAGTGAAATTTTCCTGCTCTGAACATCTGTGAAAGTTGGGTTAGTGTTAGGCAAACACAGAAATCCATGTGGTTTCATTAATAGACTATGCTGCACCATTACATGAATTCCTTCAGGGTTTTTATTTTTGTTTGCTTGCTTTGTTTGGAGACCTGTTTGTATACTTGTTTACTTGGTGATAAAGGGAAAGTCATTGCCATTCATTGTTACGATAGGTGTTAGTAAATGAGAGTACCTGAACAATATTAGATGGCTCTTCTGCACATGACAAGAGTAAATATCTGTCCCCCATTGAGCTACGTGAGCCTCCGTGATTCCTAGAGCAAGAACAAGCTTGTATCATTCTGACACTCTGCCACACATTCACAAGGCTTATTATGGTTTACATTCAGCTTAAGTACTATCTTTAACACAGAGATTATGTCTTCTTACACACAGCTAATTCTTGCTTCAAGAAAGTAAGAACTGCCGTTTCAGGAGCAGGGATTAACTCAGGCTCATCTCGTCTCTCCTTGGCATAAATTCAGGTGTAGAACTGCTGACTGCTTACAGTGTGACACAGCCCCAGGGTATGGAGTGTGGAATATTCCACATTCTGATATGGAATACGCCCAAAGCATGTTTTACTTGGGACCTGAATCAGATCTCACTTTCAGAAGCTCTGTATTCATTGCTTTCCATTTGGATTAGTACAAAAGAATACAATGCACATGCCCAGATCACAGGGCATAGTACTGTCCCAGTTCTAGCCTATTAGATCAGTTTCTACCAGCTGACTCAAAGGGAAGTTAACATTTGATAGATTTTTAGGTTAATATGAGATAGGCATGTGGGACAAAAAGCTTTCAACTATTGGTCAGCAGTGGAAATATGATCAAAGATACTGAATCTGGGGGTCTTAGAGGAGAAAGTCGTAGCAGACCATTCTGGTCCAAGGCAAATTTCCAAGCTCAGGAGAAGGCCTTGGAAATTAGGTGAGATAGACAGATGAGTAATAAAGGTCGGAGAGAAAAGTGGATTGCTAAAAAAGCAAAAATGAAAGGCAAGAGACAAACAGGAGCAAAGCTGTGTGCAATCTTTAAGGAGAGCATCTATCCCTATGTGTATTTTTTAAGCATCAGTCATACAGACATTTCACTTCCAGAAGGAGTATATAAAGAGTAAAATGCTGAAATACAAAGCACACTGGAAACCAGTGCAAGTATTTAAGGATGTGGGATTACATCACTGAGGCAGCAAGTATAGGTGGATGATTTCACCTCTGTCATAGATTTCAGGTGATTCTGGTAAGCATCAAACAAGTCAGAAAGAAGGAAGATTATAGTTTTCCGGGCATTTAAAGCACACAATTTTGGTTGAAAAGGGATAAATTCTGCCTTCTATCACACTGATGTATACCTGGAGCAACCCAGCTGAAGTCAGTTGTGCCAATGGAAATTAAATTAGGCATATGAGCCCAAAATTTAGCTCAAAGACTGTGCAACTAGCATTTAATGGACAGTTGACTTTCTGGAAATTGGATCTCCAGCAACAAAAACACCTAAGGGAAAGTACTTAACAAGAATTTGTTACAGAGAACAGTAGGGCTGAGAAGATGATAGACCCCCAAACATACTCAAAATCTGTCTGAAACCTAATACCCTAACAGCTCAGTGTCTGTGGGAAGTGTGTTCTGTGCAATGGTAAATGAGGCTGCAATTACACACAGACCTGTAAGCACAATAATTCATTTTCAGAGAAAAGAAAAAAAAAGTATTATGCAAGCCAGCAGTATGTCAGAAAGAACAGCACTGCATACTCAGCAATGTAGTTGGAAGTGAGCAAAGTGTTCAACACTTTTATGGTTTTTGTGTTACTCTTGCAGTTACTCACATGTCAGGAATTTCGGAAAAGGCAACATCTCAGCACTCTGATTCAGGCAGATGTAGGAGCTCCACCAGACAGACATAAAGCAATGGCAATGATCCAGGAAGCAAGACATTTCTCATGTGCAGACTTCATAGGCAGTGTTGCAAAGAACTGTAACAGACGCTGCATGTGCCATGACACAGCATCTAAAATGAGCTTAGGAAGGGTTCATAGTGGTTTCCGTTCACACCCAAGCCCTTTATGGTGGTAATCACAACAGTCACTAGTGCCCTACTAACAAGAACTCTTGCCTGAACCTGCAGCAGCAAAGGCCACTGCTAAATCCTGATCCAAGATACAACTAGTCTGCAGTAACACATGTTGTGCCTTGTCACCTGGATTCCTAAAATACCCTGGGGACCCCCATTAGAAAGTTTCAGCCAGGACTGCCCCAGCTGCAAATGAAGCTGACCAGCATGGCAGACCTGGAGCTCTGCACTTCTTGTCTGTCCATCCCGAGGCAAATGACACATGCTGCCTCTGTCCCAGCAACCCCCAGATGCTCAGTGATCTCTGTACAGCAACCTTGGCTTCTCCTGATGGAGATGGGAAAGTAAGACTTTTTAAAACAAAAAATAAATAAAATAAATTTAAAAAAACCAAACACCCAAAAGCTTAATTTACAGAACACAAACTCATCTCATGATTAATCAAAGCCAGCATTTCAAACAAATGAGAATACAGTTAATGATACTTTTTCTCCAGCAAGAATTTGAACATTTCAGCAAAAGCAAAACATATTTGACATAGTAATGACATGTGAACATAAATAAAAATTTTGTGTGTATTTGTCCTGTGTGACCAGCCACTATCTTAACCATGAACCAGATCAAAAGCTTCAGGCATCCAAATGCTTCCTGTGGTGAAAAGCACTATGCATGTATACAATGAGAAAAGATCGTGACACTACATAGTTGAAGACTGTGGCATCAGTAATCAGGCAGCTATGCCATAAGTCATAACACTCTGATATGTCCCAGTCCTAATTTATTCACTAAACATTTGCTTGGATTTTTTTTTTTCCTCTTAAAAGTATTTGTGGAGATGCTTAGCACCCAGCAAGTCAGCAATGAAACAGCATAATTTAGTTAAGTTGTTCCTTCCACATCAACTGCTGAAAGAAAGGTGCACGCAATAAAGTTAGATCTTAGCCATGCCTACTCTCGTAGTAACAAAACATCCAGGTTTTTGTTCACAGCTGACAACCTGTCAGTTGTGGGTGTGGGTGGGAGATAGAGGTTGTAAAAACCATCTCTCTGGAGCAGACATCATCCTGATACCAACACAGCCACACATGGAGAATATTCATGGTACCCTGTGTGCAGTGGAGCAGTTCTGCCTGCTCCTTGCCCTGCGCTGCCTGCTGAGAGATGCTACAGCAGACTTCCCTTGTGCTCTGTGGTCTGACAATTTGTCTGTGCTGTTAACATATGACAGTATGCCAGAAAAGCATCTCTCATGTTCATGTAGCTACACAAGTCTACAAAAGATTGCCACCAAGTTTAGATCTGTTTCTAACATGTTAATTATATCTCTTACGCTAAAACACTTCCATTATCTTACTAGGCCAATATCACTGGTTTCAATATGACTTTATCTGTTGCCTCAACTTTGCCTTCACAGACGGCTATTATTTAAATATTACACACCTGGCAGGACAACAATCCACAGGTTTTAACAATAATGACAGAGATGATCACTGGGAGACATTAATTATACCAGGTCTTTATCTTCCTGTTTGAGGACCTGATGTTTGGCAAAAAAAACCCCACCAAAATTCACTAATTCTGTTGAACATTCTGAACGTACCACATTCAGTAGTATCTTTGCAATGAATTTACTGCCAAATGCAGAGAAGACACTCCCCATCTCCTCATCATCTATGCTGAATGAATTACACAGACAAAAACAGCAGAGAGATTGCGTTATTTCATGCTCTACTTAAGTCTTCTAACGGCCATATTTTCTGACATCCAACCAAAATGCTGAGATCTTCCAAACATCTCAGTGTGTATTTGCTTTAAATGGCAGCTATGGTGTTATGGAAATGTAGCTCTATGTGTAATTAATATATATTGTGATAAAGCTGCCAGTTATTAATAAAATTCTATATAGAATCAGAAATCCATTTTGTTAGTGTACTGTTATTTTCTATATATGGTCAGACATTGCATGTATACTCTTAGCTGAAACATTAAATAGCATTAAATAAATGGTACAGGAAGTTTTGCCTTAGTCTACATTCTTTTCTTTGGCTGTTATATCCTTTCTTTCAATCTGTTTCCCAAACTTTGTTTTTTTCTCATTAGTTCTAGAATAATCAGCTTTGGCACAGTGAAAACATTATGTCCTTCCATAACTGTTTTGTACTTAGAAAATGAATGAAGGTTGTATTTGCTGCAAGACTGAACCTCGGTGACCCTTTTTATCACTTGTATTGCACATTTTCCATTACAACTGCTTCCTGTTTTCCCAAAGAATATTACAGCAACAGAGGCATTTCCCCTGCATGTCTTGCTTTCAATGCATCCAGATTAATATTGAAGGCAAACATTTCTTCTGCTGCACTGAAGGGACAGACCAAGTCAGGCACACGATGTCTCTACTCTTCGTTGTAATGCATGCAAATCCTCTCTCCTCCTGAAAATGGCAGAGTGGATGGAAGTCCTCAGACTGGCCCACTCCACTTCTGAGGATTTTCCTCTTCCTTTTTTCTGGGTTTTCCTGTTTTACCATTCCTTTCCTTCATGTTATATTCAACCTCTATTTTTTACCCTAGAACAACCTGCCTTTCCTTCCACAAATATCCTTCTATTAACTACCTGTCATATAAACCCTTAATCTACTATCGTTGCCCCTGGTTCTGCAATATGGAGATTCTCTCTAAAGTCCAGAAAAATGCATTCATGTAGCCTAGCACAAAATGTCACCCTTCTCTCTATTTGTTTTCCATCAAAAAATATCCTGGTTGTACTAGTAATAAAACTCAGATTTCAAACCAACCATCCACCATTATCATACCAGATTTGTTTAAATGCTACTTGTAAATGCCACTGATTCATCGATAATAGGCATCCTTGCTTTATTTTGGTTTCAGGAAAAAATATGGTAAACTTTATGCTGAGTGAAGGAGAGGGGAAGAGATGAGAAAACCTCAGACAATGGTGAAAATAATATAAAAAGACAATGTTTTATTTTGTATCAGAATCTGTATATTTGTTGTGACATACTGCAACAGAGATGATTTTACAATTAGAGATTTCCATTTAAATCAAGAAGCACTTGTTAAATAAAAAGGTAGAACTACAGACAACTAAATGAACTCCCACATACATTGAGCTCTACCACTGCATCTCATCTTAATCGTGGTGAAATGTGTATGCTCACTTAATTAGCACAGCTAGCTTGAAATAACTTTCTTTCACACTGATTTCTTTGGGCTTTATTTATTCTGTAGTTCCTTTTATCCAAGCTATGCAGCATCCTAGCAGTCAAGTCTGTTGCACAGAACATAACAACTTGATTATTCATTTACAAGCTTATTCCAAAATAGATCATTCTAATGGACAAAATCTAAATACGCATCAGACCTGTTAACACAAACATTCATCAGTCTGGCTCTACGGACAGCAGCAGACTTCATTCGTTCATGGCTAAACAGTGCACCTAAGCATTGCCAGACCATTTGTTTCACCAGCTGTTCAGTGCACCCATGCTTACCAAACTCAGTTCTGAAAAAAAAGTGCTGTTACTAATCGTTACAGTACCAATGCAGACCCGAAATCCCAAATTCCTTCTCACAAGCCATCATACACCCAGTGCACCTTCCCAGCCTTCATCACAGCTCCCAGAGCAGAAAATCACATAGAACTGAAAGAATACTTATTGAAAAGCAAACCAGAGCAGCTAAAACTTCAGCAATCTGTCCACCTTTCCATATAAACCTCTGCTTTAAGTAAAATGTACTTAAGGTAGCATACCTCAGCTTCACATAGCATAGCCCTGACTACACCCCCCTATCCCCAAATCACCCACAGCCTCCAGACAGACACAAATTCCGACAGACTGGGTGAAGACAACTGCTGTCCAGCTCCTGGAAGTGTGAACCATATTTTGGCCATTCTAGTGGAATAAGAAATCTATTTTCCAGAAAAAAAACAAAATGGAAACCCTTGGAGGTCAGGCTATTACCAATTCATGGAGCTGCCTAAAGGGGGAGGTAACAAGAGGACAGGAACACACTGAGCCTGACAGCGACTGTCTGTGTGTTTGCTCCCCAAAGCTCTGTCTGTTTGTTTCACAGGGTGACATTCTTGGAAGGCAGAACATCTGTTACTGAAAAATTTGAATCCCAGTGAGAAAGGTTTCCAATGAATCGCAGATAGCATGGCATATACGTGTCACAATGGTGTGGTTACTGCCTTCTCATTGAAAATGTAGGTGTCATACTGTCTTTGGATGAAGATAAACATGTCAGTGTTTAAATTTGTTGTTGCTACATTATAGTCACTATATTATAGCATCATACAAAGCATATTTAAAGTTGTAGCAGGCTTCCTCTGAATAAACAGGAACATTTACTAAAGAAAACTATTACGCATCTTTTGGATCAGAGAGTCCTGAATTTGCCTTTTTTTACAGCACCTCACATACTGGATTCCCAATACGCTTGGCCTCTGTGACTGTGTTAAACTATGCTTATCTGCCCCAAGGTTTCTTCATTTGGCTGGGGAACTATGTATTTTCCCACAAAGCTCCCCTGGAAACTTATAAAGTGAGAGGATTCAGTCAAATGCCAACAAATCCTTGCACACTTTTTAGATTTGAGAGACTGGCTGGTGGAGGAATTCATTATCATTCAGCACTTTGCCCAGCAGTCCCTTGTAGTGCCTGGCATGTACAGTAATCTCCACATCCTTTGGTGTGCCCTTGCACCCAATGAGCCTTCAAAATGATTCAGATTTAGTCACTCTCTACCCCTTTCTCAGTCCTGTTTCTTGGGGGCTGAGGAGGGGGGAGGACCTGATACCCCTGTGGCTTTCTGCCTTTTTATCAATTCATCCTTGAATAAGCCAGCAATCAGAGGGAATCTACAGATGAGACTGAGGCTAATAGAGAACATTCAGCTGGCCCTTTACTTAAAACTCCCTGAAATACATACCGTGTTTAAAATTGCTGATGATCTGTCATCAGCAAGAGCTTCCTCTCCACCCACCTCCACCCCTTTTTCCTTCTCCCTAGGTAGCCTGCGTGGAAGCTCTCGACCCAAGTAGGAATGACAGCCGCTGCTGCAAGATCAAGCAAGCAATACAAAACTGTGCAGAAACCAGTTCCACTGCACAAATTCATATTTTACATCACATCAGGAGAACAAAAAATAAGGAAAAAAGGAAAAGGAGAGGACTGCAGTTAGGGCCATTAATGTTTCATGAAACCTCTCACATCCTCACTACAACTGACAGGATAAAAAAGATAGTCATTAAAATTCAGATAACAGGATACTGCCTTGGTGTTCTCTACAATAAAATTCTGAGCTAAACTATTGCTTTGCAGAAAATTTGTGTATCTCCATATTCTCTTACATCAGTATCTCAGGAAAGACCTAATACTCCAGTTACTCCAGGATCAGTAACAACTCCTTATATTGCTCATATAGTGCAGTTTGTTGTCTTATAGGGAAAGGTTTTGTTACTTTACAGTGTCACAAGTCCACATCACTTAAATGGCTACTGTAGGGTAAGGTATACACCTAACTGACAAGGTCATTTTTTCCCTTTTGTTAACAAGAAATGAAGAAAACACTGAAGTTGGAGAAAAAGACTGAAGTGCTCATAGGTAGTTTTCCTCTACCCTTGCAAGTTCTAGGAGCCATTTTGCAAAGGAAGAGTTTAAGAACTGGAATCGGGATACACATTTTTACCGTGTTATTTTGCATAATTAGAGTAGTGTTACCAAGGTGATAAAGAGGCAATGTAAATAAAAATCAGAATTTCTGAGCAGAACTTGAAACTTTTGAAGCTTTAATTCAATCTAGCTTTTATGAAATGATAAAGGTTTGTTTTGGGTTTGTTTTTACACTATTCCCTTAGGAAGCCTAGGAGAATAAGTAAATGCTTTTTCACCATATTAAGCAAGCTTTACATAATGTTCATATTTAGATGTTGCAAAGATCATGAATCAAGAAAGGGTTTTACAAAACTGTGTCTGGTGAAAATATTTTTCAGATTTTGTTGAAAGCAAAACATTAAGTTTTCCCATCCCTACTTTTTGGAGATTTTAGTTTTGTAACCTTTTCCTGCCTTAAGCATAGGGGTTTGGTAGAATACTATAAAATAGAAGAATGACACACTATCTATTTACATTTAACTGGAGCCCATCATTTATCCCACAGACGTATAGTCTAGGCTGATTCATTATCATCACACTAATCATCATACAACTCAGGCTCAGCGCACCTGGCAGAGATGGCTTTTCTAGTCAAGCATAAGCACTAATGAAGAAAGCAAAATTTGTTCCATGAAGAATCGAGTGCATATGACAAAAAAATATAGTGGGAAATAAAAGGGGAAAAAAGCGGATTTTTCATAAGTTTGTCTTCCTCTATAAAAAGCATGATTTTTTTTTAGACTTTGCAGTCTGCTTTATTTTAGATATGGGGTAGGTATAGTCTTTCCTGGCATCAGTGGAAATCCTGAACAGATACAAAAAGGAAAAGATCTTAAGTTAGATTCCTTGTGCAACTCTGACTGTATTTTGTCAACACTGAAGAAGTGCATTTGCAACCTTTTATGGTCACTGGCTCTAAGAAAAAGCATTGGGAAATAAATGTGCACCTTTAATTTTTCTACATTTCTTAGTATATTACCCCCAATATACTGGTAGCTCAAACAGTATAGCATGTTTGCACAGCATGCAAGAAATCATATAAATAATGTCTAAAATAACAACAAAAGCAAACAAATAAACCATTTGTGTGACTTATGGTTAGTTTCTGATGATGAACATGACACGTCACAGGTTCGCAAAGCTTATGGAAATAAATGACAACCCCCTGCTGCATTAAGTTCAAGTAAGAGTGATTAGAAAGATCTCTCTGCTCAAGCTATTTACCATTCTCAGAAAAGACTATGTAGTCTTCCTTCCAGCCCCAATCTGGGACCCAGCCCTCATTTAGGTGAACAGGAAACTGTTTTGCTCTTACTTGCCTGTCCAGAGACTACCTGTTAGAAATTTATTTCCTTTTTTTAAGTATGGTGCAATCTAGCATTAGGACCATCCTAAAAAAGCTGGAATTGTAAATAGGGCCTTAGGTTCCTGAAAGCCAGTATACTACTGTGCAAATACTTTATGTCTTATTTAAGGTTCAGTGCAAACTGCAGCATTTTCTCTATACACCTTCCCCTCCCTTTAACTGTTTAGCCAAGTTCTGAGTAGCAATCAAGAAAATTTATACTCTGTGAAATTCATTTTTCCCTGAAAAGTGTACTTGAAAACATTTTCAAGTGTGTCTCTGAATATATGAGAGTCATTCCTCACAGGAAAAAAAATGGTTTCCCCTTATACTATGCATGTTATGTAGTTTATACTATTAAAAAGGGAGCTATAGTTAAAGTTTGATAGGACATTAAATGTTTGAATTATCAAGAATGAAAAGCCTATTATTATTAAAATACAAAGATATTGCTTTTTTAAGAACTACGGTATAAGTACATATTGAAAATAAACTTTAATTTTTTTCTACAGTAACCTGACATTCCTAGATAACTGTTCTTCCTTTTTAGCCAGGCTCATACACCAAAGTGCACTTGTGGGAGGTCAGCATCAGCTTTAGAAAAAACCTTGTGAGATTACCAGAGTTTTCCCCATCTTTGGAAGACACCTGTGTTAAGCAGGTGACGATAGTAGTACTTATTTATGAGCTTCTGTAAGATGTGTGAATAGACACACACAAACACACACACTCTTTCACATTTTAGCTTGCTCTCAAGATTGCACCGATATTCTGGAAATTTCTTCAAATCTCAGCTCGCCCTCTATTTTTGCCAACACAATTTTCCAGGAATAAATAACAGAGCTTACCACTGTGAACCTATAAAGAGCAGGAACTAAAAATGTTAGGTTTGAAAATTCCAGCAACTTGAAAACTGACCTATATTAAAATGACAAATTTAAGTCCACACATAGGGAGCAAAGAGCATCATTATTTCCCTGGAAGTTCTATAGAAAGAATAGATATTTCTTTGGCCAAAGCCAAATTAAATTTGGAATAAAAGAAAAATTTCCCAGTTTTGTTGCTTTTTCCCATTTAAAAAATAAAAAAAAGAGTATTTGAGAGAAAAACAGATTCTTGTATTACTCTTCCACCCCATTTTTTTTCTTTTTGGTCCTCCTCCACAAACATGAGAGGGGAAGCCTGTGCCATGAAGGAAATGTTTGGTCCAGCAGCAGAGCTGGCGGAGGTCTGCAGCTGTCACAGGGCTCCAAAACTGCCCCACGGCCACAATGACAGCATTGGTATTTTTGGCAAGACTCACAAGAATTCATGACATACTAAGAACCAGCAAGAGGCTGAGACAACTGTTATTCACAAAAGCAGGTTTTTTTCAGTGAAAAGAAGTTAATAAAACAATATGTACTATTCTCTCTTTTTTATGTTTGACAGACATGAGAGTCTTTGCTAACTTTTATCCTGAAAAAATGAAACAACTTTTAGGACATAAAAAATTTTGAACTATCTGTACACATCCAGTTGATACTGAAGTAACGCTTGAATAATAATAATAAAGAAATTTCTCCCCAGTTATAGGCTATGGATCCCTGGCAGGACTCGTTATGTTCTGTGTTTTAGAAACAACAAGTGCTGCTTAGTAAATATGTGAATTTGGATCTCAGCCTGCCCAGGAGGCCCATCCGCCAAGAGACAAGAGGAAGAAGACTGCATGGTCTCTGTCCCAGGCGTCTCTGTTTTATAGCCATCTTCCCATGCCCAAATTCCCTGGGCATTTCTTCTGGTCAGGCCAAGGTCTGAGGCAAAGTCTGACCAACCTCTAAAGCAGCAACAAAACGAAGAACATATTTTAACCTTAGGTATCTCTCTACTCTTTTTGTCAGTTCCATTTTGTATAGGGTTTGCGTGGCGAGGTTTTGGTAGCAGGAGGGGCTACAAGGGTGGCTTCTGTGAGAAGCTGCTGGAAGCTTCCCCTGTGTCTGACAGAGCCAGTGCCAGCCAGCTCCAAGATGGACCCATTATTGGCCAAGACCGAGCCCATCAGCAATGGTGGTAGCGCCTCTGGGATAACAGATTTAAGAAGGGGAAAAAAGTTGCTGCACAACAAGAAACTTCAGCCAGAGAGAGGAATGAGAACATGTGAGAGAAACAACCCTGCAGACCCCCAGGTCAGTGGAGAAGGAGGGGGGAAGAGGTGCTCCAGGCACCAGAGCAGAGATTCCCCTGCAACCCATGGGGAAGACCATGGTGAGGCAGGCTGTCCCCCTGCAGCCCAGGGAGGTCCACCGTGGAGCAGATATCCACCTGCAGCCCAGGGAGGACCCCACGCCAGAGCAGGGGGATGACTGAAAGAGGCAGTGATCCCATGGGAAGCCCGCGCTGCAGCAGAATCCTGGCAGGGCCTGTGGAGAGAGGAGCCCACGCTGGAGCAGGTTTGCTGGCAGGACTTGTGACCCCGTGGGGGACCCACGCTGGAGCAGTCTGTGCCTGAAGGACTGCACCCCATAGAAGGGACCCATGCTGGAGCAGTTTGTGAAGAACTGCAGCCCGTGGGAAGGACTCACACTGGAGAAGTTCATGGAGGACTGTCTCCTGTGGGAGGGACCCCATGCTGGAGCAGGGGAAGAGTGTGGGGAGTCCTGCCCCTGAGGAGGAAGGAGCAGCAGAGACAACGTGTGATGAACTGACCCAAACCCCTATTCCCCATCCCCCTGCGCTGCTGGAGGGGAGGAGGTAGAGAATTTGGGGGTGAAGTTGTGCCCAGGAAGAAGGGAGGGGAAGGGGAAGCTCTTTTAAGATTTGGCTTTATTTCTCATTACTCTACTCTGAGTGGATTGGTAATAAATTAAATAAATTTTCCCCAAGTCAAGTCTTTTTTTCCCATGATGGTAATTGGTGGGTGATCTCTCCCTGTCCCTATCTCAACCTTTGAGCTTTTCACTACATTTTCTCTCCCCTGTCCAGCTGAGGAGGGGAGTGATAGAGTGGCTTTGGTGGGCATGTGGTGTCCAGCTAGGGTCAGCCCACCACACACTTCTATTTATTTTTCCTTTTCATTACGTGAGAGGGGAAAATCTCAAAATAGCCCAAACATGCCTGCCTCTTATTGTGGAACATAAATAAAGCAACAATACCCACTGTGCAGACTCAGAAATAGGACTGTACGCTTTACTGAGTTATACTTTTCTCTTTGTTTTTCTATGACCTTCCTAGTGCCTCAGAATTTGATGTTGCTTAGGAAATCCAAGGTGCCTCTTTTTTACTGCCATGTGCTTGTCAGCACTGATGCAGGCAGGAAAAAGAAAGAAAGGTCCAGTCCTTGTGAATGGCCACAGATCCTGCTGCTACTGGGGGAAGCCGAGAGCATTAAGGAATTGAAATTGAAGCTGAATAGGAAGGGAGGGAGACAAACTTGCTCAGTTCAGTCCAAGAAATAAGTTCCCAGTGGAAGACTTGAGACTATGCAAATAATATTTTAAAAGGTTGGAAAAATTCTTCCTGGTTCACATTTTTTCAAACTAAAATGTCACAAGAGACCATCCTGGATGTTTTATGTGAAACAAGCTAGGATTAGCACAATAGTGCATGTACTAAATGGGTATTTTCTGACTTCCCTCATTCCTTAACAATGATGTAGGAGAGACACAGACCTGTTAAAAGCATTCCCACCATATGTACCTGTATTTCCATGACTTATTCATGGCAAAGCAAAAACAAACTAAATATCTGTACAATTGATTCCCACTTTTCTGTCTCTCTAAAAGAAGGCTACAGAATTGCTCGATTACAACAGGTACCAAGGAACATACATGACACTCCTGAAAGTGGCCGTTTGTAAGAGGCGTATAGAACTCTATTACAGAACAGAGACATATCCTCATATGCTCTGAAAATAGGATGCTTTGCATGTTGGCTGACTCCTGCAAAGCTTAGTGGTAAAGTCCTTTTAAAACAAAAAAAATATTTTTTTTTTTCCTATGTCAATTCTTGCTTGTTCAGTAGTATGTACAAAATACTCAGCTTTAGTAAAATAACATTTCCTGAGCCCTGCCACTGGGCTTTGGCGGGAAGCAGAATTAAAAGAACCAGACTCTAAAGGCTTCTTCACTCCTTGCAGGACTGCTTTGTCGACAGAAGCAGCCTTTGGAGCTGTCTTGACTTGTAACAAAGTAAATTGGTCTCCTTCCTATCTGCACGCTTTCCTGTGAGGTTAGTTTTACCAAGGACCATGTCCACAGATGTGTCAGTCTATTTGTGAATAAGGCACATCTCACCCCAAGCCACAATTCTCACTGGGCTGCAACTGTTGACACTGGAGAGTAAAGGAAATGCAAAGAACTCCCACCTCTAGCACTGGTATAACTAATCCTTTTTCTTGTATTCCTTTGAAGTCAGGACAGCAAGTGGTGACATTTAAATGCCATTCTTTCTGTTTACAGTATCTTTTGCTTCCAAACAAGATGGAAGAAAACGTAAATGTGGATAGGCAGAAATCGACAGAGTGTGTCTGACAACAGGATGCTTAAGTCTTCTATGTCCCCAACTCTCTTCCCTGCTGCTTTCAGATACTGTCTATGGCTTGCTTTTCCAGTGATGTGACCTTAGCAGCTTTGCTCCCTTGGGCCAACCTACTTACTGTGCCATCTCACACAGCCCACTGGTCCACAGGAGTGAGTCAGGCAGCTGAGTACAATTCTCAATTTAGCTAAAAGTATCATTTGATCTGGTAGTACCTCAGATATGTAGCAGTGTGTGTTTACTTCAGAAACCCCCTAATCAACTCTCCCCAGTAACCCAGCAGTCTGAAAGAGATTTATCTTCCTGTCTCAGGTCCCTGTCTGCCAACTCTAAAGTGCAGCCTGTCCATCTGTGACTCTCAATATTAGCTCATTCAGACAGCCACTTGTTTGGAAAAATGCATCAAGACACTAGACAGGGAAAAAGAAATGTATCCTAAAGCAAACAAAATGACCAACCAACGCATAAATAAGACTGAGGTCAACAGCAGAGTAAGTGAAAATGCAAGTGTCAGATGCCTTTCCCCAAAGAAAACCAGAGGGAAAAAAAAGTATTACCTATTACAGCAAATTAAGAGAGGCCATTTTTCATATGCATGTGTCTAATATCCTGCCTCCTGTAGTGGGAGGAATAATACAGCATCATCTTTCACAAGGAAAAAAAGAAATAAGGACCAGCTATTTATTCTTTCTGTAGAGTTTGAATTATCATCGCTCTTTCACCAGCTAAACATCCACCACAGCTGGTTTTGTACCAGTGAAGCTGCACTTCAAATGAAGCATTAGGGATAACAGTCACCAAAACCAATTTCTAAAATATTCAGCTGTGCTATCTGCTTGCCTAGAAAGCTATCAGAAACTTTGACCAAAACGGTGTTGCACCAAGGCTGTTTGGGGTATGGCCAAGCTCCTTCAATCTAGTTTGACCAGCCCCTTAACAGTCCTTTTATAGTTGTAGTTGTTGCTGAGTGGATTAGTGAGGTGATGGTGTATGTTCATGGAACATAACTGCCAGTCGCTGGGATACATGATAAAATTTAATTACCCAGTCCCAGTGCACTTCCTCTCTAGTCTTTCAATTCTGGATTTATCCCCCTAAAATTGCTTTTCCTGAGAATTTTACAGCTAGCTAATTGACTTTCTGTTCCTTCTCTTGCACTGTACGTGAATAAGGTCTCTTCGGAGTTCTGCTAGCAGCTCTTTCCTTTAATAAAAATATTGTATTGTATTCATAAACCACCTGGATGGAAGGAAGGTTTGCAAAAAACACAATAGTATTTAGAAGAGGAATAATCATTGAAGAGATACTGAGCATTATATAATCTTTACTAGCCGTCTACTTCATGCCAAAATGCCTGAGACGTGCAGTTAAGGAGGACTGGATTCTATCATATGCTGAAATGACAACCTAAGCTTCAAGAAGAATTGACAGAATAAATTTATTTTCTCTTCTCTTTATTTTCTCTCTTTTTTCTCTTTTCTCTTCTCTGTTTCAAATATTTGATTAATTCTGATACCTGATTCCATAAAAACTTTTATTCTTTATTCCTCAATTTATTTTACACATAAACTTCCATTTTTCAAACGTTATGGAAATTTGCGGTGATTATTAGAAGAATTTTGATCACAGGTGGATTTGGTATTTTATGGTGATTGATAAAGAGGTAGAGAGTGTCCAGGATTCCAGGAAGCATGCTGAGGCTTTCCCACTGTGGGTAACAGTCTTGTTATGAAGTAGACTTTTGGGGAAAGAAGGGAATGAAACAGTAAAAGCAACCCACATTGAAGGCCATCTTGTATCTGCATATGAATCCAGCAATGAAAAACTATAAAAATGCAAATTATTCATTGACAATTACACAGTCATCATTATGTTTCAGAGCTGGAGCTGAAGTGCGGCCATTCTTTCTGCCTTTCCAAAATTTTTCATTGAATGTTCATTTCACATTTTGGAGATCATCTCTGCATCCATAAAAGCTGGGCACAGCTACCATACTCAGCATCAGACACACTGTGCGTATGTGTGTATATATACGTTTTTATATAATAGAAACATCTTTCTATATAAAGATTTTTAATGAACTTCCAGTTTCTGGAATATTGTTCTAGATCAGTGCTTGAATTCTGTGACTAAAAGTACACTTTCCTCCTGGATTTTCCCTGAGCATTTTTTTCCTCACACTGATCTCAGAATTACACAAAACAAGCATTTTGTGTGGCATTTGGGCCTTTTTACGTCTTGGCTTCATTCGAAACAATAAATTTAAACTGCATGTGATGGGAAGGTGAACAACTAAGGAAATGCTCTGCTGTTTCCCCAAAGAGGTTTCTACTGTCCAGCTCAGACTGTCTTTTAACTCTGAAGGAATGGATGAGCTGGATCTTACTGACCTTTTCTTCTAATATGGCCATTCAAAATGAGGTCTGACACCAACTTTAATTTGGGAAAAATTGTACCTCTGGCACCAAGTTCTCAGTTCAGAACATCTGTGCAAAGGCTTATGAGCTCTGCAGGGGGTCTGAGTTATTTCTAACAACCATTTAAGTGTCTAACAGTTTTGTCTTACAGCTGTTTTCTCTAAATATCTGACCTGACCATGAGGTTTCCAGGGAACCAGATGCTGGCAGGTTACTTTTGTCCACTAGTTTGTAAACTTTTGTAAACTCTTTAAAAAGTAGTATATTAACCAATGAGTAAGAGTTTGCAAAGTTTCTAGAGTCAGGTAACTTGTCTGCTTATACAGATATGTGGTAGATTTCTTTTTCAAAGAAGATGGTTACCATGAGGTTCAAAAATATTCTCAAACTCTCTTCAACATCCAGATACAGCAGAGGTCAGTGACAGAGTACAGCCATGTTTGCTGTCGAATGTGAGAACAAGCACTTTCTTGGAAACACAATATTCTGCTCGCTGCTGTATGTGAAACACCTTATTAACCAGGAGGTAGGTAAACAAAGGAAACAGAGTGATTGGGGTATGGGCATGTATGAGATGTTGTCCCTGCTTTCCTGCTTCCTACTCTCTGTGCATCAGGCAGATAAAGAGGAGGAAGCTGTAAATAGCCCAGAGAATCCGGAAATGCATTTATGCCAGCAAAAAGCATTCACGTACATATTTACTTTAAAAAGACAGACACCCCCCCCGCCCCACCGCTTCCCCCCCCAAAATCAGAACAATTTTTAAGCCTTTTTTTCACTCATGCGCTGCTATTTTAGTAATTAATGTATCTACCATAGCAACACATTTCAAGCTTGAATACATATAGTACATTTATTTTTCTTAGAAACACTCTCAAATAGACAGTACAACTACTTATCTTTCCTATATCATATTCACAACAGATGTTTTTCCCCTTGTACAATAATTACTTGTACTCTATTCACATTAGGCACACACTTAGAGAAAAATGATATGATTACTGTTTGGCAATTTTTAGCATAAGAAGCCTGGAGGATTGTATTTTATGATACATTTCTAATCACTGTATCATGGTAGAATGATATAGAACACATCCAGAGTTGGGACTAACCATCTACCTATGGACAGGGTTTGGCAGGGATGCTCCTGATGCTGAATTACTGTTCTGGAAGTCAGCATAGATTTCCTGGTCCCTTGCTTGCTGCAGAGAGAAGTAAAACCAGCACTGAGCTATTTTAGGGTAGTAAAAGAGCAACAGGCTCAGGAGGAGGAAGAGCACCAGAACTGTCTGTCAAAAATGAATGTGCTACTTGTCAAATTGGCATTAGTTGACTTTTCTTGAGCTCTTGTGGTTCCCTCTTGTCAGCAGTCTGAAATGGCTGCACAGAGTTGCCTAGCTACTGCAGTGATCCCGAACCTTGAACCTCTCCCTTTCCAGCTCTCTCCAGCTCCTCCATTTGGGTACGTTTATGTCACATCTTTGCTATCTCTACCTCTGTGAGACCCTATGTGCCAGATGCAGCTGTTTAGGGTGCGTTCTTCTGTCATACATATGTGGGGTGGATCCCGGTGTGGCACTGTACTGCAATCAGTGCAAGAGCTTCGCTAGAAGAAATAGTCCTTAGCTAAAGCCCCATACCTGACCCACTCACACCTTGCCATGCAAACCAGCGTGTCTCTCATGACTCCACAAACTTCCACTGTCCTTGCACAGCCCTCACTGTGGCAAACCTTCACCCTTACCCTTTGACTGCAGAAGTGGTCCCCATCACACGAGGGCAATAAAGATAGGGAACCACTGGCTAGAGTTATTCCTTTAACATGGCACACTGGAGGATAACCACTGTGTTTTAGTGCTTGGCATAGAGCAGCAGTGAAAAACACAACCATGCTGGTAATACTGAAAGCAAGCATAAGTTGCATTTTAGATCTCCATGGCGGACCCAGTCTTTGCTATTCAAAAAAAGCTCTAAGCCAAAGAGTCTGACCGAGGGCTGCCTCATTCACTGTCAGAATTAACACAGCAGCGTGGAGCAACCAGAGCTTCTGCCTGATGCTATAACAACTGGCTCCAGCTGACTCTCACTCTGGAAGACAAACCTGCCCCCAGTCTTTGTCCTCCCGATACATCGTTTCCACTGTCATCATCTGGTGCTAAGTCAACTCCTCTGGCTGTGCCATATTCTGGCACTCAGCCACCATAATCCACTGCATTTGCTGTGCGGGAAGGCCTTAAATTGAGTCATCGCATATTAAGTCTGGGCCTTTCAGTGCCATCTGAGAAGACTGTTTTACTCCAGGCCTCAGTTCTCATGTAGTCAATTACCAGGGATTCAGGCTAGCCTCATAAAATTGCTCTTCAGCCTACATTTTCTTTTCAGTCTTAACAAGTCACTAGTGCTCCTGTTCTTTTCACTTCCTTTTGTAAATTTTATTTTAAAGCCATACTACATAAATGTTTCATTTTTACATAATAAGCAATGCTCCAAAAATTACTGCAAGACAGCCTCCTCCAGCTGGAAACAGAAAATGTGCTTTAGCTGTTCCATTAGAAAGAAGTTTATCTTCTGACTGCTGCTTTCCTTCCTACCACTTGTTGCGTGTCGATACACTGCAGCTTAAAGCCTTCTGCAGTAAATCTGAATGAATAGTAAAACTAGCCTGTCTCTGAGGACAGCTAGCTCTGCTACCTTTTAAACTATGCCACATCATATGTGTAGATTCACTCCACTGAGTGAGTATTAAAAGATGTCTTCAGCATTTCTGGAAGCCTTTGGCTTTAGTAGGACAATTCCACACTTTCCGTTAGGGATTCTTCTTTGTTTGTGTTATTCCTGCCACTGCACTTCATTGTGAAAACACTCAAAACCAAAATTTTTTTTTAAATGATTCCCAGGCACTGGAATTTGATTGTCCTTACTGTCAAAGCATTGCACTGATTTCTGATCAGGGCCAAATTGTGGCAGTCTCCCAAAACAACTCCCAGTTTACGAACTAATATGAGCTGGAAACCATTCCCAGTGGCAGTATGCATACACCTGCCATAGTTTGGAGGCTAAGTTTAACAGGGAGAACTGGTCATTTTGTGCAGCTGGGCTCAGAGCCAGAGGGTGCTTCTGTGCACATATAATTTACTAATACAGATGTGGCCAAGGAGCCTGACAAAAGAGCACTTCATTCAGTGCCTTCATCTCACCTGTTCATCTCAGTGCGACACTTCTGTCTTACACACCAGCCTGTTCCAAATGACACTCTTCTACACACATAGCCAGCATAAATATGTCCATGTGAAAATTACACTAAGTTTCTATCAGTTTCAATGACTGTGGGACTAGGTATACGGCCTCTCTGTTGACCCTACTATCTGGCACTCAGCAAGACAAGCAATCAGCGCTAAGGGGTGGTTATCTCCGAGTAGTACCACGTTCTGACTTGCGCCAACATTAAGAACTGCAGGCAAAAATTGTTCACTGTCTTATTTTGCTCTCCCTTCACACTGGGTAAACACAGTCAGGATGTGAAAGAGGCACGAGCAGGGCTTCCCCTTGCACCCCATTTCAGTGTAGGTGCAACATAGCCACCAGGACAGGCTTGAGTCCCTAATCCCTTCAGCCTCTCTTGTAGCCTTTGGCATCCTGCTTGCTTAGCTTGATGCTGGTGGCACTCACGGTGCACAGCTGCAACAAGAGGAAGAGAACTAAGCTCCATTAATCAAATCCAGCCCTACACTCCAAATGTTTTTATTTAGATGTTACTTTCCAGAGGAAGTCTGAGTCTCTTTTGTAACACGCTTTCATTCAAATACGCTTAAGAAGTAAGGACAGTTCGTCCATCTAGTCCTATGCCTTTCTGCCTTTCTTTTTAGTACGAAAAATAGGGTAGATATATTATTGTCAGACTCTTAACATTTACCTTTAGAAGGCAACTTTAGCATTGTTTGAATATGTCTGCTAAAATGTCTGATGAACACTATAGAGAGAAGTCTGTCAAAAAACTCTGTTTCTCTGCCTCTTTCCCCTGGCCAGTTTTTCAATCAGGCTACACATTGGATAATACAAATATATAAGAAGCTTCCAGTGAGTGCTTTTACCTCAGCCTATTTATATAGAGGAGAGGTTTCTGCAGTAACATATATATGAGTCATATCTTCCTTTTATCATGAGGGATCTACATCAGCATAAAAAGAGAAGACCTTACTTGACATTGCTGATATTTCTATAACAGAAAAGAAGGAAAGCTAAAAAGCTTCCTTCCTTGAAAAAAATAAACACAAGCCCAGGCCATTGCACACTTTTGACATATATCAAGAAAAGAGCAAATAAAATGAAAACATGGGGTTTTTTGCCTAGGATACTTTTAAGAGAAGAGTGATTAAGATGTTAGAATTTACACCACAGAGAAAAGAGTTTGAAGGGTTGCTTATGTTAGAACAAGCTATGGCAATTCAGAGTCCCTGAATACACGGAAGAAAAATAGCAGTGACATGTCATTCAAATGTGTTGCAAGTTCTTCAGGAAAGTTACCTTACCCTTTCACCTGTGGATGAAAAACTACAACTACAACTCAAACCTTGCCTACATACTAAGTAGGGCATACATCCTGTGCATGTGTGCAGTCCCAGATACCCTATCTTCTTTTCAGAGGCAGAGACATAAAATGAATGAGAAAGATGTTCCAGCTCATGAAATTTTGCAGACTCCAAAGGAATACCTGTGGATGGCAGAAAGTTCCAAGAAAGGAGGCAAACCCAAATTCCAAAATCCGAAACTCATTTCTGCAGTTTGAGACCTCTTAACTTCTACAAACTGTTACTCAATGCCTGATCCCCTGATGCAAAATAGGGTAGGTCATTGCATTGGGTTTGCATGGCAAGGTTTTGGTAGCAGGAGGGTCTACAAGGGTGGCTTCTGTAAGAAGCTGCTAGAAGCTTCCCCCATGACCAAAAGAGCCAAGGCCAGCCAGCTCCAAGACAGATCCGCTGCTGGCCAAGGCCAAGCCCATCAGCAATGGTGGTAGCACCCCTGGGATAACAGATTTAAGAAGGGGAAAAAAGACCTGTGCAACAGAAGCAGCAGCTGGAGAGAGGAGTGAGAACATGTGAGAGAAACAACCCTGCAGACCCCCAGGTCAGTGGAGAAGGAGGGGGAGGAGGTGCTCCGGGTGCCGGAGCAGAGATTCCCCTGCAGCCCCTGGGGAAGACCATGGTGAGGCAGGCTGTCTCCCTGCAGCCCAGGGAGGTCCATGGTGGAGCAGATACCCACCTGCAGCCCGGGGAGGGCCCCATGCTGGAGCAGGGGGATGCCTGAAAGAGGCTGTGATCCCATGGGAAGCCCACGCTGGAGCAGAATCCTGGCAGGGCCTGTGGAGAGAGGAGCCCACGCTGGAGCAGGTTTGCTGGCAGGACTTGTGACCCCGTGGGGAACCCACACTGGAGCAGTTTGTGAAGAACTGCAGCCCGTGGGAAGGACTCACACTGGAGAAGTTCATGGAGGACTGCCTCCTGTGGGAGGGACCCTACACTGGAGCAGAGGAAGACTGTGGGGAGTCCTGCCCCTGAGGAAGAAGGAGTGGCAGAGACAATGCCTAATGAACTGACTGCAACCCCCATTCCCCATCCTCCTGTGTCACTGGGGGGAGGAGGTACAGAAAATCAGGAGTAAAGTTAAGCCTGGGAAGAAAGGAGGGGTAGGAGGAAGGCGTTTTAAGATTTGGTTTTATTTCTCATTATCCTACTCTGACTGGATTGGTAATAAATTAATTTTCCCCAAGTTGAGTCTGTTCTGCCTGTGATTGCAATTGGTGAGTGATCTCTCTCTGTCCTTATCTCAACCCTTGAGCTTTTCATTCTATTTTCTCTCCCCTATCCAGCTGAGGGGGGGAGTTATAGAGCAACTTTGGTGTGCACATGGTGCCCAGTCAGGGTCAACCCACCACAGTCATATGTTGGAAATCACCTGATACTTTTCCAAACACTTTGGAAATGATCATAGAAATATCTTTAGATACCACACAAGTGAATCTTAAGGTATTTAGGATTACGTGAATATCAGAGGACTGAGTTGTTAAAAGTTATGTCCAAAGGAACAGAAAAGATCTTGAAAAGTAAGTGTTGGTTCAGAAAATACAGACCGATAGGGACAAATAGCAATGATGGAAAAAAATCCATATACCTGCATGTATCTCTCTGGAATTAGAAAGAACGCCCCATAGATTTTCCCCTGGTGAAGCATTTATTCTAGGGCTACTATCAATGGCTACATTACAAAAGGTCACCATTAATTCCCAGCAATATTATATACCTGGATCCTGTGACTCAGCGTCCTGCGTAGTATAAATGATGATGTTTGTGCCCTGAAGCTAAGAGCCATACTGATAAAGGATGTTCTATGGCCACCATACTAGATACATTGGGTTCTGTGTGCAAACCTGACAGCCTCCAGGCATGCAATGTATAATTCAGAGCACCTTTCCCTCCTCTTTCCTCATTTGTTGAGTGAAAGAGAGCAGAAAGTGACAAAGGAGACAGGGAAAGAGCTACTTGCATCCCTATATGGAGAAACAACTGTGTTTAGCCATCCTGTGCTGCCTTCCACGGGTCAGCTCCAATGTACTTTTTAAGGACTACAGATAAGTGTTTCCAAGGCCACTGTCAGAGAGCCCACTATCACATGACAGGCTAATCTCTACGCTGCCATTGATAGAAGAGCTTACACTGTGGTCAGGGTGTCAGCTTCTCTAGTTGTAAGCTGAATATATTCCTTGATTTTAAAAGGTCACTTAGTCTGAACCCTTTTAGTGATAATAATTCCTAAAGGGATGTTTGCTAATGGCTACCCAAAATACTGCCAAGCTCTTCAAGTATATATACTTGGAATATTGGCCAAGAGAGGGGGAAAATTCTTCCTTTCACTAATTTCAGACACATTGTTTTCCATATTGAACTTCCAGTTGTGGATGTCTTGCCCTCTCTGACCTCTATATTCTCCAAAATTTCAAAGTCATAGATTCAAGCAAATCCAGGTCTAAAAAGTCCAGGGCTGTTTATGCAAGGGCTTCCCAGATGAAACTACTGCTACCTCTACAAAGCACATAAGATGCAGACAGGCACTCACTGGGAGAGACTGGCCTCCCAGTCTTCACTGTTACTTCACATCTTAAAAGGCTATCTCGATGTGACATAGAGAACTTAAAATGACAACTAATTCCATTTAGAAATAACTCTAGGTTGTGGTTTAACCCCAACCAGCAACTAAGCACCATACAGCCACCTGCTCACTCTGCCCGCCTCAGTGGGATGGGGGAGAGAATCGGGGGGGAAAAAGTAAAACTCATGGGTTGAGATAAAGACAATTTCATAGGACAGAAAAGGAAGGGGAAAATAATAATAACAACAACAACAGAATATACAAAACAAGTGAAGCACAATACAATTGCTCGCCACCCACTGACCGATGCTCAGCCAAGCCCCAAGCTACGGTGCCCCCCAGCCCACTCCCCCAGTTTATATACTGGGCATGATGTAATATGGTATGGAATACCCCTTTGGCTCATTTGGGTCAGCTGGGACACTGACTGTGTCCCCTCCCAGTTTCTTGTGCACTCCCAGCCTCTGCTGGCAGGGCAGTATGAAAAGCTGAAAAGTCTTTGACTTAGTATAAACACTGCCTAGCAACAACTAAAAACATCAGTGTGTTATCAACATTATTCTCACACTAAATCCGAAACACAGCACTATACCAGCTACTAAGAAGAAAATTAACTTTATTCCAGCTGAAACCAGGACATTCTATTACTCATCACACATTTTCTGTGGTTTTGTCCTTTTATTTTTAATACTAAGGATAGTTGCATAAATATTGGGCTGTTTGTCTCTTAATTATTTTTTCCTTGGCAGTTTAACCCTAATCTGTTGCTGTAACTAAAGTTGTCAATTAATTTATTGGATTAATTTAGCCTTTTTCTTGAAAAAAAAATATTTTGGGGAGCATGCTTGTTATTCAGGAGGATTTGCTGATATTTTCTTTTCCCAATTTTCTGCACACAGCTTATTATATGTTTTTAGGTTTAAAATGGTAATGATACTAACGCATTTTATCTCAAAGTATAGGGTCACCAGATACTTTTTCTTCCTATCCAATGGGATAGAAGCAATTAAGTTCTTAAACTGTTGACTTTTAAGAGGAGAACTAAGGAATAAGAGCAAAAGACCTTATCAAAAAAATGTCCTATCATTAAAAGAACAAAGGAGGGAGAAAAATAAAAGGAATAGCATGATGTGCAAGAGAATCTCTTTAGAAACAAACTTTTCTTTCACGTTTCTTTGATGTCCCAGTCTTGTCTCCCACTGATTTTAGTCAGTAGGCTTTGGGTCAGTCTAAAAGTTTCTAAAATAGCTGCACTTGTCATCCTTCCTATTCACTCTGTAAAGTTCACTTTGACCTTTGTATTACAGAACATCTTAGTGTTGGTTTAGCACATTCAACGTCCTTGTCTCAAGTCTGCTGCCAGGGTCCATTGCAGGGGAGTTATCTTTCTCAGAGTGGAATAGATGACATTTTCAGCCAACCAAACTAAAAAAAAAAAATAAATTAAAAACATATCCTCTCCAAGTTTTGATCCATCATGTTTAGTTTTGTTTTCATTTCCAAAGAAAGAGGAAAAACCACCATGCTTAGGCTGCAAGGGGGAGGAAGAATTGCAGTGCCAATGAAAACATTTTATTACAGTATTGTCGCAAGACTCTTTATCACCAAAATCTCCCCCAGTCCCCTTCATCTTTCATTGAGTACTACTCTTGCTAAAACTGATTTACTGAAAAAACAAGCCGTATTAACTAACAGTAATAAAAATAATAATGGAAAATTCTATTGTAGGCAGATTTGTGTTTCGTTTTCTAGCTTCAAATGTTTTTAATTTTCTATTTAATTTGTATTAAGGAGAAAAAACATATTTTTCCTACAGTCCCTGTTACATGTGTCAAGTAATCTTTTATGTACACTTACACAAACATTTTATTATTATGAACATCCTTCCATTTCAAATGTATTTATTAAGAACACTTTATCAGTAATTTTTTTTCATGATCTGTATTATTTCTCAAATACAATACTTTCATGTCAGGAACATCATTAGCCATAGAAAAGTTGATATGTTTTTTACAATGCCATAGCAGTGGATTTTTACTCTATATTTGTGGTCTAGATAGTGGGATTTTACTTTGCTCTAAAGACAATAAATTTTTATAGAGTTAATGCTTGTGAAGAATTCCACATTCTCTCAAAGAATAACTCTGGAAAGTAGGCATAGATACTTTTGTTTTCAGTGTTAGCAATGAAGCATAAAATATGATAGTGAAATAGCAAAAGTTGTTTATTTCTGTGTCAATCATTTTAACCAAAAAAACCAGGAGGGTGGTTATCATAGGTAGCTCTTAAAAACTCATCTCTAATGAAGGCAATGAAAAAATTTACATTATCCTACTCTAAGCACCTAGCCACCTCCCATGCTTAGCTACTGTGCTTAATATATCTTGCTGCAAAAGTTATCTGTTGTGTATACAAAAGCTGCACTATCATACTTTTTTTAAAAAGCATATGCAATACAAAATAAATCTGATCTAATTTACTGCTGTAAAGACCATCCATTTATATAGAGAGAGTTTCATAAATTTGATTGTGGTGTTTTTTCATTAATTCATGTGGTGACTTAAAAAGTAAGAAGCAGAAATTATACCCAGTTTGCAGAAGAGTAACTAGTAATTTTCCCTTAAAAATTAAAGCTCCTCCCATTCTCCCTCTAGTGAATCCATAATGTTAATAAATGCCACCTCATAGGTGCAAAAAATGCATGGATGTGCACATGTATGAAATTTCCACTGACGCAAATGAAATTTGAGACATCTGAAGTCAGGATTTAACCCAGAGTACTCAGTGTGTGAGAGTTCATTTATTCTCATAGCAATGAACAGATGAAGGAGAAAGGCTTTTAATGTGACACAGAGAGCTTTAAAATTAGAAATGGGAATTCAAGAAGTTGCTCATAAAGTCAATTGCTTTTTTAAAGGTGTTCCTGCATTTCATGTTTACACTCAGCCTGGTGGTCCCTGATCCCTCCAGTTTCCAGTAAGAGCTGATGTGTCCTTCAGCTACAATTGCAGATGTTGGAGGACCTGTTCTTAGATTGTTAAACAGTTCAATTCACAAGCAGTCTACACAGGTCAGTTCAAAATGAAAAATTATCATCCAGAAGAGAACTAGAGAAGCTGTGGATAGAAGGAAAGCTAAGAGACCAGGAAAGCCTCAACTGCCCAGACCCATATCAAATGGTAAACTGAAGAGAAGTACCTTCACTACTATATTCTATATTTTTTCAAAATTGTATGTTAAATTACTTAGTTCAGTTAATATATTGTCCATTCTGAAATATAAATTACGGAGTCTTTCTTCTTTAAAATAAAGTATAGTGCTTGTGCAATGTGCCAGGCAATCTCAACTTTGGAGATAGAAGCTTTCTCTTCTTCCAAGAATATTAAGAGGAAGCTTCAAACCATAATCCCAACGGAAGAGAGCGCTATTCTGTCTTTCCTGTGATTTTAAAAACACCTAACTACCACAGACTAGTTAACATGACCAAAGAATGCAGTCCTCACCGTTACAACATAGATGTCTCTTCAGAATATTGGTCATATACTGAGCCTTACCCTGATTTTCTGGGGCTCATTGGCAAAATTAAGCCCTGCAATAAAATGAAGATAAAAAAGAAAATTCAAAGCAGATGCAGTAGAAAAGAAAAAGAGAGAAGGAGAGGAAGAGGGGAGGAAGAAACTGTGCCCAGAAATTTCTGTTTCTTTTTCTTGTTAGCAACATGCACACATAATACTCTGGAGGAGTACCATATACTCTGACAGTAAATTGATAGAGGATACTGAAGGGGGTAGGGGAGGGCTGTATTACAAAAAAATATTGCAGTCCAGTTTTGATACCACAAAAAAATGAACAATTTTCATTACTAAAGTGTGGATACCTTCATCTTACTTCTCTGGTGACAATTTAGACTTCTCAGCAGACCAGTTTAGAGACCTAATTGTTACATTTGATGATTTTTTTTGCTTTCTGAATTTCTTCCCATTATTGAAAAGTCTCTTTTTTTTGTCAGAAAAAAAAACTTTAATTAAACAGAATGTACCATTAATTAGTTTTCACACAAGTCAGTAAGATGGAGCGGAGAAAGAGAGCTACTACTAAAAGAAAGCTGTAGAGAAATTATGGAATTTCCTAAAGGATTGTCCGTAGTTTCCAAAACACAATCACAGTTGACAGAAATTCTCACCTCTATTTACAATCTCACCCGAGTCTAAGGACTGAGAAAGCACAGGAGACAGTTTAATGTCTTGTCTTTCAAAGTGATCTCTTTAGATTTAGGATGAGCAGAAATGCTGAACTGATGTGAGGACACTTTCACTATCGCTACTCAATGTTTTATGTGATGTTCTATAGGGAGCTAGAAGATTTCAGTCTCTCTTGCTCCCAGCCTGGCATTTTTCACAAAAAAATGATGAAGACAAAAGAAGTCATGGACAATAAAATCAATCCACTCTGAAAAGAAAACTAAAGCATTTCATGATAACGCTCAAATACCTGCATCAACTCAGTGTGTTCACCTCAAAGACATACACAGTAAAGTTAGAATTTTTATTTGATAGCTGACAAGTAGCAAAGAACCAAATGGCCAAATTAATGATAAATATAACTCAAGAGCAGAGTTGTTGGGGCATGCATGCAGAGGTATCATAAAGACTACAATGTGCAGCCTTAAGTTTTGAAAGCCTCCAGAAAAAGGGGAGTGGCAAGGTTTATCAGGGAGAAAAGAAAATCAAGAATGTGCCAAAGTGTTGTGTGAAGGCAATAAGCGAGAGAACACCAGAAATGTGGCACAAACAAGAGCTGTCAGGATGATACTGGGAGCCAAAGAGACAGCGTCAGTCTCTAAGGAACCCAGGTGTTTCTAATGTGATACTACAAAAACAAATTATATCTCCTACATGTTGAGCACTGTAGAGATATCTCATGTTAACCCTAGCTCTAGCAGTAGCACTGAAAATATCCCCATCTGGAGGAAATTTAGTTTAATAGTCAAGAATGGACATTCAAGGACATTCTTAGTCCTTCAGTGACATCTTCAGAAGCCAAACAACATAAAGGCAAAGAAAACAAACAAGGAAGCAAAAAGTTATTTGCTTTGGTTTTATTTCTGTAAGGACTTAAGAATCCCTAGTCATACTGCCAGTTATACCTATAAAATTAATGGAAGCACTGCACAAGAGCTGGCACCCTTTATTTGTCTTTCTCTCTCTCTCTCCCTCCCATTCCAAATATTAGATTTTTTTTTTTTTTTTAACTGAAAGATGTTCTGGACTTGACACCAAATGTTTCATGCATCAGGAAAACACAGGTTAGGGATTTGGAGTTCTGCCCAGTATGAATAATGCAGTAGAGTACCATGGTAGCATGAACTGTTAGAGAAATCACAGCTGCTGGTCTTCACTGCTTGTTCAGACAAAAATTAGGTCTTAGTATGTTCTTGATGCCAACTAGAGTCATTAGGAAAGGTATTGAAATATGGATTTCGCATACCATATTAGTTCTGTGAACATATGTTAAATAACCCTGTGTCCCCATTCCTGTCTCCCTCCCAAACTGTTCATCTATCCTTTATATGTTGAAACTTCTACTATCTTGGCATTTTCTCCCTAGAACTTCTGCTCCAGAAAACTGAAACCACGACATGGAACAACATTAAGTATTGTAGATACCAAGCTATTTTGACAACAAACCAGAATCCCATGTATCAGAAATACTTGTCCATTAACATTCATTGCATTTTTTTGCTTCCTTAGCCTTCCAATATTGTTGTGTGGGGATAGGGCCCTTAGAGCTGAGTCAGCTTTTCTGATTCTCAAACAAATCTTAAGGCCTAGGTGTGCATAAGACTAAATTTTTCTTTTCCTCCCCCCTCGCTTATTGTCTCAACCCTGAGTCATTTTTCATTGGGTTTCAACTGAAATTGACTTTACATCATATTCATCTGAATGAGGAGCCTCTGCCCTTTCAACCAATCCTCGCAGTTACAGAGAAGGAAAATCACAGGAAGAAAGAGGGAGATGAAAAATACTACGGCTAAAACTTGCCTTGTAATAGAATAGCATTAAGCTTCTGATGGGGTACATTTCCTTACTTTATGAAGGAGTTTAATGATGTCTTTTAAGAGCAATAAATAAATGGGCTGCTTGAAAGCATTCTCAAGTTAGTATTGCTTTTCTCCTGCTAAGTCTGCTAATTATGGCATTTTTCCATTAATTGAGAACTTAAAGTCCTTAAAACCAGCTTTGAATCAGTTCTTTGAACTTCAGTAGTTCCTCACAATTGCACAAATATCAGACTAGCCTCACTTTGCAGTGACTACACTCACAAAGGGCAGGATGTCTGTGTCTGACTGTAAATTCCTTCCCTGACAATATGCTTTCAGGAGTGACCAAGCCTCCATCTCCAATTTTCTGCTAAAAAAGTTTGACCCGGGTATTTTAATTTCGACAAGGAGCATTGCTCGTAGCACATAAAAATGTAACAATGTATCACCAGTTAGGTTTTCAGCTACCAGGCAGTAAGGCTTATTTCTAGGTTTCGTTTTATGGGTATTTGAAGCAATAAAATACAGAAGTAACTTATTTAAAGAAGCTATATAGGAAAAGTAAAGTAGTTTATCTGTATTAATCCCTAATGAGAAAAACTGCCCCATACCATCACATTAAATATTTAAAATCACCTCCCCATGATAAATTTGCATCAGGTTCAATGTATTACATGTCATTATTGAGAGTTTGTCTGCAAAATCCAACAAACTGGTTTGCACTTTCTCATCTATTCTTAGCCTTCTTGTTTATTTATTGTTACATGTACAAAGGTGTCTACAAATCTGAACCCACTCCGTCAGACAGGCTTGTATCTACAGGATACATGCAAAGCTAACTTCAGAGTGAATTTTTAATAATTTCTTTTTAAGGCTGAGAACAGAATAGATCAAACATTGAATATGTTGTAATTTTCCAAGTTCTTCTTATAGGTTTTTGACTCTGAAGAAATAAGATATTTCTCAGTCCTTAGTTTTTCATCTTCAGTAATACGAAATTCTCCTTGAGACAAGAGTTGTTTTGGTTTTGGGTCTCAAAAAAAAAAAAAAACAAAAACAAAAAAAACCCCCAACAATGCAGGAGCAGTCATTTTCTCTTTTCACAAATAAGATAACCTATAATCATTATTTTTAGCTGTTCTTTAAAGCAGCATATGGGCTGCCATTTTCATTTCCAAAATGGAGTAGAGACACAGCCCAATTTCTTCTAATTTAGTTTATATACTTCTTTTAGAACACATGGAGATCACCAGAAAACATATTCTAGACTCCTGGTGACTTCTTGAAACTTTTAAAATCCAGGTATGAGAAAGTGGTCACCCTACCTTTCAACAGGTTATGGACAATAATGTAGAACAAGTAAATATCTCCTGGCAATTCTTCTCGTCCTGCCAGCCTGGACCACAGCATAGGGTGCAAGCAAGAGTGCGCAAACAACATGTTGCCAAAACTTGCTGCTCTGGGGTAATATTCAGATTATAGGATTATGAACTAATAATAAATTATTTTTCATCTCCTTAGAAATACACCATATCTCTAAAAGTACACACAAGCAGTTTCAACCAGTTATGAATGTTTAAATAGGACGTTACCTTGCTTACTTATTTTCTATTTTAATATTAAATGATGTGCATAGAAATTTGTAACGTAGTATAACTTAAAAATATATACTAAAGTAAACCAAAAGAAAGTCTAAATTATGTCTATGATAAGATTATTTCAGCTTACTTCCCTTCAGGTTTCTCAAGCTGCCTTGTTTATATAAATCTAATTTTTATTTTCAACGTATTTAAATTATTTGGTATAGGATTCCCCATTAAATAAATTGCATTGAGTTTGAGGGGAGAAGAGTCTCTATTCTGTTTTTTTATTTCTAAAAAAAAAAATTTTGAGTAAGAGAAACATGGATTTTTTGCAGCCTCCTGAGATTTCTGGTAGATTATTTCATGTGCGTTTTTTCGTCTCTAACAAATACACAGAAATGCAGAATACTATCCTACAGGGAACAATTGATTGAACTGGCCAGCCACTGGTGGTAAAAATTAGTCTAGCAACAGGAAATTGGTGAATTTGAAAATGAGGGACTATGAAGTTAGTAATTATCATTTCAAGCAAAGGAAACAAAGAACAACTTTCTAGCGCCTTAGAACCCAGAGGTAAAAGATTGAGATAATATACATTCAAATAAATGTCTCCAGTTTTACTAAGTGCCAGTGTAAAAATTCTGCTTTTGCATCAGTCTGAAAATGTTTTAGTGGAAGTTGAATACAATAAGACATGAGAAATCAAGGACTTTCTCTAAGGTCCTCAAAGGGGAAACCGTGAGTCTGCTTAAGGAATGAAACTCAGAAGTGAGATGGAAAAGACAAGGGAACACTTTGGAGTAATGCATCTAAAATAGAATGTGTTTCATATGTGTTCTTAAAGATTTCCCAGAAAAGTGTGTGATACTTAAGCAGCATGTATTATTTAAGTGATACTTCAGAACTGTATTCCTCTTTGGAAATACAAAGACTCTTACTCAGGATTGGAGCTATGAAAGGACAAACAGTGCAATGAGATTAATAGCTCTGTCCATGCAAGTTCAGATACTCGCATTCTTTAACATTATAATTTCTTTTTCCAACACCCCATGATGGAAAATGAATATTAATAGTGGAATTTAATGAAGGGAACTGAAGCCAGAGAGGTCAGGG
The DNA here is from genome assembly GCF_026419915.1 of Harpia harpyja. Taxonomy (NCBI): domain Eukaryota; kingdom Metazoa; phylum Chordata; class Aves; order Accipitriformes; family Accipitridae; genus Harpia; species Harpia harpyja. The sequence goes on along the minus strand of NC_068949.1, from coordinate 14,001,288 downwards.
TGAGGGGAACTCTGCAGAGTTGCTGATACTTAGGTGTTCTAGACTCCAACATAAAGGTAGCCCATCGTTCTCCGAAAGGTAGAAGAAAAACAGTGTACAAGCACCACTGCTCTATACCCATTACAGCAACTTTCTAAGCTAGCGCAAACAATATTTGTTTGATGTTAGTAGGGTAATATGCAGGGATGCTTTTGCAAGATTGACATTTTACAACTTTGTTACAAGATCCCAAACGTTCCCTGTGACAAAGTCAATCGGGTCAATGCCCAATGGTGAATCAAGCTGTGCTGCAGTCTACTCTCCCTTCAGAAAGACATAACCATCCTCATGGGTTCAGTCACAGAATGGCCCTCAAATTGAGCAGCAAACTTCCCCTTTCTAAACATAGCTGAAGTACTTGCTTAAATACCTGGAACTGCCATCCTTGCAACTATCCCAGATTGGGATTGATGACCTTTACAGGATTTCTACTCCTAAAAGGAGTTGTGGGAAATTTCCTGAGCTCCCACATTCAATGATGCCTGTGGCAATGTTCTACTGCTGAGGAACCTTTGAGATGGGGTTTGCAATGCTGAGCTGAGCTTTCACCATTCCTGCAGGAAATAATTTCATTCCCATTACTGACACTGACAGCACAGCTCTAGGAAATTATTCATTTTGGGATTACAGCTATGGAAGAGAGGAACTATAAATTCCCAACTATAAAGGAAGCAGTGGATTGGTGTGCTCCTTATACTCCCTTACCAGCAGCCAGCCACCCTGTCAGTCCCCAGTCTTTAGTGGGGAAAACAATGATCCAATCTGAGGACTGAATTCCTCGAACCCTTGTCATTCAGTGGTGCTTTCAGAGGATAATGCATTTCTTGCTGGAGTGTCTCTCATCACTCGGGAGATGTACAAGAGTCAAAAGAAAACTACAGAAATTCCTAGGACTGGAACTAGGGAAAAATACTGAATCACACAGAATCACACTTTTCTATTTGGTGGTAAAGACCCTTACCTTTTGATCAAGACTTTCCACAGCATTTGGCTGTAAACAAGTCTGTAATGTGAAGATGCTAGGCCACAGTGAAGATGCTGAATCATGTATTCACCACACATGCCTTTTCTCATTGAGCTGAGTTCTGAACAAAGCATCTGTGAGAGAATTTTTGTTCCAAGGAGTGTGAAAGAACCTAAGAAAGCAGTGATTTTTTTATTGCCAATGTGTGACAGAAACAGTTCTCAAGCTCCTCTTCTGTTCTGATAATGTACTACTATTCAGTGGCCTGAAATAATATGTGTATATCACCCAAGCAAGAACTTAAGTTTTGAGAGATTTGACGACACTGTTGATAAGTCAAGATTCATGTTCTCCCACATCTGGCTGACATGTTCACTCCAAGAACCCTCTCCCCCTCCAGTGTCTGTTAGTATCTGAGGAAATAAGAGGACTTGAAACAAAAATGATGGTATTCTTGTCTGAAATCTCTTTATAATAAGGAGGCAGAGGATGTAAGAAAATATAAGACTTAGTTACTCTAGTCATTTATTTAAGATCAGTGGTGGCAGGCCCAACAGGGTATGGCAAAAGGAACCAATTAAATATTACTTATTTGTACTTATTTGAGTTTTAAATGCTAAAGTTCTGTAAAGTTTGTACATCCACTCATACAAATATGTAATAAAAACCTAGACATCCTGGTCTACTGAGCAAGTCCTACCAAAATAACTATTTTGCCTCATTTGTCCTTCTTATATTTTTTTGCAAAACTGAGTATCTTTATGGGTGGAACACTGAAAGCCTGATATACTGGGTCTATAATGAATCTTGTAAGCTGTAGCGATTTCTGTGGAATCAGGATTGATTTTTTGTTGTTCTTTATCCAAAACTGAAAAGATTTTAAGAGGTGGATTGTCAGATACAATTGCTTCATGAGAAGGAACAGCAATTAGGATGTTTTCTGTGTAGGTTAACTCCCTGACCTCTCCTGGAAGCAGAAGGAAAAGGAGTGGCCCTGGTGTGCTGTTGACAACCTCCAAACCACCAGCTTGCATTCATACAAATTCCTTCATCAGCTCCACAAGAACAATTTCTTTATTCCATGTGAGTTGAAGGGCTTAAGAGCATGACTAGAATACATTTTTAACAGATGTTTGTGAGTGTTTGCCATGACAATTCAGAGAGTTTGTGCACTGTCTGGTATGAGGGATTCTGTGCATCTCTCTTTCCAAGTGAGATATGAATATGCATTTTTTCACCTTCCGTTGCCTGGTCTCTCCATCTCGGTGCAAAATGTAGTGAAAACATCCTGGTACCTATCTCAGGACTAAATAACCACAGATCACCCAGAAAGTAATAAGTGCCCATTAAAATACAGTGCCTGGGTATATAAAGATGATCTCTTCACAGTTATTTCTTCTAGTCTGAACTCCAAGAAGGACACAGTTTAGAAAGAAGTGATCTGCAGGATACCGACCATTTGTCAAGGCTGATCAGAAATGCAGCCGACAAAGTTACCTGGGAGGTGTAAAAAGTAATGGTCGCTTCCTAGCTATTTTGGAGGTGCAGGCAAGACATAAATAGCATAACTACAGGATCAGAAACAGACTCTGTGATTCATAGCTTGTTGAATAAACCAGGTAAGAAAAAAGTCCAGCTAGTCCTGTTAGTTACAGTGCTTTTTAGAGCCACCACAAAACTAATACCTGTATTTACTTCCACTATAGTTTTTCTCTGACTGGACCTCTGAGAAATGCTGTGTTTATTGTATTGCAGATTCGTCAGTGGGGAAAAACAAATCTGCCCAGGCTTCAGTTGGGAAACCCACAACCTGGACTGACATAAAGAATTAGAGACTAAGAGCCCATACAGAGCCAACTGAGGCCAAGCAGGAGTTCAACAGCACATAGTTCTAGCAGATACCGTGTTTAGGTCCCCCTATGAAGGCTTTACCAAGCCTACTTTGGGCTGAAGGAGAATCACACCTAAAGTTACATGCTTCAAATGGAAAAATTCTTTATAAAGGACCACGTCTAAGTTTTTTAATGAAATGTTAATCTCAAAAATACACTCATTACTCAACTTTCATAAAGTTGAAACCATGGGGATAAATATGCTTTCTTCTACCTAATCACAAATAACCTCTAAATGGGATACTGGCCAAAGAACTCTTACCTCGTTTTAGGAAGAACATTTAGGCTAACAACTGGCATAGGGAAAGTCATGCATCCAAGTGTCTCAGGCTTCTCAGGAGTCCAGAGAAGATCAGACTGAATGGTTTCCTATGTGTATTTCTGGTGAGCACCTGGAAAAACAGATCCCACTCTTCTCAAAGCTCTTCCTGAGGCCAGGAAGTAGAAGGTATGTTCTCTAAGCTACTAGGCAGTGGTATTACCCTCTGCTCTAGTCCTCAAGATGCTGCATTCGCTGAGTATGTTACTGAGCAGCTCTAGGATGAAGAACACGACTAACTTCAAGAAGCCTATAAAAACCATACATGAAGTGCTCTTGGGTGTCCAAGAGAGAGAGAAAAGGGAGGCAGTAAGAAAGACAGACAAGAAAAGCCCTGCCGGAATCAAGCAATTACAATATTCCAATGAGAATTAAAAAAGAAAAAAAAACCCAAACAAACAAAACCAAACAAACAAACAAACAAAAAAACCCAAAAACCCAAACCAAGAACACTTGATTAATACAAATAGTCATATCACCTATGTTTTTACTTAAGCAATAACTACCAGAAGTGAAGCAAACTTTTCTGGTACACCTTCATCAACTGTAGATTATTCATAAGGTCAAGCATTTGCAAAGGAGGTTATTTTGAAACATCGGATTACTCCAGAAACTTAGCCTTATCTAAATTAGTTCTGCTCACACTCTCAGCCAATAAATTTCTCCACCTGTTTGCATATTGATTTTTTCCCATCTTTTATTTATTTCAGCTTCCTCAGGGGTGAAAAGAAAAAGTCTATTAAGCAGCTGACAGGAAGTATGAGTTCTGAAAGGGTTTTTTTGCTGTCAAATGTCTCTCTGCCTGGATCACCTTACAAATGTAAATTAAAAGGTTTAAAATGTAGTGACCTGGAGTAGAATTCTAATTTGGCTTAGACAACACATTTTCTCATTCAAAACACAATATATTGTTTTTCTGTTCTAACACCCTGCTGATCTGGATCAGGACCCATTAGCTCTCAGCTCTTTTCTGGTATGTAGAAAAAGGACTGTCTAAAGGATCTTTATTCTCTTTTTCTAGTCCATGCATTTTGCTTCCCTTTTTCTGAAACAAATGAAGCAATGCAACATATACTTATCTGCCCCATGGACCTCAGCAAGTAAGCATGAGAGTTAAAGCAATAATCAACAGCAGTAGCTTGAGAGATTTTACAGATGGATAATTAACAGTCTATGAATACTTATTTCCACACACTTGTGTCTCTGTTTTAAAGTGTCCTTTGGATAGATTTACATTCCTGTGACACTCACTGGCCAGGGCACTTAACCTTTAATACCACTATGAAACAGTATTGCTTCTTGACAGTTCTCAGATGCTAACAAGTTCTCTCTACTGATTTAACCTTGAGTATTTCATCTCATGCAAAGGCATGACTTTTCCAAGAGATCAACAGGAATATATAATCAAATGAACACCTAGATAATACTGAGTTGATCATTCACTAGCTCATTTACAGCACTTTGTGATTAAGTTTAATTAGTGTTTATTTCTGATGAAGCTGTTGTCTTACAAAAGTTTTCAGTACAAAAAAGGATTACAGTATTTACTGTTCCTTGGAGACCCAGTTCTCCCAAACCAGCTTTGGACAACCAGTTGGTAGATCTGAATCTGCCTAAAAGGGGAAAGCAGGCAATTCTTAGCTAGGGATTGATGCGTGCTGGGCAAAATTCCATTTAGAAGCAAGAGAAGAGCTAAAAGAGCTATGCATTAACAGGACTGCAGCTAATCCCTCTGGTTCCTAAGAAAATGCAAAAACCTTTAGCATAGCCATTTACACTACCCTATTGTGGTCCTACTTTTGAGTGCAAGAATTTAGGCAGAAGTTTGCAATGTTAGTACAGTATGGTCCATAGCTGAGAGAGTAACTTTAGTAGTTAAGTATATAAAAATCATCAATTCCTAAAATAAATGCATGAATAAATAAATAAATAAAAGCCAAAGCTTACCTGGGGATAGACACCTTTCTGAGATAGTAAAACATGCTGGAGATACTATTCAAAAAACTAACCCACCCCAAATCTCACATACTGGCTGGCCTACAGTGCAAGTGCAATTTTTCCCTGACCTACTCAACACCAGTGGTTTGTCCAAAATACTCTGTCTTTGAGGATTCCCCACCACCACAAGAGGCAGACAGAGGTAGGACATATTCAGAGAAATAGGTTAGTATAGAGACCTGTATTCAATTTAACCCATTGCTATCCTGCTTAAATTCTAAGACAAATTATATGGTTTTATTTTCTCATATTCAATAAACATTTTCAACAACACCTGTAGTTTTATGAGTTTGCAAATGGCTGCTACTGCATTAACCATAAGTGTTCTAAGAGAGATGTACGAGAAATTCTTCCAGTTCTCTTCCACTGCCTTGTGTGCAAATTTGGGAGAAACTGGAATAACTTTATAGCCTGCAGGTGTCTTGTGGAAGCATAGAAAGTTTCCTGAAAGTGACTTTACATTGTATCACTGATTGCCAGGATCTGGCTAACAAGTTCTGCTATAGCTTTAATTCATTGACCTGATAAAGCTCCTTGGCTGTCACAGAGCTCTGAAGTGCTGCTTCAAGGTGTTTTCTGGGGTAGAAATTTCATTTTAGACAGGACAGGATCAAAGATCAAGAAACTTACGTCAAAACATTTAAAACACTGAATAATAAAGTCAGAGCAGTAACATTTTACACCTGCACTGAATATCATTAAGAGCTACAATAGAAAAATAGTCCTGCAAAGAACTCGCTGAGCTGAGTTCCCTGTTGTATTAGGCAATTGTATCATACATGCCTTTTAGGCTGACTGAACTATCTAGCAGCAAGCTTATTGGTTTTGGGTTTGTTCCCACTGCTCCAGTGGGAAACAGCATCCTTCTGCTCTGAGGGTTGAGATTTCACTGTGCTTTGAGACAACAGCTTTTACTTCAGACTAGAGCAGGCTACAGATACACACCCAGCCTCCCAAGATACCCCAGCCGGCATCCTATAACTCAGTTGTGCATCTGAGCTCAATGTTCTCATTCAGAGCTTGTTCTAACACAGAAACAAGTTATTGCAGTAATTCCCTGCCTTCTGTCTTGTGAATTGTTCCAGGTTTTCTTCTACCTTGAATGTGTCTCTACCTCATCAGCTATCCCATTTTGTTCTCAGGTTCAATAGCCTTTCCCTTGCTGAAAATGGGCATTTTAATTTGGGGCCATGATTAACACCTGCAGCCCCCTCCTTTTTTTCAGATATATTACTGACAAGCTTTCTGATGTTTTTTTGCCACGTTGGTGTCCAGTTCAATATGATGAAGTAATTATCACCTTATCTTGACTTTCTGCTATACAGCTTAATTTCCTGGTCAGGTTCTTCTGCATTACTTTAACTCATAATTCCTGATTTCTATTTCATAACCCTTTTGAACACACAGCCCTCTGCCTTGAAGGCTTTTTCTGTTGTTCCTAAAATAAACTCCAGATGGCTTTTCTACCTATAACTTGAGGACACTGCTAGTATTTAAATGTTTTAGAGTAGCTGGCATTTTTTCAAAGCTGTTTTGAACTCAAGAGCCTTAATACAATGGGCTCTTCCCTAGGTCTTTTAATCATTCCTCCGTTCCCTAACAGTGATGCCCCAGAGCCTCAGCTGCTTAGCCCTGTAATAACAGAGAAATCCCAAAGAGTCAAACATCCTTCTTAATCCTCTTAATCTGTTGTTCTTAACACATGACAAAGGAAGGCACTTGGCTTTGTCAAGGCACACCGACCACCAGACAGACTGAGATGTTTCTGCAACATGCAATCCTCCACTCAGCTTTTTGAAAGTTTCTCTGCCATTTTCATGCTGCCTTCCCAGCTCACCTCCCCTCCCTGCTGCCTGCCAGCCTGTTTTCTCCTCAGTCCTCTCTCTTCCCAGCCAGCTCTTCCAATGGCCTCTGGAATATTTTCCTCTTGTCCTAAAATATTTTGCTCCTGCCTCTGAGCTGCCAGCTCTCTGCTTCACCCTCTCCCATAGAGGCTCTCCCTGCTCCCAGCCATCCCTTGTTTACATGCTTCCTTGGGTGGGGGAGAGCAGGGCACCTCCTGCTTGGCAGCTCCCCTTCAAGAGCATTTTCTCAGTTCTCTACTGTAGGATTTCCAATTCAATCATAGTTAGGTACAGATCTATTTCTATCCTTCCATTTAATTCTGCTTAATTAACTTGTATATTTCATAACAATTTTAGCGTAGCTTGTGTATGGGAACTACTTTACCATCCTCCCCCTAAGCAGTTTGATTCCAGAAGTGTCTATTTCAGCCATGTTTGCTATCTTGTCTCCATCCCATTATAAGAATAAATTATGTTTTTTCGAACATAATTTTCTGCTTCTCTTGATTTGCACAGGTCCTTCGATATTGACATCCCAATTAAAACCTTTATTCCACCATGTTTTTGTCATCCTAGATATCCACCTTCAGGTTCTGCTTGAGAAGCTCCCTTTTCTCCACTCTTGCCCAAGTTTCTTTCATTAACAAGAATGGCATCACAGTACTTGCTCATTAATCTCATCTATTTTCTTTTCAATATTTGGTACCACACTTTCACTAGCTGAACCACTTATGGTACTACTGTTCTTACTAGTTTTGTTACCTCATTTTTCCTTGTTGTCTACCATCCTATCCTTTATTTCTGCATTTTTTTCATTTACCAGATTTTTCTATTCTTGTGGGTTGAAAAAAAGCTGGAAGGCATTGGGGATTCAGGCCCAACTTAAGTAGAAAACACCTCTTACATCACCTATCCTGATTGCTGTACTCACTAGGTTAAATATGGAGTTTGGGTGATAATAAAAGTAATATATGATTCAAAAATTCAGCAGTGCTTCATCACTATTTTACACACTCTTTCTCTTTAAAACAGGTGACTTAATTAGAATAAATTAGGTCTACTTATTTTTTTAAATAAAGTGTATTTTCAGCAGTAATAGTAAAACTACATGTTACATTATTTCTGTGACTCATTTTAAACATACATTTTACAACCACTGCCAGGGTTGATGTTAATTGTGCCTGCACTATATCACAGTTGAACACTCCTTGAAGTGGTAAAAGTGTTTATGGAGGCTAGATTTTCTTTTTAACTTGTCTTCTAGCTTCAAGGAAATTTAATAAGATCACCTGAAAGAGACAAACTACTGTGTCAAACTTTTTTCTCCTGTGCTTTTTGAAAGAGATGACTTAATTTCCTTTCCTTCCTGCTATCCCTTCCACCACAAAATACAGGCAAGTAATATATCTTATTTCTACCTTGTTTCAGAAATAGAAGCTGTTACATGTCTATACTAAAGCATGAGTAACGTGAGATAGACTCACAAGCCAAAATCCAAGAGCTGTCACATGCAGCCCATGTAACAGAAGTGGAGAGCCTGATGATCTGCAGTTCAAATCACTATCAAATCAATTGTGCACAAAAAATTATGACCATTTTCTAGCAAATTGGTGTCTCTGTGGATTGAGGAGAGCTATAAAACACAATTTCAAAAATGTAGTGCTAAGAGCTTAAACAAAAACTGCTAAGGAAATTCCCCATGATTTTTTCAAGCTTTTGGTGAGATTTTTATGTTCACATGAAATTTGAAAGAAAAGCTAGAATGGTAAATATTTGTTCTGAGAAGTCTGCAGAGACTACATCTGAAAAGGTTTGTCTGTGCCTATTACTACTATATTTAGAGATAAGCAGTGGACACACACACACAAAAAAAATCATGAACTTTACCTTTCGCTGATTTTGAGACTTCTGGATACGTATGCTGTGCAGACAGTTCCTTCCTTTGAGGGCCACAGACAGAACTACAAAAGAAAAATAGAAAAGAAGTCAGGTTTCCCAAATCAATGTTTCTTTATAATTCTCCTACTTTTCCAGGTCTGTTTCCTTTTAGCTGATGCAGGTGACCTGCTGACACCTCTCTTTCTTCATGTGACTGGAAATTGCTAGTTGATCACAATCACAAAGTAAAGATGGAGTAAGGACTCCTTTTGCATGAGTGCATAGTATTTTACCTACCAAAGCAAACTAAACCATTATTTTCTCACAATTCCAGATTTTGTTGCTAATCCAAGTTATTTGCAGAAATGTACAGACAAGTAGAAAATCAAGCAACAGTTTTTGAAATAAGGGCTTCTAAGAAATGTTCCAAAGGTGACAGATCTGTTACTTCAACAGCCCCTAGGCCAGATTAGAAATTTTTCTTCTAAATTATTTTTCAAATATAAACTGAGTTTTGACTGAACTTGATGGGCAAACACATAGAAGTGCAGAAATGCTTGCTATCAGTTTGAAGTTAATCGGTGGTTTAATTATTTAGTAAAAATATGGGAGGCCTTCCTGGTTTATTCAAGAAAATAATGCTGTCTGCAGGGGTGAAAAAAAATTGTCTTTTTCCAGTCTAATAACTAGAAAAACCTGTGAAAGGTTAGAAATATTTCATCTTCATTTTGTATATGTCCAAGCAAGCTGATTGAAATTCATTTACCTAATAGAGAATTTGTTTTGGTCCTAGGATGGTATCCCAAAAGACATTTTAATATAAAAAGGAATACATTTGGTGTATCAACTGAATTTTTTTTTTTTTTAAGATGATGCAGGTAGTACCAAGACTCTATAGCCTATGAAAAAACAGCAGCAAAGCGTTGGTGATTATTAGTATATAACAACATTTTACCATATCAGCACCTTCCAGAGTTTCAAACTAGTATACATGTAATTGCCTTTTTGCCCTTGTGTCAGAAATAGCCAAGGCTTCCCTTAGCCTTTCCCAGCTCATATTTTAATGCATTGTGCAGCTTCTCAACCAACAGAATTATAGCTCATCTCTGACAGTAAGTATGAGTTCACGCTGCAGCAAGGCTTCTGTGCCAGAGCTGCTTCAGCCACAATACAGTACTTTCTTCCCTGAAGACATCATATCTGTGAGTGCAACTTGGAAGATAAACTCCTTACCATGGCTGTGGCAAAACTTATAAATGCCTGACAAGGACAGATCCTCTACCACAACACAAATTAATTCCAGGCTGTCATAGCTGTTTTGTTACCTGTCAAGTGTTTGGTATAGGAAACAGTTTGCATCTTACACTTCCCCAGGAAAGATAGACCTGTTTTAATTCCCTCTACGTTTTACATATGAAGCAGGACAGTCTAATTTATACCACAAAATGTCCTGCAAGTGACAACAAAAAAGACTGAAGCAGCTGTCATTTGGCATAGTGTTAGGATAGTGTGGAAGCCAGCCACAGGCTGCTTTCTACCATCAAGAGGAGTCAGCTGGAAGGACATGCAAGTGAATTTGGATTCTTCTGCGCAGAAGACAATTCCATTCAGGATCTAAGGGTTATCTATTTATATGAAAGCATGTATTTCATAAAGCAGCTTGTTGCTTTGTGGCCAATTACCTTGGGCTTTATGTTAGTGCTGTTTTATAAGTACTACAGAAGGAAAATATTTTAGAATTGAACTATACCCATCCCTTCCAGGAAACAATTTTATTTAGAAATATATCTTAGCCTTTTCTACAGGGATTAGTTATAAAACCAAAATATTTTATGTAGCTACTTAGGTGGGGATCAATAGAACTTATTTTTGTAGCCATTGTTTTGATGTAGTAGCGATTGATGAATTTGCCTGCCTCTCTCTGCAATCCTGAAAATTTAATTCAGAAAACTCCAGTTTGCTGTAAACTGTAACGCTACAAGATAGGGATTTAAGTGAACATGGACAATACAGTGAACATAACCCGACATACAGAAAACTATACTCTGAATGCTGGATTTGTTTGATTTAAAATCAAATTTTCAAATTAAAAAAAAAAAAAGCAAGCACAATACTACAGTAGCTTGTTTCTTTTAAATTCTCTATTTTGGTAAGGTGTACCATTTCTCAAATTGCTTCCATCATGTTGGCCTCATCATTAGTAACTATTCCAAATCATTCCGCAAAACAAAACAAAGGAATTCCCATTGTCCAAGCCAAATTTAATTTAATTCGTTCAATTCTGCTTTTCAAAATTCATTCATCAGTTTAGTGTCATAGTCTTCAGACTAGAAGCAGAATGGGTAGCGGTATCGGGGCCTGTTAAATGGCAGACTTCAGAAGCAGTTGGGTAAAGTGCTGTCTCTGCAGGTTGTGGGGAGTATTTCTCAAGCCTCTGGAAATGCTTATCTCTGTTTCCCATAGTGTGAGAACCACTTTAGGATCAAAATCTGTGAAGTTTAAACCTTTCATAAATAGATGTCAAGTTAGCTGCAAAATGAAGCTCACAGAATTGAGAAACATCAGAGCTAAGTTTGCACAAAGTTAACACTGCCCTTTTGGGAGGTCCATTACAATTTGGTCTTTAATTAACATTATCACTTATTATTCATTCTTCCATGGGATTCCAAGACTGACTTAGCAGCCCACAATGAAGGAAGGAGTGGTTCAGTAGGCTTTTACCACCATTTTTCAGTATATTGAGCCCCATCTCATCCTCTGCAGCTGCCCCCTCGCTCTTGCAGCCTCCTGCATGCCATTCCCATGGCTCGCAACTGACACCCACACAGGCCAGCCCAAGGGAGCATCCCTGCCTGCTGTACCTGCGCCCCTGCAATCATAGTCACCATCCCCAGTCTCAACAGGACATTGTCAGGCATGCACCTTCAGAAAGAACACTGGTATTTCCTTGCTGAGGATAATAATGTAGTTCTGTCCCTTTAACCAGGAGGTAAAATGAAACAGGTGAAAAAACTGGGAAAATTCTGACTTTTTGACTGCCATGGTTTTCTTTTGTTACTGTTGATGTTTTGTGAGAGCTTTCTTTTCCTCATTTCTCCTAAAAGCAGGAAACAAATAAATAATACAAATAAACTGTGACAAAATCAAAAAACCTGCTCACATGGAACTATTTGCTTAACAACACACAGAAATCTATGTCCTTTCATCTCTACTCCTTCCTCCTCAAAGAGCTACATCTGCATCCTACTCCCACGGAAGTCAGAGAGAAACATGGTAATGTCATTAGAAACCAGCACCCCACTGTAACTAATGAAAATTATTAAAAAATCACCTTTATAATGCAAACTTTTAGGTTCCCTTACCTACATCTCTCACCACATTTGTCAATATAGCTGTGTTTTAAAAGAAGAAAAATTAACTCTTGGAAAAATTCATACATTGTAGCAGTGATGAAGTAGATGTCACAGCCAGGGTACTGTAAATTTTAGTTAAGTAGTAAAGGTGAGTGATATTTTTTAAAAAAAGCACCAGTAATAACATCAGCAAAAGCAGAACCAACTGAAAAACCCCTGCAACATCTCAGCTTTCACGTAAATGACTGTGCTAATAATGGATGCTGACAGAAGAAAATAAAAGTAAATAGAATATTCAAGGCAGAAACATTTCTAAATATTCACTAATATGTTTGAAAAGTTTCCAGAAGATGCCAGTAGCGGTTGAAGCAGGGCAAATCTATTTGAATGTTTCTAATGCAGAGACAGTTGTATTCGTGGCAGATGTTTTTCAGTCACACCTTACATGCCCCAAAACAGATACATTGCCCAATTAAACAAAAATGCACTTAGGGCATCTCTTGGGTCACATCTGGCTAACTAATAGCAGCTGTGTTGGAACAAAGGTAGGCAAGTTCCCTTGTTATGTAAACAGCATCAATCTCCCCTGAAACATTAAGATGGAAAATCTGTTAAATTAATTGTGGTTTGGTTTCCTCTCCCTTCTCCTGGAAAAGATATGAATTCATTTATCAAGCAAGAATTGTTTTCAGGTTGGGTTGAGTTTTTTTTTCCTTCCTGATTTAGCCTAATGTAAGGTGTAAGAGACTGGATTTTTAAAGTAAAATGACTACTTCAGCTGCCTACAAAGGTGACAAAGGAAAGGAAAAAAGCAACAAAGATATAATGCTAAAACTGGGACAGGGAAGGCAGCCAGGTTAAAAATGAGTTTGATCATTAGATTTCCTGAACAGTACAGAAAATAAACTATTACTTAGCTGTTACTATTAAACAAAGAATGACAAGCAAGTAGTAGAGTTAAAATTGCAAGTCACAATCCAATATTTACAAGCAGGTCTTTCAAGTATTACACACACCAAACCTCAATTTCTGCAGCATGTGAACACAGGGCTCTGCAGTAAGGAACACCAGGGCAAGCAAGGGATGCTTGATGTGTCGTGGAGTTCTCTATTTACTGAAGAATTCATTACAGATGGGCTACAACAGTCGGAAGTTTTATTATAAAATATGAAGTCAAGGCAGTGCCGGCTGCCTAGGCTAAAACAACCTCTTCACCCTTGACAGCAAAAGGAAGAGAAATAATTCAGAGCATCTACCCCTCCTCCTCCCTTGGGCTTGTATATGAAAAATCTAGGACTGGAGGAGAGATAAGGGCTTATATTTTTTTCCATATCCCAACTACCTATTGAAACTCACTGAACTCACTATTCTTTCTATTCCATTTAGAAGAGGAATGGGATAGTCATCTTCATGTAATTTGTCTAATTTCTGATGGTCCCCCTTTCCAGTATAAAGTGGCTGAAAGACAGAAAATACCTTCGGATATTCTGAAGATTTAGATTGGAGAAAAGTGCAAAAAATCAATTTCTCAAACTAGAAGTCTGACAGCAGATGAGGGGGTCAGAAGACTGGACAGAGAGGGTTCAGGGAGTGCCTCAAGGATTGCATTAATTGACAGATATATTCAGTTATGAAAAAGCCCAGTTAGCTTTTACCAACACACAGTTGTCTTTTTTCCCATAAACAGCTACTTAAATAGAAGCAGAAGACATCAGATGAACTTGTTAGTATTTCTTAGTTAAATGCCTGCAATCACTTCATTTACCGTTTATAAAAGTTTAGGAGTTCAAAAGTGAAACATAAAACTAATGGACAAGGCTAAGTCAGAGAAAGGAAATCATAAAGTGCAACTGAAACTAAACCTACAAGCTTTACTGCTTAAGAGCTGCTTTAGGCTGTGGCCAGAAACAAGAAACCAGAGAGTCCTCTAACAGAAGGATGTGAGTCAGGGCTTTCAAAAAGACTCCACAAAATGCCTCTTTTCCTCCTTAAGCTTGCCATCAGCTGCTTCCTTCCTCCTACACTCATTTGCAAATCTCATCCTCTTAGTACAAAGAAGAGAACAGAAATTTGAGGTTGTATTTTGCCTTTGGCTAGAATGAGAAAAACACTTTATAGCAGAAACCCCTCATTTTTAATCATTATAATTTGTAATTATTATGGCCACATACTAATGTATCCCTAAACATCCAAACGAAAGAGGAATGATTTGAAAAAGTCTGGAAGGCAGATGCCACCAGCCTAGCAGGTCAATGAAATCAGCTAGTAATTAAAGTTTCCTAAAGAACTCATTCTTTCTGATTTCTTTTCAGTAACTTGAAAAGACAACACAGAGGGGGTCCTTCCTTTAAATGCAATGATATTCGTCAAATCCATTTGTAAATATTAGTTCAGTTAAAACAACACGTAAGATATAAAATGTAATTAAGTTCTGTATAGATTTCACTTTCACGGGAGACTAAGAACAGCAAGGCAGAAATGATGTTATTCTGTTTCTAGAGCTCATTGGAACTACTAATGATTTCAAAAGCCCACGACTCATCAGCTGCAATTAAAACAATAACAATGGCAGTGACCCCACCAGAAGAAAAAAAACTTACACAGGCAGCAAGCAATACAGAGAGATGAAGTTGGAATACAGATGTTACTGATTTGTGGGATGCCAAAGAGAGTAATTCTTCTGCTATTGTATTTCTGGGTACCTCCTAATAAGCAAGCAATGATGGCTGGCCAGAAAACAGCAATTCCAATTCACTGCACATCTCCGACTTAGAGGATTTGACTTCTACTTTGGAAAAAGACATCTCTGTACACTGCTTCCGGAGGCACAGTAAACATAGCCCAGAAGCATGGACCCTGGCCAGCAGGTGAACCATGTGTTGCACACAGCCAGCCTTTGGCTTCTGCACATCTCCGGTTTATTAACGTATTTCATTTATTTACTTAATATTTTTAGTAATAATGGGCAAGGACATCCCAGCTTCAACAAAACAGGTTCCACAGGCAAAAAACAGTTTCATACAATTGTCATACAAAAGCCTGATGTGCTGCTACTTTGATTAGCTGAGCAGATGAGCAAAACTTTCAATATTAAGGAAAACAACCAGCACTAGCCTCTGAATTAAAAAAAAAGTCGGTATTTCAGCATCTGGCCATTATTCTCAGCAAAACCTTCTTTCCCACTTTCTCCCTCAAAATCTTTGCTTTCAATATCATCATCTTGTGCAGATTCATTGTCGTCTCTTCATTTGCTGGCTAATCACAGCACAGGCTTTGGTAGTATTAAGCACTATCTTTTTCATAGGTTAGACAGGTTATCCGCGCTTACATCATTCTCCTTTCCTCCTCCAGTCTCACGTTTGCAGCTTTTTTTCTCAGAGAGCTGATAGCATCATTGCTGTCCTCCCCAACAGGATGCTCAGATCGCATGGGCATTTTCTCTTTTCCAGCTGAGCCTCCAATGAGATTGATTGCTCTTTTTAATACATCAGTCACAGCAACAGCCAGAAGAGCCATACAAAATGGCTACATCCAATTTAGGGCATGACTTATATTAAAAAAAAAAAAAAAAAATTTAAAAATTCACACAGTTAAATAGCTTTGTACACAAAAAACTTGGAAAAATGCCTTCTAAAAGTCACTGCCCCTTGCATCTGGCTGCTAAGCTGCCAGTGTAATCATCCCCTCAGTAATTTCAATGAAAATGAGCTATGTTTACAAAACCCTACTGTTTTGGCAAACTTGACTTATCCAACCAAAGCAAGTCAGCTGGCAAAGCTAGTCCTCCTTTGGGATGCAATACTGGGTGGCTCATAGCTCAAAGAGGATCAGTGATGCAAAACTCGCTTTCTCTGATCCTTTCCTTCGTCCTTCAGCAGCCTGAGTTGAGCCCAGCTGAGCCTACCTGTTTGCAGGTAAACCTGACCTGATTAAAACGTTCTCTTCATTCCATGTCCTCCCTCCTATTTACTTGACATGTTTTGGGAACTCCCAGAGTGCACTGACTTCTGCTGGAAGTGAAGCTAGTAAGCATGTTTAAAGAAAAAAATATGAGAGAATTTCTAAAGTTCACTTTTTTTTGTTTTCCTTCGATGTTAAATTTGATAATTGTCGTCATAATTTGGCCTGCAAAATCTTTATTGCTGGTGGTAACCAATGAAAGGAAAGAACCTAAGCTTGTTTTGAAGATTCTAGGCTGGAAATTATGAAATAAATAAAATGTAGTAGTCATACAGTATGGACATCTGATACGAAAAATCGTGAGGCGAATCATTTTCTGAGCACAGAACGAGACAATAAGTCATGAATAACACGAAGACTTCACAAAAAGAAATTCAGGGAAAGACACAACGTATTTCTTCCCTGTTGTTGCTTCTTGTGGTTTGGAACATTGTTTGAATGTTGATCTCGACATCTCAGACACTCTGTTAACACTGCAGTGCAAGGTCCTCTGGAAATAAATCTGATTGCTAACTCTTGAAAGGTTTCTTCCCTGACACCTTTCTGAAGAAACTAATAGCTGGATGTCTAAATGTGTATTTAAAAAAGACACTTCTTAATTCCTTACTCTTTAATTGTTTTCAAATCTCAAACCAGACCAGCAGGATTAAAAGCTTTTTCTGGTACTTAGAGACAATAATTTTCATCCAGGTCAAACTTTCTGTAAACAGAAATAAAGCCAAGGAGTCAAACACTCATGAGGTCTGCTATGGTCTTTGTTCTCCTAGTCTGTTTTATATAGTATATGTAAAGATACAGGAGTGATGGGTGACAAAACAAAACCCTAAAATAGATAGTCCTACAGTTCCTCGATACCTCGAGGCAGTTATGAAAAGCAACAACTAACACCCACCTCCATAAATTCTCTTTTGTTTCCAGATGAGACCTGCAGTCTATCAGCAGGAACAGAATCACATTTTCAAACCCATGTTGTATTCATCAGGATGCAGCAAAGGAAAAGAAAAAAATCTTACAGTCAGTTTTGTCTTTACAAACCCAGGTCTCCATTTGGGAGAAACATTCCAGTTCCTAACCAGACGGCTGGTGCTCTGCTGAGAGCTGAGAGGGGAACAGAGAGAAGTGAAAAGGGGATTAAACAAGAAGAGGAGGGATATAATTATGTCCATCCTCTGCCAGATGCTATGCCAAGTAACATAAATTAAGGCAGAATTTGGCACTCTGCTATTCAAGCTTAAAACTCTCCCTGCTTGGTGCTTAATGACACATCCTGGATATTCAGCATACGAAAGCTTGGAAAAGTTCTGTTAGATTATAACAGTTACAAAGCAGAAGCAAGAAAGCTTGTGGAACACACACAGAGCAGAAAGGCCACTGATTCCTTACTGGGTTTTGATCAAGAACAAAAATAAACCAAAGCAGAAAGCCTCAGCTTCTTTGAAGCTGGCCATTTTGTTAGCTTTTGGCCTTACTGTAGCTGTATTTCCTAATCAGGAATGACAACAGAATTTTTAGATGGTATTTATGCACTCACTTGCAGGAAAAGCCTCCATATTATTTGTATAAAGAAAGAGAAGTTGCTTTTAGACCAAATTAGACAAATTTATCCTATGAATGAATGGACATTCTAAATGCATAATAAAACCAAAAAGGCTGATTTTGGTGGGTGTGTCTTAATCCATGAAAATACTAAAGAAGGGAAAAACTGAACAAGATTCCTAACTAGAAAGAAATTACATGTTTCTTGACTTTGGATTAGGAAAACCCCTTTTTTTCCTATGGGTTTTTAAGAAGAAATCAGGCTCCAGCTTTAAGAATTTATTACAAGGGAATTTTGGAGCAACTTGAGAAGCAAGTGCAGTAAAGACTTCATTCAAATTATACTACTATCTAAAATGTTCTTATTTATTTGACTTGGCTTCAGATCAGGGTCTTAAATTGGAAAATACAGTGCTATGCACTGTGAAGAAAAGAACTGTGCTCGGTGTATGTAAGGAAAGGAGGTGCAGGACATGTGAAATTCCCTGGCTTCTCCCCCTTCAGCTACATGGGCTACACAGCTCCTTCCAACAGCAGGATGGGGCGGCTCTGTGCCACCTCTTCCTGCCACACAGCCAGCACGCACACCAGCGTGTGATGCTCACCCAAAGGTAGCAAGTTTATTACACAGATGTATAGCAACTCTTTTCAGCTTGTGCTGTACCGGGGAGCCACCATATGGCTGTTACCCTCCTGACCTGGGGGTTTCTGAGGAAGTCCATGTCCCTTGGCCCAGAGAACCATCACTCTCTGTAATAGCTAATGTGTTTCTAAAATGGTGTCAAAATCTTCTGCTTCGTTGTGACCCCAGTGCAGGACCCGGGTGGAATT
Source organism: Harpia harpyja (assembly GCF_026419915.1). Lineage (NCBI taxonomy): Eukaryota > Metazoa > Chordata > Aves > Accipitriformes > Accipitridae > Harpia > Harpia harpyja. Next base: position 13,982,674 of record NC_068949.1, on the reverse strand, counting down.
CACCTGACATGTCCAGGGCACGACCAGGCTCTCCTCAGTCAAGTCCTGCTTGTCTGTATTGACCAAAGATTCTCCCTAGGTCTGAATTCATCTCATTTTATGTCTGATACTGAAGTGGGTCAAATGAGTTGTCTCTGAAGGGAACAGAAGCAGATGTCCAGTTTTCTAACACTAGGTGAGGTGATTCCCACTCCAGTCCCTAGCTTAACATCAGATCCCTCATTCTGGTTATACCAGTTATGCTGCGCAACACAAGCACTGTCATATAGTTTTGCTGCAGATACCTCCTCCCTCCCTCCTCCTCCTCTTTTTGTAAGAAGCTGCAGTGGTCTCCAAGTGTTCAAATGACCTGCAGTGCATTAGACATATCTTTACAAAAACAGCATTTAAAATTCATCGCAGTTCGCCCTGCCCTAGCAGCACTTCCAATTTGAACCAAAGCTGCTGTGTTCAAAACGTATATCAGCTCGGCACTGTATTAAAGAGAGGGGGGGAAAAAAAAAAATCTTCCTCTTCACACACCAGGTAGAAAGTAGGTGAAGAATGGTAGTGGCAAGCACAGTACTGGCATATTAAAACTCACATGAAACCGCAGAGCCAGATGCTCTTGCTGTAAAGGCACTGTTGGTACAGGAACCTTTTGGTTTTCCCAAGGCAGACACGTTAAAAATGATAAGGAATATTGGCTTTTCTATTTGACTGCAAAACAGCAAGAAACATATCCTGAATACAAGCCGGCTGCCTGGCACGATGGAACAGCTGCGTAAATTCCTTCAGTCTACACAGCTTTTACATTAAAAATTCTATTTAAATTGAGGAAAATTTCATATCAGTAAAGCAAAGTTTGTATACCACTAACATTTTCAGGGCTCATTTCACTTCTGTGCTCTGGTTAATGTTACTGTGACATTGGTATTAGCCAGAAAGGAAACACATAAGGCAGAGCTGGGGCCCTGCTGGTGCTCCTTCATGCATTTTGGCAGTGAAAGGATGCTGCCAGCCAAGCTCCAACATCACTGGCTGTGGATCAGCAGTGGGGCATAGCACTGAATAACCTTATTCTGAAAGCTTAGATCCAGCAAAATACTTAAACACAGCTCTCGTTTAAAGCACGGGAGTAACTTTGCCAAGCTGCACCTCCTCAGCTGCTCTGAGCAGAGCTCAGCACCACGGGAGCAGCCTGCCCAGGTCAGGGTAACCACAGGGTACACATCTAATTCCCATCGATGTCCAGGGGAGGGTGCGTCTACAGAGATGCCCCCCCTGGTTTAGAAGATATAAGACCCAATATAAAATTAATGATGATGTGAGACTTTGGCTAATGATATCACCTTTTCTTCTGCAGTGCTGACAGATAGTCACCCAGTGTTATAAAGGCTCTGCATCGTGTACTTTGCGTCACTAAGCTGGCATCTCAAATCCTCTTTTCAATGACTATTCTGAGTTTTACAGCATCTTCTGTAGTAGAAAACCTCACAAACATTGCCTCATTAAGCTGCACAGCTCCCATTTCAGGTAAATAATTATTAATACCCTCATTTTAGAGCCCAAGAACATAAGATCCAAAGAGATTAATTGGACAGGCCACATAGCAAGTCAGTGTCAAATGCAAAACCACAACACTGGTGTTCCTCACTCAATCCCCATGCTCGCACTGATAGATAATGATATACGATAGCCTGAGCGCACATGCTGTTCTGCACAGGGGCCCCTGGTTCTGACTCACAACAGCCCCACTCTGGAGTCACTGGGGGGACATGAAATGTACATTTATATACATTAGTTCTCTTATTGAATTCAGCAGCGTTTCAAGTTTGGGCACAGAAGTACCCTTTAAGAAATAAGTACACGTGGCGTTTTCACTAACTTGGAGAGCCAAAATTACCTGGTCAATTCATTTCCTATTTGGCAAATGGGATAAAGGTTTACATTCCCCTGAAGAGACCCACGAAAACACCCCCACTCTCCAACATCCCTGTAGCTCATCCTGTGAGCTTGGCTAGTATCAGAACTAAAAGATTTCCTTTGGAAACATACAACATGCTTAGCATAGTTTAAATTCTACCACCCAGCTATAGTCTTGGCTGTGTACATAACCCTACATTCATTTTATGCACACGCTTATTCCCACTGTCAGCAATTCTGATCATGTGAAAAAAGATCCACAACATAACAAGCAATAAAAATGTTCGCTGAATACCTTTTAAATTTACTATTTGCTTACATAATCAAGATTATTTCAATAGCTTTTATCCAAAATTTTTTCATGTAATTTAAAAGAATTGTGAGAAATATTTTTTTATTATTATTACTAATTCATAATGAAGTTATGTCTACCTGGAAGATTTTACCAAAGCAGCTGCAAATCTATTTGTCACAATTACAGCATTTCAAAATATTGGCTTTCTTAACATTTTATTTTAAAAGCTAGATAAAGTAATTTAATATCTTTTTTGGAATGAAGCATTTCCTTCAGAGTGATTACTTTTAACAGAAATATATTTATTACGCTAAGAAAAGTTGAAAATATTTAAATTTAATAGAAAATATATGGTTTAGCTGATGCAAGACATTTTCATTCCATTGTTTCATATTAGGACAATTCAAGAAAACAGTTAAAGGAGATGTACCTGCGGAACTCAGCACATGAAATTTAAACCAAAAGTGGGCTTGAGAATAGGTGGGCAGGTAATGTGGGTGGGAAATATTTCCCAGGATGGATGAAGTGACCTAGTGAAAGTCAGAAAAAGGCCAAGGCTGAATTAGAAGTTCCTAGTCCTTCCTGTTGCATCTTTTTAGTTTTGAGAAAATGTGCATAACTTCCCTGATGGGTAGTAAAACCTTTCCAGGATCTTTATTGCTCTGGCTCATGACTGATGAAATCTGGCTGAAATTCCCTGCTCAGTCTATTCTCTGCCTTTTTTCACATGCTGAGACAACTAACTTCTCATGCTCCATATATCAAATGGAGATACCTTGCACAGGCTTGAGGTTGCTAAGTCAGATGCCTAATTACTATGTGCCACAAAAAATAACTGAGTGGACCTGGCCTCAAGGCGCCAGTTCCACCGTTCGTATAAAGCTAAGGGATAAGGAAGGCAAAACAAAACATAATCTGAGTTCACATTCAATCCCCAGGCTGAAATTTGATGGAACACGATGTTTACTCAAGCAGCTGGAATAGCAAACACACGCATAAAAGGCAGTATTACCATTTATTGTAGCCATCATTTCACACCGGCACAGTCTCGAATATGGACTAATGTACAAGCCTTTCATATCAAAGTTGGCTTCAAATCCCAGTTTATATACATGATATAGGAGGTGCGCATTTGCTTAAAAGGATTGACCTAGGCCAAGAAATACATCCAGTGGAAATTGCTGCTTCTCTTGCCCTGGGCTCAATCCCTCATCTGTTTGTCTGCTAAATTCAAGTTTTCTTTTTCAATCAGCTTTCTCTTTCATGCTTTTGAGAAAAAACATAGTGAGAAAAGGTTTTCCTTTTCCTTTCTGCAAAGGCTTCAAGAAAGTCTGCTACTCAAGTGCTAAACACTCTGTCCTTTGGTGCATTTATGGTAGCAGGTCTAACTTCTGAAACGAACTTAAGCAAGAGCTGCAGTGTTACATTCATTACCCATTCATGAGTTCAGATAACTGATTGAATAATACTAGTTTCTCTTTCTATAAAGTAGATAAAGGCCACAAGGGCCATTGTGACAGGTATGGTATCAGACACTCCTTCTACTCAGGCTTTTACCTGGCACAGCTGCCCGCTGAGCATTACCTGTGCAGCAAGCTAAGCACAGTGGCAGCTGAGCTGGAGGAGAAAGGAAGAGAAAGTGCAGAAGATTTAGAGGAAAGCAAAGAAAGAGAAAGAGAAGGAGGCTCCCCATCACCTCTGTGCTTCATGGCAGACCTGCCTCCCCAGATGAAGCAGAGCTGGGATCTTCTGCTGCCCCCACTGCTACTGCTGGGGCTGGAGGGGGCTCTGCCCCCACTCCCCTACAGAAGGCTGTGGAGAGGTTCTGGGGTGGAGTCCACCTTGGAAATGTGCTTTAGCTTATCATCTCTCAACAGCCACCTCCTTCAGGAAAACGAGGTGTTTCTCTCTTTAACACCTACAATTGAGCTGTCTTTATTTACTTTCCATATGAATGCACACACTTTCCACTCCTAATACAAGTTAAATTAAAAATAAATAAATAAATAAAAACCAACCCAGAATTGACAAACCCCTTCGTTTCTCATACTTCCCCATCTATTTTTCTGCTGGCATTTTGCACTGCTGCCTTTAAACGCTTTGACTATGGTGTGTTTTCAAATGTTACAAGCAAGAGCAGATTTGAAAAACAAGAGAGCTATACAGTTGGAAAGCTGAAGCGCAATTGGCATACCAATAAATGCCTTGATAGCAACTTCAATACAACTGCACTGATGTGGCTTGTTTTCAGAGTTTTGCTCTCTCCCGCTCCCACTTTTTGAAAAATCTTGAGCCTGGCACAGAGGATAAACTAGGAGTGGCCCACAGTGTTACCAAAGAGCTGGTTAAAAGGGCAAAGACTGTGTAAGAAGGCGTCAATCGCTGATGTTGGAGATACCCAGCAAGGTACTCTGGACTGTGGCTGTATCTAATCCTCTTAAAACAGGGTAAATATTACCTGCCAAATGAGTGCTAAATACTGTGCTCCCAAGGGATTACCCCCACTGACTCCTTTCCTTTTTTGTTGGATCAGAGCAATGGCATCAGAAAGGAAAAAGTAAAGCTGTCTCATCACTTCGTAATGAAAGCAGAAGGGAAGGGTTATGTCCACAGTTCCAAAAGCTGTAGTTTTATTTACCAGGACAGAAATCTCTGTGAAATATCTCAATTGCACAGACATTTTGAGCCTGCAACTCTGCAGCTCAGATCCTTCTTTTGATGCTCTTGGCCAAGACAGGAAAGGAGCTATTCTTGTGATCTACAGTCTTACCTAGGGGTAAGAGTTTCCCCACTTCACTGCTTTGTACAGCTACTGGCAGTACAGAAAGTTATAGCCATTTTTCTGTAAATCTTCTGAAAATTAAAAGCTGTTCCTACAACCCATAACCAGATTTCCATACCATCTTAGCAGCTTGTCTCCTGTCATGCTCAGCCCAGTCTCTCAAAAAAAATCACATCTGCTCTGGGACAAGCAGCATCAAGGTTATCATGGGATGCTCTAACAGGATGTCCCCTCTCCCCAGCCAGGTAACTACTAAAAAGGAAGAAACTAACTCTTTTTATTTTTCATCATAATTCTGCCTGGCATGATGCATCTTTAAAACATTGCGACAATGACAAATACATGAACCCTACCCAAGCATTCTTCGGGACAGAAAACTAGAGGGAAAGTGGTAGCCCCCTTCTCTGGTTACTTTTTCCCTCTGAAGGAGAGAACCAAGTCTAAAAGGTTAGACACAGGCACCCATCCTTTGCTGTAATCCAAACCATAAAGGCCTGGTCACAGATTCCTATTGTCCTAACATTATCAGATCAGCCAACAGAGCAGACACAAGGAGATAGGACATTCCCTGACATGAAGTTGGGTATAGAGAAGTGTTGCACGGAACTGAAAATTTTGCACTGGTGTTTTTCGCTAATGTTCTCTTTTAAACAAAGAAAAATGAGTGAAGACCTATTCTGCTAAAGAAAGGAAAAAATAAAAAATAAAATCAGTGAAAAGTATTGTTTTCTAAAAAAAACCCCAAAAAACAGGACATTTTTTACTGATTGTGTTTGCTGTTTGCTTTATGCGAGGTTTGGAAGAGAAGAGTTTAAACTGACCCGCACATTTCCTGTGGTGTGACTGTATTTTTTAATTCTAATTTTTGATGTTCCCACTTTTCTTCAAAAAGTAGCACTTCAGGAAAAAATATCTTCAAGAAAGACCTTGAAACCACAGGCAATTTGATCAAGCCCACAAAGATAAAGCCTAGGGCTTGACTCTTGAGCTCTGGTGAAACTAGCTGAAGTGTTTAAAGATGTTCCTGTACCCTGCTGACCTCCACATGCCTGAAGAAAAGCGGCAGAAGCAAATGTGTGCAAACATGTCAGCCATTCCCACTCACAGGCTCTTTCACCAGTGTGGTCTCACCTCTGTGGCCTAATTAGCCTGAACAGCCAATGACAACATGTTTGCAGTTGTACAGGAGCTGCTATAGTTGTAGCTGAGATACTGCATATGCTCCTTTCTACTAATCCAGCTACAGACATGGCGACTTGTTGCCAAAGGGCAGGGAGAACACAGGGGTTGGTAGTGTATAAAGCTGCTTCAGCCAGATTTAGCAGAGCACTCAATCCCTGGTCCTACTCTTAGCCACGTGTGTATGACAGATTATAACATCAAGAGAAAGAGGAAGGACAGGGTATCCATTTGCGGGGAGGAGGGGGTAGATTTTGCAGAACACGTTTGCCTTTTGCCTCTTCACACATTCGCTAAGCTTGGCAATCATTTAACTTTCTGAAGTGTGCCAATATTTAATTGTTATTTGCTATGAACAGCTAGAATCCTAGCATATGACCAGAGTCTTTAAGCTCTTTCACACTAAATAATACTCTTGCAGTGGTATATTGCCACTGACAGGAGGAAGTAAGTGCATATAGATGCAAAGTATCTTCCTACCACATAAGCGCTGCTACATAAAGGCAACTTTTGCATGTAGACAAATCCTTATTCTACACTAAAAACAGCAAATTACATCCTGACCCAGTACACAGTTCCCTACTCTCCCTGCTGGAGCTGGTTTTGCTTATGGGTTCACTGAAGCAGAAAGCAAATGAGAGCATCTCTGCAGCCGGTAGTTAGGGCTCAGCTGGGAGACCGCAGCTAAAGAGAAAACTGTGATGTTCTGTAAAGCAGAAAGCCAGTCTAACTCTATGACATTGGGCAGGGAAAACTCTTAGGTACTGCCCTGGGTAGTTTTACTAGCTAGCTATTCTAGAAGAAAAATTATGTAACCTGTACAGCTGACTGTCTCAAGAATCAGAGGTATCACTTTAATGACATACTGATTGCTTTGCTAAGGCCTAAAGCTCCAAGCTTTTCGCAGCAGCATTGAAGCTGACACCTTGATGTTGGGAGACTGCTGGCCAGATGCAGTAAATAGAACTCTTCTTTTTCAAGTTTAATGGCACAGAAGATGTTTCCTCTACTTTATATCAACTGTTGTCTTTCATTTCCTCGAGGTTTAATACCTCTGTTGGTATTAGATCAATCTTTTTCTTTACAATAGACTTTTCAACAGTAACTATACCTTCGTGAAATTAAGGCTCAGAAAAATTGACATGTTAAGAGATACTGTATAGGTGAATGCTGAAACCAAAATGGAAAAGGGCAGCAAATCTGTACCTGTATCCAGAACTAATTAGATTGGGGGGAATAATGGCATTTTTTTCACTTTGGTGGATGAACCTACCTAAAAAAAAGTTAGATCAAATCCAAACCACATTATTTTAGTTTGTTGGGAGTTTTAATTTAAAAAGACAGAAACCCCTCACGATACTATAATTTTGGTGCTATTCAATTTTCTGAAGGTTTTTGTTTGGTTGGTTTTTTAATTAGACCAGCTTTTAAGCAAAATGAAAATGCCTTATTGTAATCAGGACCCAATAAGTTCTGTGTAAAAATGTAGAAATGAGAAGTTCCAGTATTTCTGGAATATAATGTTATGCTTTGAAAATGGCAAACTAAATTTTAAAGATACTTTTGCTTTTCCCTACTCAATTTGGCCTGAATTCCTGAAGAGTTGTCACACAGCAGTTTTTCTTGGGCGAGCTGCACAAGTAGGTTAGTTTCTCACACTTTGCAGAGCTTTGAGCATGCCTTAAAGTAGTTCAGAGCCCATATTCTAACCCTGTCACAGCCCTGACAAATCCTACTCTGTCCAAAATCAGTGGCTTTGATCCACTTCAAAATGAACTGCTCATTCCACACTTTTTCTGCCCCATTACACATAATCCCCATCCTGTGGAGGAAACACCATGAAAACATAACCTCTTCTTTTCCAAGCTTTTTATTTTCTTGCTGGTTTCTCATTTTTTATGTTCCTTTTGCTTCTGACAGACCATTTCCAGGAGTTTTCTGTGTCCCTGCTGATGACCACGATTTGTACGTCTCCCAGTTTCTTGCCTTTCTTGCTCTGTTCTAGTGTAACTCACATTTCCGTTATTTGATTCAAGCTATGGCCTTATTCACTCTCTCACATCTCATGTTTCAAATCTCAATGCTATTTCATGCATGTTCTACTGCATCCCTGCTCTTGTCTCAAATTAAAAGCAATACTTTAAAAGTTACAGAGGGAAAAGTAACACGTACTGTTCCACAGACAAAGGTGGCAGTGGCTCAACGTGGCATAAATCAAGGCACAGGATCTGTGAAGCCTCTTCCCAGATTCCCATCAACCAGTTTTTCTGTCTAAGCAGTGTTATCCAAATGTACGTTGAGGAGGAGCTGACAAAAAATTTCCTCAGAATTAAAATCCTCAGGGAAGCTTCATTGCTCCAATGGGGTTCTGGCCTCTTTACAGACTGGTAAAAGGGTTTCCCTAAGCAGTTCCTCATCGCTGGATTCGTGTGGAAGAGATTCATCTCAGTAAACCTTTCTCATAGGCTGGTTAGGGGACTATCAATTGCTTTTGTTTTTTCACAGAGAATTATTCCTGTTTTTCATCACATGAAATATTTTATACGTAATCTGTCGTATTAATCAAGTCCCAGGCAAGTCAAAGCCTGAAGTCAGCCTAACAATCTGATTTCACTAAAACAAGTGTACATCATCATCCTTTATACAAGGTAAGACCTCAATGCCTTGTCTTGCCATTTCAGAATTTTAGCTTTCAGCAACACAGACATTTATCAGGCACCTAAGCATTCTGTGCTCCCTGCTCTGCTTTATTCGGCACTCCAAGGGAGCAGCAATTTATTCCCTTTCAGTCGGGGGGGGGGGGGGGTAATTTATCCCTTCTCCTGGAGAAGTGTTAAGGGGCCTGAAATCCCAAAAAAGGGAAAAGGGGAAGAAAAATTGACTTAATTTTTCTTCAAAGTGTTTAGCGATCACAAAACTGTCTGGTTTTATCAAAACTAACACAGCCTGAGAATGCTTGGGTTAAGGCCCAGAAGTCCCTTTGGAGGTCTGTGTATCAAAAGGTACAAATATTAGCCTGACACCAAAAGCGGAGAGAGAAAAGGGAAAGAATGTCAGGACTTCGGAAAGTCAAATTGTGACACTCTGTCAAGAGACCGCAGGTGTTCAAACCTCTTCCTCCAGGCTGCTATTGAAAAAAAGCCCCAAACCCAAAAAGCTAGCTCCTAATTCAGAGACCTAATTCACTTTATACAAGAAGATGTAAAGAAAAGAAAGTAAAAAGCAGGGAACAGATAATTTTTTTTTTTTGGCGCTGCTGATCTCTTGAAAAGAAAGTGAATCTCCAAGAAAGAAAAGGCCAGAAAGACAGAAAACTCTCCATGGTAAAAATGCAATCTAAAGTTAATTAGCTTATTTCTGTTTCTATTTGGGGGAAGTTTATTGAAAGGGATTGCTAGGGATGTTGAGCCTGAAATTAAACATACATCTGGTTATGGTTCATGAATACCTACACGCACATCACAGCATCATTTTGCTTTCCGCACAGCCTGTCTTCTGGGGTAAATAACAAGGCAGACTGCCTTCCTCCTGCTTCCTAAGATGAGGAATGAGGTAACAACGTACCCAGCCAGGTTACCACTGGTAAAATAAAACGTAAATGATCACCAGGAAGTTTACCAACAAGATGATGGTATCCCAAAGATGTTACTGGAATAATTTTTGTTGTAGATCTTGGGAATTTTTATGCCTACAGGAAAAACTCAAATCTTGACTATATCTTGCACGAATCACTCAGGCTGAGGTGGCCTTTCATGCTGCAAGTGCTATTTTTCAGGTTGATTTTATTCACTTTGTAGTATTTGGTGTGAAATTTCAAGCCACAGAAAGTTTTTTCTAAACAGCATTATTGTCATTTTAGGTCTGACAACTTTGAAGCTTCCTTTTAAAAAGAGGAGGAGGAAAGCATTTCATATAATGCTAAAGTAAATACAGTACTTCTGTTTGAAGCTAAGAGCAAATCAGTGACTAGGTGGGTTGTTAAAAAATGTGCTGTTGGTTTCCTGCAAACTTCTAGGTGGAACAAGCCTCATATCAGCTTACTTTAGGTTTACTTCTCAGCCTTTCTCTCTGTTAATTAAACTACAGCTATACTGCAACACACCTCTGCTCAGAACACCACTAGTAAGTAGTAGATCAGGCTACAGATGTTCATACAGGCCGTTGCAATTCTACCTGAGAATTCATAGTTCTTTCTCCCAGTTTCAATAAGTTTCAGATCTACCCAAGCCTGAACCCTCACTGAAATTTAGCTCAATCACTGTAGTCACTTCTTCATGCTATTGACCTGAATATTGACCTAAACTGATTTACCCAAGATTGTCTTTATCCTTGGGCAAATTTGAGTGCTTTGAAATCTGCCACAGAATGTGAAAAACCTGTATGGTTTTGGCCTAGCCTTAGTAGAATAAGAAAAAAAATTAGAAATGCATGGTCATCAGCAATTTACATAGCAGAAATACTTTTATTAATCCAATTTTACTTATAAACTGCACCTGAAGTCAAGTTTATAATGACTGTATTTAGACAAATCTCCCATAGGCATTGCTGGTAAGGTGACTCTGAGATTAACAGAACTTTAATGACATTTAAAAGTTTCTTAAGATCTTTATAGGGAGGCAGTTCTGACAGCCTTAGGCTGACCATTCCCAGCAGTGCTGTTGGTTTCAGTGGAACTATGCAATGAGGTAAGTGCTCACTGGCATGAGCGATGTTGATATTGTTGATATCATCTAGCCCTCGGTTATCTGGGCAATTACAGTGGAGAGCTCTTGAACACAGGACTTTCATTTTTTCCTAATCTCTCTTTGGGCATTATTAACCTTTATATTTTAACAGGAATTAGTTTTTAGTGTCCCATTTTAAATAGCGTATTTATAAGTACATTAATATTGCAAAATTCTGTTGCCAAAAAAAGAGAAGTAGCCATTCTCTTTGGCTGCATGGCATTACGCCTACACTATTTATGTGTTAGAATACTGCAAACCTGAAATATATCTTTACTGGAAAGAAATATACGTATGCATGCATGTAAATCAGTGAGGATACACGAGGTGGATAATTTGTCATCCATTGTCAAGGGAAGTACAAGCTGCTGATAGCATCATGCAGCTATGGCCCTGTTCCCACACTCATTAATACTGATCTCAGAACTACTGTATCACCTGGCAGAACAAACCCGGTGCCGATCAGGCAGAAGCTCAAAGCTACATTTATTTAGAACCAGACTTGGACATGGAAGGACAAGCTGTTGCTGACATCTATATATGATGTCCAGAATCATAGAATGGTTTGAGTTGGAAGGGACCTTAAAGATCACGTAGTTCCAACCCCCCTGCCATGGGCAGGGATACCTTTCACTAGACCAGGTTGCTCAAAGCCCCATCCAACCTGGCCTTGAACGCTTCCAGGGAGGGGGCATCCACAACCTCTCTGGGCAACCTGTTCCAGTGCCTCACCACCCTCACAGTGAAGAACTTCTGCCTTACATCTAATCTAAATCTGCCCTCTTTCAGTTTAAACTCATTACTCCTTGTCCTATCACTACATGCCCTTGTAAAAAGTCCCTCTCTGGATTTCTTGTAGGCCCCCTTTAGGTATTGGAAGGACACAATAAGGTCTCTCTGGCTAAACAACCCCAACTCTCTCAGCCTGTCTTCACAGGAGAGGTGCTCCAGCCCTCTGATCATCTTTGTGGCCCTCCTCTGGACTTGCTCCAACAGGTCTATGTCCTTCTTATGTTGGGGGCCCCAGAGGTGGGTGCAGCACTCCAGGTGGGGTCTCACGAGAGCAGAGTAGAGGGGGAGAATCACCTCCCTCGACCTGCTGGTCACACTGCTTTGGATCCAGCCCAGGATACGGTTGGCTTTCTGGGCTGCAAATGCACATGGCTGGGTCATATTCAATTTTTCATCCACTAATACCCCCAAGTCCTTCTCCTCAGGGCTGCTTACAACCCACTCATTGCCCAGCCTGTATTTGTGCTTGGGATTGTCCTGAACCACGTGCAGGACCTTGCACTTGGCCTTGTTAAACTTCATGAGGTTCACACAGGGCCACCTCTCAAGACTGTCAGGGTCCCTCTGGATGGCATCCCTTCCCTCCAGCATGTCAACCACACCACACAGCTTGGTGGTGTTGGGAAATTTGCTGAAGGTGCACTCAATCCCACTGTCCATGTCACCGACAAAGATGTTAAACAGCACCAGTCCCAATACCGACCCCTGAGGAACACCACTCGTCACTGGTCTCCACTCAGACATCAAGCCATTGACTGCAACTCTCTGAGTGCGACCATCCCGTCAATTCCTTATCCACCAAGTGGTCCATCCAACAAATCCATGTGTCTCCAATTTAGAGACAAGGATGTCATGCAGGACAGTGTCAAATGCTTTGCACAAGTTCAGGTAGATGATGTCTGTTGCTCTTCCCTTATCCACCAACACTGTAACCTGGTCGTAGAAGGCCACCAAATCTGTCAGGCACAATTTGCCCTTAGGGAAGCCACGTTGGCTGTTACCAATCACCTCCTTATTTTCCATGTGCCTTAGCATAGTTTCCAGGAGGATCTGCTCCATGATCTTGCCAGGCACAGAGGTGAGACTGACTGGCCCACAGTTCCCTGGGTCTTCCTTTTTTCCCTTTTTAAAAATAGGGGTTATGTTTCCCCTTTCCCAGTCAGTGGGAACTTCCCCAGATTGCCATGACTTCTCAAATGTGATGGATACTGGCTTAGCCACTTCATCCACCAGTTCCCTCAGGACCTGTGGATGCATCTCATCAGGCCCCATGGACTTGTGCACCTTCAGATTCCTTAGAAGGTCTTGAACCTGATCTCCTACAGCAGGTGGTTCTTCATGCTCCCAGTCTCTGCCATTGTCTTCTGCGTCTTGGGCAGTATGGCTGGAGCACTTGCCGGTAAAGACTAAGGCAAAAAAGAATAGCAAAGGTAGCCCTGAAAGGAGCATGTGTGTATTTTTATAACCAGGTTCTACTGAGCAAAGGGAGATTGCTCCCATTCAGGACTGAGATGTCTTTTTAGAGCCTTATACTCCATTACTGCAGGAGTTGCAGCTTGGGGCAGGGGGAAGTATTTGATCAAAGCAGATTTTGGGGGGTTTTTTTCCTCTTTCTGGAGTATCTGGAAAAATAGCAGTGAATTGGAACAGGAAACTGAAGGGATAAAGCAATGATGCAAGCCTACATGATAAAGATTTACTATAAAATCCAGCCTTCCTGCAAACTGCACCTTCCCAAAAGCGTGAAATATGACAGCAGAATTTGTGCATCTCCTGCTAGGTATAACGTATATGAGACCAGCATGAAGCAGAATGGGTTTTTTAAGTCTGTTGTCAAATACACAGTCTTTTGTGATCATCTGTCTTTGAACAGCAATACAATCTGATGGTAATTAGAACATCAATGAAGTAATTACACCCATTCACAATGAAAGGTGGCTGGATAGTGTAGTGAACCAAGGTATGTTAATACAGAAGGAAGAGAAACAGAAATCCATTCATCTCTCTGTCCGATAAATACATTGCATAAAGCTATCTTTATATAATTTGGATGTGTTCTTGTGGGTGCATTAGCACTTCTTAGTTTTTCATGCCTGGATTTATAGATAGATACTAATGACTAAGCACAGGACACATACTTCGGTTCAGCATTCTCAGATGAGGCCTTCTAAGGTAATCCATTTTTTCTTCCGTATGATTAGAAGATTCCTTGTATTTTTCTTTAGGGTGATAGCAATATGTAATTACTGCATTTAAGTGAAGTCAAAGAGCAGCTTTTAAACTGAGTACAGCATACATGTCTGGCAAGACTGAAAGGAACAACATTACCTGAAGTCAAGCTGTTTGATTTTTCTTTTTCTTTTCTCCTTGCTCACATTGCCATACGATGCTTCTCCAACACTAGGTTGTCCTTAACCAGTATGTAAATGTAAATTAAAATATTGTCAAGAATATTTGCCAGCTCAGGTGCAAAATCTATTCATCCATCTCCACTATCACAATGAAGATAATGAAGCAAACTAATGATACTTTATTCCTCTACCTAAAGCATGATACTTTGGCTGAGTAGGCTGGTAATATTTTACCAAGCTGTTGTAAAAATCATAGTATCTATCCATATGCATCTATTATAGGGGCTGCTATATTATGAAGGCTTAGTACTTTGTATTCCCACCACAGAAAAAATCCAAACATATCTAAGTGCTCGAAAAGCCCATGATGTAAAAAGGAACATTTTATGTTCATAAAATGAGAGAAAGAGGAGAAATGATGAGTGCCCTAGTTCATTTAATGTATTATCTTTGTAAGTTTTCATGCATCGATTTTGGCAGAAATAGGATCAAATGTTGCTGTCACTTGCAATGGTAAGAAAGTGTTTAGTTAATGCCTGATTAGGTTTTAGCGTTCAAAACAAAATTGCCTAGTTATGCTGATGGCTATATCCTATCGTAGCACAGATCTAATAGAAAAAGGAATGAGTAATATAGCAATAAAACAAGTTTTATCATGCCATCGGTTTGTCACTGAACCAGTGTTTTTTACAAAAATATCAAAGCAGAGACCTAGGCACTTACCCTGCAACATTCAGTAAATGCTGGTTTGCACAGTTCCATAGATAAAAGTGCTTGAACAAGTCTTGTCTTAGGCCAATAAATGTGTCACTATGTCTGTTTTGATCTTTTTTCCAGTCTTCATCAACGAAATTAAACTCCACTTATGCAAGATACCACCAAAATCAAATTTTAGTGATGTTCAGAAATCATTTATGTCCTTTCAGTTTCTGGGGTTTACTTTGCCTTGGATAAGAGTGGTAGCTCTGGGTGAAACACTGCTTCAAACTTTGCTTAAAGGCACAGAAACACAGTGGCTTCTGTTACCCTCAGTTCAGATTTTCCAGGCAGTTTCAAAAACCACAACACTGAGAGACTTCTTTAAACAGAGTTCAAATTTTGGGAGAAAATGTGAATTCAAGAAATGCATGTCATTACATCCAGTCATTAGAGATGAGCTCTGTCTCTGCCCTGGCACTATGGGTTACCAGTTCCCACTTGGGTCTTCATTACCCAACTGTGGTTCCCATTTCCCAATTCCCAGTGACACGCCATGTCCTGTCTTCATGGACAACAGCCTAGAAAGTGGTAATTCAAAAAAATCCTGATTTAAAGAGGCACAAACTGAAAATGGTGGCCAAGCTCCGGATTTTAAGCACTCCTCAGTTCTTCAAATCTGTGGCACTGGATTTAGCTTCAGTCCATAAGAGACATGGGGAGCATTTTGGAAGCATGTGTGCCAAGTAGATCCCAAACACAGATGTCTGAGTCTCAGAGTGGTGCTCAGCCTCAGCTTTAGCTCCAGGCCACAACTGTGCTAACAGCTTTGTATTAATGAAGGGAGCCTTTCCCAAGGAGGTTAGCACCACACTTCATCTTCCTTAATAAAATATTCTAAAATTATTAATCTGGCAGATAATAAAATAGCTAGTTTCTTCTAATTATTTTTAAAAATCTGATACCCAACAATGGGTTCATGATTTGCAGTTTCTCTCTCTTTTCTGTAATCATCCATATCATGTCTGAATAAATCTGAACTAGAAGGGAAAAGCATGGATTAACCCCTCGCTATGTAGCTGCCAGAGTTACCAAGTTACACACAGGGCATAAGAAAAACTAAGCCAAATCCAAATGGGATAGTCACCTCCAAGGCAAGTGCAAAAAGAAGAGGACAAAAACATGAGTGAGCGAATGGACTAATTTGTACTGGCTGGCTTAATTTATAGAACAGGCCCAGACATCTCTGAACTATCCCACTGCCAATTTCTCTGGGTTCCTTTGTCATCACACTTGGGGGTATAGATACACACAGGAAAAGAGCAAGTGTTTCCTTTGCATGCAGAAACAGTCACTCCTGGAAAAGGACAGTTCCAGTGTGCTAAGACACATTTTCCAAATACAGTTTGGTTGTTCAGTATCTTCATCCTACAGTTTCTCAAAGAGATAGAAAACTGCAAAAAAATTAACAACAAACCCAAGCTCTTGGAGATATCTCTTTAGCTATTATGAGCCCCAGAACTCATGAATCAGATTTTCTTTAGCAGTAACCCAGAAGACAATGCAAGGAACTGTATTTCTATCACTTGCTTTTTCTCACCACTATTCAACATTTCCCCCCCACAGTATCAAGAATTATTGCTGTTTACTGTTAGGATACATGATAATAGAGTAGGACCTGCAAAATAAAATGCACTCCTCTTACCTGCCAGTTAGTAACAATCAACAGATTGAGTGGGAACTAATGGAGCTGGGCAAGCCCAGACATGTGTGCTTTACTGGAAAATGAGAGCTGCACTGCCCATTTCTCTCCAGGCACACTCAGCCTTTTACCTCCGTACATAGTCCACAGTAAGTGCAAGCTCCTGCCTGCCTTCCCCTGCTGCTTCCCCGTGCTCCAGACTCAGAAGTGACTACTCATCACACGGACCATTTCATGACCACTGTGCTTCGCTTTGTAGCTGGAGTCAACAGGCTTTTACCAGCGTGACAATTTAAGCGATTGCAGAAAATCTGCTTGCCATTTCTTCATGCTTGGTGCTACACTGACATCTTGTGGCCCTTAACCCTGGTGAAATGGTAAACAAGGCCAAGAGATTTCCAAATGTATAAGCAAGGATGCAGTAAAATTAAGTTTGGGAAAGCAGCACTGATTTTCCTCTCACTTCCTATCTGTTTGAATTCATGTTTCAATGCTTCATGTGTCCCATTTTGGTAACAAACTTCCATGTTAAATATCTACAGTTAGACAATAATCAAGTCAAAAAT
This sequence comes from Harpia harpyja, assembly GCF_026419915.1. Lineage (NCBI taxonomy): Eukaryota > Metazoa > Chordata > Aves > Accipitriformes > Accipitridae > Harpia > Harpia harpyja. The sequence goes on along the minus strand of NC_068949.1, from coordinate 13,965,682 downwards.
AGTAATGAACAGATTGTGAAGATAAACCAGAATTGCAGCAGGTGAACTCCTTATACAGATATAAGCTGCTACTTAGTCCGAGGAGAAAGCAAAGTCTACAGACACCCATTGCTTTTATGTTTCATTAGCAGGCTCTGCACTTGATTTTATAAAGTTGAGGTTTTAAATTGCTGTGACAGTATCTACACATTACTTCAGCAGTTAGCCAAGAATATTTCCAAGAAGAGCAAAAACATGTGGATAACACGGTACTTAACCGCCATAATTAATGAGCACTAATAAGAATAGAAGCAAGAAAACCTATTTGGAAACAATGCCAGTAGTAGTAACCATAGCTTAAAGCTATATGAGATGAAAGCACATGCCCATGAAGAGACAGGTTTATCACACTGGCATAATATACATGAATGAGAGACACTTTCCCTAGTGCCTTCATCCTAATGAAAATTGGAGAAAAAAACCCAGACACCATAGTGATGGGCATAACTCCTTAACCCTAAATAAGTTTCAATACAGTTACAAACAGTATGAGAAGGCCTGGAGATGAAAAGCAATATGGATGTTATAGGAAATAAAAGGGATTTTAGTATTAGAAAACATAAGAGACCACACTTCAAAACAGATTCACACACACCCCCCAAGCACTTAGCCACCTCAGCTAAAATAGGATCTCTGAAGTTTACGGTGTAGGTCAGTGCAGAAACAGATTCCTCCACAGGATGACTGAAATTTTTCCCTGGATGCACTGAGCTTTGGAGACATAGATCTTTCTCTTCAGTGATTACTGTGTTGTCTAACTAGTTAGATTAAAAGCTACAAACTAAAGTGTTTCAGAGAAGCATCTAGAATTAAGGCCCTATGCCTTAATTATAAGCAAAGTATGACAGCTAAAATAAATGGGATAGAGTATCACAGCTAAAAATGGGATAATGAAGTGAGGAGAAGGGAGAGGAAAGAGATTTACATGCATAGTCAAATAGCTAAATCCAATTCAATCAATTTAATTTCAAAATAGCTAAATACAATTCAATCAATTTAATTTCATATTCCTATTACTATGCCAGTTAAAGTTCCTTTTCTCAGTGTGTATCACTAGACACATAGATTATCACAGAAGCAATGTAGGACACACACTAAGAATCATAGATGCTAAAAGGGCTTCTCTATACAGAAAGTAAAAGATCTCACTGGAAAAAGCAGCCTAAGGGATCCAACTTCTTTTCTTAGAAAAATACTGGAAGAAACCAAAATATTTTGAACATTCAGCATTGGGTCTGATGCTATCACCAGCAAAGGGGACATTGCAAGGGGACATCTCCTCCTCCTGCAGATATCACTGGCTGTAGGAGGATATGCATCCTTGTATAGGTACAGCAGAGACCCCTAAGAGTGGGAAAGGAGAAGAAGCTAGAGAGAAAGGACTGGCTTGAATGATGGGCTCAAATTCAGAACAAGTCCAAGACAGCAACAGAAGATTAGATTGTCTAGCCTGATCCCCTTGCTATTGTAGACAACATATCAGATAAATTCTCCCAAAAACCTGTTATATTCCTCCTTAAAAGTTGTTACGTTTTGTCTCTACCATGTCAGACTTCCATCCTTTAAGGACCAGAACTTGCTTCTGTTACAGCCTGTGTTTATTCATAGACACTACACCTTCTCTTGGCTTTTGTGCCAACACACTTCTTTCACCCACACAGCTCTTGTCTTTCCTGATATATTTATGGACAGTTTCCATATTGTCTCTCACCCTTCATTAGGCTCAAGTGAACAGACAAAGCCCTTCTAATCTCTTCTCATCAGGGTTCTCAGTGCAGTGGCAGTGACTGTGCCTGTGATAGTTCAAACTCCTCTTTTTTTGCACATGGGCAGAGTTGCAGACAGGATCCCAGATGATCTCTTGTGACTGCTTTATACAGTGACCTTAACACCTCACTACTCCCTGGCAACACTTGTCCGGACACAGGCTAAGGTATCACTCACCCTTTTTAAGTGCAGCCCAGAGGACCACCCCTCCTTTAAACTGACTGTTGCATGTTTTTACTGCTCTGTTTCACCCTGATCCTATTATTCCAGACCTCAAGATAATTCAGCATGTAGGAATGCCTTTTAGATCAGTTTATTCAGCGTGTTCTTTAGTTATTGTGGACAGACCTTTTCCTCTTAAAGGTACAACAGCCTATTACAGCAGACTCTCTCTTTGTCACAGTAAGTCATACAAACACCTCTCACTGCAGAAGTCAGGAAAGATGTCCTGTTGCTGGAGATGCTGCACATGCTTGGGCACGACTTCTTCCTTACGAGCAATGCTATCACCAGCAGAAGCAATTTAGGTAAAGAGAGCACATTGTCCCAAGTGACTGGGATATTGCAATGACAAAATTAGTGAGAACACGTTGGGTGAAAGTGTTTGAGTCAAATATCCCAGAAAGTATAAAACAGAAAAAGGTGATGTACTAATGCTACTTTCTGCATTGAAAACTGGTTACGAGATCAGAAATACAGGTAGTGATAAACTGCCATACATCATATTAGAAGGAGGAGTGCCAACAACTTCCTGCACAAAGTTATTCATAGTTGTGTATTAGTATTGTAGCAGAAATAGCAAAAGCTTCACTTGAATTTTTTTTAAACAAATCAGTTAAAGATTAATTATAATTAAAAGGTGACTTGGGGAGGAAATCTTTCTTTGGCAGGCATGTGAAATCAGTGTTTGATCCAGCATAGATTTTCCACCTTTGATGTCTATGATTGGCAGCCAGAAATAAGGGAAAGAAAATAAATGTTAGTAGATTAGAGCACTTTCACAGGTGGAACCGGAACCATTTCCACACTGGCAGCACTGGGAAGATGACTTTGTCTTGCTTCTTTTCCCTCACTTGTTCCACGAGGTCAACAGTGTTCTGCGGAGCTAAAGCACAAATGAATTTACTAAGCAACAGAGCATGTGATGAAGTTGGCAACCAGAATAAGACTTCAGATACACTGACAAATTCACTGTCACGCTGTCATGCTCTGCTCCTTTTATACTACTCAGCAAACTCTGGCAAACTGTTCTGCTGGATATAACCTTAACACAGAGAGAAGTTTCAAGCAGGTTCACAGCAGTCTGAAGCTGCCCTCTCTGATGACACTCAACCATAGGGGATGCACTAGGAGGGTATAAGCCCACTACTTATCCCAGGCTGGAAGTCCTTGAAAAGCTGCGATCAGTGGATATGAGTTAGAACAAACCCTGTTCTCGTTAGATGGGAGCTATAAAGAAAACAAAGAATCTGAGAAGCAGATCTCACCCTGTCGGAGCCATCCACTTCTCTTTTGCACTCCAGAAAAAAGCAGATCAGCAAACCTGGTACAGAGTGCATAAAAATGGCCCCAGTACTAGACTAATTAAAGAGGTTGTGATGGGTGACAAAAGGATTGGTGGCAAATGTTACAGAAAGAAAATAATTGGGCTTGATCATCAAATCTTATGTTATCTGTATAGGGATTTAACAGTCATTCTGTTCTTTGAAAAGCTGCTAGACTAACATACATAGCGATGCTGATGCTGTTATCTGACACCCGCCAAGTCAACATAGCATAATCAGAAGCAAAGCCTGTTCCATTTACTCCACCCTGCCCTCCCTCCTTCCACAGCCTGACCCAGTGGAGGTGAGCAATGCAAAAAGCAGACAGCTCTGCTTCCTGCTCAGCCAGCCCTTGGCCTCCCCCCGAGATGCCTCCTGGGCACCCAGTAGTCACAGGAGGCCTTCTGAAAATGTGAATACTTGTCCCTGAGCCCAGATGCTGGAAAAGAGAAAACATCATCTCATCTGTCCTCATTGTGTGAAAGGAAGATGTAAAAAGAGAGACTCAAAAAAAGAAGCCAAATAGCAAATCCCAGGCTCCCAAGGAAAAACACAGTGGAGCTGCAGCCATTAGAATCTCACAGGCGAAGACAAGCACTTCATTAGGATGGACTAACTCCCAGCATGGGCCACAGTCAGAAGTAGATGAGGTGAAATCAGATTCTGGGGCTTGGATGCTTTGCAGCTTTGTGATTGCCAAAAAAAGTCAGACTAGAAGAAGAGCCACAGCATGTAAATATTTCAAGTCACAGGGATGCTAGCACTATCAGAAGTGTTACTGTTTGTGAACTTACCCTCAGTGGCCTGTTATAAATAATGAACAAAACCATCATGGAATGATCACATTTGTTATATAGGTTTAAATGTATCTCTCTATTATTTAGCGGGAATGAAAAATATTTTCGTGAGCACTGTGCCTGTTCAGAATCAATTCAACACAGGGAGAAACAAATTATTCCAAATTGCTCTTGTGATTGGAGTAGGATGCTCAGAGAAGCCATCTGCATGGCTTCTCCCCCCCAAAAAAAATCCTAGGAAAAAAGGTATAGCTGTGAATTCTTTCATGCTGCTCAGCATTCTGATATTCTGTAGTACAGTCCCTGGATCAGACCATATGAACTCTTACGCTATGTCTTAACAATACAACTAGAGCCTAAAATATAATCTCTTCAGTGGTCTACTTTAAAAACCTTTTCTTTTTAAATTTTCCCTATACACTTTTCTCTTACAGAGGTTTGTGGGTTTGGTTTTTTTTTTGTAGTTGTGTTGCTTTTTGAATTTAATGGATGCAAACTTCCATGAAAATTTTTGGTAATGCATCTGTACCATTCCTACTGCATGTTGTTTTGCAACATATAACTATATCCTTGCAGGACACAAACCATCTTCTAGGCTAATCTTATTTATACTATTATAGCTTTATAGCAATGCAGTCATTTTAAGTAACAGAAATCTAAATTCTGTGACAAAATGGAGGCTCAGACTAAAAAGGAATATCAGTTTTCTCTTTCTACTTTGAAGTATGAGGGTATCAGAAAGCTGATTCTAGATTGGTAACTAGTAGTATTTCCAACTTTCAGAAATTTTAAACGATATTTAGGCTGGTACAGTCACCTCCCAACAACAGCAGCAGTAGCCACAAGTTACTATTTATAAGATGACATAATGAAGACAAATGCTGTCTGCCAGCACTGTATTCTGGGCAACTCCCAGCTAGTGCTACAAGGTGCACTGTGCTCCGGGAAGTATGCTGTAAAGCAGCAGGCTAAATGGCATTCAAGAAACCACAGCTATATTCCTTCAGAGAAAAACTTGTACACATTTTATTTTACATGGAGAAAGCCCTGAGAGGTTTCTTCTGAAATGCTGTGCTCCAGCCACAAGAGCTGTTTGGAACAACCCGCTCCACTTGTGTCGTACAGGCACCACTGCACACTGGCATGCTCTCCTTTCCTACTAGGCAGCACAAAGAAACCTTTGAATACTCCTGGTCAAGATGATCACACCATTTCTTTTTCTTCCATTTATTTCTAATACATGCTGGAACAAGGCTAACTCCATGCCCTTTGGCTGCTGCTCTTTTATCCTCTTGAATTCAGAATGGTCACATGCTGGGCGTACCCAGACAAGCCACTATTCTTTACTGTCACAAAGCCATAAAATGTCTAAAAATCCCATTTATCTTCATTTAATACAGATTAATTATTATTTTTCCTATTAATAACCCTACCATTTTTTTTCACTGGTTCTAATTGCTCCAAAGCTCCCATAAAGATCTAAAGACTGGCTGAGTTGGAAGAGGAAATACTTCTCCCCTTATCGCTACAGCTGGATCTGCCTCTGGGCAGGCTGCAGGCTTGTGGGCAGGGTAACATAAATGAGACAGGCCCTACTACTGTGTATGCTGTCTCTGCCCTGTATATTCAAATACTACCCCTGTAGCTGGCAGTCTAGCAGCTTCAGCCACTCCTGAATAAACTAAGACTAACTAAAATAAGACTATACAACTTTTCACTCAGTCCATCATTCACTGGATTCAACTTTCTGCAGATGTGTTTAATTCTCATGTTCATAATCTGCCTCTAGTGCATTGAGAATACTGCATTGGCTTCTCTTCTTTTTTTTTTCTAATTTCACCTCATTGTGGTAACTCTACTGCTGAAAACGATTACTTCAGCCATTCTGCCTGAAACTAAGGAAAGAGAGGGCTGAGTTATGGCATTTTGTCTTCCCAAGTAACCGTTACGTGTGATGGAGCCCTGCTTTCCTGGAGATGGCTGAACACCTGCCTGCCCATGGGAAGTGGTGAATGAATTCCTTGGTTTGCTTTGCTTGTGTGTGGCTTCTGCTTTACTTATTAAACTATCTTTACCCACGAGTTTTCTCACTTTTACTCTTCCAATTCTTGCCCCCACCCCACCAGGGGGGAGTGAGTGAGCAGCTGTGTGGTGCTTAGTTGCCAGCTGGGGTTAAACCATGACACCCATACCAAGTTAATTTTTAATCTTCATTCTAGGAGAAGTTCAGCCAGGAGGAGAAAACAGGGTAAAGAATACATGTCATCACTGAGGTAGTGAAGGATTTATTAGATCAAGCAATATTGATTTCTGCTACAGTCATGTTTTAATCAGCAAATAAGCTAGGAGATATCCTGAGCACCCTACATGGCTCTTTTCCCATTTTGGGGAAATACTCCTTAATCTACAGTAAGAGCAGTTAATTTTGGTTTTTTGGAAAAGCGTGACCACTGCCCCGATCCACTGACTCTCATATTTCAAAGACCAGATTTAGCATCAATATCCTTAAAATGTTTCAACCAGACAAAAGTACCAAGCAGCTTGTTTATGGAGGAAATTCAAATCAAAACAGAAAACTCTACCATTTTTTCATTAAAATACAAATGTTTCCATTTTGTTCTTTAAATGTTTTCTACATATTTCTTTTTCACACAGTCAAACTCCCTTCAGCCTAAGAAACCTCCTAATGACCATGCTAGACATTGGTTCAGGCACAGTGACAAGGAGTCAGCTCACGAGGTTCAGACAGCTGCTGTATAGATACCTAAATCTGTGCTAATGACCAGAAACTCCCTGGGAGTTAGTAGAAGGAAGGAGATGTTTTAGAACAGAATTCATCTGACTTTTATACAAATACTTTAGGAGAAAGAACTCATGCCCTGGAAGTGCTTATTTCTTTCTGGTGACTCTTAAGTCAGACATTGATGTCTGTGTTTGGTCACCTAAATCCTGCCCCTATGGTGCTAATCAAAAGCATGGACTGTGCTGAAGGAAGAGGACTTAGGGAATGCCAGAGGAGATCTTAAGATTAAAAGAGAACTCCTAGTTTCAAAATGACTGTAGTAGATGAGAAAATAATATTTAGCTTCAATAGAAGCTTCAATATTGCCTGAATCTTACATAGTATTTCTCCCTGTATTCCAACTGAGAGCAAGTATGGTGTTTCAAAGCTAAAATTAATTTCCCTGGCACTAACTATTCAGTGACTTACTCTAGACTATTTTAGGATTTATCACCACCATTTTCACATGATGTCAATAGTCTGCAATGGAATATGTATAAAGTGGACAGCTTGCTTCTTCTAGAAGTAGTTTCTTTGGCTCAGAAAGTCTTAACCAGAGAAGTAAATTGTTTCCAAAAAAAGTGGGGGGAGGGAGAAACCTTATTTTAAAAGTTATATACGGTCATTCAAGAACTTTATAGATTTTAACTTAGACCTGTTCCTAGAAGACCTATAAAGAAAATCAACCTATAACAGGCCATTTAATTTTTTCTTTTGATCTTATTAACTTAATGACAGTTATGACACAAAAATAGATGGTTCAAGTAAGAATTGCGTCTTACCTGACTCTATTCCTACCAATTAAAAGCACAATAAACTTACACTCTTGACATCTGCCTCCTCTTCTTGCAACTTTGAGTCAATGAACTGATGCACAGCAAATTTAGGGTTGTGGCTCTTCAGCCCTGAGCACGTAACCTGTGCTTTGTTTTCTAGAATCTACACAGCCTGTAGCACATTGCCTTATGCTGCTTTATAGGAAAAAAAAAAAAAAACAACAAACCAACCACTTTCTTTTGAGTGACCAGCTTGAGAGTTGGGGAAAAATTTAAGTATGTGCATAAATGTTTGAATGAATCAATGCACTTATCTCTGTTTTTCTCAGAGCTGGAGTGCAGCCATCACCTTCCAAGGCTAAAAATAGTGTCTGTAGGCAACTCAGGTAGATGCAAACCAACTTCTTCAGCTTTAATATCTAAGTGAGGTACAATTCATTCTTCTGTGATGTTATAGAAAATTAGTGGCATTTTACTAGCAGTGATCTGGTAAGAACCCAAGAAAATTGCAATGGAGTAAGTATAGTTAGTTTGAAAGAAAGCCACTTGATTGACTTCATCTCCAGCATTCCTTACTCCTACAATTTTGAAGGCATGAAAAAAATTCTCCTGGTCACTGACTACAAAACCCTTAGTGCCATATTTCAAGACAACTTACATTTCCCCTTTAAAGCAATGTTTTATGTAAAAATTCTGTGTTTGATTACACCTAAGGTCAGAAGCAAAGTCTAAAAACTGTCAACATACAAATAAAACCCCCTAACTTTGCTTTCTCCTTTGCGATCACCAAGGGCTCATCTCCACGTCCAGTCAGCAAGATAATGAATAACATGGGTGACAGAACACATCCTTGCCAAAATCTTGGGCTGGCCTTGAACTCTTTGGTCAGGTCACCAGGTACAAAGCCTCTTTGTATAAGTCTCTAAAGAATAAACTCTGAGTAAGCAGATCAATTTCCAGCCATCTTTCTCAAGTATTACATACAAAGGTTCAACAATCTGAGTTAAATATTGCAGTAAAATTGGCCCAAAACAATAAGAGTTTGAAGTCAATATTGCTGTCGAGCTTGTTGAATCTAAACTACATCATCACCTGATGCCTGGACACATGTTGTACTAAGTATATATGAACTATTTTAATATGCTACAATAGATACACATGTCAGGCAATATATTTTTCTGTGACCCAGTTCTCAGATTTGCTTTATATTGCTATAACAGTGTTATGGGTCTACAGAGTAAACATCATTATATTTTCATCCACTTTACTCTGCCAAAACAGTGACTAATATATATATATATTATATACTCATTTATTAAGCAAGATTACATACAAGGTAGTTCATCATCCAGAAGGAAATTAGTAGCCAGTTGCTTTCACATTACTGTGCATAGTGATAAGTCTTTAGCTGTGGGTCATGCAAGTTTAAAACTAAGGCAGGCTGAGGCACTTTGTAATATCTGTTTTGCAGCTGGAGCAGGAGTGCTTCTGAGACACCCTCTGTAACGGTTGACTTCAAGAACCAAAGGGTTGGTCGTCTTAGGAAAAAACAAAGCAAGCAACGTATTCCCAGTGCTTTTTTATTTCTTTTTCAATGGGAAATTGCATTATTTCCTACTATCAGCCAGCTCAAGGCACACAAGATAGTCTGTTGTCGTTTGTTTCTGTTTGGGTTCCTCCCAGGACAGGGTGAAAGCAAGGACTGGTAATCATGAGAGCAGAAGCCTTATCAGATTTTGAAGTGTAACAGTCAGAGTTCAAAAGGCAAGAGGCGCTTTTAAGATACCCAGGCATAATCTGTGTGCTCTTCTTGAAAGTAAAATTTGTAGTTAAAGTTGGCATTTCTGAGCAGCCTGCTAGTGCTGGCCATATTGGTAACAAACAAAGACGACATGCTTTGTGACACTGACACACAACCCGTGGGGAAGAGCCGGTGCCTCTCTTGTAACAAGCAGGCAGAATAGACGTGTGTATCAAAGATGGCCTAGAGGAAACACAATTGAAAGATGTTGAGGGAAAAAAATGGTCACGTAGCCAGAGCAAAAAGAAATAGGAGTTGAAGCAAGGGGTGTAAGATCACTGCTTTGCTTTCCCACAAGATTTTCCCATAATTTTGCCCTCCTTCCATTTCATTCTACATATTGCAGAGGAGCAAATATTTTTTTTTTTCATATTCTGAAAGTGTGAACTTGAAAAGCAAGATAACAAAAGAGTGACAGATCTAATATTCAGAGCAAACTTCTGGATGGGAAATAGAACATAATTTGGCTCTCCAAAACCATGTAATAAAAAATTAAGAAGTAAAATGCATCTGATTTTTATGCAGGTCACTTTCTCAGATAGAAGGACGGAACAAAATTAGATCACTTTTATTAAAATTTAAATAAGTTTTATGTAGCATGGATGTTATAATTTTGGACATCACTTAGACATATTTCAGGTCTCATATTTTCATTACTCACACTGGGCTATATGAAAAAAGATCTTGGGCAGTCCAGTCATGTAAATAATTTCACGTTTTATGAATAACCTCAGCATCACCAGGAAAAGATCTTAAAACAGCCAAAAGGTATATACCACACAGAATCAAATTTATATACAGTTAATTCCTCTGAAGGAGAAACACCAGGTTGAACCTGTTGAGATTCAAAACTGTGTTACCAGGTAGTATGTTAACTTATTCTGCTTGGCTTCTCAGCATGTAAAGGCAAATCAGTATCTGCAATTCCAGTCCTCTCAGAGAGGTTTTTTAAAACAGATTACAGCACTTCACATTGTTTCAAGCATTCTTCTGCAAACAAGCAAGAGGAGGGCAACACTGCAGTTAACGGTGGTCAGGAGGTTCAAGTAGAGATAGGCTGAAAAGTGGGAATACCCCTACTATATGAAATGATTGGTAGAGAATTCTGATTGTGGTTTGTAACATGCTGTGACAGACTCACATCCATCTATCAATTCTCACCTTCAAATGGGAATAGAATAAAGGTAGGATAGGATGATGAGAAAATCTTTCTGTATTTGAAGAGAGAATTCTGCTCAGCATTTCTTACCAAGGCCACATAACTAATTTATGTTAAAATATGGAGAGCAGGGCAAAATAGAGAGAAGACACTTTGGAGTGTGGAACATTTGCTTGGAAAGAGATGATACGGTAAAGGCAAGCTCTAGGTTCTTATGTCTTCGATGAGATCTCTGAATTGTTACTGTGATTCAGAAATGACAGACAAGAAGGCAAACCAAAGCAGTGATTAAAAGTGTGGACTATACAAGAGACATCTCATTAAAGGTAATCAGATCCCTCATTAACAGCTCTCCCTGAAAGATCATTTTTGCACCACCAGGTTTTTGGAGGCAAATCAAACCCCTAAAGAGATTTTCAATAGAAGAAAAAGGAAGATATATTGTATTGAAAGGGGTGACATACAGCATATCCAGGGAAGATAAACAGCAGAAAAAAACACAGACATGGATGAAAGAAAAAAAATAAATCAGCATTCAGATCTTAATAGCAAGAATATTCCTGTGACAAGTCATGTACTTCTGAAAAAGAAGCAGTTTAAGTCCACTCAGCAGAGATGCTCAGATACATGTTCACCTGCTGTTCCACCTGGCAAGCAGAGCCAAAGAGCTGGTTCCCCCGCCAGCCAGGAGCACCACTGGGCAGAGAAGGCAGAAATCACGGAGCTCCAGAGAGCAAACTTCTGCCTCTGTGCATTGCTCATCACCCATTAATCTGACAGAGATCGTGGTTTAAACCCAGTTCTGCTGAGAACAATCCCGCACAGGTCCACTGAGATAAGGAAGGATAAAGACAACTATAGTAGCAGTATGGTACAGTACAGTATAGTATAAATTGTCAGAAGCTGTAATAAACAACAAAATCAGGAGATACAAATAAATGTAGTGAAGGGGAATCAATACAGTTTTTCTAAAGACAAGTGGTGTCACACAGATGTGTCACAGTTTGGCTTTGGAGAGTCAGTGTGCATGAAGAATTCCAGTGATTTTATACATCTACAATTTCTAAAGTCTTCCACAGGTGTGCCCACCAAAGATTTTTAGAGAAACTAAGCTGCCACAAAATAAAGCGTTGGGACTGGAAACAGCCTGATATGGGCTGGAGTGTCCATGCAAGCTCAAAGACAAGTCTGAACTCCTGCACCATGGGAGTACCCTGGCTGAAACCCACCTTGGAGGAGGCTGAACCTCTGCCACACAGTGGCCTCTCTCTCCTGTCCCCACCCCTCTGAATCCCTGGGAAGAAAAGCAAGACATACCAGGTGAAGGGAACCACAGCACCCTCCAGTCAAGGTCCTAGGGAGAACAGCAGTGGCCCCAGTACCATGGGGCAAACTTCAACATGAGACACAGTGCTCTGCTGGTGGCGAATAAGGGACAAAGCCCCTACAGAGACAACTGCAAGTTGTTATTCTGGGCTTCTGAGCAAGGCTGAGCATGATTATACGCTCAGTTCTCATGCTGTCAAAGGGTTGCTACTTTATGTCCAATTCACTTTTCATATTTATTATCATTTCCCCAGAACACCACATCCCTGAGGTACAAAACCATGTGTGAGGTAATGGTGTATAGGAGAATCAAAACCCAGAATATGCCTACAGTAGTACGTCACACATTCATTCTTTCACCCAAAGCAGGACTGCTCTCTGTTGCTGATTTCCAATTTCATTTTAAAAATCTTACCCAGTGTTACATCTCCTCTTGCGACTGGAAGGTTTATTTCACCATCTATTATGTCTTTCAAAAAGTTTTTCTGGCAGATCATCTTCCTGCTGTCTATGATAAATCTTGTTGTACTAATTTCTCTTCCCCAGTGCTGTTTATTCCCTCAAATATTTGCAGAACATTGTCAAGTCACCTTGCAATCACTGCTTGGAGCATGCCTATCTCATTTTCAGCCTTTCCATACACAAGTCAGTTCTTCCAGCCCCCTTTCTCATTTGTATTGTTCATCTTGTCAATTAGTTTCTCTGACCTCTCCTTTCACTTTGTTTTATTAATTTTCCAACACGCCCTTGTGAAGTTAAGTACAGGTTTGCAGCCTCCCTCCCTCCATATTGTGCAATCAACATGGGACTGGTGAGGAGTTGATTCACTTGGTCACATGCAAACCGCAGGAACGTGACCTGTGCAATGCAGCTGCTTCAAAGAGAATCTAAATGGTGCATTATGGCATTCAGCAGCCCTTTACAGAGGCCACCTGTAGTCACATTCAGGTCATTCTTCATGTCACTGCAGAGCATAAGTGACCATCATCAGTATGGAGGGTTAGATTTCCTCCCAAAACACTGCCCTCCAGTGTGGGTTCAGGGCAAGCATGCTCCCAGCTGCTCTCCTGGTGTGTGGACATTGGCCCAGGACGGGGCACTAAACTCATTGTCTTCATGGCTTTGCTTTCTTTCCTATGTTCCTTTTGCTAGGTTGGGAGAGGGTATTGCACTTTTTTGCCCCCACTTTTTGTGAACAAAGGTATTATTTTTGGTTGAATGGAAGATAATGGAGTTTTCTGTCTGTGTGGGTATGGCATACCCGCTGCTGCAGTGATTTTCCATTTCATTCATATGCTCTGTAGGTTCCCTCCTAGTCCTGCAAGAAAATAAAACACATCTGTATCGATTGATACAGATATACCTAGATTTTTGAAAGACTTGGATATCACTGGCATATATAAGATTGTATTCATCCCAATTTATCAGAGCAGTAGTTACACATGCATAGTAAGGAACTCTATTATCCTGTCTTTAATTTACTCTCAAGGGGTTCATCCTTCACAAAATCCGTATCAGAGCCCCCTTTCTCATTTATTTTAGCAAGAGAGGGGAGAGGTCTCTATCTGATCTGGTAATGGAGCTATTTGGCTCAGCCCAGCCATTAATCTATCTGACAGCTTTCCTATGAAAAGGCAGAATTTCCATCCTCCACTCCAATTTATTTCATCATCTGCACTTTCCTTCTCCCATCCCTGGTCAGTGGTAATAATGAGAACTGTCTAGAAAAATATATAAATATGGCACGTGTATAAATACAAGTAAAGCAGGTAACACGGGTGTGACAAGGGAATTTTTACCTCAAACATTTACTTGCCTTATAAAAACTTAAATTAGTCACCATCCTTTTGAAAATATCCCAACACAAAATTCCATTTTTCTCAATAAACAAGCTCTTTGTTTTGTTGTGTGGGGGGTTTGTTTCCTTGCTTTTGGGGGTTTGGTTTGGTTTTATATCAGTCTCTATCACAGCGGTTCTCTGATCTTAATGAAAAATACTATATTGTAATTCTGAAGTGAAATTTACTCATTGTGGTGATCCTCCAGGTATCATAGAGCAGATCCAGAAAAGACAAGTGTGCAGTATGGGTATTGAGCTCTCCTGTCTGACCTGCTGCTCTGCAATTATCCCTAGCTGACCGCGTTGACAAGGCTTAGGGTTAGACAAGCAGAAATCTCTGTGGAGAAGGGGTTTTCTTGTTTCTTTTTCTTTTTTAGTAAGAAAACTTGCTATGTAAGGCAGCTGACAAAATCATTTATATTCTACCCAGTATTGATAATTTTAATAAAGTATTTTTATTTAAAAATGCCAAACTTGTTAAACTTTTAGCAAAAATGCACTTCTAAATAGAAATAATGTTTTGAAAATAATTCCAAATTCTCTGTTTCTTTTCCATACTTCTGAAGTGGAAGATAACGCCTTTCAGGTTCAAAATAGCATCTCATTTCCAAAGTTAGTATAATTCTACCAATAAAAATATCTCAATTTTTTAAAAATATATTAATGACATTTAGTGGACATTACTATGGATCAGCTATAAGATATCCCAAGCCAAGTGTAGGTAACAGTTAAATGCTCAGGCACTCTCCCTGACTCTGCAACTTGGTTCCTCATTTGCTATCTGAATTTTTTACAGGTGGCAGTTCAGAAAGATTTCAAATGAGGTCAGGAGAGGGGAGGAAAAGAAGGATTTTTCCCATAATGTCATGCTGAGCAAAAGACAAGACAAAGTTTGTACTTCTACTTATATATCTACATGTTAGCTCCAAACCCACTTAAAAATAATTTCCATGCATGCAATCAAACACTTGCATTTTCATCAAGCTACTTCAGTTTCTTAATTGAAAATGGAAATGTGAAAATGGAAAACATGTCAGCCATGCTGGGCGCCTCCTCTAGGTTTTTGAGAATCCTCTATTTTCTTGCTAGTTTTTTCATCCTCCTGTAATTCCAGGTGCTAAGACCACACTGTGCAGTAGATGGCTAAATGGATTGCTCAGAGGAAATTCTACCATTCCTCAAGCTCATTGCAGCCACCTGAATGGTCTTCCTGCATCACTGTGAGTCAGGATAGCAAGAGAGGCCTTGAAACTAATCTCATATCTGGAAACTGCAAGACATGGTACAAAGATACTGGACCAAGTTCTCTCTTTGGAAGGACACAGCAGTTCCAGCCACACCAGGACAAGCTCTGCCACTGTGCCTGGGGCTGAATCCTGCCAGGGTACGCGCACCACATCAACAAATGTTCCTTGTTGCCATTGAAATCTTTTGTCTTGGCAAGATGTGATTTGATATGTTCAGGTTTAAACCCCTGCTTTAAACCCTAGCTAAAAATGTTAAAATGCTCATTTGAGTTATAGGATTCATACAAATTGGAACAGTTGAGGTGGAAAGGGTCTGAAACTCCCTTCACTCCCCCAGGGACCTGCTAAAAGGATCCTGGCTTCCTCATTAGTAAGTCCCATTTCTGACTTCACTGAGACAAGATTCAAAGCAGAATCACTTTAAAGAAGAGCATAAACCAACGATACTTTGAGACTCTTCAGTGGCAATGTCTGAATGTTAAATCAAACCACTGTCTGTCTACCTCCCGCCAAAGCATCATCGCAACCACTGGTATGTTCCCATCTCTGATGTCAGTGCAGTTCCCTAGAGAAGAAGTGGCTCATAGTATAAGCTCAGAAATAGGAACACAAGTGTAAACTGCAAAGCTTCCCAAATAGCCTGAATATCCTGTCACTACTGAATTTGGTTTACACATTTCACATTTTCCAAGCCTTTTTCTGGGCTAGGATTTGAGGCATCCTTTTCTGCTTCATGCCAGTTCTGTAATCAAAAAAGCTGCCATGGATTGTTTTCCTTCTTTTTTTAATAACCCTCATCAACAACAAAGTCTGTCTGCTCACCACCACTCTCTCAGCTGTCTGAACTGACAATCTCTTAAGCCCTGCTGTGACTGAGCTGCCCTGAATGTCTACCACACAATTTATACTGCTTCCTAAGCAGAACTTGAAGTCTTTACAGATCATGAAGTGAGGATGGACTTGTGCTTTTAAAGAGAGGTTGTATACCAATTTATCAGCAATTTCAGAAGGGAAAACATTTATGAAAATGTTGAAAAATAAATATATTTTTTCAATTATGTTTCCTAGGCCCAACAAACATGCATAGCAAATTCTGGTCCCTTTCAGGTTCATCTGTCCATGTCATTCTTCTATATAATGTTTCCTCAGTACCCCTCAATTAGGGAAAACAAGAAGAATTGATGATGTGCAAGAAGAGGGACATTTGTTTGTTTATTTCTACAAACACAGATTAAGTGCATTCCAGTCTGAAAGCAGCTCACAGAAACCTTTGGTGGTATAAAAATGGAACTGAAAGGATTTACATGCCCTGGATAAATTTTAAACTACTTTAAACGTTTCCCTGAAGTAAATTATCTTCCTTCCATAGAGCAGTATTGAAAGAGGGAGGTAAGAAAAAACAATTTAATTAAGTGTTCCAAGGAGTTTTCAGGATGAATTCTTAACTAGCTCTGAGATTTCCTACTTGTAACCCAGTCCTCTGACTGATTAAGCTTCTTTGGGTAAACATGTTTACTTTCATGTAAAATCTGTTTAAATCAAATGATGAAAACTTGCCTTAACAATTCTTTTGTAGCATGAATCGCTTCTTGCAGTACCTGAAATTTTCTCCTCAGCTTTGGCAGTATATGCTCTGTAAGACCTGACCCCTGCACACCCTGCTCAGCAAAAGGCATGACTAGTAGCACCACTGGACCAGGCAAAGCAATGAAATGGAGATTTCTGAAAGAGCTTCAGTCTGGCAGTGCCTGATGTAGTCAGAAAGGTGCTCATTGTGTTCTTTATTTTGATATGAAGCTTAAATTATTGATCACGGCTCCTGCATCGAAAGCTGAAATCAAGTACAGTATCTGACTGACCACTTAAATCTTCCACTCAACCTGCCATCTCCAAATGCTGGGGTTATTTTTTTTAGTCTTTTTAGAGCTTTGGTTTATGAAAATTCATGATAACACTTTCAGTTTGATTTGGGGAGGGAAAAAAGTCAATGCTTCTCAATGTTCAAGCTATTTCCTGATCAGGTCTGTTATATCAGGCTAACCCTTAACATATGGACAGAGACCCCTACACTTTTGAAAACCCAGAATTCCTCAAAGTTCTTGGCATAATAAGTAGCTTGTATTGTTTGTGATTATTTGCATACATGACAGGCAACATACCTGCTTTCCTAGGCACTCCATTTCAATTGCTTTCTTCCCAACCTTTTAAAAGCTAAATGAGCAAAAGAAACGATGGTAAATGTGACCTGTGGCATAAACTGTTTTATAAATTATGGTGCATGCAGTGAAAGCTTTATCCCATTTTTGGTTTTAGGCCTCAGAACCATGCAGCTACCCTGATGTCTCTCAAGTCCTAAGACACTGGGTCATAACATTAAGAGAGAAGCTGATACATTTAGGTTTTAAAATGTTAACTTTCTGATTGCATGGCTGACAAAGCAGCTCACTGTCATTTCGTTATGTTCAGAGCAGCCAATCTGGTAGTAGTGTCACCCCCTGGGATCCCCTGCTCAGCCTGCCCTCTCCAATGCCAAAACACAGCACTCCTTGAGAGAAGCCGTACCCATAATCAAACCTGAATCTCCTCAGACATGTTACTCTAAACTAAACCAAACAACAGCACAAGCTTTGGCCACACAGAGATTCAGACTGGTTCTGGAAGTACATGGCTCAATAATGCTAATAGTCAACAATTAGATAAATAGCAAGCAATTCCTCCCTTGTCTGACTGTGCCAAAACCAGGTCCTGAATTAACAGTGTTTGGTAGTCCTGCCAGGCCCCACACCCTTCCAGGTATTTGTGATTGATCTGGTTCAAATAATCAGAAATAACAGATAGTACCCATTTCTTCCAAGTCTGATAGGAAGAACATTAGCAGGGCAGCATAGGATTTGCTTCTGCAACCATTAATCAGGCATGACTCCATGTTCTGCAATATGCAGACAGGACAGACCACAGCTTTGCCATCCTTTGGAACCCAAGTTGCATGAACCAACAAATTCCTGTTGAGAGAGCAAAACAAGAAAATTGAAAACAAATCAAGGAAGGGTTAAATGAGCTATCTACTGGGTAGACATGAGATATGCAAAGGGCAGGTAAGTGTAACAGGCAGTCACGAAACTGAAGCAGGGATAACTGCTCTGCTTGCATCAATCTAAGCAACTGCTTTTGCATGTTTGAAGTGAAAGCCATCATCCATCCATGGTAGGCATTTTACCTACCAACAGCATTAACTGTACTTTTCATACTCTCCCACTTACTCCACAGTCTTGAGGGAATAAAAACAACCAAACAACAAAACCCGAACTACATAAATCCCAAAGTCTTTGCAAGGCAAATATTTTAAAAGTGTCTCAGGTCTTCAGAAACAGAAGTCCGTAAATGGAACAGTCACGCATTTAAAGTCCATTAATGTATATTAGTTAGTTATAAAACACTTCTCCCAACTGACATAGTTACTGCTTTCTTTCAGGACTTTGTTCATCAGGCATCTACACCCTGCAACAAATATGCTTGCTTACTCCTATACACTTTGCTCAAATTAAAGGTAGTGCTGTCTCTTATATAAATAGATTGTATGACAAGCAGGTATGGTAATTTATAGTCTACAACAGGTTTTATCTTTAATCACTGAAGTATACCCCTAGTTTACAGAACAGAAACTAACAAAGTGGATTGGTTAAGTGATTCGGTGAAGGTTGCATACAAGATTGTGCTGGCACAAAACCTGGGCTATCATGCCGTGATACCCTCCATGTTGCACCTCCACTAAGGCTAGAAGAACTGTGAGCTTTCGAAGTGCATGGCACCCTTCATTTTCATTCAACTCGGTGGCCTGGACCCTGCAGCATTGAACTCATATGCAACATAAATGCTGCAGCAACTAATAATAAAACTGCCTGCAAGTCCTGTAAAATATATAACCTAAAAGCAGGAATTTATTTTTTTTTAAGTTTGAAAATTCTTTTTGCTCCTTGTAAACAATTTCCTTCAAAAATCACAGCCCCCTCAAGGGGGCTTTCTAATAGTTATCAGATTTTTGAGCTGCTGTATTACTCATCCTTCCTTTTTGCCTCCCCCCTCACACTGTCTCCCCCTTCCATATCACGCATCATCAAATTTACAGAATGGAAACCATTTAAGGCATCAAAATTATTGCTGTAGGTGAATAGGAGATGAAAATCAAGTACCATGCTCTGCCTGCCTTTTGGGATTCCTCACGTACAGTGTTCTGTATTTCACTCATCAAGATGTCATGCTTAAAAAGTTACACAGCCTGAAGAATAGAGGAAACAACAGAAAGGAGAGAGGAAGAAAAGGCTGGACCCTCTTGCTATTGCTCGTGTTTGCCTATAAAAAAATTCAAGAAAGATTCCCGACTCTGACAGCAATCACAGCCATCTAGAGAGTGCCTTACACGTGAATAGTGCGTTGTTGTTAGCTCAAAAAAGACCAAAGTTCCTGGCCTCCGAAGGCCGTTTTACAGTTCGTGTATATATCTGACATTAGGGAAAGAGAGATTGCATCCTCTCAGATATATGACTCTCTCTGTGTATGCAGCTGCTTTCTGGATTGACTTCCATGATAAATGTGTCACTTCTGGAGAAAATTGATGAGAGCCAGAATTGTCATTTCTCTAATTCATTCTTCCCAGTCACTTTGTCCTCCTAGCTCCAACCTGCTTTGTAGACTGAGATTTGACACATCTACCAATTTCCTTAGTGCATAAAGGTAAAAATATTTTTTAAGTCCCTGACTGAACTGGGTCTATGATACCTTAGTATTTTGGATTTTTCCACTTCAATAAAATGAATTAAAGTTCAGGAAAGAAAGACTGAGACATGGAAACTTTAGAGACAAAAGCCTGCTTTCAAAATGTCTGAACTGATCAAATAAAGCACCTTCGAGAATAGTAAGTCCTCCTGTTAATGTGCAATTTGATCTTACTTGGTTATACCAGTTCTGCATTTGTTCTTGCCTTTAAATATAACATAATCCAGTCCGCACATACAGATTTGCTTTCGGACAGTTGGGAGTAGTTAAAAATATTTCTAAACACTGGCGGTAAGACCAGCAACCTCCTGGCCAATGCTACAGAGCAAGTGCTGTATTCAGAGAGCTGACCACAGGTCCATTTCCTCAAATACTGCGGGGGAAGAGATGTAGTGCATCCTTCTGACCGCTCCCTGGGTTTCCCCAACTCATTACCGCATTACAACTCTTTGCCGCATACTAAGAATAGGGAAAGCAGAAAGCACTGGATGTAAATTGCCAGCATGATGCAAATAGTGTCCCTTTCTCTCACTCTTTTCTTCCTGTTTTTCCTCCCTGTGCTTGCCCCAGAGTGCAAGTCCTGCTTTCATTCCAAGACAGTTACATCTGTCAAACCTGTCACATTTTGCATCCATTCATGCCAGGTGCAAAAGCTAAAGCAGATGTTACAGATGCTCATTTGATTAGTGCAATCTGTTGGTATTGTTTCTTGGTATTTCACAAAGGAAAGAGGGAGAGAGAATGAAAGGGAAAAAGAAAAAGGGGGAACAGTGGCAGCATTCGATGAGATAAATGGGTTGAAAGTGCCTTGCTCTGCTGTGATGGCTTCCATCAGACATGCCTGGCAAGGTAAAACAGGCACTTTTCAAACAGATGGTCTCAAAGTCTTTACTGCATTATGGCTCAGAGTAACAGCATACCTCAATGCCACATGCTGGGGAGGTAACTGTGCCGTGAAGGAGACACACTCAATTTACCTGCCTGCCTTAATAGCATCCAAATGTCTTGTCTGTTGAGGTGTTAAGGTACATCTAGGTAAAAGGCAGCTGCTAAAGGGACATAGCTGAGGTTACAGAGACAAAATAAAAGCCTTTTGTTAAGGCAATGAATTTACTTTATGAGGACTGAGGATCTTAAATCCATTTTGAACAAACCACATAAATCTCTGTGACAAGATTTGTGCCACAGACAGCGCAGCTTGGGGACAATGTGCCACCAGATCCACCCACCTTCTCCTGGAGATCCTATGAAGCAGCCAGTACATCATAGAAACTCTTTCATGCAGGTTGCAGAAGTCTGGTTACATCCAAAGTTCTGCAAATGGCATATTAGTTGCATACTGCTGGCATACTGAGCCAGGCTGCCAGGCACTTTTGGGTACATATACTGCATTCATTGGAGAGAAGCCTTTAGTCAGCATAGGAGACTCATTTCCAGTTGTCTAGACAGACAGTAAATCTGGATTTGCAGGTTGCAGTAGGTCTGCCCCTCAAAAGATGGCGTAAATGCAGCGTGGGTTTCTGTTTCCTATCTGTAGAATGGGGATAATAAATTATAACACTATTTTTGCCTTTCTCTCTCTCTTGCCTGCTAAATTTGTAAAAGTGCTTTAGGAAGAAAAAGAACCATCTCATCAAAATGGGTGTTTGTTGCAAACAGCCAGCTGGACTCCAGACCCCTCAGATTCCTTCATCGAGAAGCAGAAATCAGTGTGTCAGCTGGATATGGTTTGGATTGGTGCAGAGCATCTTGAGACAGTAGAGAAGGCAGGAGAGAGTGAGTGCCTTCTATCAAATTAAAATTTGTTAATTTTTTTTAAAGGCTACAGAGCATCTTTATAAATGCAATTCCTCATTCAGAATATTTCAGCCTCTCCCTGAAGAGACCAGTGTCTACAACCAGGTAACTATGAAAAGCTTTCTGTCAGCACAAGGATCACTCTCCAGACTGGAGTCCACTGGAGCCCTTTCCCAAGAATGTTAGAAAGTTGTTATGAAAACTTACAGCTCTTCCTTCTGTCACAGAGCCATCTCCTCCTGCCAGCTGGAAAGGCAAGGACAAGCTTTCCACCATGGTGTGACAAGCAGAAATGTTCAGGCTAATAAGTGCAATAGCTGCCAAGCCAGATATGCCCCTCCAGCCTCCACTGTGTAGGTGAAGGGAAGCAGAACGGGCCAGGAGTCATGACAGAGCCTAGAGCTGGCAGCCAGCTGGCCAGGATGGGGCTAGCCATCTAGGGGGTTACAAGTCATGCAGGGCAGGAGAAAGGCCAAGCCTGGACATAGCCCAAGCAGTTTCCAGAGAGGGTGTTGCCAGCCAGGTCTTGAGCCTCCTTACCAAGGACGGCAGGTTTTGTACCAATACCGGTATTCCTACAAGGAGAACTGGAGTCTGCAGGATGGCCTCACTCTGCACATTACCCTGTGAGTCCAGGCAGCAGCAGACTCCCAGCCAACAACCTTCAAGGTGATTTAGCCTTAAAATGCAGCTGAGCCTTGATAACAAATACATTCACAATCTGAACTGCTGGGTGAAGGCTTATCCCTTGGGAGGTGGGGCTTGCTGTCACGCACTGCACAGGCCATAGGTCTACAAGTGTGATTTGACAGCAGACCTGAGGAGACTGTAGTTCCGTAAAAGCCTCATTAGGAACTTCAGCCCTGTGTCCCGCTTTTCACAAGGTGTCTCACAGCTGCAATGTCCCACAGTCCTGATTTTCAGCATCTTGACTCTTCTAATTTTGAAGCCTGAGGCCTTGCAGGCTAGGACACTAATTAAAGTATTTGTTGCTCTAAAACAGACAAATGCCTTCTTGTGACAAGAGAGATTCATCACAAGGTACTAGAAACCCACCGCATCCTTTGACTTCAGATGAACTGAGGATGCTGAGCACATCTGAAAATGAGGTGGCTAACTCATTTCCCTCTGTTATCTCTGAGCAAACGGTTAGACTGCAACCCAGGCCTCCACAGGTAGTATATCAACTCTCCTGCACCAATGACTCTCTGATACCCTCAGCAGGCTTTGATATCCAAAGGTTTATTTTGTTTAAAGAAGAGGCTCTGCCACTGTACCACTGCATCAGAAATTAGCCTTCAAATCATGTTCACCCTAGGCCATAAGGATAGAAAAAAACATTTTCTCTGAAATTTACCTAAATTGGCATGCTATTTTCCAACTGCTGTCTCCTATTTGAGTGGAGTTGGCAGATTTATGCATTCAGTATGTATTCACTTAAACTACTTCTACCTAATGAAAAAGGAAAATGCTAATTCATAAATAACCTTGGGCAGTGGCAGGCCTGAAGTGTATATATTACTCATATCTGCGTTCAGCAAGCTGAAAAATGACAGAGTGCCCCAGCAGTGCAACCAGGCAAAGCATAAACCATTCAGCTGAGCAAGATGGAAAGTCCACGCTGCGCTCCCCTTACAGGCTAAGCTGGCAGGTCCTAGTTATATTCCTGTTGCAGATTAAGCTGGCTGCATGAGCTGCCAGAGCCTGAGTCAGCAAACCAGAAGGTGAAACAGAGAGCCTTCAACCACACCTGTGTGCACGCAGTTGCCACAGTGAGTCTGGCAGGTTGTGGTCCCCAGTTGAGCCACTGGTGGGTGTTGCTTCCCACCCATCCACCCACCACCTCAGATAGGTCAGATGTTTCCTCTGCTCTTCTGCTGCAGAAGACAGAGAAGCTCATCTTCCATGGGCCAAGAGATCCAGACACTTTAATAGCTTGATTTTTGCCAGGCTTACCCTCCCCTATAAAGGTAAATCCCAGAGCTGCTGGGCTGGGTGCCTCCAAGTTTTGCAGTCAGGGATTTTCATTAAAAGAGCTGACAATGCAAATGGCTCCAGCAAAGCTTTTTTCGTGACCATAATGACCTTTTTATTTTGAGCAGATAGCAGCTTTTATCTCTTTGCACCATTTGGTTATTGTATTTTTTTATCGCTGAGTCAACCTCTAGTGATGTCGCTGCCAGGGGAAAACAGGCATAAAAAATTCTCTCATATGGATCTGCTAAGGCACTTCCTTGCTGAGGCACAGCACCCCAGCTATCCTAGGTTCGGGCATTCACATTAAGCACTTCACTCTCACACTGCAATATCTCCTTTTAGTCCATTACTGAACAAGTAGAGCACCTCTCCCGATAAAAAACGTTACACTTCAGTTATGCTTCAATCGACATAGACTGATATATCTGCTAACCAAAACACAGTCATGCTATTCTGTTTTCCTTTTTGTGAGTCCATCCCTATTTCAAACCCAGCCTGGCATAGCTGAGAATCTGAGAGAGAAAAGTTAGCAAGAATCCTTTCTCTTACCTCACTCCACTTCAAACTAACTCCTTAAAAGAGAGGAGCCCGGTAATTATTAGAGTTCATAACTTCTTTCTTAATTACCTGTGTATAAACAAAGGTCTGCAAAACATATGAAAACTGTGAATAAACTGCTTCCTGTTCTCCAGCAACGTTTGTCTAATTATTATTATTTTTAAATGTGAATACACTTGACTAATAAAGAGAAAAATCCTTTGCATCTTTTATTTCCTTAATACAGTACATGTGCTAACCTCCATTAATCACAGATTCCCTTCAGCAACAATGCAACCCATTATTTCTGAACTTTTGGTACTTTCATCCTGTAAACTCTGGAGCAGTGTGACCAAGGAGACAATCAGCTTAAAGGCATTTGGATGCTAATGAACTACAGATGTGATGTTGAATAGGCTGAGAATGATGGTGCATTTAACTCTATATTCAGTTACTCTGCGGTGAATACCAGAGCTGGGAAACCACAGGGAAGAAAATAGGAACATAAGACACAGTGTACGCTAATCTCTGGCATCAACGGTTTGCATCTCTCTCTTCCAGGCAAAAGAAAAGAAAAGAATGCCTACATCCAGGGTTTGCATCCTAAATGAAAGATTAATGGTCTTGCTTTGGTATTTCTCAGAGGTAACAGCATCCCATCAGTACATTCAGTTTCTATTCAGTAGTGCTAAACATATGTTCTCATGTACCCTAATTTCAGGATTACCCTGGTAGAGAGATGAATAAACAAATGAAAGTGAATAGCATGACCACTGCCTGTGTGTGGTGGCCAGAAACCTGCTCAGACTGACACAGAATTGCTAAAAGGGACCGTACAACTGGTGAAATGCAAGCTGTTTCTGCAAGGAGAGACAGCAGTCCTGCAGGTTTCTATATAGGCATGCTACCCCAGCAGCCACAGAATGAGCCTGTGGAAAGGCATACAGTGAAGTAAATGTAAAGCAAGATGTGTGTATGAAATAGTTGAGTAATAAAGAGTTCTTTATACCAAGCTTACTGTAAAAGTCAGACTCCCGAACTGCAGGAACAACATTCAGCTGTGAAAATTGTGCTGGAAATCTTCCAAGACACATATCTTGTAAGGTCATAGAAGGGCAATGAGTACCTCAAATTCAAGTAGAAGGAAAATATTTAACAAAACAACATCATCCTACTCATGATTTCAGCTTGGATTTGGAGACATGCTATCTTTTACCATTATTCATATATATTTTCTGACAGATCCTGTCAGCACTGAAATGGTTTGTGCTGGTGCCAGCATTCAGCTTCTGGGATGGACCGACATCCTAAGAAGATTGAGAGTGTGGAAAACACATGCTTTCTGACTGACACTTCACAAAACAGGAAAAAGGACAAAAGGTAGTGCCACACCACTTGACCAAGCTGTAAGCTTTGCAAATTTATCTTCTCATTCACCTTGCCTGTCTGAGCACGCCAACTCGAAACCGCTGTAAGCAACACTGTAAGCAAGCAAAATGTTGTTTGCAATTAATCTCTGACAAACACAAACATTGTATTATACCAGTGGAATCAAACTTTAATTTCACATTCAAATACCTCTTAAACCAGCCACCTTGTAATGCACTTTGATGAGTTATTAACACTTTTGAGAAGACCAATCTTCTTTCAAAAGCATCGATTTAACAGTAATGGCTTTTTAAAATATTACCTCTTGCCAAGCTAACATGCAGAGAATTTGTTTGAGTTGCATAAAGCCAAGCAGGCAATGTGAACTGCACTGCTGCTGGTACAGGATTCATATTGTTTGGTGTCTCTCTGACATCTGCATTTACTAATTGATAAAGACTTGAGACCACACCAAAGTACTTGTCTCTTTCCAGTCCACCTAGCAGCTAATAAATGTTTCCAGGATTCCATCCTTTCATTACCAAGTCAATTGAGGGGAAAATAGGTTTGCTCCTTGGGTCAAAACATCCCCAGAGAATTTGAGGTGCCAATTGCATCTCCTTAAAGATTGCATCCTTGCTGCTTTTTTAAAACGAAACTGTAAATGCCTCAGAGAAACTTCCCAAGTTCTTCATTTGCCTAAAAATAACAATATGAACTATGCAAAACAATTCTGACAGAAAACAGGAGGAAACCTGTGATCTTCCAAGATGGTTCCAAGTCAGGGCCTTTCTCACAGCAAAACACAGTTCAAGGTTTCTCGCCCTTCCCTGAGCAGCCCCAGACACTACTGTGACCTTCCTCCACCTCTGCAGCTCTGTCAATGGGTTTGTATGGCCACAGTCTAACCCCAGTCTCTGGGGAAAGCAATCAGCTTGTGCCAGTTCGCTGAACTGGCTTGCAGCATGGTCTGACACACCATGTTATCTGCTCTGTGGAACAGGCCATGGACTGAATGAGGTTTTCCTGCCCTCACAGCTGAGGAATATCATGTGCAACAGTACACTGAAACAGGCAAAGGAAAGGGAGGGAAAAATTACTTGGGAGCTACTAAAGAGTTTTCCAAGAGGCTAAAATCTCCACGGAATTAAATATTCAGAAAGGACACTGGATAAGGTCACATATGATACAACTGCCATATCTACAAGTATGACAGAGTAACTGAGAGAAACTTGGGAGTCGAGTACATTTCTTGTCCTCACTAACAGGTGCTGCAGAATAGATTTGGTTTTAGCTAGTTTTATGGGGAGAAATACACTTCTAAAACTCAATGAAGAATCATTACTTTTACATAAGCTTGTATTTCTAGTAAAGAATTCTAGAAAATTGTTTAAAAGCAAATAGAAAGGATTATCATTCTCTCTGACTAATGTTTGTTGCTTTTTCTTCTAGAATCCCTCACTATTTTTTGTTTGTTTCTCTTTAAACAGGTAGGGTTTTTTCCACAACTGTACAGATAGAGCAACATTTCAAGTAATTTTGCAGCTGTTGCAGATATCCAATTATAGTAACCTTAATGATTTGGGCTTTAGCCCTTTTGTCTTTGTTTACACTCTTACACATTACTGACCTGGAGACAGTCAGGTGCCTTCCATTCAGTGATCACAGCACACTTCTTACCTAGTGAATTCATTAAAAACTAAGTAGCTATTTTCTCTGATCAGTAGAGACACCCAGAATTTCAGTTGTTACTCTTCAGAAATGAGACTGAATGCTGTGTTACATCATTTGTCTTGATTAGCTTCCCTCCTAAGACTTGGTGAGGACTTGTCATAGCTGGATATGAATCCATAAAGAAAGCTTACAAAAAAAAAAAACCAAAAGACCAGAGGCTATTAAAGAAACTGTAAAGCATTGGTTGATTGCTTTCATTCTGCTTTTTCCTAATTTTCAAAAGATCAAGTTTTAGGATTGGTGCTTTCTTTGTGGATATTTTTACATCTCAGCAAAAGAAATCGCATGGATTTCAGGAAAATGTAAATAAGCAGGGGAAGTACGCATATTGTAGAGCAAAATTTTTATGTCCCTCTGGACCTCTGAGAGAAGGAAAGACACAGAAGACAGGGATACTAATGTCTGAAACAGGGAAGTCAGAGGAAAAGTAGATGAATTTTGGTTTCACTGATCAGAACATGTACACAGGGTTGAAAAGGAAGAAAAAAAAGGCTCAAGGGAAATACTGAGAGCCCTGGGAAGTGGAAGGATGGAGCACGTAAGTAGGATTATCAGATTTATGACAGGCACCAGGAAGTAAATCAATGGGAAATTGCAAAAATGAGAGTGCTGCTGTTGAATCAGATTTTTGGAGATTGACTGAGAGGAGATTTCCTCTTGCATGGAGCAAGGGAATTGCTAGGATTTTAATAAACCACTTTGGATATACAGAGAACAACTTTTCCCTATTAAAATAATCCCCTTGGGAGCTTTTGAAACTTCTGCTTTGAGAACTATTACAGTTTGAGAACTCTGATCCTTTTTTAAAGTCCTTCTCCCTGCTTCTCCTATCTGTAGGGAAAAACAGAAAATGTTCCTTAAAAAAGGAGCAGGTAGACAGAAACAAAGAGAGGTTTTCCCATGGGATATTATAGTGTTCATGCATTCCCATGAATAACTGTTTCTTGCTTGATTCTCCTCCCAAAGGTAGTAGTGGAAAAAGATTTCACTAGAGATTACATATTAAACTCAGTGTAGAGCTTGAGAAAATGATGTTCATGCAAGCTGGGATTTCTAACAATAATCTCAATCAAAAGTAGCACAGGCAAGAGCAAGACTATTTTCCTCCAGCTCTCTGAATCTATTCTGACCATCCTTGCCTCAGGCTTCTCTTCCTGGGTCAGATCCAAAGCCTGATCCAAATGGAAAGGTCTTCTAAACCTAATTAGGCTTTGGATGAAACTCCAGGCACTTCAGGCTTGCTTTCTGACACCACCCTCTACCCCCATCACTGCAGTCAGAGATGCTTTGCTGCAGCAATGATTGCTGTGCAATTAATGCTAGACTAGTTTTGTGGTATACACTGATGGGAAATAAAATGAAGTTCTCACCTCCTTTTCACTAGGGAATTCAGCCAGGACAACTTGCTCTCTAATGGATCTATGCCAAGGTCTGAGAAAAGCTGTGAATCAGAGCCAAGCATAAATTATTTCCATTGTTTGTTTTGCTACCTCAGAGGAATGAGAAATCACCAAGAAATAGCACTCTATCAAGCAGCCTATCTGCAAAAGCCAGCGCTACACTTTAACAAGCCCTGCTCCCAGGAGCTCTCGCTCTGAATAGCGGCTGGCACAAAAATATTGACACGAGCTCACAAAAAGGTCCCTAAAACTTCTGCAAGAGAGATGAAATACTAAGTAGGCATGCAGAGAGAATTACCCTTTCATTTTCAGCACATAGTAAGCAGAAAGGAGCATATTAGCAAGCCAGTTTGAGGAAGCTCATGTTTCCTTTGCCCTTGGAAATAGCAAGCCTTTTTTATAGGTAAGTGCCAACCAGCAACGACCTGACCCATTCTCCTGTACAGCTGTGAAGATAGCAGCACCCACAGAATTTAATTCACCTCCCCTCATGTCCTGGTTTCAGCTGGGATAGAGTTAATTGTCTTCCTAGTAGCTGGTACAGTGCTATGTTTTGAGTTCAGTATGAGAAGAATGTTGATAACACTGATGTTTTCTGTTGTTGCTCAGTAGTGTTTAGACTCAAGTCAAGGATTTTTCAGCTTCTCATGCCCAGCCAGCGAGAAAGCTGGAGGGGCACAAGAAGCTGGCACAGGACACAGCCAGGGCACCTGACCCAAACTGGCCAACAGGGTATTCCATACCATGTGACATCACATCTAGTACAGGAACTGGGAAGTGGGGGCGGGGAATCGCCGCTCGGGGACTAGCCGGGTGTCGATCGGTGAGCAATTGCACTGCGCATCATTTGTACATTCCAATCCTTTTATTATTACTGTTGTCATTTTATTAGTGTTATCATTACTAAAATATCATTATTAGTTTCTTCTTTTCTGTTCTATTAAACTGTTCTTATCTCAACCCACAAGTTTTACTTCTTTTCCCGATTTTCTCTCCCATCCCACTGCGGGGGGAGGGGGAGTGAGTGAGCGGCTGTATGGTGCTTAGTTGCTGGCTGGGGTTAAACTACGACACCCCAAAAAGTCCTAAATACACCAACTAGCCTGTTACATGCTTGCATGGACAGGCAGAGGTAGCCCAGCTGCCACAGACATCAACTTACTTTGCTACTCTTGTGCTGATGTTTTGCAAAGCTTTCATAGACAGAGGGCAGTTGTGTGTTCCCAGCTAGATTTTCCAAGTCTCCCACCAAACTTTGTCTCAAATGTTGTAATTCCATTAACTGTTGATTTCCAAGATCCTATACTAGATTGATCTCTTCTTCCAAGCCTTTTCATTTAAGGCTTATGACACAGTAAGGAATTATAGGAGAGGCAGAAAAATAGGTCCTATCTTTAAATTGAAATAAAACAGGTGAATAGACCACACGTGCTATTTTCCTACATGCAAGTGACTCTAAAGCTATTTAAGTCCTAAACTCTAGGAAGAGAAGGAGAATTGCGTCTGTTTTTCCACAAAGCTGTTCAACTGAACAATCAGCCCTGCAGCTTTCAGAGACCAAGGAGACAGAAGTCATGGCTGCAATATTTTAGACTGGAAAGCTTTCTGGTGGAGAAGAGGTTTTTCCCTAGTTAACCTTCACAGAGAGAGTCAAGCTACCAAAAAAAAAAACAAACCAAAAAACACCAAACAAAAAAAACAGGCCTGAGGCCTCCCGTTGTTATTAGTCATATCCATCTCACGCTGCTTTTCTATTCCCCTTCTCTAATAAAGTGGTACAATGCCTTCTGGCTTGCCAGAGACCTCATGACTTTAGGGAAATCCATATTCTTCCTTCTTCCTGACAGAAAACCCCTTTGCCCCAGGCAAAGGTCCCCTTTCAAGCAGCAAAGCTACAAGACTCTGCTTTCCCCAGCCACCCTAGCTGCTGCCCAGCTACCATAAAGCTGTAATTAGCAGCCAGTTGCACTAGAAGGAAGTAATCATACCCTCAAGTAAGAAGGGTGAAGGCTTTTAACAGTGCCCCTGAACATGTCATTTACTGTAGTCCATGTCCCCCACAAAATATAATTTTGCATGTATATGATTTTGTTTCAGTTTTTGCACAACTCAGCACTGTATCTGGCAAATGGAAGTCTTAATTGCACAAGCTAGCAATTAGCAGAGGCTGGGTCATTAGGTAAGTATTCTTGGCAGGTTGGTTTTCACTCCTAAGTTAACTAGGCATCTGGCAGCAATTACGGCCAAAGCCAGGGAACCCATCTAGTGTATGCAGGCTGATGAAAAAAAGTAACTAAAATGCTTTCAAGGGTGCGTAAGAGGCAAATCTCCATGAGAAGAAAGAATTGAACTAACAGGATGAAAGGTGTTAATTGTGGGAACAGCCACGATTGGGTTTTGATAACAGCCATGGTAACTTATTTTTACGTGCTTTCTCTCTACTTTTACATCTTTTTTTGTATCCAAGTCTTGCATCCTCATTTGTCCTTCCCATCCAGCAGTTGCACTTTCCATCCGCAGGCATCCCTCTGCCCTGCGCTCATAGGCAAGTGGGCACTGGTGTGCATTGGCAAGGGGAGCAGCCCCCATGCAGATGGGTGCATTAGTGGAGCTCCTGTCATTACCCTGTGGAGGTTTTGGGTTCAGTCACAAGCAGGAGGGAGAGCCGCCGCTCTGAGCTAAGGTGCATGCTCCTCAGTGTCACGGGCAGCAAAGTGACTGAAGTAGCAGTGATAGTTGCAAGTCCATGAAATAAGACTGTCTACGCAGTTGTAAAGGGAGACGGCCCAGCTCTGCTAATGCAATGCTTCACCTTGCTAAAGGGCTCTCAGTTACTTTTTCTAAATTACACCATTTCCTCCTCCCCCTTTTCTCTCAATAGGGAGGGAGAGGATATGAAAACCATGGAGATGGGGCTTTCCCTGCGTTTCCAAGTAGTGTAAAACAGAACTTTACAGTACAGTGAAGGACCCCTCAAAACAGAAGTCAAGAGCTCCCACTGAAGTCAAAGAGGAAGGTAAGGCTGGGAATTCCCAGGGCCAAATACAGAGGCAGAGTGGAGCAGATTCACCGATACCTGTAATCTATATGCATACTTTCACTGGCAGCAAATGGAGAGTTGGCTCTCTAGGACGTTTTCCCAAATACAAGGCCTTGCAGGTACCTCTAGACTATACACTAAGCTCACACTTGACTTCAAACTTTCTGATTTATATAATCTGGACAGTGTCCATACAGTAAGAACAAGAATATTTAAAAGTATCAAGGTGCCACTGATGCAACAGCCTTGATGTTTTGTATCAAGGGACTTCCCAAACTCATCTAGATTTCTGTTCCTGGTGGGTGAAGGAGCTAGCATCAGGTGAGATGCTGATGTCAGGAACAGAATGATGTCTCCTGTAATTCAGATGTGGTTTTTGCCAACATTAACAACTGCTAATTTTCTCTAACAGAGAAATATAAAACCAAAGTGATAGCATAAAGGTCTTTTATTCAACAAGGCAGTTTATGGCCTTCTACTCTCTATGGTGGCTTCAACACTGTAGTGAACCTAAAGCAAAACCTATACTGCTGACATGTTCCTGGAGTATATTTTCACACACACAATGAAACCTAGCCGTATGTGTATGTGTTTGAGCACACAAGAATACATTTTAAATATATAACAAGTTTTGAAAGGATATCAGGATCCCATTGTGCAGGAAATGAAAACTACGCCATTGTTGAGGTTCCATTACTTGTGTATCTGTGCATTATATCCTACCTAGTCCTGCAGTGTCCATTCCCATGTGAGTGATGGTTACTAAAATGAGGGAAGAAACAAAAGCGTCAGGCAGAGCCATGCAGGCAGCTTTTGTGCAGCTCCAGTTGCCAGGGAGATGCCGTCCACCCTGTATCCAAATCAGAACAGCTGTCTCGTTTGGAACCTGACCTGCAGGCAACAATAAGCATGCTGTGGCCATTAGTGAAAAAATGAGCAAAAAGAGGAAAAAAATAATTATAGACACCAATAAAAATGCAAAAATAACTCAATCCCCCACCTTGTTGCTGAAATGAAATATTTGAGCTAGCAAGATACTTCTAATGTAAGCTAATGAAGGACATGGTTCCTTTTCATGACTGTTGAAAAAGTGCGGTTACCGTAATTCCCATTTCCATTTGCAGATAAAACAACACCTATCCAAAGACTGCTACAGCTGGTGGAGATTTCACATTCAGTAGGCTTTGGAGGAGACTCACTAAAATTAAGGCAGTGTTTGAGAATGATGTTATGCAACAAGTTGCTGAGGGCTGTGCAGATGACAAGACTGAATTCCTGCCCAGGGTTCCGCTTTGACAAAATCAGGCAAGATCAGAGCTCCCACCATCCCCATGCTATTCCTGCAGTAGATGGTTCTCCCTGCCTCTGTTCTCTTAAGATCAAAATTGTAATGTCTAACACAAACCAGTGTTGACCAGTTTTGCTGATCATTAGGCTAAACATTGATGCCCACTGGGAAGAGTTCACTAAACCTGATTTGTGTTCAATATTTTAAATAGTGAAGTGATAAACTGATTTGAAAAACTGAATAAACCACTGTAGACGTGAAAGGCAGTTGCTGTCATTTTATATATTAAAATTTAGCTGTCCCTATTCATTTCAGGAGTCACTGCAAGATGGAAATACTGCCTTGCAATGCTTACACATGCCCCTAGCAAGTGATTTTAAAGATAATACTCCCTTTGTTTTCTATCTTTCAGTCAAATAAGTCAATACAATGACCCTTAAGGCTCCTGCATCCTTTGCCTGACAGACATGTAAGCTCAACATGAGGCAGCCTGAACTTCCTTTCTTCTTTGCCATCAACCAAATTAAAGCCCTTCCACCATTTCAGCTATCAATATCTGTATGCACTGGGCAAGATTTCAAATTAATATCTTTGTTTCTGAAAATACGGTAACTAAGCATGCACAAAAACACAGACCAAAGTTGTTCTGAAATAATATCGCACCCTTCTAAGCAACGTTGATGATGTGTAAGTTAAATAAGCTTTTCCATATAGCATCCTTAAAACTACATTCAAAATTAGTCACCTTGACTTTTTTTTTTCCTCCCAACAGGTAATGTGGTCTGACTGCAGTGAAGGAGTTTGGGAGAGACCCTGACAATTTCAGTAAAGGTAACAGGAATTTTCAAAGACTGAAGAGGACATTTTGTTCCGGCTTTCTCAGGTTCCATTATTTAGACTACTTTATGCGAGCAAAACACACAAACTGTACAGGCACACATAATGCATACTAGCAGTGTATGTATGACTAATTTCAGCATTACCAGAAATAAATACTTTGATGAATTCACTTATGTGTTTGCATACTCAAACAAATCAGAATTTACATTATACATAAAATGTCATTTTTCCTATTTTCCAGCAAACATTCTTAAACACTATTTCACATTCTTTGTTTCTCCAGTTTCTCCTTTCAAATGTATTCTTCAGATTTCCCTCATCATACCTCACACTGAAACAAGAGTGATGTTTTCTGTGCTACCCTACAATAAACAAATTGTCTGCATTCAACAGAGACAAGTAACCGTTTAAAAAAATTAAAAAGACAAGCAAAGCCAAAACAGATTTTAATTTCAAGCTTCTTAGGGTCTTGTTATGTAAAGACCAGCCTAAGGGGAGATATCTTGCAGATGATGGGAAAGTATCTTGACAGCTTCCTTTAAACTGAGATCCTGTTTTAAATCTAACTTTATCCTTATATTTAACAATCTGATTTTTAAGGGTCAAAAGCTAGGCAATTTAATAGCAAGTATTACACCTCACTATGCTTGTTTGCACTCCCGAACTGTATTCTTAATGGATTTAAATGTTAAAAAAATATCACAAATGTACTAAAGAGGCTAATATTTTTTTTGTGGAAACACGTATTTCCTTCACAAGGTCACTGCTTCACTGGACTGAAACAACAAAGTGGATTATTAATACTATGTAATCCCAAAGAGGCTAAAGATCTCTTCACCCATGAAACTCACTGGTTTGTGGATCTGCAATTAGGATGCATCTGACGAGAGTAGAAATAGAGGTATGGGAGAGAGGAAAGGAAGCTGTCAAAATTATGAAACAAAGTATGCCTTTTCTGAGCACTACAGATGCCATTATTATCAGTAGGACAATACAAGTTTCAACTTCTTTTACTAAAAGAAATCAGTTCTGCTTCCTTTGTGGTGAAACATTCCTCACTACTTAGAAACAGAAAAGACCTGTTCTTTTTCCTTTTGCATCCCTGCCTTCCTCGGCAGGAGTCTTGGGTAATCAATCCTACCCTACGGGTGCAGGAACAAATTCTCACCTAGCAGTACCTGCTGTTGCAGGCTACAGGCAGCCTCTTGGAAGACTCACTCTTGTACCAGGCATAATATCATTGCTATGACATTACTGGTCCTCTAATGACCAAGTAGGGTCACACTGCCAATTAGTAAAATTACCTGATGCTTTCTCGTACCAGAGCCCCTTTTTTTTTTCCTCTGCATTTGGGCTTAGCTAGAAATTTACTATCTGGAATAACATTTTCTGTGTCTAGCATCTGTCTTGGCCTGATTTTCTGTTTCTTACAGTTGTTGCTTTTAATATTAGCCAAAGTGCTTCAGTTATTTCTGAAAAGGAGGCTAAGCTTTATCCATGGGGATATATTTTGTTTTCAAAAATACCTGCTGTCTCTTTGAGACACTTTTTGTCTCCCACCAAACAGGGGAAAGGTTGGTGATCTCCACAAATCTTTGTTATTTTTATTATTAATCAAGCAAAGTACTGTTTATAACAGCATAAGCCATTAGTAGAATCATACAATGGTTTAGGTTGGAAGGGACCTTAAAGATCATCTAGTTCCAACTCCCCTGCCATGGACAGGGACACCTTCCACTAGACCAGGTTGCTCAAAGCCCCATCCAACCT
Source organism: Harpia harpyja (assembly GCF_026419915.1). NCBI lineage: Eukaryota > Metazoa > Chordata > Aves > Accipitriformes > Accipitridae > Harpia > Harpia harpyja. The sequence goes on along the minus strand of NC_068949.1, from coordinate 13,930,080 downwards.
GGCCTTGAACGCTTCCAGGGATGGGGCATCCACAACCTCTCTGGGCAACCTCCTCCAGTGCCTCACCACCCTTACCATAAAGAATTTCTTCCTAATATAAAATCTAAATCTAGTAATAGCAATATTTTTAATATCTTCGGAGTAGGCTCCAGGACTCTCCACTCTTCTGTTTTATTTTTTCTGGCCTAAGCATCTCTTCAATTTGAAGATCAGCACAGCTCAGCTACTTTCCTTTCTTATTAATCTATCCCTCCAACTAGCTATGATTAAAAGTATTTGCAGATTTTCAGAGACTTGGCTGATACCAGTTCTCCAGTTGATGACGAGTACAAGTGAAAACTCCGAGCATGATGATTTCTCTGCTGTCTGATGAGAGAGAGGCTCTCCAGTCCAGTGAAGCCTTTTCAACAACATGTTGCTCTCCTAACCCATCCAGACATACCCCCTATTAACACAGGTTTCATCAGCAATATTTTAACCTAGTCATGCATTTGAGCTTGACTCTGTAGAATAATTGGGTACTGTGACTTCAGAGCAAATCCCCTTTGTATACAAAGGGACATAACTTGAATTTATCAGACCTAAACGTTGTTTTCAGCAAATTTCTATTCTGTTCCTTGACATTTTGAAAACAGTAGCAATTTTTTTGCACAAAAAGGAAGTATCATTTACAGTAAGTTGCTGTAGCAAGCTGTTGATTTCCAGGATAAACTTCAACCTAAATGCTATGGTCCTCAGCACCAAGGGGATACGGCTGCAGGACATCAAGACAAGAAATGAAGTACTTCACCATCTGGTGTACCCTGAGACATTTTGGGGCTTCCCCTTGGGTCACAGGTCAATTCTGATAAGAGAACTGCCAGGAAACTAGATAATATTCCACATGAGACAGGCTAGTACAATTTTAATTCAACTGTTCAACAGTGCCTTCCAAAATCCCAACACTACAAACAACGCTGAAGCCTGAAGTTTGTCAGTTTTGTCTCCCAGCTCAGGTACAGCATAGATTACATCTAGAATATCTGTTAAAAGTAAGCAGGAGCCTGAACTATTCTAGAGGTCAAACTGACTGGGTATCAGTCCAGCGTCAGGCATGGCTTGGGGCACGTCCTTGGGAGGTGAAGATGAAACCTCACATTTACTCTTCAGTATTCACATGCCTGTAGTGTTGATGGGCCATGCCTAGGAGACTAGTTTTTTAAGGCTGCCTAGGTAGTCAGTGGAGAGAAATGGGTCTAAGAGAACCCATTTAAAAACAAGCAGCTAAACTGATCGCCTTCTGGAAGAACCTTTCCTTTTTTTTTTTTTTTTTTTATTGACTAGCTAAGCAGCATACCAAGACCAGGTTTGCAATTCCAGTTCCCAGGTTAGGTGCCGGAAGTGAGGGGAAGAAAAGCAGCCACATCTTCCCATAGCCATAAACTGCGTAAATCCAAGCTTCCTGAGCATGTCATCAAGGCTTCTTTTATCTTGTTGTTCGTTATTTAAATATTTGCGTTCTGTGAAATGCAAACATTTTGCAGCCTTTCTCAGTGGAGCCCAGTCCAGTCTTCACTGCTGGTGATGGACTAATCTCAGAGCAGATAACTTTGCACCTCACACTCACAAATAAAAACCAAGCTTGATATCACCACATGAAACATACCTGTCTGCGTTACTATCTTTAGACTGTTTATTTCTGGCCTAATATAATATTATAGATGTGTATGCATACCTGTAAAGCTTATGTTTTTAATTTATATTTACCCTGGAGAGCCAGGTAGGTAAGTCATTGCCACCTTAAAAGAACTACTGCAAAACAAAATAAGGGAAAAAGAAAAAAATCTGGAAAGGTAGCAGCACAGGATGATAACCTGCTTACATCAATCTCTGAAAGCGTCCCCAAAAATCAGCTTCAAATTATTTCTCACATGCACAGTTCTGCACCCTTGTGAAGAAGAATAAAGAAGAGTAAAAACCTGTGGACCTGGACGAGTGGGAATCAACTATGTTGTAATTTTGAATTGCAGCTGGATTTCACAAACTGTGTGAGGCCCCTGTGTCTCTTATCTCCTTAAAACTTGCTTGCGGTGTCTAGCACAAAGCAACCTGACTACGAGCTGTAGATTCAAATAATAAATAACATTCTTTGTGTACAAATCACTATGCTACATGATGTGGCAGTATAGGAAGTCTTGCAGTATATTTGATTGTCTGCTAGCTGGACAATGGAGAATTGAGCTTCAGGGCAAGATGGAAACCTTGTTTAATGCCTGCCAGCACATTTGACTAAGTGGCAGCAAGCGTCGTTCTCTTTGCAGTTGTCCCCCTCTGCTGAATGGAACAGGGGCCACGGAACATTAAGTCCTGGTGTATTAACAAAACCCCCAAAATGTGCAGCCATTTATGTTCATGTGCTGGACTGTAAACTGCGGTGTGTCAAGAGCAGATACGTGTCCCATTCAGCTGTGCTTTCTGCAGTGACAGTAACATCCAGCAGAACAGACAGCTCAGAGTAGAAACTTTCAGTTGTCTTACAGTCACATACATGTTGGCACCTATAGTCTTCAAGAAAGAAGTACCTTTCTTTTCAGCTAACCTTAGAAGAGAATCCAGAAAAGCTTGGGTAGCAGAAGATTTCTTTGAAAAGAAGAAAGTTTGAAATAAACTAACACTGTATATTCAGAAATTTCTATGAAAAAGATTTTCAATAAATAGAAAAAACTCTTAAGTTTATGAGTTTTGTAACTGCAGGTGAAAGGCACAGGGTACATCAACTAATGACAACTCAATTGACTGAAACTAACAGACTCCTAGCCTCATCTGAGTCACTTTAAAGCTATTTCACAAGCCTTTTGACCACATTTGATAGTCAGCTGTTTCTCACATCATACCTCTCTAGATAACAGTCAACAACACAAATCAGGGAGAGTGCTTTTAAGACAGTGAATTAGACATCAGAAATTTCCCATTTACAACTGGCAAGATGTCACTATGTAGAAAGCAAGTAAAGCATTTTTTTTGCCAACGTAGAGGCGCCAAAGGACAACATCTCCTCTAGTGATATTTCCAATTGCTATTTGATGAAGTTGTCAGATTGCACCAAGTAACCATTCTCTGCAAAGGCATGTTCTGGGGATTTCATTGGCTGCTGTCACTCAGAAGGACAGCGCATTCTCATGTGTTTAGGCTTCTGCACAAATCACTGGCTTATCTCAGAATGAATGCTCAGCTTGGTAGATTTAGGAAACAGGGAAAGCAAGAGTGTATCATCCATGGTATTCCATCCATCTCTACCACACATGATGGGGCATGTGCTGAGTTTTTTATTTGCTGTGGATCAGAACTATTTCTTGCTAAACCAATTGCATTCTTAGCAGCTGCTGTATTTCAAAAAGTAAGGTGGAGGAGTGTAGCATGAGGGGAAGCAATTTCTCCCTCATTTATTGCCAAATGCACACAGTGCATGCATTTGCTGGACGAACTGTTTCTCAGTGAACTGCTCTTCTACTATGCTTAATGGCCTATAGGTTTTTGAGTGCATTTTTATTTTTACTTTTTTTTTAGACCTTGATTTGAGGAACTCTTCTTATATAGGTACATATCTAGGCTCTTTGACTCATCAAGCTCTTTGCTACTCCAGAACTCCTACTCTCTGCTTGGACAGTGAAAAATAGATGAACACTGGTAGCAGCCTTAGGGCTGCCCCAGCAATAACCTGTGTAATGAAAAGGTTATCTGTCTTTCCAGGAGATTCATAGCTGCACATGATCAACATACTGACCACTGTTCCTGTGACTTTGTTGTGTTACATGTGATTCATTTTAGGCAGCAGTCCAAGTGAGTCTACATCTTTAAGACAGTCAGATGTAGTGAAACATAAGATGAAAAAGTACTTATAGATTCCTGGTTACAAAACTACACCCTCCTGTTTAAAGAAGTCAGGGAGGGCTATAAATAATAAAAAAAAAAGGCACAACTTAATTGAAAATATCTTCTTCTGGAAACACCACTTTTACAGATCCTTTGCTACTTTTTGTTTGCCTTTGACCTTGTGACCAGAATGGGTCAAAACCCTGACATGCCTGTTATGGTGGGAAGCTGCTGGCACACACAGTGAGTTCAGTTGACAAAAGCTAAGAAATATATATGTGGGGTTTTATCTCTGAAGACATTTTCACACCTCTGTCACCACCTTACTCCCATCTAAACCTTCTTGGAGCTTTCATCACCCTGTCTAATTTTTTGTCAGACATCAAGAAGGGTCATTTACAGTAGCCTCCAGACATGTTTGCTGTTTCTGTAGACTCTAACTAGAATAAACTTCACCCAAACCATCTCAGTGAAGACCTCAACATCCTTCCAACAACAACTTCTACAGATACACCTTCATGTCCAGGAGTAAGGCAAGGTGACATTCTGGCTCTCCTGCTACATGCCCAAATAACTTCTTTAAGCCTTGCAAAGCCACTTACATACTTAATATATTGAATAATAGCACTTGCCCTTCACAAGCAATGAAACATGCCCATAGTCCTAGAGTGAATCAGCACCAGCAATGGATTCAGTGCTCACGAGTTTTGCCCTCCACCTCTGCTCCCTTTGTGTCCCATCTGTCTTTGTGAGCATTCCTGGTACTGCTTGCAAAGGACACTTTCTCATCAAGATAAAGCAAAATGATGCTGTCACTGTAGCTGCGACAGTACACTAAGCTCTGCTGGCTGGAGACACAAATCAGTGTTTATTAAATAGAAAAAAGGACACAACTTGGAGGAGAGAAAAGCTGCCTGTAAGCATCTTGTAACTCACAGCAGAGTGCTAATAAAAGCACTGTAAACATGACTTGATTGTGGTTTCTGAATAGCTCATTATGGTGTCTTAGCTGTGACAAATTTCATATGAATGTGAATTTAAGTATTACAATCTATTTAGCATCTGAAGAACCCTTCTGGTAAACTCTATCTTTTAGGAAAGGGCATACAGTGTGGAAAAAATATTTGGGGATGGTTAAGGTACTTGTGATGATGCTTGCACCTCAATGATGCTATGTCTATTCTCACCCTTACTCTGTAACCAAAATATCCTTCCTCCCTCAAATAAATTTGAGGTTTTGCATAGACTGTACAAACAGCAACCACCCTATGTGTGGAGGACAAATACCTTGCCTATATGTAATGCTATTACATTACAACTCCTGCATGGCGGACTGTAAATTATTGGACTGGGAGACTGAACTGCCATTTCCATTCTTTCACATACTCAGCTGACTGTTACTTACTAGGATAAGAAAATCTTAATAGGATGGCTTGAGCTGGCTTTCTTTAGCTGTATTGTGTAGCAAAGGGATTTAAGTCAGACTGACACTAACAGTTTGGAGTAGTTCCCATGGATAAAACATAGCAAAACTCGCTATGCTGGGTCTATGTGGAAAAGGATATATTTGTGTACCATTAATGCTTTATATATATAGGCTTTTCTTCCTTCTCCCTTCAAGATCAATGATGGTGACCATTGTTCAGAGTCTCCATAAATCCTATCAACAATACAAAATATTATAATCATTTTAAAAGAAATTGTGGAGTACGGATAAGTGATTCTGCACTTGTTTATCCCATATCAGTTCAGCCTGAATTTCTCTTCCAGAAACAAATCTTGGTGACTTCCAAATTATTTGACATGCAGTAGTACAAATTCTCCTCACTTATTTCGTATTGATCAATATCTACCTGAAATACTTCTTCTTGAGCTTACTTTTCAGTAACAGTTTTCTCCGTATCTCTAGAACACCCCTGCACAGGAGGGGTGTGACAGTTACAGATATGAACAACTCATAGTAACAACAATCCCCATTGAGAAACTCTAAAAGTACATATTCTTGAAGCCAGGTCATCTTCAAACTGGCTATAATGAGAACAGGATCTGAAGTTATGTGCAAGTTCAAAGAAGGTAACTAATGTGTGAAATTTTGTTGGTTTTTTTTTTTTTCCCCCTGAGTAGCTGGTTTTAAGGGGATTTTTGAAGCTTTGAATAATTGGAAAAAATTGTGAGCAAATTATTTTTGTAACACTGTACCAGAAGTGCATGCCAAGAAAAATGGCTTTTTGTCTTACTGCCTCCTCCTCACTCCCCATTTTAATTACTACAGTTCGGCACCTGATCCTGCAGAGAACCATACAAAAGCCACACAGGCCAGCTCTTTCCAGACAGAGATAAAAGAGAGGGAGGGAGGAATTAATTAAATCCATTTGAAATCTTTTCAGCAAGTTTCCTTCTAAAGTCACTGTTCTGGTTTCTGCATAGCTAGTACAATGACATATCGTCATAAATAACAAACAGCTCCCTGCCTCCTCCCTTTGTCTTGCCTTTTCCACCCTCCACAGAATCAAACAAAACAGGGTTATGATTCTGGTATTATAAGCAAGCCAGTCAGGATCCAGAGAGAACAGGCAGCTGAGCACGTTTTCAATTCATAACATAACATAGAGCTTTTTAATTGGCTGGTTTATTCAGTCTTGTGGGTCACTGCTACCAGGGTCTGCTTACTGCTTAAATTTTAGGCACAGAATAGTAACACATTGCTATTTTTTCCCCTATCTTTTTTTGATGATTGTAATACTCTGGACCTCCCAAATAGGAGTGTGTCACTTATTTCTGGGATCCTTAGGAACAGTAATACGAGTACTGGCTGCAACAAGTCAATAGCAGTGGCCTCTACATCCGTCACGATTAATTTACGTTGCTGCCTTTTTGTGGTTGAACTGGAGGAAAAAGTGCGGCCCATTTTCTACCATTCATTTCCTCCACCTTGGAGGGCAGAAAAGCAGGAAAAGCTTAGCTGTCCACATTATCAGAAAGCAAGGGGCAGAAAGAGGGCAATATTAGAAGCCAGTAGTGGCTGGCCAACTGGGCTCCCTCTAGAATGAAGCAAAGCCTCTTCAAGGAAGCCAGGTCTAGCATTGTTTGAGGGTTTGCATTCTGTCCTCGGGAAGGCCTAAGGTTGCCAGAGGACTGGCGTCTTAGGAAAACCCAAAGTAAATCCTGACTCAACTACCTTTTCCCTTGATGCTTGCCCAAGAAAATAGCTATGATTTCTGCACAAAGGCCAGCCTTTTACCTAGCATAATAGTTTTGTTCTTCATTTTGGGCTGGGGTGCATTACTGGTAAGTTTTCAAAAGTTCATAAAATTATTAAGAAAACTTAGTTTTTATATACAGGGAATAAAACAGCATGAGTTTGAGAACCTGGCTGTTTTTCAAAACCTCCAGGAACAGGGTCAGGCTGACGTAAAGATGAAAGATTGTTCCCCGTATGACCTTTAACACCTGATAGTGGTTATATCTCCTTGTTATCTTAAGCTCATTGGGTTGTTCGTAGTCTGGGTTTGATTAACTTATTTGTACAAGAATTAAGTCACTACAGAATTTAATTTCTTATTATTTTTTCGGCCTGGACTTTTTCAAGTTGTTTTCTGCTGCCCGTTTTTAGCCCTTCAGTATACCGCATCAAAACCCTGGACAAAACTCCAGAAATAAACTGTCACCACAGAGAGCATTTGCAGATACAGCCACCTTATTCTTACAGGTAAAATCCAGCAGAAGGCTTCCTGTCCTGCTCATGATCCTTCCACCACAGGCCTTTTTGCTATGCATTGAACAGGTCTGACTCAACTGACCTTCCCTTCTCTCAGTACAAAGAAACAAATAGTAAGTTAAATGCCTGATGTCTTTGGATCTGTTAACATTTAACACTGTAAATACAAGCAGGGCCCTTGAGAGGCCATGGTGGGGAAGCCTACCTTTTGTACTAAATGATTAATTCTTTAAGCAATGTCTTCTAACACAGCAAAGAAGAAATGTGTAATTGTAGCAGTCCTGCACCTTCCATGGTGACCAGTTACACAGTTTTCCAGCCTAAACAGAAGTGATACTGAGAAAAGCAACAGATTACATTAGCAATTCAACACTGGACCATACATGAGAAATGCTACAGTATGCAATCCACCATGTCAGGACAGGGATAAATGATATGTCAGCTTCCAAGATATTTGTTTTCCATTTGGACAGATGACTACCACACCTCTCCATCCTCATGTCCCACACTACCTGTGTCAGTGAGCTGCTCACACCATGCAGCCTGCCCACCCCAAGGGACAAAAGGCACACTAGAGCATGAGGGCAGAGAGATTAGCTAGATCTTTCTGCATTTTTTGATTGCTTACTGCCAGTTTGCTGATTTTTCACACACAGACTAGAGTACAGAGCACAGAATATCGCAAGAGGATTTTTCTCTGGAAATAACAAAAAAGGAGAATTCGTGATTTAAGTTTCCTGCGGTGTTTCTTTCTGGGTTTAACCCCAGATGCTCAGGAGAAGCTGTAATCCCATAAAAAATAAGTAAAGTCTTTTCCTATCTTCTTTGCTAATGATACTGGGGAATTTCCTGGGGGAAACTGTAAATGAATCATTTTTCAGCTTGTCAAACTTCCATTCCCTTTATTAAAAATCATGATGAACTGCTGTATGTGACTACTTCAGCTGAAAACAGACTGCCTGCATTTGCCTGAGAACCCAAGACAGAAGCTGCCTGAGCACTAACCAGAGCTATAAATGTTACAACTGTTGTATAGAGTTGTCTCTAGGAATAATCATGCAGCACCCGCAGAATACACCGAGCCACAGATGCTCTCTGGTCTCTGCATTAGAACTCATCAAAATACAGACCTTCAGTTCCTGGAAAATTCTAACATTTTGAAATGTGTTTGGGTTTCAAAATAGAATGAAAAACACACAAACTGTTATATACAATTTCCAAATTATTTTGTTTGGATCTGTTAAGCTGTCCAGCTTCAATAATACAACAACACTGTGCCAGAAATTCAGCTTTTATGTTGTATTACAACATAAGAGAAAAATCCCCTCATTTTTCAGTTAGAATCACAGAAATGTTTTGCTTCAAAAAAGTTCCTTCCAAAGGGCCAGGAGTGGGGAGCAGGACGGGGGGAAGCCCGAGTCCTGGGTCAGCTACAAAGTTCTCAGCATCTGCCTTAGTCACCTGAGCTAGAAGACTGGTCTTAGCATGGGGCTACAGCCAAGAGGAGAGAGAGACTGATTCCTCCAGGATCACTGCAGAACACTTAGCAAGCGTCCTGCTGCAAATCATGGTATTGATGCATTGGAAAACCTATAACATCTGACTAATCACTTCTTAAAGAGCCTTTTAATCATTTATTAAGTCCTTCATAAAAAATGTGCTGGTGAAACCTTCAGTGTAAACAAGAGTTTCATAAGAATTAATCAGGTTTTGGCTATCAAGCACTCTGTATATAAGAAGCATTGAGGAAGAATGAAAAGCTTGTAAGGCTCCAAGAGAGGCAAAGTCTTAGGTCCATTGTTAACAACAGGACAATGCATTACCTCCCAAATAAAAACAGCATAAAGGAGTACATACCTTTCTCTAGGGTACCAGATTCTCACTGAGTGTGGAGGAGTTCAAGAAAGCACTTTGAAATTACTTAGAAAATACCAGGAATTTCCTAGAAAGCATTAGGATGGGAGATCTACCATACAGCCACCCTAGAGGTATTTGCAAGAGAAGACAATTTGTCCCACCTACCCTTTTATCTAGGTACACAGCTTTTCAGTAGTTGCAGTTCTCTGAGATTAATGAACCCCAAAGGGACAAAATAAATGTTAAGCCCCACCTTGCATTTTGCCAAGTCAGTCCAGATCAACAAAACAGAGCTGAGGTGTTCCAAGACACTGAAGAAACCATCTGGATTCCACAGAAATAACCCACAGTGCTTATTAAGTAGAGAATAAAAATTGTCTCAGCACTTTGGATAAAGAAACAAGGGTTTCTTTAAGCCCTCAAAACTTTCAATCTATTGTGTTCACATTTCACCCTGCAACATGGCTGATACAGAAATCATGATTGTGCTGGAGGGGGCTTTCTTTTTTTATTTTATGTTTGTGTGTGATAATAGGCATCTCTGGTTGCTATAAAGTATCTTTATAAATTGAACTGCGCTATTCAAGTTAGTGATATGTGGAAGGAGACTGTATGTGTGGCACTGGGAGCATGGTATAAAGAAATAAGCACAAAAATAGAATCTGGTTCATCTTTTGATTAGAGGACTTTCAAAGTGCAAAAAAATCAATACACACAGCAAGCCCTAGATCCTGGGAGAACATGTTTTATTACTGACAAAATTGTGTTTACATCAAGACCCTCAGCAGACTTTGAAAGAGTGCATTAACTCTGTGCCAGTCTGGCTAGAACCCACAGCCAAATTTGAAGCCTCTGATGCAGAATAAGCAGGCTCTAATAAGCCAATACTACTGTTCAAGCTCCCTGCACATGGTTGAAAAAACTTCATTCTTACTGCTGCACTTGGCAGAAACAGCCTCTAAAGAAGGAAGATGGAAGAGACATAAAATGAGGAGCAATATGAAAGAGCTATGTTGAAATAACCTAACCACATCTACCCACAGTTTTCCAGAATGTGTGATTTGTTTGCAGCACAAATGCCACAAACAGGCATGGATGTTATTGCTTTCTACATGATGTGCAAGTATGCAACAGGGCAAAGTTCCTGGTCTCTACTGTGACGGGGACATGTAAAACCAAATGCTTAAAGTTCACTCAAGGTGGTGCATCCAGGCAAAAGGGAAAGAGAAAGCTCCAGAAAGCCACTGCTTCCTCAGATGAACAAGAGGCAGATGCTAGGCTGAATTAGTTTTACGCCTTGCCCCTAACACTCCCAACCAGTTAAACTAACTAGAAGCAGGGAAAAGACATCATCAAAGCAGAATGTCACCTTGAACCCCAAATAATCCTTTTAAAGTTATTCCTACAAGACTCAGCTAAATATTGCTCCAAAAACTGCTAGGTAAAATGACAGGGTCCATTCATCACTAGACTCTGCAGCATTAGCAACATCAGAGCTGTATCACCGTACAAAGACACCAGGATTTTCTAACAAGCTTAGGAGAGCCAGGAAACCAAAGACAATTTGTAATCCTCCTTGTTTTATGGACCAAAGCAAAAATTTCTTTTGACGAAATAGCCCCTCATTCCTTACTGTATTGAATTGAATCTTTTGCCCATCTTCTTTAGGGTTTTTTTGAACATTCTGGCTATACATATACAGAGGGGAGACATTTCCTTTTGTGAGACCAAAGAAATGGAAAAGTCTTGCAAGTGGGTACACTTCTATTGACTTCAGTGGAGCTTCACCAGTTTTCATCAGCAAAACATTGTCCTCTCTTTTGACTGTCATTATGGAGACCATATATTAAGCACACAACCAACATAACAGAATATACTAGTAAGTTTTAAATTAGCAATTATATTAACTTTCTCATTTAATTAACAGGTTTTAATTACATTCCCTGTTCTAGGAAAGCTGCAGATTTCAGGCTGTAATTATTCTGTCTAGTAAAATGTGGATGCATGTGTCGTGGTTTAACCCCAGCCAGCAACTAAACACCACGCAGCCGCTCACTCACTCCCCCCCACCCAGTGGGATGGGGGAGAAAATCGGGAAAAAGAAGCAAAACCCGTGGGTTGAGATAAGAACGGTTTAATAGAACAGACAGGAAGAAACTAATAATGATAATGATAACACTAATAAAATGACAACAGCAATAATGAAAGGATTGGAATGTACAAATGATACGCAGTGCAATTGCTCACCACCCGCCGACCGACACCCAGCCAGTCCCCCGAGCGGCGAAACCCTGCCCCCCACCTCCCCGTTTCTGTACTGGATGGGACGTCACATGGTATGGAATACACCGTTGGCCAGTTTGGGTCAGGTGCCCTGGCTGTGTCCTGTGCCAACTTCTTGTGCCCCTCCAGCTTTCTCACTGGCTGGGCATGAGAAGCTGAAAAATCCTTGACATTAGTCTAAACACTACTGAGCAACAACTGAAAACATCAGCGTTATCAACATTCTTCGCTCTGAACTCAAAACATAGCACTGTACCAGCTACTAGGAAGACAGTTAACTCTATCCCAGCTGAAACCAGGACAGCATGCAATGTAGTAAAGTGCCTTCTGGATTGATCACTGATATGTGGCTAGGGAAATGCTGTCTCTTTTGAAGTTAAAACTGTTTCACATGTGAAAGAAAGATTTATTATTGGAATGCAGAGGATAAAAGTCAGAATCAACATAAATCTGTTTGGCTGGGGGGGTGGGGAGGGAGGAGGGAACGTGATTGTTTGCCTCTAGTTAGGTGTTCCTCCGTGTCAGGAATTTCCTGGAGTCAATCGTTGTATTAACTGCATTTGGTAGCTCGCCCAATACATATATCTATAGCCACAGATATATTCCCAATTACAATTCCTACTAAGTTTGATCAGGAGTTTTCTAACAGGTATTGGTAGTGAAAACTATGTGCATCTTAGCCAAAAAGTGTTCCCACCGATATCACATTTGATCTTAGTCAACATCAATAAGAAATAATAAAATTTGATCTAACATACAGAAGTTGTGGTTTACCTCATGCTGGTTCCTGTGGTTGGAATAAAAAAAGCCACTTTATTATCTTGAGTAGAGACAGCATATTGCTCAATGTTTACCCTAGCATAAACACAAGGCTACCTAAAGTAGCCTACACTGAAACTGTTTGCAAGCATCAGTCCAGTTTTCATGCTTATGTAATAGCTTGGGCAAATTCACAGGTTTAGTGATAACTTAAAAAAACCCAACTGTCTAATGCATACAGCTAAACAGAGATGCAACCTGCAGCTAAAATAATTTTGTCTCTCTATTTGAATACTGACAGGACAGAGAAAAAAAGTGCTGAAGAACTGAGGAAGCTGTTAAATACCACACTTGTGAATTCATTTGGGCAAACTTCCATTTATTCCAGATGAAAGATTGCATGCTGTGTCCTTGAGCTATCTTTAACATAGAAGAGTTGCAAGCCTAAAGCTTTATGAAGGCAAAGATCTAACCTAAGACCTAGATTGGCCCATTATTACCAGTTAGTTGCCATTAGCATCTGATTTTAATATGGGACAGTAGTTAGGTTAACACAGCTAAGCACAAGCACAAAATCAGTTTGAAGTGGCCCTTTGGCACCAACATTTCAGAGTTGTTTTAGATCCAATTATAATTTTCCTGTGGTTCAAACTAGCTAATGACTATGTTTGAGACATGAAAAACCCTTCAGTGCATGCACTACAGAGTACAGCCGACATTTCTTTAGTGCATTTTTTTCTTTTCATCAGTTTCACTAGTGAACTTAATGTAGATGAGGAAGTGACATTGATTTGAAAGTAAAATGAGAAGGAAGTTAAGTAACAAAGATGTGATAGAAGTGCAAGAGACCAGCAAACCACTTCATTGTTAAGTCAGGTATCAGAATGCTGAATCAAACCCTAAACTCCATGTCCTCAATCGTTTACCAGTAAGTTGGCTGTTTGTAGGTATTAGCATTCTAAGACGACAGGAGAAGCCTGCTGTGATCCTGCATTTTGTTTGGTTTCGATAGAAAGAAAGAAGGGTCTGTCCAGAGATAATGCCTTGAAACCTGAAGAGTACAATGACTCACACATCTCAGTTGCCCTGTTAAAGCAAGAAAAACATGTTCAAAATTAGGTGCCTAATATGAGGCACCTGTTCCTAATCTGAATGTTTTGCTTTACACTAAAATTAGGTTGTGAATGCCTGGTTTGAGATTTAGGTACAGATTGAATACTTTACAACTAACATATTTGGAAATGAAAGCAATTATTAAATATTAAAAGTAAAACAGATGTCTGGTCAGTCCTTCTCCACTTGCATTGTAAACACATTGCCTACTCCTACAAATACAGGCCTTGCAGATTAAGAATTTAAGAGCTACATAAAGGACGGCTGTGTTCTGAGAAGACAGTACAAAAAAACATGTTCTGGGTATAAAACCGTGACCCAGCACTTCTGGCTTGGGATCCCTATAAACCAGCCACAGAAGAAAGTCAGGAGGGATTGAGAGGTCCTTGAAGATCTTTGCCTGCTTTTTGTCCAGAGAACTCACCTTAAGGTTCTTCGGAGATCCACAGTCTTTAGGGAGAGGTACAAAACCAAAGTTTTGGAAGCTGAGCCTAAATGAATATGATGGTTTTGGCTGGGGTAGAGTTAATTTTCTTCATAGTAGCTAGTATGGGGCTATGTTTTGGATTTGTCCTGAAAACAGTCTCGATAACACAGGGATGTTTTTGTTATTGCTGAGCAGTGCTTACACAGAGCCCAGGCCTTTTCTGCTTCTCACACCGCCCCACCAGAGAGTAGGCTGCAGGTGCACAAGAAGTTGGGAGGGGATACAGCCGGGACAGCTGACACCAACTGACCAGAGGGATATTCCATGCCATATGACATCATGCATAGCATATAAAGCTGAGGGAAGAAAAAGGGGGGTGACGTTCAGAGTGATGGCATTTGTCTTCCCAAATAACCGTTACGTATGAAGGAGCCCCGCTTTCCTGGAGATGGCTGAACACCTGCCTGCCAATGGGAAGTGGTGAATGAATTGGTTTGTTTTGCTTTGCTTGCACACACGGCTTTTGCTTTACCTATTAAACTGTCTTTATCTCAACCCACAAGTTTTCTCACTTTTACCCTTCCCTTCCAATTCTTTCCCCCATCCCACCACGGGGGGAATGAGCGAGCGGCTGTGTGGTGCTTAGTTGCTGGCTGGGGTTAAACCACAACAACGAAGGAGGCATTTTGTTTGCTAAACTTTCCAGCACACTGCCAGCATAACCAAAGACAGCTGAATTCTGTCATTTGGGGCCAGGTGAACATCTGTTCTTGAATTTAAATACTACCAGTATTTTAGGACAGCCTAAGCACTAAACTATTATTATCCCAGAATCACAGCAACATTTCAGTGTAATGCTTCTCTGCAATGGTTACAACTAGATTTCATATACAAGAGCTACAATATTTTAAAAAAAAGTCTTTATGACTGGTTTCATCCCATCACAGCAAACATTTGAATTCCTCCTCTATTTTCTTTCAAAGTATTATAGATTATGGGGTCCTTTATTGAAAGCACTCAAAAGAATGATGGTTGCATGTAGATTACAGCAATTTCCATGTTTTCATATTAAAACTCCTTAGATTTCCTAAGAAACGTAGATCTAGTGCCATTTTCTTTTGACAGGGGAAATCATCATATTTGGAAGATATGAGCATATATTCCTTGAGACAGATCCATAATAGTTCAGCTTAGCCTCACAGACTGACAGATTCCTCTGAGTGATGAGGGTAAGAAGAGCCAATTTATAATATGCATTAGTTCTCTCATTGCATCTGTTTATTCTCTGTGTCACTTTCCATTTATGAAATTGTTGCAAGGATATTTTTGCTCTTAAAAAATCATTACCAGCGCCCACAGCCTTGTGGGAGACCCTACTATAAATAGCAACAAAATAAACAAACCATAGTGCATACAGAAAGAAAGACAGTATATAGGAAAACAGATAATGTGCTGTCATCTGCCAAAAAGTTATTAAAAACAAGCATGGGGACAGCATCACTTCAAAAATCATGGTGCAAGAGAAATCCCTGACAGAGTATTTTAACATAAGAGAGTATGTGAAATAATACAAAAAAAATTCCAGAAAGTTAAATCATCTGGTGCTAGCTGGGCATTCACAGCTGTAACTTGACTTCAGACAGTATTTTAAAACAAATCCATTTTCAGGTGTGAGAATATGAACTGCAAGCCAGAGAGATGCGAGTTGTTTTTTTCCCCTTTTGAGGGCTCATTGGTGTTTAAATAGTATTCCATGCAGTACACGTGTTTGTGCACCTGACATGACAAAGACAGGTTTACCAAGAGCTGCCACACTAGTATGTCTTAGACAAGTACCAGATTCATGCATTTAAAGGAATCTCACTGCAAACGTTGCTGTCAAAAAATCCTGTCTTATGAAAGCATTTCTCACATGCCAGCTGTTCTAAACAGACTGGTTTTCATCAAGAACTTCCAATGGGTTTACCATTTATAACCAGATCACAGAGACTATCAAAGCAATTACCTTCCAACCGACAAGCCCAATTTAGACTCCATTTTGAAGGGCCTGCCCTTAGCCAAGATGACTATTTCAAAGAGCTATGTTTTGAAGAACTGTCCCAGTCTTCCAGCATTTACACAGGAATGCAAAAAAAATCCCTACCTACATCTGAGAGGAGCCACAAAGCAGATGAGGTGCCACAAAGCACAAAGCGTGAATGAATGCAACAAAATTGTAAATGAACTGTAGGGAAATCAAAATCTTTTTGACAAGCCACAAATAACGGCAGATATATTTTGCCTTGTGGCTCTTGCTGCTGCAAAGCAGTCTGCCTCTGGCTTCCCACAGCCAGAAATACTATCAAGTCTTCAAACTGCTTACAAGCATGCAGCAGAAAATCATCTTAGCTGGACCCAGTGGGTGTTTACAATAGCTGTAAATTCCCTTTTAACATACACAGCTACAAGGACTTTTACATCCCTTCCCTAAAAAATGAAGGAAATTGTCCACTGCTGAGAAGATGCTCAGTTTGTTCTTTCTCTTCATCTCTAGTTGCTTCCAATCCTCACTGTTCCTCCTGTAACAATTTGACTATTCAGATGTTTCAGTTTTTAGGTCAGAAACTTGGTAACTGTGAAATTATAACAAACTTTCAGAGCTCTAGGTAAATTCCCATTTACTGTTTTTGACCCGTTCTATGCTTCGTCCTATTCCCTTAGAAAACTCCACTAGATTTCTGGATATGATCTTCTTTTCAATAGGTTTTAATCCAGTGCATTTTCTACTATTAGTTATATCTGTTTCTCAGTCATACTCAAACTTTTTTTGATCAGTATTTACTCTGTTATTAAACCTTGCTTTCAGATTTTCAGTTTATAAAATCCAGGTTTGTGTTCATGTCTCATTAGTCTTCTGTCCTTATAATTTATAACAGTAAATTAGCCGATCTTAAATTACAAAAGAAGAAACTGGAGCTTACTCTTTCTTAGGCAGACACCCACTTCTGTTTTGACCTTTTTTTCTTGGTCTGGAGTTGTTTGCTGCTGAAGCATCTTTAACAATTAATTTCTTTATCCCCTCCTCACCCATGAGAGGGAACCTGCATTCCTTTCAGGTATGTCCTCCTCTTGAGAAAAGACTTATTTTATCCCTTTCCTAGTGCTCCATTCTCTGTCACGGAGAAGACGAGAAAGGACATTTCTGACATGTGGCAATGTCTTGTTAATTTTGACTAGGCCTAATGTCCTACTGATGGTGCTGGCCTAGATGTTACTGCCCTCAGTGAGGTTTGTCCAGGGTCACCCGAGTGTAGAGACTTCATTATGATCTACCTTACACCAAGTAAATTACCATAAATTGATGTGGCCACAGTGCAGTTCTGTTTTTACAGTAAGAGGCTAAGTTGCACGTTCTGTCAATCAGGACGTCAGCATCCTACTCTAAAAGCAAGTATGATCTGGCACATTGCCTTACTCTGGACTCTTAAGACTGAAAGCACCTTTCACGGTTAAGCCATTTTTAAAACAGAAAGCCAAACACACAAACAAGCTCCTTACATTTGTTGATGATAATTCAAGACTGTCTTTCTGTAAGAGTTCCTCTTATAGTAGGCTTCTTATGGGAATGCTTCATCATCTACCATGTGTGACTGATGGGCATAATTTATTGGCCAAAATGTTGGGCCTAAAAACCACAGCATCACAGATGAATACTCCTCATCAAAGAACAGCAAAGGACTTTCAGGACATCTGGAGCTATACACTATCCAAGAGAGCCAACTGCACAGTTCCAAGACAATTACAAACTAACACACAATTGTCTCAGCCCTGCTCACTGGTTGACTTTCTTCCTTTTGGGCAAGAAGGGCATGGGCTTTAAAGGGGATCACGACATGTTTTCATATTCAGTTGCTGACACTGCAGCATGTAACACTTAAGAAATTCCAGCTGCTGTTCTCTGTTAATGGCAATCATAAAGCTAAGACCCTTTGCCGGCCTCTAAGTAGAAGTTTAAAGGTCCCACAAGGCTGCTTCTAAAAGAGGAGCAAATGACCCTGATGTCTAGACAAACATTAGATTCTTCTATAAAATTCAGGTTGTAATGTACAGACCTGTGTGTGAACTATTGCTGAGCGCATAATGACTGAGTTAATTGCCTATATAATCACTCCACCACTTAAGTAAGTACCCTGAGGTAGTCTGAATGGGAAGAGTACTATTAAAAAAAACCTTAGGCTAGACTAAATTTTAATTACATGACACCTGCAAATGATACCCTGACAAACAGCTCAGTAAAACACACATACACCATAAAAAGATGTGTTCTGCCTGTGCCATTAACGGACAAAAAGATCAGTTCCTACACAGTTCATCCTGAAAGCTGCAAATAGCTGGAGCTTGTGAAGATTACATACAGAAAAATCCTTGGGACATTCACCTGTACTCCAAAACCCCAGGCCAAGCTTCAGCTTCCCTTAATGCTAGTGATAATTTCATAGAACGGTTTGGGTTGGAAGGGACCTTAAAGATCATCTAGTTCCCACTCCCCTGCCATGGGCAGGGACACCTTCCACTAGACCAGGTTGCTCAAAGCCCCATCCAACTTGGCCTTGAACACTTCCAGGGAGGGGGCATCCACAACCTCTCTGGGCAACCTGTTCCAGTGCCTCACCACCCTCACAGTGAAGAACTTCTGCCTTATATCTAATCTAAATCTGCCCTCTTTCAGTTTAAAGCCATTACCCCTTGTCCTATCACCACATGCCTTTGTAAAAAGTCCCTCGCCAGCTTTCCTGTAGGCCCTCCTTTAGGTTCTGAAGGCTGCTATAAGGTGTCCCCGGAGCCTTCTCTTCTGCAGGCTGAGCAAGCCCAACTCTCTCAGCCTGTCTTCATAGGAGAGGTGCTCCAGCCCTCTGATCAGCTTCATGGCCCTCCTCTGGACTCGCTCCAACAGGTCCATATCCTCCTTATGTTGGGGGCTCCAGAGCTGGATACAGTACTTTAGGTGGGGTCTTATGAGAGCAGAGTAGAGGGGGAGAATCACCTCCCTCGACCTGCTGGTCACACTGCTTTTGATGCAGCCCAGGATATGGTTGGCAAGTCCAACTCACAGAACTGCTCCATTACTGATGATGGACTGAGGCAGGGTCTGGACGTGCTGATTGTTATAACAGCCTGGAGGAGGGCTAGATGGCAAAAGAATTTTGTTTTTTTAAAGAAGTAATATCGAAGTCAAGTGTGCTTTGCTAAGACAGTGGAGGGTTGGCAAACTAGCTGAACCTGCACTTGTTTTATTCGTGCTTTTACATCAGATATAGCAGACTGATATAGGAGACAGCTGTGAAGGTTATGACACCTCTTTTTTCCTTTATAACAGTTACAGTGGGGTTAAAACAAGTAGTAGCTGCAGCACTAATTGACTGAGCCAATGCATTTCTTATTAAACCTCAAACATTAAGAATTCATAGGCAGACCCAGAAATAAACTCTGTGTGGGTGTGAAGGTATGTGTAATGGTAAATAGCTAAGCCTGCATGAAATTATACTAACTTCAGCTGGATGGAAAGATCTATATTTAGTTCAGAAAACTGGGTTTTTATTTGTTGGCTTACAAGAAAGCTATTGTTAGCCTGTTTAGCTTTGTCATTACTGTTCTAGCTTTTAATTCAACGTGGTTTTATCGCATGCAACATTATGCCATTTCACATCATGTACTTAATGGGATATTGTCAGACAGGATAACATCACGCTATCTGAAAGACATGAGAATCACACTGTATTCATCATGCATTCTTCCTGGCAGACTGTGGAGATGCCCCATGATTTAATCCAGAAGGTTCTCCCTTTGACTTTGACTTGATATGCTTTTTTGAATAGTTAGTAGATTCAACCACCAGCTCATAAAACAAAGGTAGGCCCTCATTTCAGAGTCCTGTTCTAATACTTGTCTCCTGGAAAACAACTAACAAAGTTGGCAAGGATAGAGGCAATTACCATAAGTTATACTAGTATACTGTGAGGGGAATATATATATAAAATAGTCCTCAAAGGAAAGCCTGTTTCCATATAACTAGCTCAAATACATCAAGACCACCTCAGGGATGGGCCATACAAAATACATGCCTGTGGCCTGATCATATAATCCAAAACTGCCATAGATACCAGTCTACAAACTGAGCTATTTTCCTAGGATGCAGATAGCAGCAGGAGTGCTAATCCTGCTTTTCTAGTGAGGAAAAAGCAAAACCAAATTAACAGACTTGCCAAGTTGCCTGTCATATCATAGAAGAAAAATCAAGTTAAAGCTCATGATTCCCTGGACCACATCTGATCTATTCAATTAGAGTGTGCATTAGACAGAAGACTTAAAACTTCATCCTCCCTTGTATGGGATTGATCTACACTAGAAGAGACAGTTTATGTAGCCTTGTTAATAAGGTTTTTGGAATCTCTCCGTCAGGAGGTAAATGGCATGACTTTCTCTCATAGGTGACTAAAGATCCAGATGACCAACAAACATAGAAGACAAATGTTTTAGGCACATCCAAAAAAAATCAAGGCATAGCCTCTGCCCAGAGAATGTGATGGAAAATTCTGCTACTGAACTGTTCATACACTAACCCCCATCAGGTGTTTATAGTTTTAACTCCACTGAAGCTTCTCCAAATGTTTATCCTTGGCCTTAAAATCTCAGTCCTGTCTTTCTGAATGATTATTAAAAAGTGAGATAGCTTGCAGATATTTTCTCTCACTGCCTTATGGCAAATAGGCTGTACCTTTGATGGAAATTGTTCTCCTTTTCTTACCTTCCAGAAAAAAATATCGGCCTTCACACTAAAGTTTTAAAAAAAAAAAAAAAAAACAAAAAAAACCACAAAAAACTAGGATAGCTTTAAGGTGTTTGTAAACTGTGCAGCAATTAAAAATGTTGTCAAAATATTTTGAAGAGTCTAAAAAAGTTTGTATTCATAGAAATTTTACAGACTAAGTAGAAAAAACATTTTTTAAAATGTAGAGAAAAAGATTATTCTTTCATAATTCATTTTCCCCAGTTTCTACTTACAACCTCTCCATATAAATTTAGCACTTCATTTCCATTTTCTTTCCTAGAAGGAAAGAATACAGAGCAGGATTTTTCATTCTTGACTGTTTTATCCGTCATTAAAGAACACAGTAAACATGTTAACTTTCCAGGCATACTCATTTCCATTTGAGTGTAGTCCAACCTTAACAGTCTCTCAGCACTCCACATGATTTCAGTCAGTATAAAGAGATGAGGAAGTATTGCTCAAGTATCTTTACAATGTATCTTTCTACTCTGAATATACTCTGTATATTTCCCTTGGAATTTATAGCCAATAACAAATAGTTCTTTAATAGCTACAAAAGAGAACTAGATCAAGAAAATCACTTTAATTTTTATTCACTACCAAACAGACCTGAACATGGGCTTGGAAACAACTGTTTAATTCTCTTGACTTAATGAGATCTCAGTCTCAATTGAGCAAAGTAATTAAAAGAATACTTTTAAAGTACTTAAAACATTTTACTGGAATTATTCTAATACAGAATGATGCCCCTTCCCTGCCTATTTTATGATATAAAGGATGTCAAAACAGCCAAAGATTATAAATATTAACAGTTCATAACATCAGAAGCACAAGTGCTACCTCACTGGTATTCAGCTCTCCAGTTAAAAATATTTTTACAGCAGCTGACAACATTGACAGTGACATGAAGCAAATGAACAAGAACAACAAAAATATCACTGAAAATTCAGTCACTAACTAGCCAAGCACACTGTATCTCCTCTTTTCCATGCAGAGAAATCCACTTGGCCCTTCCAGCAGTACATTGCAAAGTTCACAGACCTTGACTGTCTCTGTGAACTTCTCATCTGCTAAAAAGTACAATTCACCCTGTCTTTCATGCACTGCATCGTGGAAGACATAGTATCTCTCCCACACCCATTGCTTCTGCTGTACTAAAGGACATAAGTGTTTTTATTATATCGTAAACCACTGTCTGAATCTAATGATCTAATCTTACACTTCATACAGTTTTCTTTCAGATTTGGCATCCCAGTGAGGAATGTTGAGCTCCTGTGGATTTTATCTTACTTCAGCTGTCTGAGTGGAGTCCCACATTTCTCCAGGAGTGCTTGACTTGTTTTGATTGCAATTCTCCTGTAATGAATAATATGTAACAAATCCTACAAATCTCAGCACCCGCTGGTTCAGAGTCATGCCAACATCACTGTGAAAACCTTCCAGCATCATCTTATAAAATGGTTCCCCATCACACTCAGCAGCTTTTGGCAGGGAGCCGACTGTAACCTTAATTCCTCAGTCTCTACTCAAAATGAATTATTACCATTCTATTTCCCTCCAGTGCTCAGGGCAGATGCCACTGAGTGAAGGTTCGCAACAAGTTCCTGCTTATCCTGCACTACCCCAGTGTTTACAGAAAGGTACAAATTGGCACACCCTGCTGCCTTGCACAGTCTCTTCACTGGCTATACCACTTGCTTGCTACTGGGAAGCTTTGGTGTGACTGAACGAGCAGGCACAACTTGACTCTGGAAGTGCTTTCGTCTTTGATTTTTCAGTACCATTCTGAAGCCTCATGTTTATTACAAAGGGAGCATATCAGAAAACATATTCTGTATAATCAAAACATTTAGAAACATTTAGTCCTTTATTACAAGCAGGTGATAAAAATAACAACGCACAGGAAGTGTGAGTATACAACCTTCACTTTCTCGGGGAGCTTAATGACTCCCAGCCTTCAATCACACACATAACATCAAGACTCAGATATTACAATATGTGCTATCACTGACATGCTATTAAATGACTTAAATGTCATTTCTTACTTCAGTAGCAAAACTCCATAGAAAAAAATGCAGTCTATCAATATTATAAATGAAAAGCTTAATGCTTGCATATATATACTTATAGCTGCTTGCTGTCCCAAACTTTGACGCTGGCCTAGTTAAAATCTGTTCAGTATGCTTTCCTCCTCCCTTTCCAATCACCTTGTGTTTAATCCCATTCTGTCAGTACAGCAGAGAGATGAGGCTTGAATCATTAAAGAAATCTCAGCGGAAAGGGTAATTGCAAAGCTGCATTGCCTCCGTTCCTTCCTTTCCTTCTTTCCTCTTTAACCAAACGGACAAACATGCCCCCGTTGCTAACTTCCCTTTGAGTCTTCTCCTGGCTAAAACCTGCCTCCTTTGAAAAGGTCTCACAGCACCACTGCAGCCCTACATCCTCCGCTATTATGAGGGCTTCTCTCCTGTGTTTCCAGAGCCAGGCCTAGGAGTCTCTGCATAACTTTGCTGGCCAGGTCCTCCAGGTGGCAAGTAAGAGAGTCCTGTGGCTCAAGGAAAGAGCAGAGTTGAAAAGCCTCGCATGAACAGTGACAAAGCTAAACATACAGACTCTTGGCTTTCTACCATCCCTGCGCAGTTGTTTACTTCAGTGCAAAGGGAGTATAATACACAGTGAAATCTAAATGCGTTTGCTACCTCATGTCACTAGTGGTACATATAAATCTGCCTGAAACGTGGGAAGCAAGAGTAGCCAGCCTATATTTCCCTCCCCCACAGCTCTTTTTTTATTTTTCACAGCTAGAACTTGAAGGGAGTCTTGAGAGACCTGCAGCTGAGGGAAGCTGCCTTTAATGCTCTGATCTGCCACACAAGCTGAAAAGCTACCCCTCAGATATTTACCTAAAATTCAGATGCTGGTAAATTCCAGCGATCAGCAGCAGATTCAGGATTTCTTCTATTTACTGATATGATCATAGAAAACAGATGGTTTAAACCAGTAACTAGTTCACTCCTTAAAGACTTCTAATGAAATGAAACTGAAGTTTTGGAGCTTTTTGCATTCAAGACTACTATGCACTGGTAATGAAACTGTCCATAATATCACTACAATCCTTCTTTGGAATTACAGCTGATGGAGTTCTGCAGTCTCACAATGTGACTTCAAGGTATAGTTCAGGCATCACTTCTGTGCTGTAAACTAGTTTGTGTTTCACCATGGAGCCACAGATCCACAAGGCAAAGCTGGAAACCAGTTGCAATACAGGCATATTAAGAAAGCCCCATTATAACTCATTAAATAGAAACAGGTGGATTCATTAAGTCTTAATACCAACATAAGGATTAATTTACCCACCTGCATGCTTAACCAGCTCTGAAGTGCACGCAAGGATGGGTAAATTATCTTTTCCAATACTTCTGGGTTTCAAATTACAAGCTGGTGTTGCTACCAACTCTATACTGACAGCATTGCCTTGCTGAGATGGCCAGCACAGTACTTGCACTGCCTAATGTGTTTCATCTTGAGAACAGCAATTCTAACAGCACTTCATCTTCCATCTTCACTCAGTGACACTTCCATAAATCTATTTATATTCTCCTAGTCCCTTTCTAACTTTCAGATGCATTTTCCCCTACTTACTTCACGAGGTCAAAGCAAAGACTCTTAACGTGTATTGCCAGTATCTATATCAGTTTACTCCCAACAGCAACAGTACAAGACTTTTACTTGCCCATTTCTATACTAGGCCTCTTTCTTTTGATGCCCATGAAACAAACAACAGATGGATCAATTCTAAGAGCAGCCTATGTACTGAACCAAATGCTGGGGGAAGCAGAAACAGTTCTGTATGCAGTAGGATGACAAGAATTTGTCACAACTGAAACAGCTGTTTCAAAACTGAAGTCAGCACTAGGAATAACTATTATAGCAAGAAACAAGCACAGTGTTTCAAGAGATAGGTGGTAGAAGAACACAACACTGTCTATTCCCATACAGTATCTCATCTATGCCATGGCCAAACCCCACACCTGTGGAGGTCAGAGCTAGGTTTAGGAACTCCCTGTGAACTGCAGCACTTCCTTTTGCCAGATGACCATCAGCCCCTGAACTCATCTTGCTGCACTTGCTCTAGAGGGACAGGATACCCACCAACTTAACCAGACAAAAGGCAGCATTCAAGGAATGGAAAGCACAGGTCAACAGAGGGCTGCAAATGGCAGTTAAATTAGAAGGAGATTAGCTAGCTGAAAAGCGATGGGAAGAGGGAACACTCAAAAGAAAGTAGTAGGGAGGCAAGTTGAGGGATGAAAGGTGGCCACATTTGGAGTCAAAGTGAGATAAATAAAGGGCAGGGGCACACTTGAAGCAAACAGCACACCAGCACTGGGAAGGAACAGCACTGAAGAAATATTCCTGATTCTACAAGATCCTGGCTTTGACTTCACCTGCAGTGTCTCCCAGTCACTGCGGAAAGGGGACAATGGTGTCCTGCAGCTATGTGTTTCCAGTGCTTGCTTTGAGGGTGGGGGCTTTGAGGGGGAGGAGAGGGAAACATAAAAAATATGCATCAATACACAATGTGGCAATTGCTTCAACCAAGGGTAACAGAAAATATATAGCACTATTTACTCTGTAAAATAAGTAATAAGGAACATAACTGCACGAGAAGCATAACAAGCTTCCCATTTACTTGACTATTATTTTTTGTACATGTCTACTTTTTTAATGTAACCTCAGCCACAAAAAGTCATATCCTGTTGTTAATTTACAGAAACTAAGCAGAGGCTCTGTAAGAGAGGTTAATTTGGGTTTAAAATAAATGAAGTGCCACATAATCACATACTGCTGTTTAAGCTGATTAAAAGCAGTGTCTGGGACAAAGCCTAGTTTTTTTCTGGCAAATTTTTCATGACTGGAGACAGCCTTTTGTGAACTGGGATTATGCCTGTTCTATGATCTGTCATCCAGGTCTCCAGTGTCAGTAGGCTCCTGTGACACATGTGAGGCACAAGGACAACCTCTCATGATTAATTCCAACAACTCTATATTGCAGCTGCCTGCCTTAGAGATGGCTCAATCCCAAGGGACTTGCTGTCTAACTTTGCCATTAGAGGCTGTAAGCTTGAATTCCATTGGAATTGGTGGTTTTTTTATTGAGAAACCTATTTCCTTTTGTCTTCCACCTGGCTTTACATAGGACTTTGCTTGTTGCTCTGCTAAGTGGAAAAACATATGAATCAAAACATTTTGCATACATACTAGCTAATTAAGAGTAATTAACCTAAATGTCACAGAAACAAAACTAAACAAGCAAGAATAAAGAGATATGATCACAGTTTATACATCTATTGTTGCAAAAGGTGAAAGGCAATGAATCAGCTGCAAGAGAGGTTTGTTGTACCCATTTCACCTGTTTCCTGTCAATTAATGTAAATTAGTATTATGCTAAAATCAAACAAGTTAAGCCTAACCAAATCCTCTGAAATAGTCAGGTAAAGATGAGTTCTCCAGGTAGAAAGTTCTGGTTTGCCCTCATGTTCACCATTTCAGCCCAAATTGAAACTTTAATCATATGGTCAAATCTGTGTTGATTTTTTTCCTGTGAGATCCCATCCCTCTCCAGAGTATTAAATGGGCAATTATTCAGCTTCCAGTGTGTGCATGCAGACCTCACTTACTGTTAAAAAAGGTATGTCTCTGACACAATGATTCTGCCAAACCTCTAGCCTAAGCACTGAAATGTAAAAACTACTGTCATGTTTTGCTTTTTAGCCTCAGAAAACCCACACAATTTCCTATCTTTATTCAAGGAATGCAGCATGGAGCTGTTCTGTCCAAAATTGAGTTCACAGCAGTTTAGCACAAACTTTGTTTCAGGGAAAAAGATGCTGAATAACTACAATGAAGCGGAGAAGCTTGAAGTGTTCAGTGCCTTCTTTGCATTAATGGTGGAGGCTGACACCTTTCCAATGTGGTATAATAGACACTGAAACAGGCTCATGCACATATCTGTGTGATCTGCAGTTCTCAGATGACTGCTATATTCAGTGAGTAAAGCTGGGGAATCAGTGGGGAATGCAGAAGGTTTTGCAAGGCAAGGCTGTGCCGCTCGCATTGTGAGTAAAAATATTTTATTAACAGCATCGTTATAGCAGACTAAACTGTAAACCACAGAATTGCAGTCAGTCACTATTATCTCAGAAGATGAAGCAGGAACAATTATTCTTATCCATTGTAAAATGTATTTAGATTATTAAATCCCCTTCGCTAATTCAGCTAATTATTTAACCCATGAGAAATATTTTCTTCTATTCCTGTAGTACATCAGTCTTTCCTTCCTGTTCTAATTACTATTGCCCCAATATAAAAAAAAATAATGCAATTTCAGTTTTATTGCCAAAAAACATCTCACAGAAAAAAACCCAAACAACAGAGCTTACTGGTAAGGATAAAGAGACATTTGACAGAGTAGAACTCACAAGTTAGCTAATCTCTCTTCTTCTTGGACTCAGTCCTTTTTCAAGGGATGATGTGATCATACTGCAAAACTATAACATTGACTACAACATTGAGATTCATGTAGAGAGTTGCGAGTCATGGCTGAGGAGCACTAAAAGCTCTATTAAAATATCTAACTTCACGTAGTGCAGAGCTCACTTTTAATAAAGACGTTCAATAACTACCTTAACAGTTATTTCTTTAAAATTATAATCCTACCCAAATATAATGATGCTTAAATGAGTGAAATTTCTGTAGGCCAAGGCATGTACATTCATAGAGATTACATCCACATTCAATTCCAACTGAAGGAAAGGGAAAGCTATAACTGAATACAGCAGTGCTCAGCACCACTGACTACCATGAGAATTAGTGAAGAGAAATTCCCTATGTACCTTTTGAGTTCTGTGTATCTCAGTTGTAATCCGTCTACAAGTCATAAGGGGGGGCCTAATTAGATCTGTACATGGAAGTCATTCCCCACCTCTCATCATCTTTGCTGCCCTTCTCTGTATTTGCTTTCCTTATGTCCTTTTTCAAGGAGTGACCAGAACTGTACATTGTATTCAATGTGCAAGCAAAGCCTAGATTTATAGACAGCATAAAGATGCTTTCTATTTTGTTCTCCTCTTTTCCCCTAATAATTTTTATGAGTCCATTTGCCTTTTCAATGTGGCTGAGCACACAGATGATATTTGCAGTGAACTACGCTCAATGACCTTAAAGATCTCCCTTATGAATGGGAATAGCTAATGTAGAAGTTATCATGGTATATGCATTAGAAGTCATTTTTCCTGGGATCATTATTTTGCATTTATCAACACTGGATTTCATCTGTCATTTTATCACCTAGCCATTCAGTATTGAAAAATAGTTCTGTAACTCTTCCTAAGCAGCTTCACATTAGACTATCCTGACCTTTTTTTTCAATTGTAAGTATTTTTGCTACACTCCTCAACCTCACATTTAGCTCAGTTATAAGTGCATTGAACAACATAATTCCAAGAACATACTCTCATGGGACCCTTCTAGCAATTTGCCCCTTTACTAAAATAATTGTTTATCACTGTCATCTTTAAAAAAAAAAAAAAAAAAAAAAAAGACAAGACTACAAGACCAACAACCAAAGGGGAAAAAGGGAAAGGGCCAGGGTGGTGTGGAGTGGTAATAAATTAACTTCATGTGATCTGATGTTCATAGATTCACCTTGCCTGGGTTTAGCTTTACTGCCTTACTATCCTGAAGCTACATAACAACCGACTAGGTAATAATTTGGTACAGAACATTCCTGGGAATTAGAGTTAGGATGACCAGCTGCAAATTTATCTGAGCCCCTTTAAACAAATAGATACCATGTTTCCTTTGGAAATTCATTAGAGATTGGCCCATTCTCAAGTGCCTTAGGGTGAGCTTCTTGGTCCTGTCCCTGCTGACTTAAACGTCACCATTTTTTACTATTTCATATATTGACCTGCACTTCTATCTCCTCATTACCCTTATTTTCATTAAATACAGAACCATTATTTGTTGTGATGACTTACATGAAAACAGTATTGACTGTTTCAGTCTTTTTGTCACTAGTTCTTTTTGTAGTATATACTTGGGCTATATTTGCCTTTGTTTTCCTTCTTACTTTAGGTATATTAATAGAATCTCTTTAGGGTTGTTTCTGGTTGGTTGGTTCTTTTTTTTTTAATTCTCTCTGGTCTTAGCTTTTCTGACTTTCTCCCTGCCAGCTTTTCCTACTCTTGAGTACTCTTAGTTATGCATTCTTATTTTCACTGTTGCATGACTCCAGCTTTCATGTTTAGGGCACATTTCCATGGCCACACACATGCACTGACTACCTACTCTAGTTCTCACCCCTGCACCCCAGGCAGACCAAACACAAGCCAGCATTATTATTAGTCTGACACACGCATTTCACACCAGATAACAGAATAGCTTGATTTCCAAGTTGGAGTTGACTTACTCTTTCCTAGTTCAGAGCACAAGCAGAAAACTGACATACCAAGAGCATCTGGCCATATCAACACTTCCTCTGAAAAGCAGCTGGTACAGTCATACTGGTCTCCTACAGTAGTCTCCTCTTTGCACTGGGATAATTGTTCACTATGTTTTTTTTAAATGAACACTTAGATAATTCTTATTCTTTTTTTTTTTTTCCCCAGTAAAAACAGTATACTTTAAACATCAGAAAAAATATAGTATCAGCACGAAAGATAGAAAGGGTATTGCTTCGGGTTTAAAATAGAAGTGTGGAAATATGACTGGGACAGAGAAAGAAGCTGGAGACCCTCTTCTATACTATTTTTCTGACACTTCATTACTTTTTCACTTTATATCATGCTCATATTTACAAAGTGTTGACTGCAAATCTTATTGCGAGGACTGGAGAACTTTCATTTTAAATAGAACAAAGTGATAAACCTGCTTTTGAAATTGCATGGAGACACTAAGAAAGCATCTCAATTACTATGAGGCTGATGGGAGATGCATTACCTGCTGTGGTATTAACAATGAACCCTGTAATGGAAAAGTTTTACAGGGATACCATATGCGAATTCTTTAGTTATGTTGGGTTTGGGGTTTTTGTTTTTTTTTTAATGATACTCTACTATTTGCAGTGGTAAAAACTCTTTTTCAAGGAAAACAGATTGCAAACTCAATCTCAATTAATTCCATTCTGTCAGACATTTGCCCATTTTTGGTATTTCATTCCAGGTCATACTGATGCAAGATTCAGACATGCCAACTGTCCTGCGTGAGAGTTGTCAGACAGATTAGCGCTCATGCACTGACAGAGCTACTACTTTGTCAGGACTGGGAATCAGTGTGTTGAAAATGAAGCCTCAGCTGATGTGCCTATAGGAAGAAAGCAACTGGCAGTATATGGAGTTTGATCCTATTGAGTCTTGGTGTCTAAGACTGTGCTGACCAGGTCACATTCCCACTCTTCTTTGAATGGAGAAGGACCAAAATCTGTTAACGATATAACTCTCCTGAATCCTCTTCTGAGACCATCATTTATCCCCCTCCTCTATTAAATAACAGACCTACACATCCCTTCATTTTCTTTTTTTTTCTTTGTTCTAATACTTAGGAAGTCTCTTTTTGCTTGTTCAGTTGAAATTGATTTTGATCCTTTCTTTTTCTAAATTCTCCCTCCTCCCCAAATTTAAACTATTCATTATAGCAGCCTTAGTTATGCATTGTTTCACCTACTGTTTTTGAAATGTCTCTGTGCTCATATGCTGACACACTGTCAATGCTTTCTCTTATCTGAGTAGACATTATCTCACTTTTTATATATACACAGGATGCTCTCCAGGAACTCCTGTATTATGTCCTGTTTGATACAGAGCAATTGATACTTTGTAGCTCTACCATAAAGGGCACAATCTTCTTAAAGCTCTTTCAATCTTTCTTGAGAATACTATTTTTTCAGGACTGTTATTCTATAAGCAAGATGAGGAAGAAGTCACAGTTCAATGGGGCATATTTTTTAGCTCTCACAACTTCTTTCCTCATGCTGGGTTACATTTCAATAAAGACTCACAAATTCAGACTGCTGAGGAACTGCACCCCTTGTTTATTTCACTGCGGAGCTGACAAAAAAAATGAAAACTCAAAGAATACACTCACAATGGGCCAGTTATTTTTGATTGTTTATCAAAAAGAGGGCACAGATACTATGACACAACACAAAATCAGGGCCCGTTGCTTTGAGAGACTCACTATCTGGAGAATTGTCACAGCACACCACTAATCCCTCCTATAGAATTCAGAGAGCAAAATAAACCCTTTTTCCTAGTAGTGCTTGTTTTCCAGTCCAAAATCTATTTTTAAACCATTAGCATTAGTGTTTTGGAGCACAGAAGCATAAGATCTAAGCAGAAATGGAAACTATAACTAATAAACAATCAAATTATGCTACCAACTGCATGCGTTTGCAAGTGTTACTTGCTTTAAACATTGCTTTGAGAAAACATTTCCCAGAAAATATCAAGAATGTCATTTTACCACAGGAGGTATGCAACGTTCCTGGATTAATAACGCTTTATAGCATAGCCATTTGGATCTAGTGTTTTTTTTCCTGTTCAGACCATAGTTTCTGTTTTGCTTAATGTAGGTATGCTGTTACTAAACGTTGTAAGTAGCTTTTTAAGATGCTAGTACTGCTGCTGTTATGAAGCCTAAAGGGTTCCAGCACCAGATGAAATTTCCCAGGATAATCCCCTAGGCTATGTGAATTGCTTTACATGGATTGCATTTTAAATCTCATTTGATAGCAAATGTTTGGGGGGGGGGGGGGGGGGGGAGAAAAAAAAAAAGAAGAAGAGTGCTTTCTGGCTTAATCACAAACCACAACAAGTTAAGTGTGCATAATAAGATTTGTCCACTTATCCAATCTGAATAGCTGGAAAAATTGTTCAGTTATGCACTGGCAGCTTTAGAAGTGGTAAAGAAATGGAAAGGAAAAAATTAGAGAAAATCTTCCACACTCTTAATGCTCACCAGTTACTGTGAAAGTAATATCTATTTGAGTTTTTGCCCAGCACCATAGCATTTTTGGTAAACTACTGCTATCCTGTTTAAGGAGTCCTAATTTCCACTTGCGCGCATGTGTAACTCTTGCACTGGTTAAGGAACTTCTTGCTTTGATGCTGCAATAAAAACACGCTGCTAAGAGTTCAGCGTATACAGACTGATATTTTCAGAAATTCTGTGCTATTTTACCTGACATTTGTCTCTGGCAGTCTGTGACTTGGGTTCAAGAAGCTATTATTCTAAAAGCTTAGTCACGTAACTCTCCCCACTAGGCTCTCCAGTCTGCTCTTAGCAATCACATGTGAGGGCAGGAAACAAGGAAAGTATGATATAGTTTGTGTAGCAAATAAGAACTGGATATCCTACAGTGCTAACTGCAGCAGCAAGGGAAATGCAAAGCACATAAATTAAGGTATAACACACATGCAAAAGAGGACAGCTCCTTGGAGTTTTCCCCAGGGTGATGCTTCTAGACACCATACTAACTTGGTCCTACCAGGCGACATTCAGATAAAGAAAAACAACCATTCTAGTTTAAGCAATAACAGATGTTCACCCTTCCTGCAGTAGGGATGCTGTGACTTCCTGTAATAGTTTTAGTATGATTGATCAGAAACAAATTCAGTACAGATTTTAAGTGCTAACTGACCCCTCTTTAACCTCCACCTAAACTGAGTATTATTTTGAAATGAAACTGAATATAATCTTGGAAAAACTTCTATTAAAGATTAACAAGGCAACCATAAAATGTTAGAC
Organism: Harpia harpyja; assembly: GCF_026419915.1. Lineage (NCBI taxonomy): Eukaryota > Metazoa > Chordata > Aves > Accipitriformes > Accipitridae > Harpia > Harpia harpyja. Next base: position 13,897,455 of record NC_068949.1, on the reverse strand, counting down.
ATGATTAAGGATGCTGAATCTTTATGTGGGTCTAGCAGTCTTTTCAGACAGCCCACAGAACAAGAAGGCATCAATTCCCTTACTGCCATAAGGAGTTATGCAGATACTCTAATGAGATACTTCTTTGACTAATACCTGAAAAATGCTGAGGTAGTCTGACAAAATGCCTCTGCCAGAAGTAGCCACCATTTACATAACTAATGTAGCTCATTTTTCTATTCACAAATTAATCATGAGCAAATCATGTTGTTAACAAATTTGGTACCCAGAGTTATTCCACTAATGCTCAATGCAGACAGCAAAATGTGCAGAACCAATCCACTGTAACTAATGTTAAACAACTGCTATTCATGCTATTTGTAACCCATTTTTCAGACTGATCACCTGAGCTGTGTTATGGCTTCTGCTTCCTAACTGGCTGGCTGTAGCTATCTAAACAGAAAGAGAACACAAACGACATGCTGCAGCCATTTCATTCCTTCCCCAGGCACTCTCACAAGCACATATACTCACAGTTTTTAGGACTTTCAGTTGCTGTGAGCATTCTTCCACACTTGAAAATTATGTATTTCTGTGACTGTTCCTGGGTACTGAGTAGAAAAATACATGAACAAAGCTGAATTGGATTTGCTGGTATTATGCCAATGAATGCTTGACAATATTTGATTGAAGTCACCCAGTGCTATATGCTGTGTGGATTGCCTTGTCCCAGCTCACTCACAAAACTAAAAAATTTCAAGAAAAGCCTTAACTCTACCTCAGATGAAACTATGAGGAATCTTGAAGGAAAACAGATAGACATCTCAGCCACATTCCTGTTGAGCAGAAAGTACACCACATGGAAGAGTTAAAATACCGCTGAAACTGCATGAAGACCCATACACGCCCAAGTAACAAGGACCGGCATCACCCCAAAGCCCTGAACACAGAAAAGCAATGCTCCCTGCCCTCCCACTGCCTTTTAGGTTCCATCATGAACATGCACAGGTACCCAGTGGTGCAGCAGGCTCTGGGAGAGGGTTTATTCCTGTCATACCATCAAGCGTTCTGCGCAACTCCCACCCAGGCAGGTCCTTGTTCACTGCCACAGCCTCAGTAATAAGGGTTGGATTTCCCATGTGTATATTTGTGTAAAATACCATTAGCTAATCTCAATCTTCTTTTTAATTCATTATCAAGAGACAAAACTAGCCCAAATGTAATGCACCGCAGTTTGTTGAGCAGTCCCAAGAGGCCATCTCACTGGATAAAGCGAATAGCACATTCTAGAGACATGCATTCAACAGCAGGTTTTAGTTCAGTGGAGCACAGTACTAGATGATGATTTCTAAATGTATTCACAGTTTTCTGTCCTGTTTTTCATAAGCACAGCCCAGCATGGTCACACACCCCTTCTCTCAGACTAGAACTCTTTCTCCCACAAAGATGGTGGGATAAGAACTGCCTTTATGGGTCAGGCTATCCTAAAAAAAGCACTAAAAGTACTACTGCTGGCACTTTTGGTACTGATGTCAACAGTAAAAGGAAGAGATTAACATATATGAAGAGGAAGGAACATGTTCCTGATATAATAATTTTAGTCCCCCCAACTCAGGAATGGGAGAGAGAAAGCGTACACCCTATTCACAGGGCTGACCTAAAATTAACACAGTGGACTTCATTCCTTTGAAATTTATAAAGCTACTAGAGAATTAAATTTCCTAATGTGGACAAAGACAGTTGTTTAATTTGAATGCTTTGGACTCAATCACAATTTTGAGCCACCAGAGCTGTATTAGTTTATACCAACCAAAGATCTATTCTGAATTTACAGATCAAGGGTGTTTGAGCATAGCTGATATCACCAGCTGGTATCAATGAGCTCTGAAAGAGCACTGAAGTGCAGGACAGTTATTTCCATTCAAAAGAAATCACAGAATTGTGAACAATGTCACTCATATACCTCTATGGGACCTTTACATTGAAGAGGAACTAAAACCAGAAACAAAACACGTGGTAAGAATCAGACACATCAACATATCACCAAAGATCACTAAAAAAAATTATAAAAATCTACACTTCTTCTATATCATTTCATTATATACAGTCTGAATTCTTTGTAATATAGTTCTGACACTGTGCAGTCAGTATGAAATTATGTTACCAAAACGAATCAGAAGTGAATACCTGTGCTTTACCTCATATCTCAATTCTTTCTTTGGCATAGTATTTGACCTTTCTATTACGTTGTGCTTGTGCATATCTAGGTGTGACAGAAAGGATGAATAATAAAAAACTATGACTCAGTGGAATAAAATTTGTGTCCACATACACCAAGAAAGGGTACAAGATAATAGCAGTTAATTGATTCCCTGTTTAGGAAATGCAGTGGTGCGTATAATGTATCACTACCAACTTATAGTAAAACATCATATTCTGTATTAAGATAAAGGCAACATACTAATGACTATGACTAAATCTTGACAGCCAAATGATCTCTTCTTGTAACAGTCTGTGGTATAATGAGTAATCAGAACAGCAGAGCAGTAATTATGCACATTCACTTACACTAAAAGCATTTCTGATGGACTGAAGTGTACTGAAGTAGAAACAAATATGAGATATAATTATTTTCCTTACATTTACATTGGACATACAATTCCCGTGTTTCCTTTCTGGTTTTTAAAATTAAACCAAGAAACAGAAGTCTTAAAAGCTTTTATTTTCCATTAACTTAAGGTGTTTTTCCTGCTTTTAATTAACATTTACTTTGCTTGAGAGAAGACAGACATTACATAATACATATCTCTCATGTATTTTTAGGGCAAGCCACAGAAGTGTGGAGAATGATGAAGGCTTTCATATGAACAAGATATGATGTGAAGGAGCAATGAAGTGCCGGTACATGACTTCTACGTAGCAGTGGCCAAAGGCTTCTGATTAAGATAACCAAGACAATGTGAGAAACATTCATGTTGTTTTACCATCTTCTCTCAAAATTTATGGGAGGATGGAAAGAAAAAAATTCAAATGTTGAACAGGAATTTGGACACTTATTCAAGCTGATAATGTTCCAAAGCTCTAATGAATGAAGGAAGGGGCAGAAAAAGATTCTTGAAGCACAGATAAATGTTCAGCCTACATACTGATTGATCTTTCCAGATGAATAAGTACTTCTAATGCTATTGATGTGCTGGTCTATTTATGAACACAAATCCAGTTTTAAAGTCTGTTAAATTAATGCAAAAAGATGGTGCTTCAGTGTGAAGTAAGATGATATTTTACATATGCAGATAAATCTAAACCATGCTCAAAAATAACACAAGAAAGGGTGGTTTAGAAGTTCTTTGCACCCCCTACCTGAATGTTATTTATATAGATACGTATGTTTTTACCAAAGTTACAAATTTCAAAAGCCCACTCCAATCTGCACGTGCCATCAGCAACCTACTGATCTTGATTAAAAAATATATACCATATTCATATAGAAAACTTAGAAATATGTGATAGTCCTGGGTACTACAGTTGCTAAATTCCAAGCCTCAAATGCCACAGCAGAATTCAAAACATTGTAAGGTGAACAGAGCCATAACATCCTCTATGGTCTTCTTCTGGTTTCCGCTATCTGTGGTGTGCTCCTCTGTCACATGGTTAATACAAGTAAGTTCTGTAATGGTTTGGGAAGACCCTCTGGTATCACTGAAAACCCAATCTGTGCTGCACCGTATTGCCAAATATCATGACTTTATATCACTTGGTTCTCTATTTCCATGCAGCGCTCTTACTTCTTCAAGGATATTCCCTGTCCTTTCTAATTATTTAACTGCCTTGCTACTTATCTTACATCTCACCTCACAGAAACTGCTGCTTCCCTGAGGATTACAAGATTTGGGAAGGTATGGAGCATAATTTTTTGTATTTCAGCATGTATTTTTTTTCCCCACATAATTTCTAGTCTCCCACTTCTTGAGGAAAATGTTCATAAAAATTAAATCCCAGTGTGCTAATTTTCATCATGAGTGCACAGAAACACACTAAAGTTTAGTGATGTACATTTCAGTGTCTGTAATATTTTAATACGAGACCTTATACATCTGTGTATACATATAAAAATCCTGTAATTGAACATTTTGTTCTATCTTCTTCTTCCCTTCTGTCTTACAGAATTACAACTATATATTTGTTTTACAGAAATGATGAAAATATGTTTTGCAACAAGAAACAGCTGCATGTCTACCAACTCTGTGATAACTTGACTGTGGTCCATTTTATATGGTTCCAGATTTTTTTCTTTACACTTGAAAATCTCATGTCTGCTATGGAGGTTAAAAATTATGGCAGAAAGAGTAAAGATGAGAGCTTGATCTCTAGCTTTCTTTGGAAGAGCAGCTGTAAGAGGATTACCCATCAAACAGTAAAACTTAAGGATGCTGTCAAGTTCCAACAGGAAAACTCATACTGGCAAGTAAAGGATGCCTCTTTCTGTGCATATTCTTCAAAATCATAAAGTTTTGGCAATTTCATCAAAATTTTGCTCCTTTAATCTAGAAAAGAAAAAGTTTTGTTTGCAGTTTTTTGGGTTTGTTTTTAAATAGGTGGAATCTATTTATACATAAAATTTTCTAGCATTGAGCTCAATTGCTACCACACTGTAGAATTAAACAGTTGTACAGATTGAAAAATAGGGCCACAGATTAATTAAGCAAGTTTCTCCAAAGCCAAAACACAAGTTTTATTGTTTTAACAAATTCAGATTGCCTTACTCTGAACTCCTCCGCTACACTTCTGTATTCTTCTGTGGGACATCAGTTAAAGAAAAATAAATAGAGGTATTCAAGCACATTTCCACATGTTTCTGTAGAACATAAAATGCTAATTAAGATATAACTAAAGCAGTACTTTGCTGATCTGATGAAATGAACCATCCATAGAATTAATTAGGACCACTTTGCTGATCTTTCTTCCATCACATAAAGATTATTTGACCCAAACAATTTTTACCTGCCAGTTAAAGCAATTTCCTATATTTAGATTTCACTGCTATTAAAATGAAGAGGAGTCGTAGTATTTTCCTTCAACATGATTAAGCCATTCTTAATCTTTTCAAAGGAACACAATCATTTGGAAACATTAGAAAGGGAAAAGAAAATTAAGAGATAATGACAAGAAGGAGAGGCAAAGGGAAAAAGTACCATGATCTGTATGGCACAAAGAGCTAAAGCAGATTTGATGCTAATTAATAATGCTATCTCTATCATCTATTTAACTTCACATGCTGGCAAGATGCCTGACTAATTTGTTTTGATCTCTACTTCCATACTTAGCAAGTGGTTTACTATTTCTTCTGTGCTCCAAAATTAATCTGTGTTACAAGAGATGTTTTTGGAAGAAAAAGATAGAGGCTCTTGCGCTATTACAAACAGCAAAGGACCCAGGATTACTTCCCAGCTTTGGGGTCTTAACTACCTGTTAAAAGGTAGTTAGCTACCCTGCTGCCCAGGACATCTAGTTTCCATTGGAAAACTCAGACACATGAGCAAAGACAGAGTAGTACCGTGCTTCAGAAGGCCTGTAGTCAAAATGATTGGGGAGCAGGGCAAAGAGTACTCCGTGAACTGTATCTGAAAACAGCACAAGCATAGCCTTACTTCACTAAAACTCTGAAGGTCAGGATCCTCCCAAGGCTCTTAGAAAGGCAAAACAGTCTGAGATAGAAGATAAAATAGGGTCTTAAGAGTCAGAGTCTGCCTAATTTTCATGCCATGAACAGAGCCAAGGCAGCAGAAAAGGAAGAATTCGCAGCTGTTGTTCTCTCTACTGTTTGTTTTAGGCATAATTGTTTCAGCTCTTCCAATAAAGCTGAAGCAGATCAGTCAGAGGAAAAAAAAGCAACCTACCCCCCAAAAAACCCCAACAGATCATCAATCCAGCTAGCTACTCCATTCAGCGTGTTCCTTCTCTTAATTCTGCAGGAGAGCACTTACCAGTACTCCTACAAACTTTTCCTGATGTCCTTCAGTCATCATCCTTCCTTCTTTTGATTCAGTGTATCTTGCATTAATTAATTACATTAATTTAAAAGTGTTTTGAAAACTGACACTGAGCTTGATCAATCAGCTTTTTCCACTCAATATTTCTTAACCAGATCTACACCCAACATGGGAATTTTCTAGTATGTGGATTGTTGTTTTTATCATTTAAATGAGACCCCAATTGTAATCGCAATGCACATATATAACAATTAGTAGATTGTAGATGTCATGGACGGACATTTTAAAAAGACCCTCTCATATATGAATGATAAAGAGGACTGATTCTCCTTTATTTTCTCTTTATACCTCTCAAGATTACAATGCACTTAAGTGACAGCCAGCAACAGCAGGACAAATTCGTTTTGAGACTGTACCCTTCAAAACTATGCTGAAGTGGAGAAAAAGTAATGAGTAAAAAAAAATAAATTTCCCAAAAGATAAACAAGAAAAAGCCTTATTGCCTTTTTTTAAAATCAGTTTGTTTTTCCCAGAACACTTGCTGACATTTCTACAGTCTTAGAAAAAAATTCTCCCTCTGCTAATTGTCTTAATTTATAGATTCATCATGCATGCACCACTTCAGTTAATCTGCACCAACAATTCAGTTCACTGTACTGGCACTATTTCTCCTCTCTTTTGACATTTTCTTCCACTCTTGACTGAAAAAGATACCCTGAAAAGGGACTGCAGGTTCCCAGAGGAGCATCTTAGACCCGCCACCTGAGTTCAGACTTCCCCCAGAACAACAGTGACAGGAAAAGTCCTTCCATTTAAGGAGCTTCCATGACATAGAAAGGGATCCCATTACAAATGCCACATCCAGCTAAGTGACAGTCGCAACAGAAGTGGCCAGGACAGACAAGACTCCCCCAGCTCAGTGTAGAAGTCTATTAAGCAAACTTGTCTTACTGCTACCAGATACAGACCTATTCTAAAAATAAGAGAAATGCAGTCGTTTTCACTTTGCCAAGTTCTTGCGGCACCACTAGGACTCATCGTTATTCAGTAGTTTGTTCTGCATACACACGCAGAGGAAACTAGACTGCTTCTCCAGACTCCCCTGACTCCTGCTCAGCTGTCTGGTTAGAACATAAGGGCTGAAAAGAGCTGTTAGTGCTGGAGTCAAACTAGCATGTCCCCTGAATGCTTTGAAACCCATGACCTCGACACTGTTTTGCAGACAAGGATGGTGTCCTGGCTCATTGTAGGTGTCTGCTTACTTAACAGTAACATAGGTTTCCTGTAGTGACTGCTGTGGAAGGTTATTGCTCTGGAGCTCATGCCTTCTTTTACAAGCCATGTAACCATTGCTGGAGACTAAGACAGTTCAGGAACAGTGTGGCCTTCAGGTCTTTCTAGAAACAGAGTCCTCCAATACTAGTTATTTCCTCCCTCCCTCATTTTTTTCCCCTCTTTCTTTGGAGGGAAACTTTCCTTTTTCCTTTTTTTGTGGGAGGGAGAAAGGAAGGGAAGAGGGGTGCACCCTTCCAAACATGCGTGGTGCGTTTCTGCAGTACTGCCAAAAGGTAACAGACCACTAAGGCACTGTACTGGCCTTGAAAACAGCAGACAAGGAAAACCACAACTCTAAATAGCACAAACTTGAGGATTTAAGGGACACTTGAAGTGTGATGGTATTTCTGCAGGAAGATAGACACAGGCTCCTGTAAAGCACCATCAATCTGCACTGCTGATGCATGAATTAGGGGATGTGAATCACATTTCTACTGACACACCCAATGAGAAATCAAAACATTTAATAGAAAACGTGAGCCTGATAATCTAAAGATCTTCTTGTGTGTGTGCTGTAATAATCATTACGCTTAGTAGATACATGCTTCCTACTCCCACATACTTCACCCAATCCTCATGGCTATTGCAGTCTTTAAATATAAGTCTCCTGCACTAAATAACCACAGTTAATTTCCCTCAGAGATAACAGGAAGCTCAGAGGCACCAAAGCTTTTGTTGCTGGAATTTTACCATTGGTGCTATATAAGAACTGCACAATACATTACTTATGAACACCAACATTTCTTTATCTGTTTTTGTGTATTCATTTTTGTACTTAGTGCAATAGCTCCAGAGAACAGATGATTAATTCTAGGTTATAACAAATGACTGTTTACAATATACAAGCCAACTCTGTAGCAGTAAAACTAGCCCCAAAAGGTTAAGTGTTTATCAAAAATGGTATTTAATAATGCATTTTCCTACCTGTTATCTTATCAGTTCCAAACAGGATGTAACAGCTATACCTCTTTTTTTTCTCCCCTTCTGACCAGTGCTGTTCCTTCATTAACATATCACTGTCCTTATCAGTGCTTTCAGTGAAGCAGGAGCAAATCTCTCTCCCCCCTGTTGTTTTCACTTTCTGTAATGCTCTCGTACCATTCACAGTTAACCAGCTCATCATTGCAAACTTTTGCTGACAATTAGAATACAGCAAGGTTTGCAACAGTGTTTGGTGTTACTTACCTGAACCACAGGATCTAAAGCATTAAGTACTAAGCAGATGATCACAGAAAGAGAAAGCAGCCTTGATGCTTCAATGCTGAAGTTCAGTATTTCCCATTGGGACTCTGAAGAACATTTTCTCTTGTGCTTGATTCTTTTATGGTTGCCTAGTACAGATGGTTTTCCATCTTCCTCAGAAGTACCTAGTACCAGATGCTCTCTTGCTTGCTAAGTCACCAGACTACACATTCGATGTGTCATCCAAAATCGCAGTTTCCATAATGTTCACCCTTTAGTTTTAAAAGGCACGCAAAAAGATAAGAATTTAGCATCAAAACCATGATATTTCTCTTACACTGTCCCATCATTGTTACAACTCGGCAGTTCTGGGAACAATTTGACAGAAAACAGAGATTCAGCAAAGAATCCATGTGTTATGACAGCTCATATATGACCATGGTAATAGGACTACACCAGTTGTCTTCAAGCCAGCAGGGAGATTGTTGTGGATTTGTTCACCAGTGACCTGAAAGGCAGGTGAAGCAAAGCAGAGAGGTGACTGATTCATTGTTACATTACCTGGCTCTGAGTAGAGATACGAGATAGGAAAGAAGTGTAATTCAGAGGTTCTCATTTTTGTGTGGCCTGTACTAATAGAGTAGATTTCAGAAGTAGGTTTAATTAGAACAATAAAATCAATTTAAGAGAAGCTGTAAACTATTTAAGCACTGCAGTGAATTAAAGAATGTTCTACATATTTTTTTGAAAGCAATATAAGGGGTTTAAAAAAAAAATTGGAGAGAAACAATCTTAAGGCCTGAAATTTGGTGGTGAATAGTTAAAACTTACTAGCTGGATGGATCCTATCTTTAAGACACCATATATCCAGAAATGGTCAATGCCTTTTGAAAAAAACAAAGCCTACCACAGGATTAAAATCAACATCTCAAACCTCCCTTTTCCATGCTTTTTTTTTTCCCTCCCCAGCAGCCAAAATATACCGCTCTTTTTATTTACTATTGCACACAGAGGATCAGTTCTGTATGTGATTCTCCCATTTGGTGTAAAGATAATAGATTTACATTTCATCATATCGAGGCTGTCTAGCTCTAACAGAGGATAATTTTGCTAAATTCTATTACATCTACAGTTTAATGACTTTAAAAAAAAACAAAACACCAAAACATACAAGATAAGCAGATAGTCTTACTTATTTTTTAAGAAGAAAGCAAGAACTACAACAAAACCTCCTCTTGTGGCACCAACTTCACACAGCTAATCCAACCTCTTTCTGGTATTTTCAGCCTGTTAGAAACCAGCACCAATTCCAGCTTCTTTCCTCCTCAAAACTAGTACTACAATGACAAGAATATTGGCATATAGTTAAATAAAGAAACTTTATTTTTGTTTCAGAACAGATAAAATTACATTGCTTACTCTCCTGTTCAGCAACTGGAAAGGAGTATTTATCCCCTTTCTACTACATCAAGTCTCTTTATGCCTTACAGCAAAAAGACTCCCTGCATGTTTCCATGGGGCAGTGGGGACCCTTGCATGGCACGGGTGCCTATCTGTGCCTAAGAGACCTGATCCTTGTCCTTTAGTGAGCTGTGTCACAGGCTGGTGTGTCCAGCAGCCTCTCTGCCACATGCCCGGAGTGCTACTGCTCAGTCATATTCTGCTACCCTCCCCATGCACACAGCCTGCAGCTACCTAGATTTGATCCAGCCACTACACACACCAGCTGGAGAACAGAATATCTGCTTTTCCCACCGGCTAATTCACCAGAGACACAGACCAATGCAAAGACAATTTAAAATTAGCAGAAAAGATGCTTATTGTTCTGAAGGGATTTATGCAGCAGGCGTAGCTAATATCCACCTGTTTCAACAAGAGAGGGTGTTGATGTAAAACTAATTTGCAAAATTGGTTAGAGCAAAGCTGCATTTTAAATATCACAACCTTCGATCTGTTTCCATTTTGTATGACTCAATATAATTTATTACTATCACTAGAAGATTTTTTTTTTTTTTGCATAATGCTGCTAACACAATAGAGACCATTCAGCTATGTACTGCACACACACAGTCAGATGTACAGCATAAGTCCTGTTCTAAAAACTGTGTCTTCTAACAACTACTAAGTAAATGAGGGCTTCCTTCCTATACCCAAACTTCTTGGCAAATTTGGGTCATTCTTCCTCTTTACAGAAAGAGACTGAAGCTTTAGGAACAGAATGGTGACTACAGCCATCCAGAACACTATCCAACCACAGAAATCCAGTTTGGGGTCATAAAACAATTTCAAAAAGTTTTCAAATGTCCACAATACTTGCATCTGTTTCAAGTTCATTCGTAGAGATCACTGTTAGTCACAGCCTGCACTATAAGCTGGAATTTACCTTACAGCATTCACTCTCAGTGTAAGCACACACATCTCCACTCATACAAATTGCTTAGCCCACAACTCAGACATTGACATTGTTTGGCTGGAAATGAACATAAAAAGCATTTGCCTCTGTTTGGGCACAGCAAAATCACCAAACTTCCAGTTAGCTAATGCACTAATAAGCCATGAAGGTGATATAGACCGTAAAAGACAGAAACAGTATTACTGTGCCAGATGCAATGACTATGAGTAGACAAGGTTCTAAGAAACACAAAACCCCAGAAAATCATACTGATTAAAGAGACTTTTTGTATAAACTTTTTTTTAACAATACCGTGAAAGATACTGAGAAATTGTGCTAATTCTGTCTCTAAAAATTAAGTTTTATTAGAAGGAGGGTCATGTAGGTAGCATTAATGTTTTTATTTTTACAACAGGAAGCACACCGTTTAAATAATATTTCCCATTTTATACAATGGCCCCATCAGAATAGTGCCCTTATTCAATTAATAGGAAAATACAGTGGGAAACAACTTTTTCCTTCACTTCAATATTGTCTACATATTTAAATCTACATAACGTCAGACACTTCCCACTATGTCCATTGAGCACCAAGTATACACAAAAAAGTCACCTTTTGAGTGTGACTCTGCAAATATCACTTGGGATTTTTTTCATAGCATTCAAACCATGAAGCCTGATCATACTCCATTTCTTTTCTTTCAAATGATTTATACAACAAAGCACTTTTTTTTTTAAGAAATAATCAAAAAAGAATACATTTATGACCTAACAGTCTAATACTCCTTAGCAGCAAGCTAGCCAGCTCAACGTCTTCCTATTGTTAAGACCCATCTGCCTCTGAACATTACTGTAAGAAGAAAATAATCTGCTGGTTTTTTAATATATGCCAGTGCTCAAACAATTGCATATGCATCACTTAGACTCCATTTCCATTGCATAGCTAGAATGCAAGTAGTCAATAGACCTTTCAACATAGACCTGGATATTACCCTTGAAACAATGAGCAATTACATGAAACATCCCATACTTAGCTTTCAAAAGCATCTAAAAATCTGTGACAAAAGTTTTGAAGCCACAACATTTAAAAAAAAGCATAAAAAGGGAAAAAAACCAGAAAACTTTTATCCCTATGAGTACAGAGCATACGAATGTTTCTCACCATGCCCAGATTTCAGAGGGAGAGGTTGGTTTTCACAAGCGAGTCTCCAAATGCCAGACATAAGCTTTCAGATGGTTTCTCTGCCCTTACCTAGAATAAAAAGCTGCCCCTATTAGTCACTTGGAGCTTCATTGCTCACAGTAGCAATACCACTACTTTGACAAGATATCCAAACATTCTATGGAAATGAAATGTTTCATCGTGAAACATTTTCTGGACATGACATTCCAGAAAAGAGATTAGTCACTTGTATGAGTTAAGACACAGCAGTCTGAAGCATTCTTGTGATAATTAATGAGCTGGATCATGTTGTAGGAGTGCTGCACTGCTACCACTATTGATGCCGGCTAGCCAAGGGGCTTGCTTAGGAAAATATTTGCAATAACTTTTTGAAATGCCGAATTTGAAAGATGACCATAACAATGAGAACCTATAGCCTCAGGCTGATCTTTTTTGAAGTCTTGTTTCAGCAACTGCTATTGATGCTCTGCCATATTCATAACATGGTCATAACATTATCTGCAGTAGCTTGGAATTTCTTATAAGCAGTTATACTGCTCACTGACACGGTTACCTCAGGTGATGTGCAGGTTACACTGCACAATTCAGTGACCACGCATACTCATATCATCCTCCACATATTGCTTGCACTTTAATAGCAAAGACAGTTACTTAGTTCCATCATCTGTCATAACCGCGTGCTGCTTTCCAGAAGATTCCTCTGAAAAAAATAACTTGTGGCTTTAAGAACAAGAAAGTGCATTATCTCCTCCTGAAGAGGTAAACCTATGGATATGCTTCTGCTTTTTTTCAGCCACCTGGAAATACTGGAATGATATTCTGCCTGCAAACAGATCTGAATAACATCCCAGCTAGCCTCTGCCTTTAAGGGGTTGTTTGCAGCTTGTTGAATAACACGGCAGGATGACACCTGGCAGAAAATTTAATCCTTTCAATAGAATCTTCAGGTTTCCTTTCCTCTTTTTCACAAAAGCGTGAAAAGTTAACATGTCACCAATATTCCTCATAATCATTTTGAAGCACACCTATAGCTTTGCTGAGAGATGAAATATCCCGATTAACTCATTCTTGTCTCCACTTACGGACTGTAAATCTTTAATTAAGCATTTAGTCAGAAGTCTACTAAAAGGATTACAATGTATACTGTCAACACCAGGAGAGTAATAGAGAGACAAAAAATCAAATGCAAACAGAATTAAAGATGTCTTTTTTTTTTTTTTTTAATTGCAGGCAATAGCAGAGACAGCTCAAGCCTACAACCATGCTTTTTTCCTAAGTACAACTATTAGTTCCTCTTTCAGTGATTTCATTTCAGCATAATTTTCTGTCGCTCCCTCCATCACTCAGAATGATGGGGACTTGCAGAATTAAACCCACAGTTTTGAGTAGCAAGCCCAAACATTTACCTGCCCCTTATTTTATACAAAATTATTCTTTGCAGGAGAGGAAATGGTAGAATGAAAGAAAAGAGCAGTTCCTATTCAGTCTGATAGTTTTACAGGAACACAATTATAACTGGACATTATACAGAACACCTAAAAGGTCCCTCTCTCACACCCTGGAGAGATGAAACAATTACATAAAAGAATATATGACAGCTAACAACCTGTGGACCACACAGCTGAATAGATGGAGTTCAAAAGGACATGAATACTTTATGGATTTCAGGATGTCCAGCAGCCCCTCTCATTACTGAAAAGCAGAAGTGGACTTTGTGCAGCAGGGAGGGTGCAGGTGAGAGAGAGCAGGTGGCCAGGAGGCTCTGGGAGATGGCATGAGCTAGGAGCATCTTGCCTCCAGAAAGAAAATACGTGTCCAGTAACAGTAAGCCATCCATTTTTTAAAGACAACTGCCCAGATCAAGAGTTCAAGACCTGTGTAATTACTTGATGACATTCCAGAGGCCTGGCTCAGCTGCAGCAGACCATGCATGGAAGTGATCATCTGGTTTGCAGAGTAAACTGACATGGTTTTATTAAATAGGATGGTGAACCTGCCTCTAACCTTTCATTTTTTTCCGAAACAAAAGTACAATAGAAAGAAAACATTTATTCTCATAACTTTGGAGAACAATATCACCCTTTTCTGCAGACACTAAAAACAATAAGGATTATTTTTATTCAAGAGATCTGCTCTTGCAGCTAGCTAAAATCTCTGGAGAAACATTAGATGAATAAATCATTATCCAATAGAAAACCTGCTTATGGAAATTAGATAATTTTATAGGAATTTTTATGACAGCAGATTTGCACTTCAACAGAAGCATCCTGACTTTGATTTATTTGGGTAATGTGTATCTATTACAGTTTCTTGTGTTTGCCGTTTAAATGAAACAACAGTTCTAGCCACTTCCACGTTCTTTATGATGGAGGGTTTTCAGAAGCCCTTGCCATAAGCGTACTTTCCTTCTGCTGTATCCAATATAAGCTTTATTCTAGCCTGCAAGAGTAGCTGAATACAGCCAGAAAGCAGGATTATATCAAAGAGTATGTGACTGGCAATAAATTAAAATCCATCCAATTATAATAATCTCAAAATAAAATTTTAACTTTTGAATTATAATTGTCAAGAGTGTATTGGGTCTGGCTGAGATGGAGTTAATTCTCCCCATAGCAGCCCTCATAGTGCTGTGCTCTGCATTGGTAGCTAGAAAGGTGTTGATAACACATCAGTGTTTTGGCTACTGCTGAGCAGTGCTGGCACAGCACCAAGGCTGTCTCTCCAACATTTTTGCCCCCCTCAACGGTAGGCTGGGGCTGGGAAAGATCTTGGGAGGGGACATAACCAGGACAGCTGACCTAAACTAACCAAACAGATATTCCATACCATATGACGTCAGCTCAGATATAAAAGCTAAGTAAAGGGAGATGGAAGGGGGGCATTTTTGTCTTCTGGAGCAACCACTACGCCTACTGAAGCCCTGCTTCCCAGGAAGTGGCCAGACATTGCCTGCTGATGGGAAGTAGAGAATAACATAATTTGTTTTTCTTTACTTTCGCTTTATTAAACTGTCCTTATCTTGACCATGAGCCTTTTGTTATATTTTCTCCCCCCTGTCCAGATGAGGAGGGGGAGTGATAGAGTGGCTTTGGTGGGCAACTGGCACCCAGCCAGGGTCAACCTACCGCAGAGAGTCAGTTTCAAGTGTGAATGCCAAAGAGATTGCTTTATAAACACCTATTATTTAAAAATTTTGTCAATTTCTTGATAAAATGCCATTCATAAAGTTGTTACTGTGAAGACTATAGGTGAAAAAACCATGGAGATGTAAATGATGAAATGGCACAGAGAAAGGAATCAGAGCAGAAGTTAGGACAATATGTGGTGAAACATAGCTAAGGTAACAAATTAAAAGCTATGGGACACGCTGAGTAGAAAATTATCTGTGAAAGGGCAGCTCTTGGGCTCAAAATGAGAGTCAGAAAAATAACTATCAGAGCAACCACATGGCCTGCCATACCAAGCCACTGTTCCACATGACTCAACGTGCTAAAAGATCACTGTTGTCTGTTATATAGCATGGTTTTTAAAGGCAGCAAGCCCTAAGACTGAGAGTTTGAACTAGACCTGTCCCCTAACAGTTGACTCCAGTCCAGGACTCCAATCAGACACTGAAAAGTGAATGACAGAGGAGAGGAATACAAGTCACTACAGAAACACTTGGAGGGCAGAGATGAAGTCTAACATGTGAATGAAATATGGACAAAGCGGGCTTTTTCATCCCTTATCCCTGCTTTGTGATCCTTAATCGGACACTAAAGATGAAAAGAACAGGATTGAAAGGAGCAAAATTTACCAAAGCCACTAATCTACCACCTAGTGCTGTCCCAAAGTCCACCAGGATATCAAGCTTTCACTGATCCTAAGAGGATGTAATCAAATGGAAACAGAGAGAGCAGGTGATATCACCATCTCCATTGCATTTTGCCAAACTTTAAGCACTGTATGAAACCCTGTGATGGGTTAACCCTGGCTGGATGCCAGGTGCCCACCAAAGCCATTCTATCACTCCCCCTCCTTCTCAGCTGGACAGGGGAGAGAAAATATAACAAAGAGCTTGTGGGTCAAGATAAGGACAGGAGAGATCAATCACCAATTACTGTCACAGGCAAAACAGACTCAGTTTGGGGAAACTTAACTCAATTTATTACAAATCAACCGGAGTAGGGTAATGAGAAATAAAACCAAATCTCAGAACACCTTCCCTCCACCCCTCCCTTCTTCCCGGGCACAACTTCACTCCCGGATTCTCTACCAACCCCCCAGTGGCACAGGGGGACGGGGATGGGGTTTATGGTCAGTTCATCACACGTTATTTTCTGTCGCTTCATCCTCCTCAGGGGGAGGACTCATCACACTCTTCCCCTGCTTCAGCGTGGGGCCCCACCCACGGGAGACAGTCCTCCATGAACTTCTCCAACGTGGGTTCTTCCCACGGGCTGCAGTTCTTCACGAACTGCTCCAGCATGGGTCCTTTCCACGGTGTGCAGTCCTTCAGGCACAGACTGCTCCAGCGTGGGCCCCCCACAGGGTCACAAGTCCTGCCAGAAAACCTGCTCCATGGGCTCCTCTCTCCACAGATCTGCAGGTCCTGCCAGGAGCCTGCTCCAGTGCAGGGTTCCCATGGGGTCACAGCCTCCTTCAGGAACCCACCTGCTCTGGCGTGGGGTCCTCCCCGGGCTGCAGGTGGATATCTGCTCCACCGTGGACCTCCCTGGGCTGCAGGGGGACAGCCTGCCTCACCATGGTCTTCCCCACGGGCTGCAGGGGAATCTGCTCTGGTGCCTGGAGCATCTCCTCCCCCTCCTTCTTCCCTGACCTTGGTGTCCGCAGGGTTGTTTCTCTTACATGTTCTCACTCCTCTCTCCGGCTGCCGTTTCCCATCTGTCCCAACTTTTTTCCTTCTTAAAAATGTTATCACAGAGGCGTTACCACTATCGCTGATTGGCTCGGCCTTGGCCGGCGGCGGGCCCGTCTTAGAGCCGGCTGGTATGGGCTCTCTCGAACACAGGGGAAGCTTCCAGCAGCTTTTTACAGAAGCCACCCCTGTAACCCCCTCCGCTACCAAAACCTTGCCACACAAAACCAATACAAACCCACATCCCTGCTACCAACTTTTTTCACATTTCCTTCCCTTTACTTTAGTTCCCTTTGCCTTCTTTCAAAAGAGTCTAGCAAGATAGTATCTTTCGTAATACTGCTGTAGACCTGTGACCAAAACCATAGATACAGCAAATCTTTAAACACCTCAGATGTTGGTACAGGTTTCCAATGTCTAGAAGTTTCTGATAAAGGCAAGGAATTGTGCCTATCTTTCTCTAGCAGTGAAGCTGCAGCTAAGAGCAGAATTTTCATACCCATTTGCATGTATCAGACATTAAAAAATGGGAGATTGAGTGCAGAGTCATTGCAACAGCTTGAAAGTTACACACTCTAAAGTAGAGAAATACTAAGATGTAAAGAGGTATTTCGATTTTGTATTTGTCTACTGAGAAAGTCTTGCTGGAATGCTACCTACAATTCTGATGCCCAGCTTTTAATAAGAATGTGGAAAAATTGAAAAAAAATCAGAAATAAATAAAAAAAACCCTTAAGATTTTGAATTAAAAATTCAAAAAAGTTGCTTATCCTAGAGGTGTGGCTAAGGGACAATTTCATCATGGTGTATAGGGACCTGCAGGGAGAACAAAATTTAATGGCAGAGAAAGCTCTTCAATGTGGTCAGTAAAGACAGAACAAGGCTGAAATAATTGAACCTGAAGCTAGGCATATTCAGATAAGAAACAAGAGGTACATTTGTTATGGTAAGAGGGATTAATATTGTACCCAGGATTCTCCACTGCTGCACATTTTAAAATCATGATTGGATAAGTTTAAGCACAATAGCTAGTCTAATTCAAGCAAAGGTATTGGATTTAAAGCCAGCATGCAGGGGAGTTCAATGGCTCACATTAACAGAAAAGGTCAGACTAGATAATCACAGTAGTCATTTATGGCTTTAATATATACAAATCTATGACTTATTTCTCACCTTAATTCTAAGACAAGGTCAGAAAAGTTACACACTAAATTAGCTCTTTTACATTCAGTCACATGGCCATATGTTCCTACACCTTCCATGCCAAAAACCGCAGTCGTTTGCTTAAAAATCTGCTTTCAAACTCTACCTACAAGCTAAATTTCCCTGCTTGCTGTATGTGCTCATTCTAATTACCACCACAGAACACAGTCCACACACACAAAAAAAATCCATGCATGACCTTCATGACCTGAAAATAGGTGCAAGATATGAAGAAAATAACAAGTCTAGGAAAACTACAGCGTAATTCTGACCTTGAGAATTAAATGGTTTCATGCATCATCATCTGCCCATTTGTCATTCCTAAAGTATAAATGCAGGGATTAACTATTTATAAAAAGAAATTTGGGAAAGACCATGGTAAATATGTATACACTGCAGTGAATTACTCCTGTCACTTTCAAGCATGCATACACTCTAAAATAAATCTCATAAGTCTTTGCTCATTCTAAATTACATATTTTAGACAGCCAGGTAGAAGCTCATGGAAGAAAAGCCCACTGAGAACTTTTGAATCCCAAGTCACTATTTTGGAAGTTGTTGGAGTCTGTATGTCCATCCTTGGACAACACTATTACAGATTTGCTCTGTTCTTACACTCATTTGATATTGGTTTCCCTTTGAGAAAAAGAATACTAAGCTAGCTGGACCTTTGGTTTGACTTCATACATTCTTCTGTTCTTATGCTCAAATATCTTAATGAGCTAATCTATATGGGCATAGATACATCTTATACTGTTATTGCTCTATCCTTCTTAGCTTTTACAAACATTTTCTGCAGCTATTTATATAGACAATTTTTTTTCATGTTTCTTATAAGCTATTTTTCCATTTATTTAGGTAATATCATAGGGCCTATATCAAGACCTGCTAAAATGCATACACATATATTAGACCTATGAGGAAGAAGCATATATCAATACAAAAGAGGCATAGTAATGTTTTGTAAAGGCCATTTTTCATTAACCTGTAAAAAAAAAAAAAAAAGAAAAGAAAAAAAGGCCTAAATAACTGAGAGACACAGCTTTCCAAAATATTTTGAGACATGTAAAGCTGTTCATCTTAACATCCTATTTTGTAGTGAAGTCTTAGGGGGCTTTGACATTAAAAAAATATCTTCTGAAACAGATAAATAATGGAATAAAGGAATATATCCATTATTCTGCTGAATAATGCTACTGACTGCTACTCTAGACTGTGTCTACAGATTTGCATCACAATTTTGGAAAAGACTGTAAAGGGAATATCAACCATGAGTTTTATATTTTCTTTTTCAACCAACTGTCAGCACTGTACTTGTTCTGAACACAATAGAGAGAATGAAATTAACCTTGGCTCAATATCCACTCACACTGAATTGCAATCTTTCCCTTGTCTTCATGCAGAGCCATAACCTCTAGATCTATAGAGACTAACATCCACCCCAAGTCAGAACTGTGCAAAAACAGGTGAAAAAAAAAAAAAAACAAACCACAAACTGACAAAAGGTGCAGACTTATTTAATTAGTCATTTTAGGGTTTGGAAGCATTGAAGAGTAAGTTAATTTTAAAGGTTGGGAAGGCTGAATTAAGCCAGTAAGAGTATTTGGAGCACAAAACCTAAACCATGCCTAAAATCTGTACAACTAGCTAAAGCTCTGGGGATGAATACAGAAAAAGCCAGGAAAACGGAATCTGTGAACACGATTAGCATATTTCAAAGGCTATCTTGTGTTTTTTATCAAGCCATCAGCATTGTGTCTCATCCCAGCACCCCCATGGTGTTCTGCTTCTTGCTGGTACCTTTTTAATTTAGCAAGATAAAGTAGGACTCAAAAAACACACATTATAACAAATTATCCTAGTCGTATTAGCATTTATATAGGTAAGGTTTCTAAGTATGAATGAAGTTAAAGTACTTAAATGTAACATTGATATAATTCTCCCCATGAGAGACACTCTGTTTGTGACTCAAGTTCCTTTGGATTATGATAGTTCCAGGGCATTTTGATGTGGCTATTGCAACATGACAAAACAGTATTTTTTCTATTATCCCACACACAGTAGAACATTGATATCTGTAGGAACGATTTGAATCCTGTGCATCTTGGAAACATTTTCAATCTACATTTTTGTATTCATTAGTAGAATGCTTACCTTTAAGTCAGACATCTTTGTAATACAAATATTTAAAAATAAAGAGAAGTCTCACTGAATTCACTTGGAACAGCAAAAAAAACGAGAAGAAAAAATACAAACTTTTTTCAAACACACAAAATACAGTAACGTATCAAAAACTGTAACAAAGTTTTTTATCTTCAAAAATTGACTTCTCCTCTGGCTTTAATTCATGTAAATCACAGTAGTACCTTGTTTGAGCTAAAGTCAGTCAGCATCTGGTTGACTCTTCCATACACCACTTCCTTCCCACAGAACCCAAAAAAAAAGACAATTCTTTAAAAGCATTTCCCTTGAGGACTGTATGAAGTATGCTTAGCTAATGTTAATTTTTTTTCCATAGTTTTTGCCTTGTTGAGAACACCAGTATCTATACTTTAAAAGCTGCAAATAAACTAAGTGTAAAAAAAACCTGGAAAAAGTTAGCTGGTGAGTAATTTCATAAAAGAGAAAGTTTAAAAAGCCTTGCACAGTGCTTCTAAAACAATGCAGGCATGCATTGCCATTCCTTTCCTGTCCAGAATAATTTAAGAATAGGGATATGCTACATTACCAGCTAGAGAACCAGAATTCCTTATTTGAGTATAGCATTTTAATTGTGTTAACAAAGCAGAAGCAAATCCAGGCAGAGGTAGAGCCCGAAACAAAATTGTGTACTGTAGGGTATCAGAAGCTCTTTAAAAATTAATCTATTCTCTTCTGAAATTACTGCTATTCCAGAAGGTCAATATCTAACTGCATATTATTATCACTACTAGCTTTAATGAAACAAGATTTTCTCTCTCTAATTAGCACCAATAAGCTCTAGTTAAACCAGTTTACAAAGATATGAACAAAAAGCACCTCTTTATCATCTTAATTTTACAGTGGGGTAACACACTGATTATTCAAAAAGCTCACCTCTTCTCCAAATTTACAGATGAAAATAACTGAAGCTAGAGTCTCTAAACAAGATGAAATGTCTAAACACACACAGTCAGTGAAAAGCAAAGGAAGAAAAAAAAATGGTTAAGATTAATTGCAACCCTGATGAAATTTTAGTTGTAGTTTGCAAAAAGAGGCAATAGGCTAGATCAGTGCTTTCCTTCCTTTCTCTACTTTGTCTCTAGCCTTTCTTAACCACCAGTTAATCTAGAAGACCTGAAACTGCAGTATGGAAAGTTCTGGAGAACTTCTTCCACATCTATTTTGGTCAAATCCTACAGAAAGTTACATCTGCTATATGTTCTGATCAGTCTTATGAACCAATTACAGATGTCTTACCACTTCTTCCATGGCTGTTCAATGCGGAAGAAGTGCATGCTAATACAAAACATTCAGATTCCCCCTCCAGTTTAGCAATGGATGCCTGTGACTGTGAGAAGAGGAATGGGCCTCAGAAGTCCATAACTGGAATAGTGTGACCCTGACAGAGAAAACAGCAATTTTGTCTTGTGCTGACTTGGCTGCTTCTAGGTCTCTGACTGATCCAACACAACTGAAGGCATTCAGATTTAGAAAAGGAGACAAAAATCCCCACTAACTCAGTGTAGTCTGGTTAGAAAACCAAGACCCTGAAAGAAAATTTTCTCCTGCCTTACGATGGATACGGCTGATTAAATTCTTGTCCTGAGAAACGTGGTCTTATAGCAATGCAAATGCTTTTCAGTGGAAAGTAAAGCCAGTCAGAATTGAGATGCTTTTTCACATTTTATCAAGAATTCAAAAATCTGCCCACTACAGTGAAAAAAAATCATGCTGCTTTGTGGCATTTTTTTCAGAAACAGACAACTCTGTCATAGCTACGTCTTAAGCAAGCAGGCAGAAAAAACTGAATTCCTAGTCAGTATTTTCACATACACCCGTTCTGAAATTCTTCCTATTGAAGGAGCCAAAGGATGCAAGCCATCCACTGCATGAACAGAGAATAACCCCTCAGACCATCAGCAAGAGGCCTCAAAAATAAACACTAGCCTTTGGTAAGTCAGATCTTCACAAACCAGTAACAGCCAGTGGCACAGGATAATACTGGCAAACACAACCAGGAGAGGGGGGTGTCAATCCCCATGAGCAGGGGGATTTTTTTCCTAATAATAGTAATATTTTCCCTATGACCTTTTCATAAGAGTTTCTGAGCATTTCACATTGTTCTTGTCAACTTGAAACTATTGCTGAAATTAATCTGCTGCTTTGGAAAGAATACTCTCAGAGACCAGGCTTCTCTTTTTTCACCAGAAGTGAAGACAGTCAAATTCCTATATTCCTTGTGGAGGCCTCTATCCTCTCCATGTAATTCTCCTGACAAGTCCAGAGACCTGCCAACACATCATTTTATGTGCTGACACACACAACTAATAATTGTAGTGTGGCTTTAGAACACATAATACATTTTTCTGAGATCAGAGTTCTGTTATTAGAGAATTGAGGCATAACTTCACCTTTTTAATTTGAGCAGACTACCATGAACAGATATAAACGTCTATGAACCAGCAGAATCTACAACATTCAAATTCTAGAAGAAAAGAAAATGAGCCTGTAACAGGCAGATTCTTTGAGACTGAGTTGATTTCATTACTATTTTTATTGACAAGACAAGACTAGTAAATGGAGGCCCTTAGATTTAAAATATGTGGCTTTTAGAGATTTTAAACTGTGTTGCATAAATTTACCCTCAATTAATTCTTACCAGGTTGGAGATGAGGTCTACCCTACAGACTAAAAGATGGCTTAAGAGGTGCAAACAAAAGATAATATTAAATGACAAATGTATGAGGTTTGGAGGCATCATTACTAGTACTATTTAATACTTCTAATAATGATCAGGAAGACAGTAAACAGCATGGCAATGAAGTCTCCAGATTAGACAGATTAGAAATTACCACACAAGCAGAAATTAACAGCAAAATGCAATTTGGAAAGTCACAGGCTAAGACATGTGGAACAAAATAATCCAAAAAGCTGGCCTAACATTTTCAGTAGTAGGGAAAACTGGAACTTGATAATGTAATAAAGCGGTATATGTACTTATATGTATGTATTTCTATATAGAGAGCCATATATCTGCATACTATTTATATATATATTGGGACCAGATACAGGTAGGAATTCTCTGACTACAGCTGATAGGAAAACATGGACATTTTCAAGAAAGTATTTGGAAATTTCTCAAAACTGATTTTGTTCTTTAAAGAAGACATTATATAAAATCTAGTTTGCCTTTAAGATTGAAGGAAAGTTATGTAGTGCAATCAGCTTCGTAAAACAGACTAAACTTCACCTATGGGTTTATGACAAAGGTCCCAGTTTGTGTCTGAACTCAGTTAAATTTCCAGGCTCCAGCAGTGAAACTACATGCTTATTAGTGAATTAATTTTTAGGAGTCTAACTTGAAAGATAGCTATGAATCAGAAGGAGTTCAAAGGAAAACAATGAAAAGGATAAAAAACAGAGAAAGTTTGCAAAAGAGGATTAAAAGGAGCTGGACACATTTATGACTACTACAGGATAACTCAAAGAAAACAGTGGACCAGCCTTTGGCTTTACAAAGGAATTCTCAGTACCAGACAATCATAAAACAACTATATCCCAGGCTAATTAAGGCCAGGGAAACTTTAAAAAACAAAAACATCTATTTCACTGTAAGATATTCTTGACTACAAAATACAGTCCCAAGTGAAACTGAACGTTTTCAAGCATGAATCAGTCAATCCAGAGTGAATGTGTAAGATGGGACATCTGTCACTAGCACTAAGACTGACTGATTTCACAGGTCTGTCCATTAATAAATTAATTCTTGCAAAGAATTTACTTATTGAATAGTATCTCTTTAATAAAAAGAATAATATTTGTCTGCCCAGTGAAATGCCTTGGCTTTTTAGTCCTTTATAATACATATTAGTCTCATTAACTCTCTAAAGTAACAAAGAGCAGTAAAACCTAATTTATTCCTAAATGTAAAGACAGAAATAGAGATATACAAGAGTTTTCCTCATGTGATAAATAACATAAGAAGGATCTAAGATAAACACAGAGCAGTATTTCAAATATTGCATGTGTGCAGATACACCAACATGAAACTTGCACTGCCTGAAGCATCTGAATACAAGCAGTTTTTCTCTGCCCCCCCCAATCGTTCTTGAAGAAGCTCAATTTTAACTATTTCACACTTTCTGCTTTTTTATTCACCTGTTATAAACATGACAGCTGAAAAGGTAAATGGAGAGGACTTGTTAGCTATCAGAAAGAGTAATCCCACAAGTTAGTGCAGACTCCAAATCAGTGACACACTGGCATGGCAATAAATACAGAGGTAAAGTAATTTAACTCCATAGCCTAAGCAATGGCATAGTAAAATCTCACAAATGAAATTTAGTCAAATAGGAAAGCAAATCTGAAACTAGAACTGCTACATAAGTCTGTTAGGTTTTGCAGTTAAAGCAATATAGAGGTCACCTGGCTTTTCAGAGAAGACTCCATCAAAAAAAAGAAAGATAAATCACATCAACTCATCCTTACATGTTGAAACAAAGCACTATGTATACCCAGTTAATTGGTACAAATACCACTCCTGAAAATCTCCCATCACCACACAATTTTCTTACATCCAGCAGACCCTTTGAAGCAGCCTGCCTCTGCCCTTTAGGGTTAG
The DNA here is from genome assembly GCF_026419915.1 of Harpia harpyja. NCBI lineage: Eukaryota > Metazoa > Chordata > Aves > Accipitriformes > Accipitridae > Harpia > Harpia harpyja. The sequence goes on along the minus strand of NC_068949.1, from coordinate 13,872,532 downwards.
CAAAGCTAAATCATGCAGCAGCTGGGTTTGTAAACTATGTCCCAATGTTGTAATAATGCAACCACAGGAAATAGCTTTTTGTTTTTACTACTTTGACTTTTTAAATTTTCTGATTTGTAAAAGCCACACAAGCAATATTATTAGAAGAGCACTCAAAGTTTAATCATTTTCTATTAAAAAACCCACTAATTACAGTAGCTTTTCAGCAAGCTGTAATTACTCCTTTCCTCTTCTGACTAATATTGAAAAGCAATTAAAAGAAAAAGACCAAAGATCAGTTAAAGGAAAAGGTACCTGGTGGAATCAGTAGGTACAAAACCAGATCTTTACAGGATCACAGCAAGGGTTAGATTCACATAAAGATTTAGTGCCAGTTCCAAATGTGGGATTTGAACCCACATCCCAGACTGATGTGACTGCTACACTAGTGAGCCCTGCCACTCAGGTAGACTTAACACACGGTTTTGCCAATGAAACAGTGATAAAGCTTTGGGCCCAAGTTGATTCATGCTCCACCAAGTATGCGCAAGTGCACAGTTTGTCCTTCCTTCCGAAACATGACTCTGCACCTGACTACACGGACATGCTCTAATTCACCTTCAGGGAACTTGCATACCAAAATCAAGGTTCTTGGTTTAGCTGGGGAGTCAAGCCACTCGGTGTTAGTCACTGCAGTGCTGAGCATCATTAATTCTCACCCTTAATTCCCCTTCACTGTTTTAGTTATTTGTATTGGTTGCCATGAGTTCATGATTAATCTAGGCAGAGTAATCAGAAATTTCTTAGGAAAAGACCTTCAGCTGCTCTGAAGGCAGACTCTTCATGTGCCAAAAGGCACATGTGGAAAAAACCAGTTAATATCATTTTAAGAGGTAAAAACCAGAGTTAACAGGTAACAGACCAGAGTTCTGTTTCAAACAGCATTTTAAGCTAAAAAAGGGAATAACAGGTGACTTCTGTAGTTGTAAGTGACATGATTTAAACTGACAAAAGAAAAAAATATCAAAGAGAAGCTACACTATCCCAAGAAACAAAACCATCTGTAAGCAGCATTCAGGTAATGAGGATCCTGTTCAGGTGGGGATCACTTGGTTTATTGTGGAATAAGAACACAATCCCTGTAAGAGTTTTGGGGAAAAAAAACGTAAAACAAAAATTAAAAAATGAATCCTAGAAGTCTGATGTTTCTAGCGTATTACAGAACTTTTGAGTACAGTGCCCAATTTGAAAAGGAAACCTGACTCTGACTTGTAAATACTGGAAACACATGGCAAATCTGGAGAAGTAATGAAAGGCTGGGCAAGAGAGGCCAGACTCAGATAGTTTGGAGTAAATGGATACCCTCACTATGCTGTAAAAGTACTTTCAACAGCAAAAAAAAAAAACCACAACAACAAAACAGTTTGAGACTATAGAGATTACGTCTCACATTATAAAGAAACATTATATTTATCAAGAACCTAGGTAACACCAGTGATAATCAACTGTTTTCTCTTTTCCTCCTTTTTCTATACATTAGCTCATCAGTGACTACAGTGCCAGAGTCTTTTAGATGCTTTGGCTTTTGTCATCCGGTGTTAAGCAACTATTAGACCTGAGGTTCCCAGATGGTCTCAGCCCGAGTCCTTGGAGACATCCAGACTGGAACTAAGTGGGGAAATCACAGTGGGAGACAAACTTCTAGAACTTCAAGGGTTACACTCTCACAAAAATTTCCAAAGAAACTGAAGTTCCATTTGCTGTGACGTACTGGATTTTTTTTCTCCTGGGCAAAAAGTCTTAGGTAAAAAAAGTGTACTTTGCATGCATGTTCTCTGGTAAGTGAATTGTAAAGGGACCTGAGTCAAGGGCTCACAATCACAGAGTAACACATACTGAAGTACAACTCACCCTACATACATCCAGTTTTAAAACACATTAGCTTAAGCATTGTAGTTTGCACAATTTGTATATGCATCTTTTATCCTACTTTAAATCACTTCCACATCCAATAGCTAATCAAGGGCATGACATTGTCCCATCTCTTCATAAGCACAGTCCTTTTACCTTTAAGAAGAAAAGAGAAGTGAGTGTGTGTCAAAGCCACGTGCCTTCTCACCTACAACCAAGTGATTTATTTCCTCAAGAAAAATAGGGCAGATAAGAAAGGATGATCTATTGCAATGTGCTCCAGCAAGCTGTTACAGCAGTGCCCCAAGTAACACGGACCTGTACTCAGTCACACCAGGTTTGTTACCGCTGCCCTCATAGATGAGCTACATCTCCACAAAGAGCATGCCTCAAATCAGGAAACACTGACACATAGTGTAGGAAGTACACCTGCTATTTCTGCCCATCTGCCATGCTGAGAACAGGACCAACAAAGACCCCCTGCTGAAAAAAATCTGGCATTGCAACCCAATAAGAAAAGCTTTTGACCAGATACGGCAAGCATGGGAGGAAGTGTCTGCTTGCTTTCCAGCAGCTGAGAATAATTTGGGGAAAATTCAAGGTGAATAATTTGAAAGTAGTCTCTGAATTAAATGGAAATAGCTCTACAAGAAGAGTTAAGAGGACCAGAGGAGATGTGAAGAGGCACCTAACATTTGAACACAAGATATTTGCTTACTTCTAAGAGTGAACCTAATCCATGCATGAGTTGTCCCTGTAAATCTGCTCCCTCTGCCATAAAAGGTGAGGTTCCACAGAAAAAAAGCATTCACACATTAGATCTTCATCCCTTGAAAAGAGACATATATTGCTACCTGATTTCTTCAAGGAGACCAGGCAAAAGAAACTATTCTCTCATTTTTCTCAGCAATTCCTTCCACTGCAATGACAGACACAGGGTTTTTCACCTCTTTTGGTTTTACTGTATGAGAACTAATATAAAGACTAAATTGAATGGAGCTGGTGGGAGAAGTTGTGGCAATGTGATGGGCAGGTGCATGTCTTATCTCCAGAAAGCTCAGTGCAAACAGCTTGATAAAGGCTGCTCACCATTACATTGATATTCTGTCAAAATAAATAATATCTCTACTACAATAAGAAGTCAAAACCTTTTATGAATGAGACCTATCTATAAGGCCCTGTACACCTTATGCAGCTCTTCTCCACATAGAGATTTATGAGCACAGGTTTGTGACTATTGATTTACTGTAGTCTTTCGATCCCAGGCTGCGATCCCATTAGCTCTGAAAAAGGAAGGACAGTGAGGCCCCATTGCTGACTGTGTGTGGGGCTTCTAAGCAATCTCTCTCTACTGCAGGCAAGTGTATTGGGATGACACAATAGATGGATTATGTCTTGGGCCTTATGCTGAGTAAATAAGTAGATGATGTTGCCATGGAGTAGATGCCATATTTGCAAAGAGATATGAAAATCACTAATACCTATAGTCTCTATGCATTTTGGGGAAAGAACTATCTGTTCCACTCAAATTTTAGGCCAGAAGTTCTGCCTCAAAAAATGTCTCTTTCAAGACAAGAGATGTTTCTTGTTTATTGCTCTATCATGATGTGTTGCAGATTAAAGCTGAACAGCTATTATGAATCAAGTTCATAAATCTCAGGCCATATTTGGACAGAATTACTAGGCAGGGGCATTACACCAGGTTGGGGTGAGGAAAGGGGAAAAGAATTCTAACGAACTACAAACGCTTATTTTGTGACATTCCATTTAGTTACTTGAAAAGTAAGTAGAGATCAAGCTGTGTTGACAACTGATGCATGGTTATCTGATTAGGAACAGGGTTGTAACCCTTCCCATGCAAACAAAATAAGTGCTGTAGCATGAGGCGACTACAAGTCATCCAGAGACATCCTGCCTGAATCAATCGGCAGCATCAGATGACAAATTCTAGCCAGAAACTCACTGAAGTCCCCTCATTGTTTCTTAAAAAAGTTTAGAACTCTGTCTGCAAAGTGACTTAGCACTTTTCAGAATGAAAGCAGTTGTAGGAAATTATTTGAAATCAATTCTACAATTGCATCCACTTACAAGATACTTATCAGCTTTCTGTGACAAGAACAACTTGACCTTGAGCAGCACATGTTTTTTTGTGACATTAGAACTATAAAAGTGTTTCTGTTTTGCCACAGGAAGGAAGCAGGTCTGATAGACATTCATCCTTATATGCAGCAGGTTTTGAGCTACCCAATGAAACAGCTAAGAGTTGACGGAGTTCAGCTCATTGAATTTTACTTACAGCATTACAGATATTCATATAATACTGGCTATCACAGTTTGTTCCACTTTCATTCTTCCGCTCATTGTGTATTAGACACAAGTCAGTTGCAAGACAATATATAGCTAGTACTTCATATACAGGAATGCATTCTCACCAAGTGTAAATAGGCATAGCACTCTCATTTGAGAGACCTGCATGAGCACACACAAGCTGGAAATCTGGCCTATAGCCTCTAAAGCAGTTGAAATACATGAGGTATCCTCTTGGCCAGACTGGGCACTTCTGAGCACCAGCAATGAAGCAGTGGTAATGAACTACAGGGTAGCAAAAAGTCAGTGAGGTTGTATTTGAATCTTTTGCAGTTCCATCTACTGCAATAGTAAATAAAAAAAAATGGATTCTCTCTCTGTTCAGTGGGATTTTTCCCATCATTTATCCTTTGCTTGTAAGCCATTAGTAAAATACCAATCAACCCATATTAATTTTTCTCTCATTTGAGTCTTTTGGTTTGGGGGGGTTTGTTTGTTTAAGAACAGCATCTGTGTTTTTTCTGCATCTCTCAGTCTAGCATCCCCCAGGCTTCCATGAATTCTTGAAAAGGAGTCTCTATCCACAGGAAACTAAAACAGAAGGGAAAAAATAGATATATTATGAGATTGATTAGGCCAATGAGTTCCACAGACTTCTCACCACCTGGGCAGAGCAAGATGGTAGAATTTCAGGGTCTCAACAACTTTGGGTTACCAGGATGGGCATAGAGGCCTGGAGCAGCCAAAGGTAAAAAACCATAGGTAAAAAACATGAGAAACATTTATTGGAGAGAAGACTGCATGGTGACCTATGGATTTCTCCAAGTATCACTCTTGGAAAAACATGCCACAGGAATCAGCTACAAATCTCCAGTCCAAGACTGGAGAACCAGGCATTTAAACGTTAGCAAAAATAAAAAACATTTCCTGCTGTGCTAGGAAAGTGCACCCCCCCACCCCATGCAAGTTGCTCCTCGCATCTTTCTGCCAACCCTGTTAATTACCAGCTGAGAGCAGAGGCAAGACAACTCCAGTGTGGGATGTCCTTCAATTATTAGAGGTTGGGCTCCTCCGAGTTTCCTATTACCAAGGACTCTGCCTTTCTTGCTTTATTTCTTCCTACCTAACTACCCTGTTCTAATTTATAGCTTCACAGTAGCAACACTGTAGTTAAAACCGAAATGGCATTTCCACTCTAAACCTCTATTTTATTCCTTTCATTTGAGTTCATTACTTCAGTTACCATAAAAATGTGCTTTCTGGCAATCCCTGTCCTCCTCCTCCCCCTCCCCCTCAGCAAAAAATATGTCATTCCCCAAGGACACTGGATGGCTGATCCTGTGCTCACTTTCATAGCCTGTAGATTTGTCTTTGATGACAGCTTCTGGAGGTAAAAGCCCACAAGGATACTGCTGTAGTGTTTGCCTAGGGGAGGATTTGAGTTTTCAGAGAATGTAAAGGAACATATATTTGCCCTATATACATGGTAGAAGTAAAGAGGAGGGGCTTTGACCTCTGCCCTGACAGCACTTCTCTGCTTCTGTTTTGAGGTTTCTTAGATCCCCAAAGGACCTGTTTGCAAATTTTACAAGAGAGATGCATCAAAAGTCAAGGTGTATGACAGTTACATTAGAAGTCACACAGTCGACAGTCTCAGGCTGTACTTACTTCACAGTCTCCTTAGAGAGCAAGAGGGTAGCTTTAGTCACAGCACTATTACCCTAAAAAGAAAGCAAAACAAGCCCACAAGTCTAAGACCTGTAAGTTCCTCAAGTCCATTCATCTATTTGATTAAAGATCATTGAAGGAAAGACAAGGAGGAGCAAGCTTTGTTTCTATAAAACCATGTGGTCCATCAAGAGAATTGTGGGAGCAATGAACAAGGGCTATTGAAAGTTCAAAGGGATAATTGCCCTACCTTGAGTTACAGTGATGGGAACTTGTCAACTTTATTAACAGGTTCTATTTTGCATAAGCATTCAATCCTATTTCATAGTTTCCCCAGTATCATTTTAGATACCAAACCCACATTTTCTTATTAATCCAAAAACATAGCTCCATCCTAGCTACTATGAAGAAAATTAACTCTACCCCAGCCAAAACCAGCACATAGGGTCTGGTTACTTCAGTGACCAAGCAACATGGACATTACTACCTCTGCTTTTGGAGCTGGACAGAAACTAGCTTATGAAAAAACACTCTGGGGTAAAGGTCTGGGTTCTTGCATTAACACTATAAAACATTGGAGGCTTCTGCTAGGTGGATGATGTTATTTTTCTCACAGTTTTCTGTTTGATATTTATAAAAAAAAATTATTTGGTACAGGAGAGAAGATGGAAATAGGAGTGTTAGTGAGAAGGCCAAGAGCCTGACAGCAGGAATGAAAACCAGACTAACAACTGGTGGAAACAAATTGTGAATATTAAAGAAGCTTGTTACCTCGGTAATTTAGCAGTGCAGAGATGGGAATAAAAGTAGCTTGCAAATATGAACAGGTCAAGTCAAATCTGAAGCAAGGGAAACCTGTTCATAAATGGAGCATACCCCAGGGGAGCCTAACAATCTCTGTTAAGAAAACAGTTAATAAAAATCCTAGGCAGCACAAGTCCAGGACTGACATGATATATGAGACGTTTCCCTCCTGCAGCTACAGCGCCATCTCTGCAGCAGCAGAACTTGTTAAACATGTTAAGTGCCTGGTGCTGCTGGGTGGGTATGTGATGCCTACCGTTTGCCCATAGTAAGTTTTCCTTTTATGTCAAGCTGAGGAAAAGGACCTTTAAATCTCCAGGTGTCAGGTTTGCTCTTGGGTTCCTTTCAAAGATATTTATTAGGTCTTTTCCATTACAGAATACAGACAGAACACTTCCCTTTTTTTTTTCTTTCTTTATTTTCCACATTATTTCTTTAATTCTCATCCCTCCTCACTGTCTTACAGCATGGGTAAATTAGTATTTCCCTCTCTAGTGACTAGTTAGTTCAGACACTTAAGGGAGTGACAGCCTTAAGATTATCCTGGAACTGAAGTCTTCTGTGGAAAAATCATTCATGGCTCAGAAAATTGCAGGTCAATTGTATTCAGTAAATTAGACTGTTTTACACTGATTCTTACCTGGCAACAATACCACTAGCAGAGAATCTAATCAGAGGTGTTTTGTTGTCTCTATTCTGCTTTTGCTGTCACGTTGTGTTCTGCTTCTATCATGAATAAATGAAATCTGTGACTGAGCCATTCAAGTAGCGGAAGTAATAGATTCTCACTAGAACTAGGAACATTTTGTGAAAGTTTCACTAAGGGATGTAAACTTGACTCTTTCCTTGAAGGATGTTTGTCTGCAGATTTTTAAGAGTTTCTGACACTGCCTCTTGCTTCCAGTTGTTACAACCTGTTTCAGAACAAAAACCAGACACCTTTGAACTGCAGAAGATTCTGGGTTGCAGAAATGTTCCTAACTGTCACTGCAGTGTAACAGCTAACATCAGGACAGGCAGCAGTGAGACTAGCTACTGCTTCTCTTGTGTGTTACCCAAGCTAGACACCTCAGAACCTTTCCTTGGAGTGTAGTAGAAAAAAAATATTTTCCTTTAATTTATTTGAAAGTGTCATGGTTTAACCCCAGCCAGCAACTAAGCACCATGAAGCTGCTCACTCACTTCCCCCCCCCCCCAGTGGGATGGGGGAGAGAATCAGGAAGAGTAGTAAAACTCATGGGTTGAGATAAGAACGGTTTAATAGAACAGAAAGGAAGAAACTAATAATGATAACACCAATAAAATGACAGCAGTAATAATAAAAGGTTTGGAATACACAAGTGATGCACAGTGCAATTGCTCACCACCCACCGATCGACACCCAGTTAGTCCCTGAGTGGCGATTCCCCCCGCCCCCACTCCCCCATTTATATACTAGATGTGACATCACATGGTATGGAATACCCTGTTGGCCAGTTTGGGTCAGGTGCCCTGTCTGTGTCCTGTGCCAACTTCTTGTGCCCCTGCAGCTTTCTCGCTGGCTGGGCATGAGAAGCTGAAAAATCCTTGACTTGAGACTAAACATTACTTAGCAACAACTGAAAACATCAGTGTTACCAACATTCTTCTCATATTGAACTCAAAACATAGCACTGTACCAGCTACTAGGAAGACAATTAACTCTAGCCCAGCTGAAACCAGGACAGAAAGGAGAGGCTATTTTTACAAAACACCCTAAAAATATGCTCTGAAATATATTTATTCTACTTCATACACCTTTCTGTGATGGAAATGTGTTTTAATCAAGTCCCTGTGGAAAGACTATTTCCTCTACTGAACAGGATGGGAAGATCAATGTCCCATTTCCATTCTTACAGCCAAAAGACACTGAGTTGATTAGATTCCCTTGTAGACCCTGCTAAAGCTGAAGAAAAACAGTATCTCCTGTTTATTTGGAGATGCTAGAGGCTATATCATCTGTGATGGACAAAGGATGGTCTCAGAAGCTCTGATTGCAAAATTTGCAACTTGCATCATTACATTCATGTTTGGTTTTGCCCTTCAAAATCCCAAGAACATCAAGGAAAAAAGGTGCCCTGAAGGCACCAGTTAAGCATCACAAAACATCATCTATAATTTAAGTCATTAATAGGCATCTCCTTTATGCTGTAATTATTTATTGATTTTTATATAGTATGACCATTATGCACAGCACTCACTGAACTGATGCAGTAGTCAGCAAATTTTAAGATCCTCTTATCTAACCTATTTTCATCACCAGAAGCCAATTGTATAGCAACAATGAGATTCTAAATTGTTATAAATGAAAATAAAAGAAAGAGAAAGAGTGGGCAGAAATAATTGGTAGAACATGGTGTTGGTTTTCCCCTGCACTCTGAAAAAGCGTGTGTGAGCCAAGCCGTACCAACAAGCTTCCATAATATTTCTGTTTCTTTATAATTGCTCCAATTTCCCAATAGTCCATCCAATCTTATATCCTATTGCACAGAATGGCCATTACACAGATACATCAGAGGACAATTCAAAAAATATGTGTAAAGGAGATAACCAGTTTGAGGCAGCTTTTCTTCTTGCTCAAAGGCAGCTAGCACTGAGAAGCAGCAATTTTTTTAGTCCCACAGGCTCAAGATGTGAAGTACAGCCTGGAAAAGGAAGACAACCTGATTTACCTACTAGTTTGTGGGGTACATAGGTTACCACTGGCTGAGTACCACTCATCATTTGAGTTTGACTCCAAGATTTTCACCCATTCTTGCTTCATATCCCATTTCTGCCATGACACCCACCATACCATCAAAACAAACAAACAAAAACTTGGAGAGATATTTGAAGAGCTGGCATTTTTAAAAATAAATTGTGACAAATAGCACAATTTTGAAGGTTTGGGGTTTTTTTTGGTGGGGGGCAGGGTGACATTAGTGCAACCGCTTTTCTCCACTGGGCAGGAGATTTTGCAGTATTTCATGCATGTATGCACGCAAAGATGCAGAAGAATTTTATGGATTGTTGAGCCACTCAATCACTCACTTCCCCCCCGGTGGGATGGGGGACAGAATCAGAAGAGTAAAAGTGAGAAAACTCGTGGATTGAGATAAAGACAGTTTAATAAGTAAAGCAAAAGCCGTGTGCGCAACAAAGCACAGCACGGAATTCATTCACTGCTTCCCACTGGCACACAGGTGTTCAGCCATCTCCAGGAAAGCAGGGCTCCATCACACATAACGGTTACTTGGGAAGACAAACACCATCACTCTGAACATCCCCCCCTCCCTTCTTCCCCCAGCTTTATATGCTGAGCATGATGTCATATGGCATGGAACATCCCTTTGGTCAGTTGGGGTCAGCTGTCCTGGCTGTGTCCCCTCCCAACTCCTTGTGCACCCCACAGCCTACTCTCTGGTGGGGTGGGGTGAGAAGCAGAAAAGGCCTGGGCTCTGTGTAAGCACTGTTCAGCAATAACAAAAACATTCCTGTGTTATGAGACTGTTTTCAGCACAAATCCAAAACATAGCCCCATACTAGCTACTATGAAGAGAATTAACTCTACCCCAGCCAAAACCAGCACACCCCAGTAAACATGTTGCAATAACACATTGTTGTCCTCCAGTCTCCCGAAGAACAAGTCTCACAGGTGGTAACTGCAGCCAAACAAAATCCCTCCCTGCCCCAAGACAAACAAAAGTCTGCCGGAATGGCACTGGGCAAGGAGTATTATTAGCTCAAGACCGCGCTATCACCAAAACCTCCACACAACTTCTGTGTCAGTTAGTTGGCTCACCACTTTGGGTATTTGCTGACTGGGACTCCTGCCACTTTGTTGAATTTTACATAAGAAGTTTGCAAGGATCTTTCCAGCTGGGAAAGAAGAAAGAAAACAAACCTAAACCCTCTAGACTTAGTGTAGGGAAAATTTATGCTTTGACTTTAGTAAACAATCATGTTTAAAATGACTGGTTCTCTGTTAGGTACGCAGGACAAAAGGGCTTTACCTGCCACCCTCTGGCTCAGGGTATCCCTGCCTTGCCTTTGAGTCAGAGCAAAGATGGGAAAGGTGTTTTTGTTCAGAGAAGTAACCTCAGACACTTGTAAGACAACAGTCCTGCAGGTTTGGAGGAAACTCTCAGCTTAGTACTGGTGTTTTTTAATGTAATTGCAACAGAAAGTCTGGGTTATCCCCTAACAAGCCCTGCTAGCAGAGCTCACAAAGGAGCTTTCCATGAAAGAAAAAAAGAAAAAAAAAAAAAGAAAAAAAAAGATGCTTCCTGCTCTGAAACAAGATACCCTTTTCTGATCCGTTGATCAAAGACCTTGCACTCTTCATTTGAAGTCCATGGTAAAACAACACTAAAAATTGAGAAAAAGAAAAGGTAAAAAAAAATTTATTTACAGCTTTTCATTAAATAAAAAGTTAAAAATAAATCATTCTGTCCTTTTTCCTTCCTTGCCAATATCGTTTCTAATGCTAATGTGTCCCTATTTCCTGACTGATTTCTTTAGGGGAAAAAAAAAAACAAGGAATGTACACATTCAAGTAATAGGATGCCTTTGTCAGTTCATTCAAAATGTGCATTTCTATTAACCAGCCAGGCCTTTTCCTTCCCGCCACTGGAATGCCTGATTTTACTCAAACTGCTACTGTCTATACATGCACAAGTAAGTGATAATGCTCCTTCCTTTTAAGAACTGTGCCTACCCACTGGCTCGCAACAGACTTACTTCCACTGCAAAAGCAGCAGTGCAACAATGTTATAATGTACGCCACGCCATTATTCAAAATGTTGCAGTGTCCCCATCATTTCCATGTTCCTATGGAAGCATACTACAATCTTTCTCCTCCTACATAAGACTGTAAAGATTACCGTAATCCTTTTCTTCCCATGTCACACAAACACTGTAATCTCCTTGCTATGTCAGAAGCAAATTTCTATCTGTAAATATCAAGCCTAACTTATGTTGCAGCAGCCTTCATTGTATTGGTAAATAGTTATGTAAGCTACTTTATATATATATATATTTAAGTACAAACACACTGATGGAAGATTGAAGTTCTAGGCTATAATTCAATCTTTGGCTTCTTGCATTTATAAACCACTCAGAAGCACCCTCCCTTTTTATGAAATTTAGGAATTAATTAGTCTGGTATACCACCACCTGACATGCTTGAGTGTCTATGCTAGTTTTGACTTCAGAAGCATCTGAGCATTTGAATGCTTTCAGAGCCCCTTGTGAAGATATTTAAATGCTCTGAACATATAAAAGCAAACAGCTAAGCAAGTTAAGTGGAGGAACAGGAGGCTGCCCAACACCCCAGCAGCAGCAGCAGCACCACCACAGATCCTAACCAGGTGGAATACATTCTCTGGAATCAGAGACAAGACATGGGTCTGGGACAGAACTCAGGTCGCAGATAGCACAGGCCCTTAGCTGAATTACAGCCTTGACTGTGGCCTCAGAGAAGGCTGAACCTTTGGTCTCTGACATTTTTATCATCATCATTATTATTAAATGGAGCCAACATATCTCAAGCTTTTTTATAAATTGAAGCCTGCAGGGGTGGTTCAAATGTCAGGCTGCAACAAGAGGAGGTGATTACATGACAAAGTGAGCAACAAACCCTTCTCTTACGATCTTGGAAGGAAAAGCAGAGTAATAGATACTCACTTTCTAGGCAATGGTAAGATTGTAGTCCAAGGCACAAAAAGCTTTGTGAGAAACTACTCATGTTTTGCAAAACAAGGGGGTTGTATCCATAAACAGGTCTCAGTATTGTGGAAACATTGGGTATTCTTCCCAAGTACCTTCAACCTGCAGCACAGTGCAAGGAAATATTAACCTCATTGAACCAAAGTACTAACAGGAGACTAGAAAAGTGAAAGTTAATTGTTTCCCCTGTTTTCTAATTTGATATTGTTCCATTATTTGTCTTGTATTATTAAAAATATCTGCTTGTACAAGTAGCTATCACAGTCACAAGGAAGTTGGGAATTAGGACAGGGAGGCTGTCAGAACACAAGCTTAGCAGTTGTGCTGGGTTTGAGGAGATACCTGTAACTTGGAAACATTTGTGTGGGAGAGCTGCATTTGCAAACTACTCATGTTGTACTGAGGATTATTAGAAGATGTAATTCTGCAGAGAGTCTTCATCTTTCTCTAGACTTCCACTTCATCATGACTAATCCTGAAGGAATATTAATAATACATGTCTTAGGACTTTTCCTAGTAAAAAAGATCAAGTTTCAACAAAAGTTTTGCAGCCCAAGTGCACTTTTCATATCAGACTGAATTGGAGGCAGACAGTACAGGGAAGAGACAGTATCATGTGAATGGAGGACAGCTTCCAAAGTACAGCAGAGGAAGAAATAGCATCTCAAATGAAAAGCCAAGGCCTAGAAATAATAAATATAGTCTTAATAAATTTACACGTAAGGTCCATTTCCCACCAATCCCTGCAGCCTCAATACTACCACTTTATTCTTTAATAGATGTGAGAAATGTCCATATAACACCCCACTTCCACAATGGACGTTATATTAGACACAAGGAGAAAAAAAAAATACTTCTAACTGTAACAACAGATAACAACTGCCTTGTAAGAACTGCTGAAAGAACAGAGGACTGTCTGTACACACGAAAGGACACAGCAGGTTAAATATTTTCATAACATATAGGATGATGAAGAGGAACGAAGCAGAGAAAACACGTGGATTCCAGCAAGTAGTGCTAAATCCAGTGAATAACCATCTGGTATATGGAATTCAATTTCTGTTAGCAAAAAAAGCACAGAAGAGGGGACCACACTTTCCCTGAAATGAGGCTACTATAGAGAAGAATTGCTAGACTGTGAAATTGGACAAATTTCCAGCTACTATAAGACTTTTAAATGCCATCTAGTGTCAGTAAAATACAGAATAATCTGGTGATGGACCGCAACCCAATAAAATTAGTACATGTTTTCCTATTAGCTTCAACAAGGTAGAGTTTTTATCTGTGGAATAATGACATCTAATAGGACTACACTGAAAGACATACATATGTTCATAACAACTGAACATGTTAATTTGCAGTCAGCAAAAGTACACCTGAGACACTGCATATTCAAGTTCAGATTCAACCTTTAAGGCAGCTTTACCTCAAGGGTTATAACTAAACTCTTTCATACAACTTCTTCTTTGGGTATGACAACATTCTATATAAAGACAAGACCTGAATGTGCACCAGCTTTCTCCTTCCCCACCAAAACCCATACCCTGGAACCCAAAAAGAGATCCAGCAGTGGGACTGGATGGAAGTCACAAGGTGTTTCAACTGGGTCCCCATGCTGCAACATGCACTGTCAATTCAATGAAATGCAACAAATTTAGATGACTCCTTGTTCACCAGAAAAAGTAAGACTTCATAAATCTGGTCCAGTTGTACTAGTCAGAGAAGAAAGGTACTGGGGATCCAGTTTTTGTGGATGTTTCTGGATGGCGATTTCTGTAGGTGTTTTTTGTAAGCTGAGGTTTCAGTTTCTTTAAGCAATCCTTGCTTATTCATAAAAAAGCTGCAGTGCATGCACTTCACTTCCCAGGGAAAAGGTGAGGGAGCACAAACAATAGATGAGGGTGCTTACGGCTCAGTGTCTCAGATAACAGGTTCAATACACGGATCTATAATCGGTCAACTAAAACAGAGCAAGGAGAAGAACAGATACATCTTCTGTCCTAGAGCTTTGTTTGTTGTTATGGAAGATTGTCTATTTTTTTGCTGGTATGTTTTCAGGAATTTACTCTTTATCAATTTTTTCAAAAGTTTATCTTCAAATACTTAAAACTGAGAAGATATCCTTTATGCAATTCATCATCCTTACTCTCAGCTCAAGGGCAAACTTATTTAGAAAGACTGCTGTTTACAGGGTTTGAAACAACTGATAAAAAAAAAGAATCATTCATTATTCAAATACACTTTTCAGATGGCAAGGTTTTCAATCCTTTCCTCTGGTTTTGTACAGCCACTTATTCCTGTGCTGGAATACATGCTGCAGAGGATGAAGGGCAAGGAAATATTAGACCTGGGCTATTTTGCTCTTGGAAAAGAGAACAGAATCAGATTGTGTTGAAGAAGAGATGCTTCTTACATATTATCAGAATGTAATTCTGTGTTAAACAGATCTTAACTAGCTAATTCCACACAACTTCAGTAAAATTAAGGCAACAAGAAGTGTAGCAATTTTGGAAGTGCAGTTTTGTTTGCTCTGTTGTAAGATGACACAGAGCTTTCCCAACATGCCAAGCAGTTTCTCCAAACTTTGTTCTTTGGGTAGCAGGTGGGGGAGGGGGGGGGGGGGGGGGGAGAAAAAAAAATCCTGTTGTCAGGTAAAAGAATCCTATCCAGCTCTTAGCAAAGTGTTTTTATCTTCCCTTCTGGCAGATCTGTCTAATGTGTTTTACAGTGTTACTCCATACCATTCAAACAAATCCCAGGGAAGTAAATGGCACTTTCATCTCTATTTTTACCATCCAAAGAAGATTAATGGGCCTAGCTGACTTCTTGTTCCCCCACTCTCTGCCCTTCTCTCATTGTAAGAAGCTTGCGTAAAAGGAAAGATTTTTCCTCGTAGGTAGATTTCAGCACCTCAACATACTACATTTAATTTGAATTTCCTAACAAGCATTCTTTGTTATGACAGGTCATTCAAATAAACAATCTGCCCTGACATAGCATCACCACATCTTTTATTACTTCTCCACTCTGTTATTGTTAAGATGTTGCTGCTACTACTGAACTAAAAGAACATGAAGACAGTACCTGTGATCCAAGAGCCACAGAAGTTAATTACAGAGCCTATAGTCCAACACACACTTTGAAAGGTGCAACTTTGCTTTTCTCGCTGTTCGCAGCTCTTTTTTTCCCCCCTTGCAGTGCACCAGCAGCCTCCTTCCTGTGAACTGGTCAGGGAAAGGGTATGGTTGAAACCTCTGCTAGAAAGAAAGGGCATTTGGGCTGTGAATAAGTCACCTGTAGTGGGAAGAGGGTCAGGTCCGCCCTACTGAGAGCAGGAACAAGCTTAACATGTTCCTTAAAGTACCAGCTGAGAAACCAGGGATTAATGCCATCACATCATCCCCACTCCGTGTTTTCATTAGTAAGTAGGACAATGGGGTTCTTTTAAAGCAGTATGTCCTACACAGTCAATTTACAGTGCAGCTAGAGCAGAACATATACATCCAGACGATAACACTTCTAGCAGGATATGATATCAAAAAGTGACTTCTCATAAAGCAAAATGATCAGCAGTTGAGCTACTTAAGAAAAGACATATTGCTCTTTCCCTACCCCAAAAGAGCTCAGTTTTACTGATTTTGAGAACCATGTTGCTATTTCATTGACATATATCATGTACTATAAGGAAAAGAGCTAACTGAAAACAAAAATAAACTCACTGGCAAGTTACATTTCTGTACAGGTTCCCATGGAAAGAAAGCGCTGCAGAAAAACTGAAACAACAAGTAAGCCAAGATCCCAGCAGCATCCAGCTCCACACATCTGTTAATGTAATGGGAAAAGGGCTCCTTTCCTAAGGTGGATAAAGATGTGACAGGTTAGGAAGAATGACAAAGCGGAAAGCTCTTAAAATCCCTCTGTTTGTTCTCATCTTCACCCAAATCAGAAAGGAAAAGTGTGTTAGCAAAGCACCGCACTCTATGGCTGTCTCATCTTGTAGGCAGCAAAGCTATTTGAAATGGCACTTGCTTCTGCCACCTCACCTTCAGTTTCTGTAGGGCTACAGTTGTGGTAGTTATAGACTTGCACCAAGTGTGATTCAAATGGGCCCAGAATTTCTCCTATTCACACCATCTTTACTCTTCAGTTGGAGAATTATTACCCTTGTCAGCCTTTTGATTACCTCCAGCAGCTCATGGTGGGATTTCTCCCCTCCCCAACAATTCCTACTGAGCCACAAGCAGAACTTGAGATTCTCCAATGGACACAGCAGTTACCCCTACTATGCAACCATGAGATTGATTGCTCAAAGCTACAGTAATATCAAGGAACATAAGCTAATTAAGTGAAGAAATTGTGTGTTTGCAGTCAGCAGAAGTGCTTCTCCGAAGTTTTCTGAGAGGAAGGCTTTTCCCTAGGATAGTGAAGAGTCAGTGAGAGGCTGTGACATCTTTACTCCATTTTGGATGATTCCTTGCTCAAAAGAACTCACAGTAACATCTTTCAAGTAGTCAGAAAACTCACCATGACAGACAGGGGTGTGAAAATCTGGTCTGCAAGAGGTCTAGGGGGAGAAATGAAGGGCTACACAACTTCTTCCCTACTGCAATGCAGTAAACTGACAGAAGTGACACACTTCTGTGACTCTCTTACAGTATACGCTATATTTAGTTGTAAGATTAACAGCAATTATGTATTTATTTTATATATGTTTGTGTAACACAAAGTACTCAGTACAAAAGGCACACATCAGAAGAGCATAGCTAAAGCAATTAAGAAAGCAGCAGTTAAGCAACAGAAATTTTCTCCATCTCAAATTTCTTTCTTCACATCATATAGGAAAAAAACCAAAAGCTTAAACAGTTTGAAGACAAATTGCAGGTGGGAAGGTAAGGAGGGATTATTTTTATTCATTTTTGACTAATCAAAACATTTTTGCAGGAGAACTGGAAAGCCATATTTTGATTTTTACTTCTCCAGTCTGTATCAATATATCTAAAACCAAAACATTCAAATCGCAGCCAAAAGAAAATAAAATGCCATTTGGGAAACATTGAAACAGAATGTTGCAACATCAGATTGTTTTTATTTCTTTTCTTCTGAAGTGATACACCAGTGAATCAACACAATATCACAGAGCATTTCACTGTAGACAGAGCTCCACAGACTGAGCCAGGACTCCATGAAAGTTTCTCTGATGAAAAACTAAGTCAAAGGATTCCTGCCCAAATGGACTTTTTGTTTTTCTTTTTTTAAAAAAAAAACAACCAAACACAATAACATTTTGATGTTCCATCTGGTAAATGTCTCTCACCAGGAAGCAATGTTCTGCACAGAAGAGCTGGAAGATTACATATTTAGCATCTGAAACACAGGAAAAGAACCACCTTTCTGTTCATTATAACTAAGAGCGAGAGTGCTATTGGCTTCAGTAGAGCTTGGAATAATTTATATGAAGTGATCAACAACTCTTTTAGCGACAACATTTAAAAAACCTCTAAACTTATTCAAAGCTACAGTTCTAACCACCCTCCCAGCCATGGGACTACTCTAGCAAGATTGTTTTAAACAAATGGCAATAACCCAGCTACACAAACAATAGCTGAGAACTACCTATGTTGTACAGGTTGCAACACATAATCATCTATCTTCCCTCTGCTGAAAACACAGCAAGCACTATATAGTACTCATTTAAGGTATTTGAATTGCAGAGAGATGTTACACATCAAAGTAATCAAAGGCAGTTTATGTAATGAAATTCACACAGAATGGAACATTTCCCAAAGAAACATTTCATTTGCATGTAGTATAGCTATTTTAAGTTAATTTTGGCATTACATCATGATAACAACACTTGTTGACATTTACAGCATTTCAGTGACAAGCCTTCTTGCATTGTGATGAGTTCATAATTTTTTTCTATAAGCAATAATTACAATTTCATTTCATAAAGAAAAAACCAAAATGCTAAACACACAGCTATTCTCACTGCTGTATTCAAGATGAATTGACTGTCTGAGCAAATAAGCCATAGGACACAACCTTCAGGAGCTTGAGAAGTCAATAAGAGGAGGCATTTTGAAAGACAGCTCTGCATAGCTGCACATACAGGGAAACTGTGAATTCAGACAAATACCACCATCATCTGTCATTTGACAGAAATGCTTGCTTTGTTCCTTGTGAGTTCTCTCAGAAATATTATTGTAAGCCATATATATTCTTTACTGCAGATGCAGAGGCCAAAAAGCCAGAGCCATTGAGGGCTAGCAAACATGAAGGGGGAAAGGCACCCCAAATCAGCAATCAGCTTGAGACAAGGGGAGTCTTAAGAAAGCCAAGGCAGTAAGAACAAGCTCCAGACAGAGAGGAAGAGGAAAGGGGAAACCAGTATCCATAGATCTTTGGCACTTCCTCCTGTCCTGGCCACTGTCTCCTGGCTCAACACAAAGGAAAGGCTGCCAAGTGTCAGTCACAGGACCAAGAGCTTCTTCCTTTGTATTCAGGGAGCATAATGGTATAGGGGATCCAGGAGAAATTTACACTGGAACTTGGGCAGAAAAGTAGTATTCCCAGTCTTTTCCTTTTGGAGTTTCATTCAAAATAGGAAGAGTCTAATGTACGCATATGTAAACATAACCACAGAAAGATACAAAGATAGCAAGACATTGTTTTTTAAGTTTTCCAGGAACACACATCCCTTACCTTTCTGTGCTGCAGCATGAAAGAGTAACTAGTCCAATTAAGCCTTGGGCTGAAACATAACAACTCCTGAAACATTTTCATTTATGCCAGTTGATGAGAAGCCTTATCAAGGTACATGCACATAGATCTCTCCTTCCCTCAGAAGTTCCCTTTCCTAATGCTCATTAATTTACTTTTTATATTAAACTCTCATCACAGTTACAACATCCACTGAGCAGTTTCAAGATTGAAACAAAGTCCTTAGTCTACATAGCATGTGGGAAAATAACATACTACTCGCACTGCAAAAGAAAATTACATTCTTGCTCTCATCTGAGTCTTTCAATTGTACTCTGTCTTAAGGCACTAGTCAATTTAACAGAGGCAGAAATCTTAATTTACATGGAGAAATGTAAATCAATGTGTTGGCAGATATGAATATGGATGTACATAGATTAAACCATGACCAGAAACAGCCCTCAGCTAGGATGTCTGCTGGCAAAATTGGGTAAGAAGATCTTGTGAATTATCTGGCTTTATGGTGTTTAACTCAAATCAGTAAATATTTATACCTCCATTTCATCAAATTAATTTGCTGGTGAGGAAAAGCGTAACTGTCATGGAGTATTTGGTTATCCAAAGTTTCTACACTGAAGGCAGACCCAATTTGTGAGAAACTGCCCAAGTTCCCCAAACACAGCCAGAAGCCCCCATGTTTACAGATCATTTGACAAGCTGCCAAACATGTTAGTGATTTTCTAATGATTTATAATTCCTTCCAGGAGATATTTAGCCACTTAATTGGCATAACAAAAGCAAGCCATCAGTTACCATGCTTATCAAATGTCAGTTCATACTTTGTTGTAATTGATATCTAATCAACATGCAATCACATGTTGTTTGATACCAATTAAATGCCTAAACAGTCCTTTCAACATTATTACCTTAATAAGATGGTAATTGTGTGCTCAACATTTTAGTAATATTTGAGATAACACCCTGCAGACCATATCTAGTGCCTTTATACCTGCAGAAGCTCAGTATGCTGTTAGTTTAATTACTAATAACTGCCTTAATACATCTAAGCAAACCACTTATGAAATGATTGTTATAAATAACAAATAAGATGAGTTTGTTTGAAAAGCTTGTCATTTACACTTAATTTCTTAAGTGGGAACTTAAGGGAACTTGCATGAAATGTACACAATGATTGGCTTTGACCAACAATTTCCTTCCTAAACAAGAGAAGGTTCAGCAGCTTGTATGCCTGGAAGTAGTTGCAAAAACACTGTAGTATATAAAAAAAGCAAAAGTTGTGCAAGTCTACAGCACCTGCTTTCAGTGTAAAAAAAAAAATGAAGAAATAAAGGGAAGACATTTTGTCATGAAAGGAGGAAAAAAATGTACGACACAGGGAGGAAAAATTGAAGGTCTGCAAGTCCCAGCAGTCCTGGTTCCCAAGAATACCATTGTATCAAGAAAGAACAATCTGCACAAGCACTGTAAGGGAACACTGTCTCTCCCCTACCCTGAATGAAAAGCCTTACTTGTAGAGCTATTTACTATTCTTTCAAAATATCTCCCTTCTCCCCCTTCATTTTTCAGCAGGTACCATTTTGCATCTACCTCGAAAAGAAAATGAAGCTACTGAATGCAATTTTTCTTTTTTAAACAAACTGCAATAATTCCTTCCCCACCACACAGCTCTACAGTCTTGAATATGAGATATGAAGAAAAGTCCTAAGAACCTCGGACAAACTTTTCAGGCCCAGATTGCTCCCAACTCAGACTACCCAGCTTCCCACTTTATCTGTTACCTGGCTGATACTCAGCAGTGATTAGTATTGGAATAGCAGCAAGGCTAATTATGGATCACAGAAAAGATCTTTTTAGCAGAGTGTGATAGTACATCAGGAAAGAAGCCAAGTATTGATCTAATTTAATGGCAAGTCCGATCACACAGTGTAAGAACAGGTCTGAATATCTGCATTGAAAACACCTTAGGCACAACTGTTGATCCCTGCCCTACATTTAAGTTTAAAATGCAGCCTTTCTGTAAGTCACTCTCCTCCAGACAGGAAAGCCTGCTTTGTAGTGCATCATGCATCTTTTTGAAAGAGCTTGTTCAGGTGAACAGAGGAAGTTTTCTAGGAGGGGAAAGGTTTAGCAACTCTCAACTTTGAAGGAGGCTTCCTGCAGCTTTAAGACATACTGTCCAAATAGCAACCCAGAGTAACCTCTCTTGCTTCTTAACTGAAATGGGTTGAAAATACACAATCAAAAAAGCCCTTAGACTGAACAGGAAAAGGGAACAAAATCAGAACAGCTTTGGATTAAAAACAAACTCACTATTTTGCCTAGGAAAAGAGTGGAATATGTTCATATTTACTGAATGCATTTTTACCCCTTCTTGCAGGGGTGAGTAATCCTGTATCAGAGGTTTTCTACGGAGAAGAAAACTTATGGCAAAACTGCTTTCTAAATGATGCATTCCATCTCTGCATTGTTAAAAAAAAAAATCTGTTTGTTCATATCCTTTCCCATTTTGATCATTAATAGCACCTGAGTAGCTGCAGGATGAATTGCCATTTTAGTAGAGTGCTACAGTTCAGATCCTTGACTTAGTCCAACAAGACTATTAGTAGGCGATCAATAGACCATTTACTTGAAAGACAGGAGGACAAATGGTTGATTTATCCTCTCCCCAGCTGGCTACCAATTTCCTCAAGCAATCATGAAATTACTATAGCCATGAAGTCAGTAGCCACTATTTCTTCTCCAGGCTGGAGTTTGAATTAAGAAGGGAACATTGAGAGTCTTTGGGAGACTCAAAGGAAAGCAGTGAACACCACAGGCCTCAGCCAGCTTGATAAATTACTCCACAAGTCACCTGAAACTGTTGAACAGCAAGCAGTTCCCTCACCAATCACATGACCTGAAGCCACCTAAAGCCCCCAATGGTGTTTTTGGGAATGACAAAGAAAAGAGTATCCAGGAAACACACAGATGGTCAAAGTGCAACTGTCTTTTTTGCCTTCCAGCCATGACGTAAATCCCTTATACCATCCCCAATACCATCCCTTAAAAGGGACTGAAACGTCTCTGATAGTTGTGAAGAGTTTTTGCCTGGAAAGTCATGCAAAAACATTTTTGACTGAATTCATTTTGGCATGTGGTTGCTACAAATGTGATTAGTGAACATGTGCTCACTTACAACAAATGTGCATGCTGAAGTTTATTTAGTACAAAATCTGGTGGAAAGCGAGTATTAACCTAAGATTCCAGGAATATTCCCATTTCAAAGCTGCTTTCCAGAAGAAGCTGGAAATTCAAGTCACAATGCTGTGATTGCCCCTTAATGGTTTAACAATGCTATAGAAATTCTTGATTAATTCTAAAAATCTAGATGCAGCATTAGCATTTTATTATAACAGCCCAGGTGGAGGGCAAGAAGGCAAGCATGAAAGAATTTGGTAATCTACATGACAGAAGACTCAGGATGTGCAAAAAACTACTTAGAGCACTCACCTAGGAAAGGAGATGACCCATTTTCATTACTATCAGCAAAGAGTTAAGCTGACACTGCAGCCAAGCACCAGACCCCTGGAATTGGATGAAATTTCAGTAACACCCTCCCCACCAATACATCCTACTGGTTAGTGGTGATAGCCTATGTCCATACATTCTGTATGGTTTGTCTAAATATTTTGATGGTTTTAATATTTTGTACCAGCCGTGAAAACTGGTTTGCTGCTAGATGACTGTAAAAGTGAGATTTGGTAAATAATTATTAGAAATCTTATACTAGCACTATGATTGAAACAATAGACAAAAATACAGCCAAACAATTAACTAGTAGAGGTAGTTACTCATAAGTTTTGCAGTTCTTTGCTCTTATGACTAGATGTTCCTGTACTCTAGATGAGAACAATGTTGAAACCAACCACATGTGATTGAAACTGCATTAAGCTTCAAGATCAAAGAACAAGGACAAGAACAAAGACTTCAAGGACAGCCAACAAGAACTTCAAATGGGTTGATGGTCATAAAAGCAGCCCTTCGACTCAAATGAATTCTTCATTGCACATGATCAGATGTAGGCTATACTATGATAATCAGTTACAATAATTTTTGTGTATACTAACCTGATTAACATGTAATTGTTTACTCCATATAACCTGTTTGTGCTGAAGCTGTGGCATGCACTCTAGATGGAATTATCCCCCGTGCATCCAGCACTGCAATAAAGAATGCCTGCTTTCTAAAATTCCAAAACAAGTCTTAGAGAGTTTCTTCAACTGCCTTTTCAGTATCAGTGGTAGGTTCTTATTTCTCAGCAAGTTTGTGCATGCTTGTCTCTCTACATTGGCCCACAGAACCATGTGTTGAGGCACCCAGTTCTCCCTAGGCCCTGTTCTGGGAGCCACAGATAGCACAGGAACTCAACTCTTCTCTGAAGGCCAAGTGCTTAAAGTCTAGACCTGCAAGTCCCTAGTTTCTAGACACCTCAGTCATTTGCTGGCTCTGGTCCTGAGAATCATATTTCAGATCACTGAGCATACATTAGAAAATATGACTTTCACTTACTACTGACCTGAATCATATTTGAACCAGTGACTTAAGGTGAAAGGCTCATGCATTTTACTGTCAGTCTGTGAGTCACCCAGACCCTAAGGCAGAACGTTTCTCAAATGAAAAGACTGAAAGATTTTGCTGGAGGCCAAAACCCAAGTACTTTAAAACTGTCTGTGCATATTTTCCTGTTGATCAAGTTAATTAATTTCTGACTCTCCTACTTAAACCTGCTGCGTGATTTGTCTGAAACAATGAAAGCGATTCAAAATTAATTTTTCATATGCTAGATTGAAATAAAAGATAAGTATTTTATAACAAGTGCTTTTTCTTTCAGCAAGCTTTGTAGGGTTAATAGGAAATGTCTAGGTTATGCAAACACAGCTTTGTTTTTAAAAGCAAGTAGTTATCATAGATTCAAGTCTTACTACCTACTGTGTCTATATTTGGGGTAACTGAGCTCTTGTCATTCCCATTGTTTACTAAATGTACTGGTGAACTGCTTCATGTGCCCCTGGAGGTAGCTTAAACATGGTTATGAAATGCATGGATCTAGCATTAAATGTTTCATAAACACAGAAGATCCTTACGCTGCTATTAAAAATATATAGGGCTTGTGTTCTTCCCTTTTTTCCAAGCTGTACTGACAACTGCTGAGCCCCATCAGATGGCAGGAAGAACCTCAACACCAGGTTAGGCATTGGGTACGTTACTTCTTATCCAGTTCCCTGGCCCATCAAAACACTTCAGCAAAAAATTTAACCAGCAAAAAAATCCCAAGCAAGAATTAACATTAAGCAAATATTTAATTTGTTTACCAAATTGGGACATAGGTCTCAAGTTGTACTGCTAACTCCAATCTCCCCTGGCTTTGTAAAGACTTTACCTTTCAGTCCCTCACCCTTCCTTGGCATATACATGTTTTTCATTTAGATAGTTTTGAAAGTGCTTGTGTAGAATCAAATTTTCCCCTCATCACACTCATTTGCCTACAGAAAATCACCATCTGGTGGCATAAAACAGACAACCCCGTGAGGTACAGCACACATAAATGGCAGGAGTCTGTGGTTCTCTGCACTCTTCAGACTCAGGACTGGACAAATTGCTGTGGCTCAACACAGCAGTCCTCTGCAGTGTGAAAGCAGCTTTGTGTCCACATTCAGCTGAGCAGCATGCATGGATTTTCTCCAGCTCATTAATTTCATCCAATGTGTCTACTCACTTGTCACAATACTATGTGTTGTATGGAACTGCCAGAACAAAATGGTCCTGGAAATAGCTAAATAGCTGACGGTTATGGGTTTTGGTGGTTTGGGGTTTGGGTTTTTTTTGGTTGGTTGGTTGGGGGTTTTTTGGCGGGGGGGGGGGGGGGTGTTTGTTGTTTAAAAAAAAAAAAAAACAAAAAAAACCCCACACCACAACCAAATCAGAACCAACTTTTTCTTTCTCCCCCCGTCCCCAAGACATGTCAGCAGTAGCCGTCTTTGTAGGACAGAATATGTGCACCCCACCATAAGAGAACCAGGTTGCACTCTGAAAGAACTTGGCTGCTTTTACAATAGTAGTTTCCACTTTTATGGAAGGAGAAGCAGGTCGCAGAGTGGAATGGCCTTTCCAGACAGGAACAGACACAATGCAGCTGCCTGCTCTATCCTTGTCACTGCAGCACTCCAGCCAACATTTCATTATGTTTTAGTATGACAAGCGACATTGTACAGCTGCCATTCCCTGGGATCTTCATAAAAACAGAAAGTATCTCAACAAGCTCTTCCAGCAGACGAAATTGGAAATTGTCAAATTGCACCAGAACGATACAGTTGTAGGGATTGTGTTGGGAACAATAACTTACATTCTACTATGCATTCTCCTTCACATGCAGGGTTTGGTAGAAGTCATTGGTACTGATGATTCTGGTTACAATGGAGCTTGTTATTTTTGGCACCTTAAGTTACCTGCTGCAAGGTATTTCTGTGGATACTATAGCTATTTGCCTAGTCATTAAAAAAAAAAAAAAAAAAGAGAATTGAAATCAAGTACTTTCAGCCACTCCAGAGCAAGACCAAGGGGCAGGATGCTGCACTGAGACAGCAGGCAGCACCCCACTGGTGCCAGGGTGCAACGCACAGGGGGAGCCTTGTCCCTGTGCAGGGCCAGGGAGCACACCAGGCCCCGACGGTCTGTGCAGCCTCTCCCCGAGGCAACTCTGATGCTCTGCAGTTTGGGAACGGTTTGGAGCCTGGTTTCCTGCAGGAACAAGGCAAATGAACTCACACAGTGTGTGAGAGTACATCTGTGAGTCACTGCTTTTTAGTAATTTTGAATCCAATGGCCAATTTCAGTTAAACCTGACAACATGAGAGAAGTTACAAAGGTTAAATACCTATACATTTCATAGAACTACGGCCAGCAACGGAGGTAATTCCTACCAATTACGTCCTGAAAGGCTGTAATGCAAGCCCAGTTCACGATAGGCAGGTCCTGGAGTCCATGCAAAGTATAGCCATTACTGATACTCCAAACAACAAAAGCTTTAGTTGTTACTAGAAAATTTGAACCACAATACATATTCAATATGGAAATCTGACTTAATTAGTTCTACTGATTGTAGAGCTGCTTTATCAGCTGTGTCTGCAGCGCACTGATTAACCCTTTCATATTTATTTCCTATATTTCATATACCATTCCAGACAAAAATACTTCCTTGAAATTCAATCTTTTTCTGTATTTTTGTTTTGTGCTCCCTGCTTCAACAAAAGTGTCATGGTGAGGTGAGATTTCCAATTTTAACAGGGTTTGGTTTGTAGTCAACCTTTACTTTTGTGTGGTCATTAACAGTTGTGGGATCAAATAGGGAACAGAAGGAAGCCCCCTTACCCCATTTCAACAGCTCTGTTCATGTTTGGTGGAACAGACAAGCTTGTAGCTGCCCAGCTTATAACCTACTGTTGGGTGAAAAACTTCTCTGATTTTTATCAGTCTTGAGGGAGTCTGGCTGTAGCTGATTCAACTCTTTGTGGTAGACTAGAAAGCTTGCCAAATGGTGGCATAAAGAGTTCATAGCCCCTGTCAGCCGTGAGAGTAAGCATCTGAATCAGACTGGGCTTAGTTGTCTGTTTGGCTTTTTTTTTTTTAAGCAACAGCTAACAAAAGCTGTGTCCAAACCATCAGTCATCTGCATTATTGTATTGTACTTGTAAACACGTGATTTACAGCAGGGAAAACAGCTTCCTTTATTGCTACGTTGATATAGAGAACGAACTGCTTATTGCTTAATGATTGTCTCTCTGTAACTTTACGTACCAAGGACTGGTGTTTGTCAAGGATTAAGCCTGTCAGAGACTGGCACTTGGGAGTGATGAGCAAGAAGGAACCATGAGCGATCACAAAACTTAATTAAATGTTTAATGAACTTACGATCTTGTTAAGAAGGCACAAGTAGAGGCCTTGCTTGAATAGATAGGGCCGGAAAAGATAACAACTCCTGCCTTTGTTCTCGTCCTTGTAGATAATTTAGCTTAAACTAGCCATATAGTTCTAAACTACTAATGAAAACTTAGATAATAGGAGCACTAACAAACACTGAGGTATCAAAACATGTAAAGGACCATACTGCGCAGAATCACCTGAGGAGGGTCAAATAGCAGACAAGTGAGGAAGACTATGGAAGACCACCAGAGGACTCCTGAAGACCACCAGAGACCTTCAATGCGCCTGCGTAAAGGACATTTGCATATGCTAATAGTTTCTCGGAAAACTAATGAATATGTATAACATTTCTCGGAAATCTAGTGAATATGTATGTAGAACATGTACTTAACCTGCACAATTAGGCCCAACGGTGTGCACGATAGGTGGAGCGATCCCCCGTGCATCCAGCGCTGCCAATAAAGAATACCTACTTAATAGTTAATCAAACTATTGAGTTAGTTTCTTTGAATCAACGTACATGAGTAACATAACAGTCATAAAGTGAGCCTACATACTACGTCAGCGTCCTGGCATATAATGGCATTTCCAGGTTTCCAACAGAAACCATTATTATTTCCTTCTCAGAAATGCATCATGATACACTGACTTTTTATTATTAAACCTATTTTTAAAATATTACAGCTGTTACAACCTTTTTGGGGCAAAAGGTTAAAGACCAAAGTGAATTCCATAGTTCCCTGACAAAGGTATTGTCCAGTCTTTGGACCACTGCTATTTCAAAAGGAAGACTTCCACATTAAAAAGTGAATAAAAATAAAAAGGAGTAACAAAAAGGAAGGAGGCACATCTACAGGTATGAGAAATAACCTATCAAAACTAAATCAGGAAGCTTTGATTATATCCAGTGTTCAAAACCTAGTATTCCAACTGCAATGCATTCTCCTTTTCCTTCTCAATGAATTCCTCTGGCAGGCTGACCACACAGCTTTTTCATATTTTTTGATCTTTTACTTTTAGCTGAATAAACCAGTTGGCCCTCTGTCTCAACACTCCCCCAAAAAGTCATCCTCAGTGTTAAATTCTTTTAGCACCCAGTTCATTATTCTTTCTCTCATCTCTACACAGTACTAAACCCAGGAGAACAAAAAGATCCAGATCAACAC
Source organism: Harpia harpyja (assembly GCF_026419915.1). Taxonomy (NCBI): domain Eukaryota; kingdom Metazoa; phylum Chordata; class Aves; order Accipitriformes; family Accipitridae; genus Harpia; species Harpia harpyja. The sequence continues at coordinate 13,844,294 of NC_068949.1, read as the reverse complement.
TTCAAACTCCAGCTTGCTCACAAATAAAAGTAGTTTGCCAATATTGCACCTTAAATGATCCATCACACCACAGCTTGAAAACACAACATTGCTAATTAAATTTTCTTGTGTTTGTAGAATTGTTAAGGATTAGTAGTTTCTCCAAATACCAGGTAATTTCACTTCTGAAGTCCCACTATTAGGGTCTCAGCCTTTTTTCATGCAACATTGCTTCCTATGTATGAAATATTTCTTAGCATAAATGCATTTCTTGCATTGATCTTTCCACACTGTGCTTTCACTTTCACAATCTGTTTTTCCATCTTGCATATTAATCAGAATTAAGTGTTCATTCTGTAGGTGCTTATACATGTGCTGGACTATACTTGCCAAGCTGTTCTATTGAAGGGACTCTTGTGTACAAAAATAAGGAACTGAAAACATTTGCAAGAGTGGCCTTATTTTAGACACTGATGAAACATCATCTCACAGAATAACACAGCATCAATAATAGCAACACCACTATATCCCTGATGATCTTAACACTAAGACATAAGACTTTGTTTTGAGGGGGGTGGAGAAGAGAGGGAGGGGGAAAAAAATCTGCAAAGGACTGCTGTAGACTTTTGTATGATTTTCAACACATTCAGGTTCTCAGAAGGCTTGCGCCCCTTTGAAACAACTGCGGTTTGATAATAATCCAGCAAAACAGACTTATCACTGTCCTTGCGCCTTCTGCCCCAAAAGAATTTTAAAACATTAGACTGAGTACAACATGGTGCACCTGTTACACACAGGCTCTTACTGTTCAAGCTGAGCAAATGAAGATGAAAGGGCAGTTTTTGTCCTACCTTATATCAGCACATGTAGGTTAGCTTGTATGGAAGAAGTTTTAACACTGTAGGAGCCATTTTCCTTCAAGCCACAAATCGAAATTACTGAGGTGAAGAAGCACCTCCTGCAATAGGCTGTATCACTGGGACAAAATCCAGACCAGTGTGTTTTGATGAATGGTAACAGAGAAACATGACCTAAGCAGCATAAGACTCATTTAAAAAAAACACTTCTTCCAAAATGAAATTTTACTTTTTCACCTTAGATTCCCAGAGTCCGTAGTACTACTGATCATCTTCCCACAGTTTGACGAGAGGTCACCGACTGTGTCATTTGTTAGATAAGCGAGTTGAAGTATCTGTCCTGTTTCTCCAACAACCATCTCTTAATCCTTAACTAGAACATCTTCACACAAACTTAATGTAAAACTCTACAGTCGTGAGGGAGAAGAACATCAAAAGCATCCTGTGACTAACCCTGATTTCTTGAACAGCTCTGAGGTATTCTTAATATGCATGTAATTGTGTTTGCCTTCTGATGCATGACAGACATCAAACATCAAAATTGTGATACAAGTGTGACACTGGTCTCAGCAGTACTGAGACTAACTGTTTATGATCCTAAATGGTTTGAATTACAGAATTACAGTTTCTGAGGCTGTAAAGCTCAGAGGAGTATTAATGCTGACACTTGATGCCATTTTAAGAATTCAGATGCCACCTTTGCACCCTAACTGATACCACCCTTCCCTTTTATATTTTCAGTGCTTTATGTCCCATTTCTGTCACAGAAACTGTTATTTCCTCATATTTAGTACTGTTTCTATGCCTTGTAACAGTTCATCACGAATGACTTCCCCAGCAGCATCTGAGGAAGCCTGTAAGTAAATGTTAACTAATGTAAATAATAAAAGGAACTGGTTGAATCAGTTCAGGCTCAAAAGCTGCTGCACTCAGCAGCTGGGCCCCAGCTCACCTCCCCAGAGCCCTGCTCTCCCAGTGGCACCCTGCCACCTCACGCTGCTCCCTGAGGAGTGATGCCCCAGCCAGCCCCAGGGCTTCATGGCTGCCTGTCATTGTTTAACCCCAGCCAGCAACTAAGCACCACGCAGCCACTCACTCACTCCCCCCCACCCAGTGGGATGGGGGAGAAAATCAGGAAAAGTAGTAAAACTCATGGGTTGGGATAATAACGGTTTAATAGAACAGAAAAGAAGAAACTAATAATGATAACACTAATAAAATGACAACAGTAATAATAAAAAGATTGGAATGTACAAGTGATGCACAGTGCAATTGCTCACCACCCACCGACCGACACCCAGCCAGTCCCCGAGCAGCGATTCCCCACCCCCACTCCCCCCTGTTCCTATACTAGATGTGACGTCACATGGTATGGAATACACCGTTGGCCAGTTTGGGTCAGCTGCCCTGGCTGTGTCCTGTGCCAGCTTCTTGTGCTCCTCCAGCTTTCTCGCTGGCTGGGCATGAGAAGCTGAAAAATCCTTGACTTTAGTCTAAACACTACTGAGCAACAACTGAAAACATCAGCGTTATCAACATTCTTCGCTCTGAACTCAAACCATAGCACTGTGCCAGCTACTAGGAAGACGGTTAACTCTATCCCAGCTGAAACCAGGACACTGCCACCACTCCTGGACCCCACAGGTGGGGACAGCCCTGGGTCCAGGTCCTCACCCATCACCTGCTCCCTGTTTCCCCACTGCTCGAAGTGACACCCACAAAGACCTGGCACACCACTTTCACCAATGCCACAAACCCCACACAGCTTATCCCAGAGCCCCACGGTGACAGCAGCCACCCCTGCCACAGACATGCCAGGCCCAGGCATGGCCTGCGCTCCCCACCCTTCATTGCTGCAGGCAGAACCATCTCCACCAGGAGAATATTTATTTCATGTAATTTATTGTCTGCTAGCTCACGCCTCTAATCACCCTGTCAGCTACTGACAGAAAACAAACACACACATACACACCTCTCTTTCCTCGTGGCCAGGCTCTGCTTGCCTCACTTGCCCACAGGCTTCCCCGCCATCCCTCACAGTCCCCTCAGCGAGGCGACGGGCTGGCCAGAACCGGCTGGAACTGGCCAGAACCGGCAGGGGCAGCTGCCACCCTCCCCAGAGGCACCACCACAGCCCCCCCCACCACCCACGCCTGCTGAGGCAGGAGATGGCGGCAATTCTGCCCAGCATGGCCCCAGCGGCCGCTTCGCAAGGAGCCCGCGGCCATGCAGGGACAGACACAGGGCAAGGAGGTGGCCCCGGCTACGGATGCGAAATGGCTAAGGCAGCGGATTTGGGCTTGCCTTACCCGAGCAGGAGACCGTAATATGCGACGCAAAAAATTGGGGTTTCTTTTATCTGTTTCTAGGTCAACAAGGTGCTGACCTCCCCAGGCATATCTGCCTTTCCTTCTTTCCCCTGACAGGAAATACAAATAGAAAGCTTAAAAAAAAAAATCCCCATGGTTCATTTTTATCCAGGTCCCAAACCAGTAATGCTGTTTGGAGAGTCTAGTGTCAGAAAGTATGCCCACTTGAATCCTAATTATACAAATCAAATGTATACAGACAGTGCTAAAATAAAAAAAATTTCCAAACACCACATAATTCAGCTATGGAGCTCTATATGTATGTGGTCTGATTAAAACAACCTTCAATCCCCTTTGCTTAGGATCTTCTTGACTAAAAGAGAACTAGAGAGCTGTATGTGATTTATTTTCAGGGCTTTAGCACAGTCCAGCTTTCTTGGTCGTCTCACTCTCCCTTAGCAATGTAAATAGCCTGTACATAACCAAGTAAATCATCCAAATCAGCATTCCTGTAGGTACCCACTAATACTCCATCACAAAACTGCACAATTTAAGCTATGATAAACCCAAACTAACATCAAACATTTCACAGAGGAAAATGGATATAAGTTGCTGCATCACGAGTCTATTTAAATGCAGATTTCAGGTATCTTCTATTCTTAAGTATCCTTATACTTTTAAAGTGGGCTCTCTGGGTAGCAAATGCTTTACCTGGGCTGCATCCAATCTCATTTTTCATTCTTGTTAAGGAGAATCACACTCTAAGCCTGAGCTTAAATCATGAACCTTAATTTTTCTTGAATAGTACAGGAAAAAAGTAAAATAAGTGCTACTGTCTAAATTCCACAGAAAATAGTGTGCACAAAGCACTTGAGAAAAAGAAGCACAGAGAACAGGCAATAAATGCTATGCATTGCTTTCTAAGAAAAAAGAGTGCTTGGCTTATTTTGAAATAAGATCTTAATGAAAGCTGTACCCTGAGTCCTACAACTAGGCTTCAACACCTTGGGCTTTTACCTAGAAATATTGTAGCTTAAGTGTTTAAGTTTGAGCACATTTTCCCTTCCACACACACAGATGTCCAAGGTCACTGAAACTAGAAGTGTGCTCATTTGTATGAGAATCTGTCATGATAGTAACAGAGATCCTGACAGCATGATGACCTAGAAGGCATTATAAGCCACTAGAAATCACTTTTACCCAAATATCCTGACACTAAAGAACTGAAAACAGTCCTAAGACATTTGCATGATTTCCAGAGCACTTACTTTATATAAGAATTTCACCCTTCACTGCACTTCACTGCATTTTTCTTCTAAACATTTCCTAGCATTATTACTAACAAGGCCACTTTAATGATGTCCACAGAGTGTTGGCTGCTGGGACATACTAAATCTCATCATTGTTCTTATGGGGGAATTTATTATCAGTGAAATATTATCAAGGAGACATAAGAATTGAATGCTGACATAATGAACTTTTACTGTTAACGTTCATCTCTGTCACTTGGACCACATCTTCCAGTATTAAGGCCACATCCATTTATAGAAATACATGGGCACACAGCAACACTTAAGCTCTGAACAAGCCATCTTGAGCCCTTATAGCTGCTTCAAAAGCTCCGAATGAGCCAGATTAACCTACAAAGAACCACCTGACTTCCGGTCATCTCCATTTATAATACAGGAGCTGAGATAAAATTATCCTGGAAACTTTTCCTGACTTTTGTCAAAGGGATGCTTAACGTCATCTCTGCAGTAATACAGAATTTGATGGAAAAGACAGGCCTGATCAACAAAGCATTTGCATATTTTTGAGATGCTTTACAACAAAGGAGAAGAGTTTATGCTAGGACTGAAGACATGTCTCATTTCGCCAAGCATCTCACCATCACCTACCCTCTCTGCACCACGGATTCTAGATGAAGTTCTTAAAGCCTTGTATTGTTCAGTTTACAGCCAGCTGCAAATAAATCACCGCTAAACAAAATGCCCAGACTACAGTTTTTACTATTAAAATACTTAATATTGTGAGGTAACAGTTCCCATTTGAACCATAAACTAAAAAATATTGCTCTGTGTTATAATTTTATAAACATGTAATCATATATCTTTTCCTGAACCGATAAATTCAAGGTCCTTGATAAATTATAGCAAAACATTTTTCTAGCAAGGTCTTCTTTGACCAACAGTATCCAATACATTTCATTCAGCACCAGAACGAACAATTACAAAATTGGTAACCAAGAAGCCATATTTAACCTTTTAAACAAGACAGACAGTTCTAGCTATTTCATTCATTTTCAAATATCAGAGAGAAGGTAAAAAGTGAACCTTCAAATACAAATGAAATATCTCAGAATTGCTTTCATATCCTCTACAGTAAGCGAAATACTTCAAAGAAAGAAAATGGTCTTCCTTAGGTTTTTGTGAAGCATCAGCATCCTCCACTAATTACAGAGGAATAAAAAGGTATCACATAGCTTTAATAGCACAAAACACTTAAAAAAAAAAAAACCAAAATTTTACCACATGCTGAAGATTAAATCCTTTCTTGTAATACTTGTTAAAGAAGCCTTCTGAACATCCTCAGAAAATGTCATTGGATCACACAGCAAAACCATGTGCAAGTCCCATTTCTATACTTCCTAATTCTTTCCTTGCAGGTTGGTAACACCTCAACTTTGTCTCAAGAGATGCTGCTTCCCATTACATGCTTTAAGATAACTTAAATCTGTGGGAAATTCAAAATCACAGGGCCTTGGTCACCTACATACACCTCTTGAGCTAATCAAACACCTTCACTGACAGTGGCAGCAGACCCATTAACATTTTATGTGAACTAGGTACAGGAGGACAAAGGACTTGTAACTTGTAAGTTACATTTCTAAAGCCTTTCACACATACCACAAACATCAGGAGCTGTGACACCAGAAAACATAGAAAGCTGCTAAACTTTAACATTAGTAGCAATATTTAGTATTACATCAAGCAGGATAGACAATTTGTAGACAATTAGGGATAGAAGCATGAATTTAGGCAGCTGCAGAAACCAGTACGCAGACAAAAGAAGTGACAAGCCTGTGGTTTAAGCTCTGCCTAAGGCCACCTTGAGTCTATCTCTGGTGCTGCTTAGTGCTGCTGTTTGCACAGAACTGAGGAACCAGTGAAGAAGTCTATCTTCACTTTCATTCCCCAAGATCTTTGCAGAAGCAAAACAAAAAGAAATTTTCATATGTATTAGTAGTTCTGTGCAGTAAGACCCCTTCATTGTCTGTGGGAGTAGAGACACTGAATTGAGAGCATCTCAAATCTTCTGATGTATATATTATCAGTCTTGTTTAGTAATTCCCTCTATTCATTTTAGCTGCATAGAAGATGCCTTGATAGTTCTAGTAAAAATATAAGGAAATGTATCTGCCACGGAATCATGACTAATATTGTATTGTTACCACTACTCACACAAAAGTCATTCACTTCATTATTATCCAACCTTAAAGTGATACCTTTGTGTGACAGTCATAATTTTTACTTCTTTCAAACTTTGTAGCCATTTATGCCGTTACTCAACTACAAGCATTTAAAATGTTTCCTTGTATTCCTTCAATTGCATTACCTAGCATCATTCTGGAAAGGTAGATCTGACTTCAACTTCTCTTGGGTATGCCCACTGCCAAGAACACATGCTGCAACCCATGCTCTTTTTCAGAATGCTTTCACCCTCCCAAATGTTTGCCCCTAAGCATCTGTCCATAGGCTTTTGAAAGCCTTTTTGAAATGACACGCATAGTAACACAGATAATGTTCTCCATGGACTCTCTGCTGTGGGAATAAAAGGTGACAGATCGCACCTGCTTTTTCAGTGACCCTTTCCTGTCCTCTTGCCTTCCTTAATTCACATCCACATCACTTAGAAGAAACAGCTAAAACAGGACCAGGATGGTGTATCAAGCTGATAATTCATCATCCCTTTTCTCTCAACAAACCCACAATCGATGCTGATCTGGCAGTGATGCCCTCCTCAGTGTACAGAGAGCAGGAAAGCAACTGTGCCTCCCCCCATACATCTGTACCTGAAGGTCCCATGATTGCCCACATAGCTCTGCGAGCCCTCAGGCTGCTAACACAGGCTCTCAGACCTTGAGACATGGATAGACTGTCTGCTTCACAGGGCTCTGTCCTTAAACACAGTGCAGTCTCTTGTTTGAAACCAGGCATACCTCCAGATTTTCTCTGCAGCTCAGTTCCCATGATGGGAGAATTACTGTGCAAGCACACTGCCTTCTGCATTAGGGACAGACCACCTTCCCGGAGCTGAGCCAGAAACTTGTAATGATTTTTCCATCTCTCCCTTCAGGCTCCAAATTTCCTAATCTAATACCATTAGATTCAGCTATCACCTGCCTGGGTTAGACTATTTCACACATTAGTTGCCTAAGGGCTGTTAGGCCCTACACCAATAAAAATACCACCACCCTGACAGTCACAGAAAGAGTCCACATCAAAACTCCACCTCCAATTGAGTTTCACATTACTAGGTTCTTGTTTCTCCCTCTTGCACTGTTAAAAGTCCCTGCTTCTGTTAAATTTTTATACGCCCTCATACAAAAAGCCCCATGTCTCTGAAGCTGTTCATTGTATTTTCTCCACCTGACCCCAGTACAGGACAACTGCTTCACTACCAAGAGAGCAACTAAAAAAAGAAAATCAAACTTCATGACACAGAAATAGTCCTACAAGTAGTGGGGTGATACAGTGACTTCAGAGACTTGATATTTCTTTCAATTTTTGTTACACTGCCTGCTCAAATGTTTCTATTGCGATGTGTGCCAAGGGAACATTTAATAGACCTGCGCCTGGACGGATGTAGGTTTTCATTTACCTTCAAGGTTATTTTCACGAAAGCATTACATTTTCCCCTTTTATAACAAAGCTGCCAAAGTACTTCAAGTACTTCACCTGCAAATTATGAGTTACAATTCAATTGCCAATGCAGGAAACAATAGACCATCTTTAGTTAGGAACATCATCCTCCCCTCCCCCTTCTTACACTGGGAGAATATTACAAATGAGTCATTATAGAAAACGCTTAGCAAGCCAAGTACTGCACTATACACAGTTTGGGAGCTTGTTTTCCTCTCTGAGGATAATAAATTAGTGACAACCTGTAGTTCTCCAGTTTAATCTGAAGAATAGTATTTCTATTAGAGGAAATGCCAATTTCCTTGTACCTTGCTTCTTAACCTCTTCTATTATGTCCCACAATATACCTCCCGAATCTCCACAGAGAAAAGCTACACTAACATGATATAAGCAGTTAGTGTGCTAGCATCTAAGTACACAGCTGTCCTTGTCTATATGAGTAGCAGCTATTACGAGAGGCACTTGAGGAACACCAGTCCCAGCCTGCACAGGGAGGCTGTTATGCAAAGCTCAAAACAGGGCATATTGTTCACCTACTGGAGCAGCCCCTGCTTCCCACAACAGTCTGCCCAAACATGTTTTCAAACATAAGCAAAAGTTTAAAGTGTTCTAAAAAACCAAAGGATGGCTCACAGGACCACAACTACTGCCGTATCCATTTTCCCTCATCCCAGTAGCCCTGGAAATGGCAGTGGTTTGTGGCTGAGAGGCCTGGCATAGCCTCTGCTCTGTAGTTGCACTGCTGTTAGGAATAATTCCTGTGAGAAAGGAATAGCTACCATGTAAGAGGAGGGAGGGACCACAACTTTTTAGCACAGAGAAGGCACAGACAGAAAACTAATCTGCATCTTCAAAGTAAGAAATCAAAACAGAGGCTCCCAGACCTTCTTGAAAGCATACAGACTCCCTTCTTACAGACTCCAGCAAGCCAACCCAGCAGCACTTGCATCAGCATTTAGCCCCTCTTAAGCAGACAGTGTTCTCTTCACAAGAAAGAAAGATAGGGCCTAGACACTCAGCCCCCTCCTAGTGATACTTTGTACTTGGTAAATGACTCTAGTCTTTTGCTCAGACATTATATAAAAAACAACCAACCTCCAAAAAGCCTCCCAAAGCAATACTCACCCCTTCACAGCCACCTCCCAGCAGCAGTTCTTCAGTTCTCAGGAAAGAGCTCTACTGGCCTTTTATCTCCTTCCCTAATCACCACCTAATAATTACTTTACCTAAATAGCAGCTGTTTCCCCTCCACCCCCACATTTCACCTAAAAGAGCCAGCCCAAATTGCATCAGCAGGTTCATAAACAACTTAAATAAAATGGGAGAAGATTGATTGCAGCTGTTTGCATTAATGCTACACTCTCCTCGATGCTACTTTAGTAGTGCTTGTAGCCAGTCATGTAGTGGGGCAGAAGACATCTTTCTTAAAAACACACTAATAAACCCAATATATTGCCCTAGGTCCTAATTGCAGATCTCCTCAGGAACAGAGTAAGAAAATCACTTGTGTAAACTCAGTCTTGTTTGGAGCCAGCTACAATGAATCTCCATTGATTAGGAAGAATCCTGAAGTGTAGTGAGTTTTTCCCCTCTCCACTTTCTGTTTTACAGATCACTTCATCTGTTTACTCAGTCAGTCTTGGAAACAATGTGTTTATTGCCACTCTTAATCCTGCATTCCAATTAATTTCTTAAAGCGTTGTTAACTCAAGTTTGTTATTTTATCTGTATGTACTTTGTGGGCTTTTAAAGGCCTTAAGCATATTGCCCCAAATTTCTCTTTCTCCATATTTGACAGGTCCTGACTTTTTGGTCACTTGAGAAATTGTTCTGGGGGCACTTCTTTAGGCAAAGCTTTTCTGGGCATGCTTGGCAGAATGCAAAGCCTTTCTCAGAGCTCAGCAGTGAGAAGCTGGTAGACATCATTCTGACCTCAGGGCCCCACAGCACTCAGATGCAAACAGTTCTCAGTCCCACACATGAGCAGCTCCACCTAAGGACCTTTTCGGTGGATCTGGTTTTAAAGGGCAATAATCAACATATGGTTGAGAACTGCATCTCTGGTTTCAAGTGAGATTTTATCCTGTTCAGCACTGGGCTTGAGCCAGGAGCCTATGGTTTGTTGCATTCTTGTTCTAAGCAATCTTTCTGTTAAACAGAAGGTGAGCTCAGAAAACCCCTTTTCTCTTCAGCATTTCATTCAGCATTTTGCACACCCACTGGGGTAAATAGTAATTACACTATTATTTTGAATGGAACCTCACCAATCCAAAAACATCCCAAATGATGGTCATGATATAGCTCTTCTGGCAATTGGTAGCTCAGCTAGAAGTTATTTCTGTCACTCATGATAATTATTCCTAAGAACTTGAAAAGCAAACAATTATTGCTGCACCAAACCACTTACTGGCTTCCAGATTTTAAATTCCACTGCAGTTATATTATTTTGACATATGTCAAGAGACACATCAGAACAAAAAAAGCACATTTAAAGCTGAAAAGTACCTTTTCATTCTTCCTACCTGATTCCTGTATCTCTGAAGAAAACTAAAGCTTTACCCTTGATCTCTAGCTGTATATTTTAGCAGTGACATTAAAACAATCAGTGGAATCTAATTTCCTTTTCACTTTCTCAACTGCAGCTACCCATAGCCTTGAGTCAGAAGATAAATTAGGTCAAAAGTACAAAACTACTCATTATAAGATATTATGCCACTAATCAGCATCTATAATAATATGATGCTTATTCTTGCAAAGATTTTTGCAAAGAAATTAGCAAATAGGTAACTTTAATATATGGGTGTATGATAGAATGTCCAATCAAAAATTGGGAAGAAGGAATGGTAAATCAATGAGTAATAACTAATATCTGCTTATTATAAGGCTTTGGTTTGGTTGCTTGGGGTTTGGGTTTTTTTTTTCTTGAATTGCCTTCTGGAGGAGGACAGCATTATTGTCTCAGATTTTGCCTGCATAAACTGGGTCCTAGAGAGACACCTGTGACTTATCTCTGCTCATCCATCAGGCAGAGTTGAAAATATGTAGAAGTCTGCTTCTAGAGAAAAACCTCTTCATCACCATGTGCAGTGTTAGAACAGCTGCTTTCATTTACAACCAGCTAAACCTCAGGTTCAGTTGAATGGGCACGTGTAATCCTGAATTTACTACGGTTTGTCTGCTTCCTTCCACTGATGCATCCTTAACATACCCATCCAACTGGGAAAAATCATAACTGAGGTCTTGACTAAGACTGAAAATAACTGAAATGTAATGGCAAGCCCCCAGATTACTTTCCAGATGGACAACCGTGTATATGACTCAGGGGGGAGCACTTTCTAGCATTTTTTGCAGTCATTCACAAATCAAAATGTGTGAAGCAGATTTCAACATACCATACATTTAGGCTCACTGTAAAGGTAATATTTACCATCTACATTGTCTAGCAAACAAGTACCTAAGAAAAGGAATGGGTCTTAACAATAGTGAAAGGTAAACAACTGGAAAACTCCTCTGACATTCAAAATCATCTTGTTGGGAATAAGGTACCAAAGCTGATAAAAGTTTTCCCCACACCAATGAAAATCAGTAACTAGGTAAACAATCCATTTAAATCAAATACATGCCCAAATGACTCCAAAGAAATAAAAAGTATATTTACTGATTTCTGTGCAAATAAATTCCTTTAATGGTGCATTAACCAATCTGAATCCTAGAAATTATTTAAAACAAAAAGATACAAGTAGGCAATTTTCAAGGAAAAGTCACTAAAACAGCACAAAACATTGCAGCTTCTCTCCAGTACATAAGGAATTTATCCTAACAGCATTTCTGAATAATTTTTCAAACCCTTTCGAAATAGCTTTATTCATGTCTTAGGTTTTGATTTGCTTAAAATTAAAAATAACAATTTCTTTGTAAGAAGCCTGTATCCATTCTACCTGGAGTAAAACACAAAGAAGATGAAGGGTAATCCTTTAGGACCTAGAATGTTAAGGAACTTAGGTCCCTGTAGCCAACTAAAATTCAATATGAGTTAGATGCATAAGTCTCCTTGCAAAAATCGCAGCCTGGTTTTTGAGACTTTGTAGTACCACCTAATCTCAGTGTTGACTTCACACAGTTAAAGAAAATGCACCAAACTTGACTGACAACATTATCTGTATATTAACCTACAAAGGCTCAGCAGTCTGTTAAAGCTAAACATGCTGCAGACAATGCTCATGTTCTGCTCTATTACATTCCTCGACAGGTTATATATGGTTCTTTTACTTGCATCAAGACAGTCATCTGAAGGTGAATGCACCGGAGGAAACTATGAGTGTGCATAGGGGATTCAGACAGGGAAGCCAAATCCAGAATGAACTCGGGCACAGCATACAGATCTGAACGATTTCATTAAGGACCTCTGGAGTTTCTCTGCTTTCCCCTGCTCATCAGGGATCTCTCTGGTGCCTGATGAAACTTTGAAAGTAGCAGCATCAATGAGGTGAAAAGAGAGAAGCCACCACAATTGTTCCGTTGGACTCCAGAATCCCATTGCATCCTGCAGACGCCTGGGGAACAGGAGTGTGGAGTCAGCGGGGAGCTGGTTACGAGCTGTTTCATCTCAGCCACATGAATATCTCCTTAGCAGAATAAAACTGTAGTGTATATTCGCCAGCCTGCATACCCATACACCCCCCTTCCGACTGCTTATGCAGAAGATTTTTGTAGGTTACTAACAGCCAAAAATTCAGCATCAGATTCAGATGTTGACAACAAAACAGATCATAAGAACACCAAATCCACTGACCTTAGCTGAACCTGGTGCAAGGTGTTTGCTAAGCAATCTCTTGATTTTCACCTCAGCATTTTCAGTTGTGGAAAGGCAGCCTAAAATGAAGGATACAAACTACAGGTGGAAATAGCCTGGAAAAGGATTGTAAGGGAAAGGTATTTTTTGATCTCTCTTTTTTCTTTTTTTTTTTCTTTTTAACTTCAAAGGGCTTTCTGGATCTGCACATAATCAATGAATTCCTGGCTCTCTTGAGATATTCACCACTCAATCAACAAACATGCATCTGGAGCTTCATTTTAAAATTCAGAAATTTTCCTTGTGCTGAGATCCTCTGTGGTTTTTCTCTCATTTCTCTTTTGTATCAGTCTTTCTATTTACTTTTCCTTACTACCTACAGAAACCAGAAAAACAGAAACCAAATGTATTGATTTTTGCTTGGGCTATTGAAGGTGGGCTACTGAAGCCTCCGGCACTCTGAAGGAGAGAGTATTTACATGAAAACTCTGTCCCCCGGAACGCTGCCTCTATAAAGGCATCAACAAGTAATCAAATTCTTGCAATTCTTGAAACTTACTCTTCTTTGACTTTCAGTCTCAATAATTTATTTTCTGTTTGAGCTTCTGCCTGGAATGAAGCATTTATAACACTGATGGGGCTAGGATGCTACACTGAACAAAGGGAAGCTATGGTTTGATGATTCAGTCTTCAAAATATTAAATCTCAGGATAAATTTTCCCTTGCAAGACATACTTATACTTACAGAACAGCAAGGTAACCCTATGGAGATGAAATCCAGATAAATGGTATGTCAGCACAGAGTAAACCTGAGTCACCCAGGAAAGAGAAAAAGTTGCTTGAATGAAGAAATTGAAGGGAGGGAATTTACTTTGTTCTGATTAAAAAATCCTTGGATAATTCTTTACCTATCTTGTAAACTCCACACTTTGAGGGGTATTGATGTAATTGACACATCTCTGCTGTTGCTTAAAATGGAGATAGAGACAGAGTGATAAATATTATGTCTTTTAAGATTCTCTTCAAATGAAAAAAATGAACAAACAAACAAACAAAGAAGAACACTTTCAAAGCCTTGAGTAGTAGGACCTGCCTAACAGTTCTGGAGGATGATCATTGATCTCTGAGTCCAGCAGAAAGGACTGTGTTCTTAGATGTCTCTGCTTGCCTTGTACACCACTAAGGTTCCCAGTCCTTCACTCAAGACATTTCTTTCCTTACCTGGCAAGAATGGTAAAAATAAGGTGACACACAGCAGCATTTGCTGCGTTCTGTCAGTCCCCAGTGCTGTGTTGCTAAAGGTCTCTCAGCCCCAACCAAGATGTTGAACAATTTTACAGCTTGTCAAAGCCCCTATCTGCCTTCAGGCTGTATTTTAGCAATTCATCTCCTTTGCCCTATGGCTTGGTAGTCTAGGGGTAACACCAACTCTCTGCCAGACATGGATTCCAACGGGTATTTTTCCTGCAAGGGAGGGGAAGAGAGAGAAAAAGAGAGAAACAGTGGAGCTCTGCCAGCTGCTTGCCCACAGGGCTCTACCAGAGTTGGGACATGACCTCTTTCATGCATTTGCTGCTAGGCTCTGCCTCTGGTGCAAGGTAATGGGAACAAACCCACGTGGAAGAGAATGCACAGAAATACAAGACTGCAGAAAGTGAAAAGGGTTACACCCTTTATCTCTTTGAACTGATTCTCAGAACAGATACCTGATTAAGCCTCCCATTTCAGGGCATGAATAACATCTGACAAAACAGCTCCAGTACAGAGTAGACTCTCCCTGTAAGATCTGTCTTTCTAATCATGCTAAGAAGGCGCCAAATAACAGGGAGTCCTCCAAGGAGGACTAAACCCTTTACTAGGAGGTAAGTATGTTGAGATGCGAGGAAAGCAATCTACTATGAAAACACTAGATTCAGAAGACTGATTTTTATGGGATATGTTTACTGTATGAATTAAAGGCAATCCATCAAGCCTCTCCTATGATGCAAAAAACAGGCAGCAGAGGTACTAGACTTATTGGTAGTGGGTAATCCTGCCATATGAAGTATGCTCATTGCTCTGAACAGGGATGCTGAGGCACTGAAAATCTGTCAGCTGACCAGAAACATGCATATGCAGGCCTGGGGACTTAGCCAGTAATAGGTGCAGAGCATTTGACACTGCTAATTTTTTCTCCTCGGAAACATGCAGCCTCTGCAGTAAGATGAGCATTTGTTGAGGCGCAGCTCTCTCACAGGTGAAAAACAGTACTTCTCCTTGCGTTTGGCAGGGTGTTGACAGATGATTAAATGAGGAATGGCCATAGACTCTCCATGGAAGTAGGTGGCAGCAGAGCTTTTCTCTCACTTGTAGCAAACTTGTTCCTACATTAGCCAGGGTTAATGTAGGAGGAGAAAATGAGAGGTCTACAGCCCCCCAAAGCACCCCACTTTACTTAAGTTACTTCAAAACTGACCTATGTGTCCTTCAGTCTCTTGGATGACAACATAGTTGTGACCCTTCTCCCTGCCAATTTGTGAACTTAGGCTCTTCTGAACTCATCTACTAAAAAGTTTCTAAAGCACATGAAACATGCATTACATAAGGCAGTCTTGATATCCCCAAGGTCTAAAACACTGGATGAAAGGACAATGAAGATAAAATTTCCAAGTACAAAAACTTATCATGGAAGCCACTGCTCTTTTTAAGAAATGACATTGTGAAAAAAAAAATCCTCCAGAAAAAAGGATAAAAGGGAAAGGGGAAACTGCATTGAGATTGCCATGATTAGTTGCTATCAATATTTGCATTATTTCTGTAACCGCATCTCCTCATCACGGACAAGAACCTCTTGTGCTAACTACTAATATATTAATTCTGAGGCATATCTGTGCAATGTTTGACAGCCACTGTCATTAAAACATAAGGCACTTTGTAGCCTTGCCAACAGACCAAGCTTCTCCTTGTTAACCGTAATTGGCATGCCAGTGATAACTCTTTGCTCTCCAGGATGTCAGAGGAAGCGCTGTATGTCTCATTACTAAACCAAGAACTGTGGTGTGGCATTTAAAAGGCAATGAGAACAACGAGGCGGTGTAAGAAATCCCTGTGATATTTTTAATGGAAAAACATTACTTGTTCCTGAGGAGAAGCCCACCTCATACTTTTTTGGCTTTTCCAGGTGTCACTGCAAATGACCTTGCTGCCTCTCTTATACTTGCTGCAAATATGAAAGAATTCCCCTGAAATCAGTGGAATTACATAGCTATAAAACTTGCAAGAGAAGAGATTGTATAGTGTAAAACATGAAGGCAGATAGTGCCTTGCACTTTTGACTAAATCTAAGATTAAATATATTTTCAGACACTGTCAAAAGCAAAGAAGAGGAAAGTTTGCTTTATCTTGCTACTTAATGACAACATTTCTTATGTCTGCAGTCAGACACACCTGGCAACTGGCTAATACTACGTCTGTATGTGTTGTGTGTATATGAACTGCATATTCATACAAATGAGCAAGACTTCACCTCTACATGGCTGTACAGAGGAGCTTTTCTGAGAAAAATACTCAGGAGCTGACACCAGAAACCAAGGTGCTGTACTGGGTTAGGGGATTGAGATCCCTCCTGAGCCTGTATATTTGCGTTCAGCTATCTCTCACTGCTCTTGTACATGTTTGCATGTGAATGTGTGTGAGGAGGGGTGATGGACAAGTTACAATATTCTGTAACACAATGTTTTGTGCTGTTGTTTAGAAATGCAAGGAATAATCTAGTGTGATGTTTAGTTTCATCTGCTCTTCTTTGTGCGTGTGCTTATTTCTACCCTGCAATACAACATTTTGGCACTTAAAAAACTTGCTGTGGAGACACCTCAAAAAAGTGTTCAGTGGGGGAACAAAGTAAGGTGTAGGCGGCTATTTAAAACCTGGCACTCCAACATCCCCAAAATGGCACCAAATGACATCAGAAACCAGGTAACAAAAATGACATACAAAATGAATGCTCTGTGTGGGTTTACAGCATCCTCCAAAGATCATGAAGTCCCTGATTCAAAACATGGCCCGGGCTGTGCCCTCTCTGAGAAGCTGTCATCAGAAAGAACAAAAAAGCAGCACCTATTTCTTGAGTCAAAACTCTTTCAACATGTTCCATGAAGCATCAGTAGTAATGAAAAACTTCTAGAAGGATTTTCCTGTTATCATCCTTAATCTTTCCTGATGTGTTATAACATCCTATCAATGTCTGAATAAGAGAGCACCTTAGTCACATATCAACTGCTCATTATGCTGTGTGTATAATTTTAGCTGAAAGTGAAGAGCTGACTACTTAGAGCTTCAGATCAACAGTACCAGGAGATTCTGCAAAAACCCCACATTTTTTATGAGAGTTTTCTAATAAGAAAACAACCCTAGTTTGTTTTGACTTGAGCATTTTCCCTGTTTCCTGAATATAGACTATGTTAGGGACATTAGTGCTGCCAAGACTCTGGAAAGTAATAGTAACTGGATTCAACTTACTATAAGGCATCTACACCCACCACTGAGACAGCAGCATTGCAGACTCCAAAAAACACAGCATATGTGCATAGCAGCATTAAACTAATTATCAAGATCATTGTTGACTTTCTCTTCCCATACAGTTTGTCCTTCTAATTACAACTACAAATATACAACCTAGATGACCTGCTTCCCATGTATATTCACCAAATACTGGAAGATCCCCCATGCAATTCCACATGTAATCAGCTGGTGGTTAACACAAGTCCCCTTTGGAGAATTGCCATTGACTCTAAACACTTCTTAATTAAATCCAGAGGTACTTCTGGAAGGTATTTCATTTTCCTGAGTCAGCATAACTTCATGTAATGTCTGGGAGCATTGCTCCTCCCACTGTGACTTGCTGTGCTCAACACAACCCTGGGCAGCTACTTAAGTGCAGAGGCCATAGCTCTCTGGTCCTCTGCATGTTGCATATCCATTTGCACTCACAAAAAGTGTGCTACTCTTACTTACTTTTGCAACATATTGCACCTGCCACGACCTCCTCAAAGCACAGGACAAAAGGGATTTGGTATCTACTTTGGAATTTGTACCCTTTCAAACCAAAGGGACGAGGATATGTTCACTGACCTCTAGCTCCCTTCTGCCACTTCCACAACAGCAGATAACATTTTCTAGACACCATCTGACACCCCCTGGAAAAAATGTGCTTATTTAAAACAGTCTGCTCAGTCTGAATAGTGATTTGGGAGAGGGAAGGGTGTTTGCCTCTATATTTTGCTTGTTTGTTTGCCATTCTTAACTGCACATATTTGCATAAAAGAAGGAATGTTGTATTATCTTCTCCCAGAGCTTATTCCCTATCTGAATCGTGTTGATGACAGCTTAATCATTTCCACAGCAACCAAGATCATGACATCAAATAATAGGGTATAAGCAGCAGGAACAGATGATCTCTCTGGAAACAGAGGTCCTCTTCCATGTACATAAATACTCTGAAAAACAAGAGAGAAACAGAAATACAGAAAATATCTGCCACAAAAGTGTGATTGTTCTAATAGCGAATGGCAGCAATTTTTTTTCTTTCATTGTCTGTATGCTGCTTCTTAACAGCACAACATTATATTATGTTATATGGTTTAAAACAGTATTAGATGACAGACCTAGCACTAGGGACAGACAGCATCCTTGGTCAGAGCTGGTAACACAGCTTTACATGCAGTTCCTCTGCCAGGCACAGCCTATGTTTTAGGTGGTTGCAAAGGAACTGTTCTTGGTCTGTTTAGCTTTAGTAACTTTTGCTGAGTTTGGTCTAAATCAGGAAAACAGCTAAACTCATGACCCTAAGGCCTTACTTTCATTAATTTCATGTGCTTGTACTTTGACAACTTTCCTTTTTGTGATAGAACAAAAACTAAACCTCTGTTCTTACTAGGGAGACACTTTTTATGTAATCTTTCTGAATAAGCACCTCAAAACCTGACCTCGCAGTTCCTCCAGCAAATGAGTAACATGCCACAATGCGGCATGTAGCAAGCTGACCTGAGCTTCTTATCTCCAGAGTGTGTACTGATGATCAAAGCATCAATGCTTGGTTCCCATATTAAGTACAAATTACTCAGTGATTGGATTTTAGGAAAAGCAGATCCTTCTCCTGCACCTTTGCCTGTAGTGCAGTGCCATACAGTGTGTAGGCTGCTTCCCTACTGCTTGTTTTACATTCTGCATCTCCTTAACTTAATTGCAGCTGTACAGGTAGATGGAAATAGCTGTATGTTTTGAACGCTTTGGGACAGATCATAGGTGATTGCTTAGTTCAGGGATGGCCAATTGCATGCATCTCAGAATTATTTAACCTTACCTCCAATGCCAAGCTACAATGTGGCTCAGGGCAACGTGGAGACTCTGGTGTGCCACCCTAGGATCAGGGACAGGCGTGTATGGTCATGCCAGACTGAATAGATAACATCAAACCTGCAGGTGATAAAATTGCTGAGGAAACTAATACCTGAAACAGGAATAAACGAAGTAAAACTGCCAGCAGAATAGATTATTGACCACCCTGCCTTGTGTTTGAAAATTAATGCTACAAAGGGACAGAGAGCAATCCCACTCCCTCTCCAAGTGAATAAACCTGATAAAGGCAGGAGCTGCTAAACTTAAGATCTGTGGCCCTCAAGTGTGTGTTCGTGGTAATGCGTGTGGGAAACACCGAGGCAGGCAGGCGTGCTCTCAAACTGAAGGAGGTCGATGAGAAATCAGCGAGTGAGCGCAGGAAGCTGTCGCGCAGGGACCAGTGCGGAGTAGGGAGTGTAACACCAAAATAGCTTTGAAATGTGCAGGCTCCTGGAACGGCCCCAAAGCCCTATCACACCAGTTAAAGTAAAGCCTTTCACGATCCTGCCACCAAAGGCAGGGTGACAGCCCACAAGATTTCCAGCAGGGCTTTTGCCTTTGATCCAGTCTCCTTTATTATTGTATAAAGTCAGCTCATGTAGTGCAAACTGGGGCACAACTGAAATCCATCTCATTTTTTCAGTCAGGATGGTTATGGACTTAGATCTTCTGGGAAATTTCCGCTGAAAAGCCAGTGATAAGATTAGTACAGAAAGATTTGCACCTGTCTAGGTCAAATGCTACAGTGATGTCTCCTGCCACTGGCTGGTAGTCCGAAGGGAGCTGAAGATTATACAGCAAGCTTTAGGCAAAGGTGAAAAACATGAATGTCTCAACGACTAGAATAAGACACACTGCTAAAACTGGGGGTTTATGTCTTCAAAACAGCAGATAATATCTTCCCCAAATTTTTGGAGAGGACCAAATAGCAATACTTTTTCATGAGTTTCACCATGAGCACTCACGTTTTTAAATCCTCTGCAGCTGGAATCAGGTGTTAGTGCAAGAGATGTGGGCCTCATGACAAACTGCGGGTGGTCAGCTCCTCTGGAAAAAACAACAAAAAAGAAAATGTGGCTATATACAGTTTAAGGTTGTCCTGGTTTCAGCTGAGATAGAGTTGATTGTCTTCCTGGTAGCTGGTACAGTGCTATGTTTTGAGTTCAGTATGAGAAGAATGTTGATAACACTGATGTTTTCTGTTGTTGCTAAGTAATTTTTAGTCTAAAGTCAAGGATTCTTCAGCTTCTCATGCCCAGCCAGCGAGAAAGCTGGAGGGGTACAAGAAGTTGGGAGGGGACAGAGCCAGGGCAGCTGACCCAAACTGGCCAACGGGGTATTCCATACCATGTGACGTCACATCTAGTATATAAACTGGGGGGAGTGGGGGCAGGGGGATCGCTGCTCGGGGACTAACTGGCTGTTGATCGGCTGGTGGTGAGCAATTGCACTGCGCATCACTTGTGTATTCCAAACCTTTTATTATTACTGCTGTCATTTTATTAGTGTTGTTATTATCATTATTAGTGTCTTCTTTTTCTATTTTATTAAACCATTCTTATCTCAACCCATGAGTTTTACTTCTTTTCCTGATTTTCTCCCCCATCCCACTGGGTGAGGGGGGAGTGAGTGAGTGGCTGCATGGTGCTTAGTTGCTGGCTGGGGTTAAACCATGACAAAGGTATCAGAAAGCAAAGCATCACAACTTTTTTTTCTAACTATTACTTTACACAAGCTCCTCAATGATTTTGGGTCTGGCTCATGAATTTTGAAATGCTCTAAGCTGGACATATTCCCTGGTTACTTCTTGAGTGCTCAAAGGAATGTAAATCTGCCAGTTTTTATTGCTGGCTACCCACAAATTCAGGTAATTTATCAGAGCGTTATACACACTCCGCCAGGAGTCTGCCCTGTCATCTTTCTCACAGAATGTACTAGGGCAGCCACACATAACTGTTTACTCCTGTAGTTATTCTGTTGCAAGTAGCTAAACCTCCTTTGTATCCACAGATACATATTTTTAAAAAAAGAAAATTTGAGATACTTGAAACATCAACAGGACTATATACAAAGCCAGGTACAAATCTTTGATGTGAATGGACAAAACAAATCTTTCCATGACAGTCTTTCTACAATTCAAACTTTATCACGTTTTTCACTGATTCTTCCCTTGTGCTCCTAGTGGCAAATGTTTCTTCCTGGCAGAAGTTATCTTTCTGAATGGCTGGTACATACTAGCATAAACTCAGTCAGGAGGGTTTTAGCAACAACAAAATATCCAAATTGCCCTTCCAGCAACCCTCCAATGGACTGGGCCTTTGTACACACACTTCAGGCAAACACTGTGAACATTTTTTGCAAAACCAATTCCTTGGTAACCAAAAGAAAGGTGTGATGTGTAGCACAATTTGCCAATTATTGTTACTCTTGTCATGACATTTCCTCCCAGCTTACTTTTCATGTCGCCTCTAAATTTCCAAGAATCAACTTAATTAGCCATATTGAACAAAGACCCTCTGACCTGTGTAAACAGACACGGCTATAAAGCATCCTGATTTCTTCATCAGTGTTGCTTCTGTGCCACGCAAAAGACTGAGTTTACTAAGATACGCTCCTCTGTTGAGAAACACATTATCTAGGTTTCAGTGGTAGAGTAAGTGGTTTGCTGTAGCTCTTTGCTGGCTAGCAAGGCATTCCTTTAGTTGATAACAGTGGATTGCCAAAAGGCCTTTATTCTCTATATCCACACACTTAAGAAGAAAAATGTGTTATTCTGAACTGATATATTGGAAGAACTGTAATACTCACAGCAAGCCTTGGGTGTGACAAAGCTGTGGGCCACTGTATCAAATGTATCTCATTATTAGTAAATTGCCCAATGCTTAGACATTTAAGATAATCTTTTTACCACTTTCCCAGTCACAGAAGTCTCTTCCTGAAAAAAATTGACATTATAGCTATACCTGTGGGCAAAACCTTACATGCAAAATGCACAACCTGCAAATCCTACGGCCTTTACACATACACTGTGTCGAATGCAGGAAGCACTCATTGCACGCTGACCAGCAGTTTCAGCAGAAGCATCTTATCTTCATGCTGACATGCAGCATCTTGCTGGCAGAGCAGGAGGGATGCCTACACAGTCATGGTCCATGCCAACAGATGTGTACTGCTGCCAGTGGCACAACTTTCCCCAGGTCTGTCAATAAGGAAGAACTGACCTCTGTGAAAGGAGCAAGGAGAGTCCATTTCAAGAACAGGAGGGATCCAGATTTTTAATGAGGCACATTTCAGCAGCTACTTCAGCTGGACACTGTCTAGTGATCAAACTAAAGCACTGAAAGTTGGAAGATGGGCTTGCTCTCATCCCTGCCAGAGATGGAGGGGAAAAAAGAGAGGGAAATCAGTGAAACTTCTCACTGGTTCTATTTCCAAAATGTACCATAGAAATGTTTATTGACCTCAGGAAAGGTTGTGAGGTGTGTAACTAGAGTGTGTCAGCAGCTGAGTATCTTTATGTGGAAAGTGGCAGAGCCAAAGTGGATCTGTAAATGCTATTGAAGACAAAAGCACTCCAAAGAAATTTTCTTCACCCTTAGTTTATCAGAGAGTCATTTCCCATCTAGTGCCAATGTGAGCATCAAGGACACCCCCCTCCTTCCCCATTTCCATTGCTCTGGAGAAACAATTCAGGTGTAGAAGTCTTGCTTGGATAACTGCTAGAGAACAGAAAAAAGGAGCCAGACTTCCCAGAGAAACAATGTATTTACATAAGGTAACTTTAATTCATGTAACAAATCTACTTCATCAGCTTTCATTGAGGGTCCTGGTCTGGAGCTACAGATCTGTAAATAGCTCTATAGTGCTGTCAGTTTGTAACAGCTGATGTGGCAAAACTCTTCTTTCAAAAACAACAGTTAATTCTCCCTCTCTGGAGGATATTTTTTTCAAGTCAAAAAGGCAGCCCATCCATGTGGCTGCAAAAGAGGAGCTGAAATGTGTTTTCATTATTAAATGGCACCATCTGAAAGATTTTCTGCCTTTTACTGTCTTCAGAGTCTCCCTGAGGTCACCCGTCTCAGAGAGCGCCTGCACAGAAAGACAGTCTCAAAAAGATATTTCACATCTGCCAACTCTGCCTTCTGCATGGCAGAGGGGGACGTACTGAAGCACCTGTGCATTGGCTCCCCCCTCTGCCAGGGTAAGGAATGAGCGAAGCCACGCAGGTTTGTGCATGAAGAAAAGAGCATGAACAGGAGAGCCACTGACTGGCTCTGTCTTGCAGGGTGCTCTCTCAGAGCCCTTTGGCTATGCAGCTCCTGAAAATAAGCCAGGGCACGGTAGCTGCAAAAGGAGGCTGTTTGTCACGTGAACCAAAATGCTCTTCATATTCTGCAAACCCTGCAATGCCTCAGATTGTATGTTATAGACAGAGCTATGAGGCTACTTCTCAAAGCCTCTCTCATGGAGGGCCGGTGCTCTCAAAATACTTGTACCACGTCTTCCAGTGGCTCAGTCTGTTGCACTACCTGGTTCCAAAACCAGAAACGCTGTATCAAAGTGCCAGAGGAGAAAGAAAAACATTGTTATTATTCCCCCTCTATTGGTTTTGTTGAAAATATTTTGATAATGAAATTAAAATCTAATTATATAAAAGAGTTTGGTTTGATTAAGAAGTAGAAAATTGTGAAGCATAGGTATGGGAGTGTTAAGTTTGAAATGTAGTCATAGGAACTTAGGAACTTTAGAAAATGTACTATGTGTGACTATAAGAATTCAAGTATTGTCTAAAATCAGTTAACCACAGAAACATTTCAGCATTTAAGTGCCATAGGCTGTGCTTGAAATGGCCTTGGCTCATACTGAAGATTCACTTCAATTGCAGAGAGAGTCCATTCTGCTGTAACTGAGTATAGCTGCACTTATCCCTTGGAAGGCATCAGTCATCCTGTACAAGAGGAATGTCACATGCTGCATGCCTACCGCTTTAATGTGTCCCCATGTGTCTATATCTGAACAGCAACAGCAATACTACTGCTGACCTTTTCAAGCTAGAGTCCCACAAAGTTCACAGAAAGAAGGACCTGTATGTGACAGGAAAGCCTGTTACTTACTTTTGCATGCGTTATAGCATCCTGTCTTTCCTTGTTTTGCAGAAACCATGAGTGTTAACAAAATTTGGAAAAGGCAGAGTCTGACTGATTACATCCACACATCTCAAGTTCTGCTGCTGCCAGTTCTGGTCCACTCCTTTCTTTCCTGCTTTAGATTGTCATGCAAGTCTTTTGTGATAGTGTTTATGAAAGACATAAGGATGGACAAGTCTTAGGTAATGTTTTTTACATTTAAGTTTCATTGAAGTTTCAGCTTACTTGATTTTGAAATTCATGCTAAAGACAATCTGATAAGAGACAAAGGCATCCATTGCTTACTGTCAGTATTTCATACTAGAGCAAATTATTGCAGGACAGGGTTTGAAACAGCTCACATCTTCCTGAAGCGTTGAAACTGTTTGATAGCTCCTCACCTCTGTGAAACTCTTGCCGAAATCTGGAATAAAACTCCTTAACAGCAATGAGAAGTTAAGAAGCAGGCACTCCTTTATTGCAGCGCTGGGCACACGGGGGATCACACGGGGGATCGCTCCACCTATCGTGTGCATCTGTCTGGTTTAACTATGCAGGTTAAATGCACACCTGTTATACATATTCACTAGATTTCCGAGAAATGTTATACATAATCATTAGTTTTCCTGGAAACTATTAACATATGTAAATGTCCTTTACGCAAGCGCAGTGAAGGTCTCTGGTGGTCTTCAGAAGCCCTCTGGTGGTCTTCCATAGTCTTCCTCACTTGTCCGCTATTTTACCCTCCTCAGGTGATTCTGCGCAGTACTTTTCTCACCACCATCTATATTAGTTTACATAAAAATGCATACTATGTCTATTCTTAAATTTAACCTTTCTAATAATTGGTCCTTCAGTCACACCATCTTATTAATATTCTTATGTTAAAACAATCATTGGTTAATCTCACTTAACTCTACTGATTGGAATCCTCGATAATTAGATCGAGGTGGGAAGGGTAAGGGGTTTCCAGGCAGCAAACTGGTGTCCATAACGGTTTCCCTAGTTTCCTAAAACAAAACACTACAAACCAACAAATCTTTGTCAAAGTTTCTGTGGTTAACTGATTTTAGACAATACTTGAATTCTTATAGTCACACATAGTACATTTTCTAAAGTTCCTAAGTTCCTATGACTACATTTCAAACTTAACACTCCCATACCTATGCTTCACAATTTTCTACTTCTTAATCAAACCAAACTCTTTTATATAATTAGATTTTAATTTCATTATCAAAATATTTTCAACAACAGCACATCAGAATTTTGGGAATGCTGAGTCTGGAGCTTGGCGTGGTGACACCAGGACTGTTACAAGATTATTTCTG
Organism: Harpia harpyja; assembly: GCF_026419915.1. NCBI lineage: Eukaryota > Metazoa > Chordata > Aves > Accipitriformes > Accipitridae > Harpia > Harpia harpyja. Next base: position 13,818,606 of record NC_068949.1, on the reverse strand, counting down.
ACATGATGACAGAGAAATACGAAGTTAAAAGTTAAAAATAGCTTGTGCAATAGCTAAAGCAGAACCATTTTAAATGCATGACGTTCCTGCCCCCCCAAAAAATGTCTGCTGCACTCTGCTATGCCTGTGCCTACATTCACTTCACATTAACACCAAGTGCAGCACTTGGATCACTGACATTTGTGCAGGGATATCTCAGCCTATTTGCTACAGGATGTGTTCCCTGGAATCAGCTCTCAGTTACTACAAAAAAAGGATACACAACAGAGGCAGCAATAAGAAAGTTTGCAAAATTGGCTTAATTTTGCTTCATTTTATAGGATGTTTTTAGAACACTTTTAGAGGCTGTTGAATTATGGGTAACATTTGTATAACATTTTGCATAAATAATCAGCCAGGATTTAATTGCCAGCAGTGGTGAAATCTCCACTGCTCCAGTGATGGTATTTATTACTTGATTCTCGGTATCTTTACCCACATACCCCACATCAAGCTTAGTGGAGGCTTGATGCAGAGAACAAATCTTCAAGGATTTGTTGAACTCTCCTTGTCCTAGTTTACATAAGTTAAATGTTAGGGTTAACTACGATCCCTGAATATGCCTCAGCTCCTTAGATGATAACCATCTTCATCTGAGATTGCCACCCCCCCCACCCCCACCCCCCCGCATGTCCCGTACACACACACACACACAGAGCTACAACCAGGGCCATGGGCACAGACATGAGCAAGGGTACTAGGGTACTTTTTCAGCCTTATTTCTGGAAGGATCACCTGGCAAAGACAAATAGTGTTATTATCAGGAGATCAGTTTTGCCATAGGTACCAACATCATTCAAGGAAGAGACAGTTTTCTGAAACATCAATGCTCAAGCAAACAGCAGCCACTTTAATAGGAGCTAAATAGAATAACAAATTCTCCAACTTTCTTCAACAGGTATATAGGAAAAAAAATCCCTATCTCCATCTCCATTCTCCTTTCCTTCTCCATACTTTTGGTTTCCCCAAAGGCTGTCAAAAGGAACAACATATCAATCTTGTTTGCCTCAGTTTTCAAGCCCAAGCTTTTTCTAGCTGCTCAGAATTAGACAAATCATCTGGCCTTAGAGGTTTACTCCAGCATTTTCCTGACAAAAATACATGGTCACATAAAGGTATTAGCTTGCTCCTTTCTTTCCTCCCAATATGTGGCATCTGTAGAAGATGGTGTGCTGATCTCATTACCTTGCAAGGTAAAAATTGATACACAATATAAGGCAAGCACAGGTAGTGGCACCTTTGCAAAATAAAGACAGCTCCTTTGCTTTTCAGCAATAGCATTCCTTTGTTACCATAAAAGCCTGGACTGCCAACATTTACATGTGATCTAATTCCCGATCAAGCCTGTCTCAGATTCCCTGGCTGTTTCGATTACCAGTGACCAGAAGAAAGGAAAGGGCAGGATGGGTGAGTTGTCTGCCAGTAGCAGAAATACAGATTCTTTCTTTCTCTCCCTTAAAAGAAGAAGGATTTGTTGGGCTGGATTTTCATTTCCTTTCCCTTTTTATTCAGAGTGACAGTTATTTGATCCTATGTGGCATGTCAACAGTTTGGATAAACTAATGTATACTGCTAGGGCTATATTTATGGCAGGAATATCTCCTCATGAAAAGCATAGGTTAGAGACTCACTGCCTAAACTATTACAAAGTATTTTCTTTATGACCTTAGCAGTAATGTTTATTTTAGCTTGGGGGGGGTTGCTTGGTTTTGTTTTCACAGGCATCTGATTGCAAGTCCCCAGGAAAGTTCTCAATTAAGAATCCATACACTGGATCATTCAGTCTCTGCCCAAATCTGGAAAGACCCTGTTAGAGGCTAATTCATGCTTCCTTATCTGCTGAGATTATTACAACACACCAAAATCTCTGCCGATTCACAGACAGTACAAACACTGCAGCTGTAGTGTATGGATAGCCCCCCCCCCCAAAAAAAATTACAAGAGAAATACAATAGTTTTCCATTAACTACTGAATTTTATCCAACCTCAAATACTTCCAGAAAGTGGCACTTGGTCCATATATATCTCAAAGCATTAGACTGCTAATACCAGCTCCAGTTCTACTTAATACACTACAGCTGTCCCCAGTACCTCCAGTAACTACCATCCATTTTCTTGTACATTTGCATGACCACACATGATGCCCAGCTCTCCTTACCCAAACACTGACTTATTGTCACACCAGCTTGGAGTTCTTCTCCATATGTTCCTGTTCTAAGCCCTCCTTGGAGAGATATCAGCTGGAAAAGTAGGACTATGTGCCTTTCACCCAAGTGAAGATGACATGTTTCCTCCTCCTGCCAGAAGTATGGCTAAAATATAAAATGTTGGAGTTGTCTATCTCTGTATATCTTTCCTGCACTCAAACATCTCTTGTCATTTCATTCACTTAAGAAAATCATTGCTTCAAATAATATGTCCTTCATTTTTTGAAGTGAACTTAATACTAGACTGATGGATCAACAGACTGACTCCTTTTCTCTTTTTCCAGAAAACAGATAAAAATGGCAGTGGCATCACATCACCTACTGCCCTTCAGTGCTTGCTGGCCAACACCACCATCATTACATTTCCAAGACCACCATCACTAGATTTCCAGGCTTATCACTTCAGTTTTTTGCTTCCTTGGTGAGATTAAGACTAAATGAATGCCATGAATCCTATTCTGTAGACACTTATCTGCCAGGAACATGAAGAGGACTCACTTCCCCAGAATGACACAAGACAATAATCACTGTTGGAAGCAAATTCAGGAGGAAAACATGTTTACGGACCATTAGCAATTTTCTGAGCCATCCTTGCAAAGATTTCTTTGTAGGAAGAACAATGGATGAAACACAGAAACAGGCAAGGACTGTAGTTGTCAGATTGAAAGGATGCAGATAAGGACCAGGGCTTTCTTCTTTTACAGGGTGAGAGCATGCGAACTGGTGGAGTTTTGAATATATCTGTTGGAAAGGACAGAACTACTACAGAACTATTATTACAGAACTAGTACAGAACTATATCTGTATTGAAGGGGAGGGGAATGCTGGTAGGAAGGTAAAGGGTGGCTAAAAATAAAACAGTAATTCTGTTTTTCAGTCAGGAAGAAAAAAGAGAAAAATGTCTGTTCCTATTCTACTCAGCAAATCAAAGACAGTGATTTATAATCAGAATAACAGGCCCAGTTTCTAATCTGCCCAGTTCCTCCCTTGCTGTAAGTCTACACCTGATCTGTCAGCAGCAGAGATGAAAGTGATTGATCTGTGACTTTGTTGGCATAATAAATGTTAGTGTATACAAATGAGGATTGCTGTTATCATCGGCTACCTCAAATCGTACCAGCTATATATATGACTATAAACACTGACAATTTCGTTATTCTCTGTCCCCTGCTTGGAACCCCTGGCTGCCTGCAAGGGATTGCAAGGAAAATGAGAGGGGCTGCATGTCTTGGTGAGAGGAAGGGAGGTAGACCAACACAGACACAACCTTACCATTTGATATTGCTGGTGCTTTTCATTCCTTTTTTGTAATGGCTTTCAAGAGCTAAGCATTTCCCTTCTGTGCCTCTGCCACAAGCTAGTACACCACCAGCCTTAAAAAGAGAGGAATTTGATTTTATTTAAGCAACAAAATATTTTCCATCCAAAAGTACAGTCCATATTCTTCTGAACTTTCGACATCCTGCCTTCCTTTTCACTGCTTTCCTTCTCTCCCCTTCAGGCCTTTCCCTTTTCTGAACCTCCACCTGTTCTGTCTTGCCTGGAGCCTTTGAAAAAAACAGCTGGACTCCCTTTAAAAGCCATTCTCAGTCAGAAGAGCATGCATTTCATCAATATTTACTGCAGTTCATATTTCCACAAAAAATTCTAAATGAACAGGACACAAAACTCCATAAAAGCAGAGTCAAATGATGCGTATTTCCTGTTGCTATTTAAAAGATGAAAGCAGAAAACAGCTCAAAATTAACCCCCCAGTTCCCCTCCAATATGAGTGTTTTAAAAAAACCCCAAAGTATAACAGCAATAACAACAGAGAGATACCATTGTTTCAAATCTTTTATTTCCCTCATTCTTTTTTTATTCTTTTCTTTTTCTTTTGTGTTTTGGCAGCTCTGAATAATTCTGTACCCTGGAATCGTTCTGCAGGCTGTTAATGTCTGTGACCTTTTACATCAATAACAGCTCTACTTTCCAGTCATTTCTTGAAGTGCTACCTAATATGAATTTAACATGACTAAGGCAGCCTCCTACACACACAGGCACATACACACTCACCCCTTTCTGTGATATGCAGAAGCATGCTTCATCCCATACATATACAAAAAAAATGTCACTTCATCAGAGAGGTATATGCCTTGTAAATAACTGTGTTTCATGACAATGGGGAACAACCATCTATATTACAAACTTCCCAAGTTCTCTTGGGGAAATAAAAGGACTGATGTTACAGTGGGATGATTTAATTATATAAGAAAATAATATCTCATTAAGTCTAAGCCATTGTGGGGTTCTGCTTTGAGTTAGCTCTGCTGCTGCTTTTACTTTTTAAGAGTGTGTAAAGAACCCATATGTGATCAAACGGATATCAAGAGCATTCTCCAACTCTATGATAAAATGCATGCATATATCAAGAGTGTCTCTAGTTCCTTTTAGATTCATTTAATCAAAGAGGTTAATAGACTGGAGTCTAGTTATCAGCCGCACAGCCTTGCTACAACAGTCTCCCATGACGGAAACAAATGGCAGATATCCCGTTGCAAAACAGATGGATAAAGTGGGCAGCAGATATGCAGGATGAAAGGACTTAAAAGCAGATGCTTTTAAGAGCCCTTTAGGCCCATGCACAATTTCAAGGTATACCTTTCTTCACTTCAGAGCCAAATATTGGTCAAAAGAGTTTGCAGAAGGTTTCTTTTTAAACAAGTTAAATGAATTGCCTCAACAGGTCAAGAATTACCCAGCTTAACTCCTGACTATGATTTATGCTGTTTAGAACTCAAAGTTAAGTTCCTCAATGTTGTTACTCCATTTAGAATTAGAAATGAGATGTTAAAACAAGCTGTACAGATACACTGAACTCCAGCAATGCCTAAAAGCAGACATGAATATTGTAGAGCAGTAAGTGCCTGTGTAAGCTTCCTTTGGAAAAAACCATAGATTTAGGGACTCCAAAGTTTTCTTCCTGTATCTGACTTAGCTAATGTCCCTTGCCAGCTGCCATCAGACATTAACTTCTTTCAGAAAATTTTTTGGGTCTCTATTTCTCTTGGTTCAGGCTTTTCATTTTTTTCCAGTCACACAGACCAATGAGCAGGGCCTTCTGGACAATTTCCTCTGAAATCCATTTGTCAGGAAAAAATGAGTTTCTGACAAAACAAAACGTTTCAAGAAATTTGTCTTAGTCATGGTATATGTCGAATGCTCATAAATATCTGTTCAATTAAATTCTTTTTAGATGAAGCTCTTCATATTCTCTGATGAGAAGCTGACAATTTGCAAGGCAAATGAAGATAAAAATTGTTCTGGCCTGGTTTCTGTTTATATTTTTCTTGGAAAAATCCCTCATCACACACACCTGTAACAAATTGCCTGTCTTATCAGGGACCCACAGTAATAGGGAAAGCAGACCTGATGTCCTCCTGGAAAAAAAAGAAATTGCTCCTTCCTATAATAAAGTCTTTTTAAGCCGGGAATAAGGGAGGGAACATGATGAATGCAGGGGACCATTTTAAGGTTCTTGAGAACTCCTGAGCTCCTGAGAATGAGTGATCCAGTCAGAAACCCATCTTTCAAAGTGGAAGATGACTGTGATTTTTCATACTGTATATATGGTACCTTGCACAATGACGGTTCTTCATCTCAAAATTGTTATAATATAAATTGTGAATAATATAACCCAGGACTGTTGTTTTTAAATAACTCAGCTCCTTCCAATCACCTACTGCAGAGTACACTTCACTTTGAAGTTAGTGATTTGAGACTAGCCCAGGTAAGGAGCTACCGCTAACTAAAAGCTGCTTGACAGTCACATTTCAACTCCTGGGGAACAAATACTGGAATTATTCAAATCACCACCATAAACAGTTGCTCTTCCGTCATGTTATACCTGACAGGAAAAGGCCTGGATACCTCTGAAAGCTGGTACCTCAGAAATACCAATCCATCCATATGGCTTGGTGCGCGCTGGTTTGGCAGAGCAATGTGGGGATATTAGCACATCTGCTGTCTGTCTTGCACTTGTTTTAGAGAGAGAAGCACAACTCTCTGTTGATGTATTCATGAGAACTAACACACTGCAAAAAAAAAGAAACTTAAAAAAATGTAGATTTGTTTTGCTGTATCCAATATGTTCTTGTCTCTTGTCTAAAAAACCCATCTGGTCTAAAAATATGCAGCACCTGTGTAAATTTTTATGTATTGAAGCCTGAAGTGCTAAATATTCCTTGTTGTAAAAATAAGTCATGGATATTAAGGGGAAAATTTTTTTTACGTTTGCAAATTGATGTACCTCTGACTTTACTGTACACGCATTTTCTGGATTCTTCACTGAAAGGGTTTTCACACAAAGATGGGCATGCTGGACAGAGGAGATAAATGAAAAGGATCAAAAAATGGACAAAGGACTTATCGGCACACTTCGCCTATCTCAGTCATAGCCTTCTTTACAACTGTCCAAGCTGAGCTCCTCCAGCTCTTTTCTGATGGAGGAAAACATTATTCTCCATCTTTCCAAAAGATAGCTGAGTCACAGAGCAAAGAAGGAAATGAAATACTGCAGAAGTAGTCTACAACTCAGCTATACACCAACAAATCCCAGTTAGTGATGATGCTAAATATGCATTTTTTCCTATCCCAACCAAGTGCTATGTCTCTTGCTCTTTTCACTGCTGTACTTTCAAATGTCAGAGAACCGTAGCAGAACATTGGTATCTAAGATCTTGCTTCTAATCTTCAGAATAAAAGAATGGAGAGAATGAATGGATGGTCTTGAGGTCACTGGCATAACATCCTGAGCTGTAAAAACAAACTCAAACCACACCTGTTTACTACCCTAAAGTATGCTATTACAGCAGGACATAGTGAAAACGTGCCCATTTCCTAGCTGGCTAAGATGCAGTTTATGATTCAATTATCTGTTTTCAAAACATAGCATAAAATGCTACTGTGATGTATATAATCTGTGTTTTAATGTCTCAAAGCAAAGAATAAAATCCACTTTGAGTTTTAATGATTATTATGCAATTGTAATGATTGCATTAAAAAAGAGACATAAAGACTGTGAAGTCTGAAGTCTGCCAGGGTACATGAAGATACCACCTATGGCTGGAAACCAGCTCAGCCTCCTACTGTAAACTCTACCCATGCAGAGCCTGGGATTCTCTACATTACTTTGCCGTTTGTTAAGATGATCATCCAGACTTCTACAGTCAGAAAACACACTTGAGTGCTCCGAAGAAGGGATGAGAAGACCCTTCTCACATGGACTTACAGGTCTTCTGCTGTTGCTCATAAGGGGAATCACGTAGTTATTGTTCTGCTCTATTTCTAGTGGAAACAGTTTTCAATTAACTCACCAGGTAATCCTGTGCAAGGTCAAGTAAGCCAAGAGTAGATGAAAGACCTAGATAAAGGGTGGAAGAGCAAGGGTAAAAGTCATCTTTAGTATCCTGCTCAACCAAGCTATTCCAATGCTGCAGTAGGATTTAAATAAATCAACATAATCACTCTGCTTATCTTCATTGCAGTTAATCATTGGATTTCTAAGGCAGCATCACTTTGTTACTTAGTATTTTTGTGACTCTTCACCTTCCTCGTTTACTGATCTGTTATAAATTAAACACAGCTTGGGGGGCTGCCTGTTCCTAAAGGTTCTTTGTTATGCAATTCTTCATAATTTCAAGTTTTGAAACACAAAGTACATGTTAAAATTCAATTAGAATGACAAACGAATCATGAGAAAATCTAATGGTATAAAACAAATTTGAAAGCTTAAACAATTTCCAATTTACAGTCATATTGTATAATCTAATGCAGCTCACCTTGCCAAATGGCGCCATTAGCATTTAAACTTCAGAAGAACACCATATGCAGTGAAAGGATATTGATTACTACCCACTACTGGAAGGAAAATTAAAGCTAAGAAAGGTGTGACAGTTCTGGATGAGGTGTGCTTGCAATCACCTTAACCCAGACTCAGGGACTAAGAAGGTCATCTCTGTATGGCTGGAGCTGTTCTCTCACTGGTAATGTATATGCAAAACAAAATGATACCAGATCCCTTTGTAAAGACCACTATAAATTCATTACAGATAAGTAAATAAATTGCACCATTTTATCTCTTCACCCACCTCTGAACAGACTTTCCAGACGCAACAGGACAAGCTAGGGAAGTCTTTCTGGGTGCAGGTCTCAGAACAGAAAAGGGAGACGTGTTGATTTGCTATGCCCAGAAGTCAAAAGACTTTTCACTTCAAGAGATATTTGAGAAGAGGAACTGAGGGAGGTGATAGAGGAGAGAGTTTAAGTGGAAAGATAAGAGCAAAGGAACTAGGAAAAAATGTAATGATTGCATTAAAAAAGAGACATTAACCTGTAAAGTGAGTGTTGAACATGAGTTTAGTGCATATAAAAAAATAGTATTCAATCATCTGGGCAAAAGTGGGAAAGAGGGAGGAGAAGCAAAGAACTGAATAAGCACAGAGAGGAGGACTGAAACATAAACGGGACAGGGATTGGGAGGGAATGAACGCTAAAAAACAGTACAAGAGAAGCAACCAAGGACTGCACTGCTGAGGTCAGACTGGCAAACATATGGATTTAGCATAGTCTGAGGTTTTATTCTGGTGCTGTGCTGCTGTAATTAGAATCAGCTCTCTAACAATTATGCTACTATAGCTGTGGCTAAACATAAATGCCTACAATTTAAGCAGTTTCAACACAATGTGTGCATGAAGTAAAGGACAGTTATGGGAGTTTTTAAACTTTCAGGACACCTGTCAAAGCAACTTTGCTCAGGGGTCAGTACCAGTGATGAATAAACTTGACCAAGTTTAGATACAAGTTCTTAACTTTGATGGAGCTGAAAAACAAGGCTATATATTTTAATGTTGTAAGTAAGTCCTGTAGATGTTCTTACAGCTCCTGTTCACCCACTTTCAAAATGTTGTCTTGCTGGCAGAAACTTGTAAACATGCACGGATCAAGTTCAGAATTAATTACTAATCTTTAACACATTGTTGCATTAACGGGTAAAGAAGTTTGGCAGAAAATAAACTCCCTTGCATTCCAGCTTATCCTCAGATGTCAGAGGGGCTGGGGGCGGCTAGATTTAATTTCTGAGTGATGTTCAGTTCAACACTATAAGTCCAGTCACATTGAATATGTTGAACTATCACGATGACGGATGCACTTTCAGCTTAGCTGCATTCAACGCACTAGGTTTACCAGACTTAGGGATTTTGGTTGCGTTAACGAACTGTCACAACTAGAATAATGAGCAGCACAGTTTATTAAAGCAACAGTATAGGTTCTTTTGGATTGCCAGTGATAAATACACTGTCTGCAAAGCACGTGCAAATAATAATACAGTCGACTACAAACACACTAAATTATGGAAAAACTCTATAGAGATTTCTAAGTTTCCTGGGAAAGCACTCCCTCAGTAAAACTGAGGGTTCGAATCTTACCCAATAGGCGTCCCTATGGGAGGGAAGGCAGGTTCAGCCTGTCGACTGATCCCAGAAGTAAGCACTGTCCTCCCAACTTGTCTATGATGGTATCTTCCCTAACATTCCTCCTCTCTTAAATCCTTTTGTATTTTCTTATTTTTAGGTGGAGCTTGAGTAACTCTAGTCATACATACCTTTATTATGATTGGTGTAAAACCTCCTCACTTTACTTTTAAAGGTATATGCTAGAGAAAATTCAGAGCGCATGCTCAGTGAGGGGTGGTCGCACCTTGAAGGCAGGTAGCTTTTGGGATGGAGGTGTGTTTTGGTATTATAATGAGATTATAATGAGCAAAGTTCACTCAGAGAACATGATTTAGTGTGTCACTACTCCAGAACTGGGCACTTATGATATAAATCAGAAGTAAGGCCATCGTGTTGACAGAACCCCATTGTTTCACCTCCTTGCTTCAGTGGATTCAATGCAGGGACCTTCCATTCTTGTTTGAGTAGTTCCAGTTCCCTGTCCCTGTGGTGATATCACAAAGCCTGGCCGCGGTGTCTCCACTGTGCTCCACCCTCCGTGTTGTTTCTCTTAGAGTAAGCATACCAAGCTCCCCTGGTGTTGCTAACATCTAAGGTTGCAGGTTATGTTGCTTAGGGAATTATTATGGAACAGATTTATTGCATATCCACTGCATTCCACCCTGAAGGTTTACCTTCCCTTAAGAGGGGTGGGGTGTCATATCAATAAGTTACCTCCAGCAATCATTCCACACACATATTTGAGCGTAAGTTGAGGAATTTAAGAAAGATCATTATTTTTTGCTTTGAAAATGTTACATTTCAGAATTAAAGCTAACTGACATTGAGGTAGATTCTATAATGCTGCTCTTCCAAAAGGGAAAGAATAGAAAGGTATCGAGAAATCCAATAGGAAGGAACTATCTTTAAAAAAAAAAAAAAAGGCAAAAGAGACATTGGTACTTATTTACTTGTTCCGTTTGCATAGCAATATTGCACAAATACCTTGCAGAACAGTATGCAAGCTTCCAGAAACACATTAAACCTTGATTCTCCAAACTTCTCACCTAATTGCTTAAAGGAAATGTCCCTAGCAGCCAACTGAGACTGAACATCTGGAAGGTGAATGCTTGATTCATAGGTGGATCCTGAAGCCACGGCTGCAGGATGTTGTAGAAATGGCAGATGACATTTTCATGCTCTGCTTCTGCAACACTCATTCCTGCCCTTTGAGGGGCTGCATTGTTAGCAGACCGTAAAGGTTGTGCCTGAATGTCTTTGGTTGTGAATGAGGACTTCTAGATCAATACTGGACCATTAGAACAGATTGCAGAATTGGTCATGTGCATATTCTAGAGCAAACCAGAGGCAATAAAAATCACATAGACACTTTTTACACAGAATTTAAATCTAACCTGGCATTTAGGAAACACAATAAAACTGCACAATGCTTTCTCTTTCTGGGACTCTTATTCAAATTGTAAACTGATTTTTATAAAGATCTCACAGCCACAATGCAATCTGGCATGACTGACAGTCTTAGCACATAGAAATGCTTCATGTCCATTGTGCAGCTGAGCTGTCTTTGAAGAGTTGTGTACAGGCTCAGAATTTAAACAGCTAGAGGTGTCATGAAATCTGATGCATTGGTCAAGTGTGTGTACCTGAGTGTTTGTGCCCACATGAGTGTGTGCATCATTAGAAAAGTTGAGGACATTGCACAGTGGGATTATTGTGGTTTAGAAATAGGAAAGCTGTACAAGGGACATTCCTGCCCAAACCATGATTGTTCAGACTACATGAACAATCAAACCCAACTGCCATTCAGTTCCTAACATTAACTGTAAGAAAAACTTTGAAATCACTGAAGAATTTTTCCAGCTTTTGCTACTACACTCCTCTCTGTGCTAAGACCCTCTAAGTTTAAGACAACCTTCTTGCCATAACAACAATGCAAAATACCTGACTCATCCCTCATATAGAATGTGCATTTGAGTCCATATTCCATCTGTCCTGGTCATTCTATTTCATTTCTTCCTCAGCATGACAAATGAGGAAGCTGAAACATATGATGAAACATTTAACAAAACAAACATGATTTTGGAGATGGGTTATTTTTGTGTTTCTCCTGTGCTTTCTTTTAATTTTTTCAGAAATTATCCATAACCAGTGTGGAGATGAGTGTGAAGGTTCTTAAGATTTTTTTTTTTTTAATCGCTGCTTGCAATATCAGTTTCTACTACCTTTTTTTTTTCCCCCACTGCTCAGATATTTTGGCTCTGTCACAAAACCTTTGCAGAGAACTGAGAACAACCTCAACCAACCAGTCAGTAAAATGGTGGCTGCCACACCCTGGAGAGCCTGCAGCCTTGCCTAGCAATTATATGAATGACAATTTGAAGATTCTTGAAGCCACATGAAAACCAGTGTACGTCCCAGACACGACTTGCCTATTCACATATTAAAAGCATTTCTGCATGTTTGCACCGCTGAAGTCTGTCATTTATATAACAAACTCAAGTCAAAAACTCATAAATGTCACCTGCCAAGTTCCAGATCCAAAAGAACAGAGTCTTGGAAATTGAATCTAAGATGTTCAAAAGGATTTTGTAATTAACACTTATAACAGATGAGTTTGGAACAACTCCTTTATTCAAGGCAGGCAGCATATGTCATTACTGTATTTCACTGTATGTGTGTTCCTGGAAACATGAATTTTTGTGTAAATGTGCATGTTTAGGATTGTTATGGTTATTTTCACATCTCTGTAGATAATGTCCGAATACAGCTGAACCTGAGAATACCTAATGACATCCAGTAACTATAGAGTCATACTTATGTGCAAGTATGTGAGAGAAATATACAGACATGTGTGCCTATGAGGACACCTCTGTTATCAGATATCAGTACAGCTTATTTGCACACAGTTATTTGACAGTGGTTCCAGCACTGGAGAGAGCTTCTACAGCTCTGATCTTCTGCTGCAGCTTTTCTCACAGGTCACACATACTCTGCAACTGTTTAGTATAAGCTATCCAAACAGATGTTCTTCGTGTTTAGTGGGTTTTCTGTTCCTGCTCTGCCCCCTGTAGCCTTCAAAATTGTACCCTTCAGTTCTAGTTGCAGAAATCAGGGGATTTATGAGAAGCAATTTTTCTCCTGACTGTTTGTATCTCTTGTAGTATGTAACAGCCAAGGCACTTGATGGCCTACAAGGAGGTTGGCAAAAGCAAGGGAAGAGAATGGAGGGCTGCCAGTCATTTGGTCTTAAATGAGCACTTGAATTCCTTCACTGCACAAGGAGAAAACTAGATTTTTTTACAAAAGATCTCAAAAATATGACCTGGAGTTTCAACAAGATAGATCTCTTACATTCCGTAAGGAATCACAGGTTTTGCTTTTACCTGCTACATTTTGAGTTTCTGACAGGGATACGTAAGTGTAGCATATATATTAGGGAGCTTTCACTCTGTGCTTCTTTTCTAGTAAACTTCTGATTAAACTACTGGGAAAGCCAGAGTGAAATGATTAACAAAGCTACTTAGTACTGCCAGCTTTCACAGTAAGGTAAAGGGAATTCCAAGGAACAATGAAGTAAATGAAATGGAAGAATCACAACATACAAATAGCAAAAATAGCTGACAGTACATATTCACTCAAGTATTCAAGGTATTTTAGTGGTCAATTTTGCACAGCTGATTGGCAAAGTGTTTGATTGACTGATGTTTGCTTGAATCTTTTGACAGCTGAAAAGTCCCAGGGCATTTGTTAATAGGAAGGTAAAACCTTTCTGATACAAATCACAGCTACTTCACAATTTCATTCTACAGACGAGCCCATTAAAGAGTACAGAGCATATCAACATTTCACTCTCTTTAATTCAAAGTTTCTAGTCATCGGGTCAGTTAAAAAGGCCAAGTCTCAGCACAAAGTAACAGCTCTAAATAATCTTCTCATGTGTGACCATTTTGACAATTCAGTAGTATCTTTCAAAAGGAAGTCGCACACTGTTGTCTCCTAGCTCATCTCTCCTTGTAATGAATTTCACTGTTGCTGCTTATGGCCTTGTTTTGAATGTTGTAAGTCATTATCCAAAGGAATTTTATAAACACTGAGTGAGTTTAAGGTATCTGCAACAACAGTGTTCATGTTTTGAAAAGTTCTTCCCTTCACCCCCAGTATGAAAAGCTGAATGAATTTACATCTTTCAAATGAGTCTGCTGGACTTAAAATTGCATTTTAGATTTTATTTTCCCAGCAGAAAGTTTGGCCTTTAATCTTCAGTGTTGAATTACTCCAAATTCAATCCAAATATAAACTCCTGTGCGTGGCTTTGAGTTTACCTTTTTTTTGCAGGAGACTTCTTTCTACATTATTTTTATGTGAGTCATTATTAGATAAGTTGCATTTTCTGGGTTTTAGAAAAAAATCCCTAGAAAGTTTAACTGCCCTTGTAACTTCTGAATCAGACAAAGAACAGCCTGACTGTTACCTTTGTATCTATTCTCTGGCATGTCATTATCTCATGCTGCTACAAGAAAACAGGTATTTGCATTATTTCCAAGTCTACTCCTTTCTTAGACCCAAACAGAAGTTCTACACCTCTCAAGCATCCAGTAAAGGTGTGTAGGTA